>NC_083346.1:101147465-101811991 GCF_019175385.1 Lycium barbarum | reverse complement strand
TAAATATGATGAAATGTCCATAAGTTTTCTTCTATTTTTTTTTATCACTCTTAGTTAACCAATTTCGGTTGAAAAGATATATATAATTGGACAAATCTTGAAAATATTATAAAATCTAATTGAATTCCTATTTAACGACGTTTGAAATTCATGAGACAGTAAGAATGAAAGATGATTTCATTTAACTCAAAAATATGTAGTCATATTATTTGAAAATCAATTACTCGAAAAAATATTATAGATGCTATAAATAATTTAGAAAATAGAAGTGAATGTAATTTGTGGATTTAACTACCCGGTACTAACTAAAACCCTTAACTTCACTAAGGTTTATCTAAATTAACAAACAAGAAAAGATGTTAGTCATACAATACACATCAAAATGCACACAAAAAAAAATAAAAAAAAATAGAGGAATAGGTATGATGTAAATGGGCTCAGCCCATTAAGGAATACTGTTGTCCGCTACTGTTGGGCTTCGGCCCAGCAAGTTTATCCATGTATTGATGCAGGCTGTCTCTGTCTGTTGGGCCTTGGCCCATATGTTTATTTTTTTTGTTCGGCTGCAGACGGGGATTGGACACGAGAGGATTTTGTTGGGCTTTTAGTCCCTCGCCAAAATGCGGGAAATTGATGAGTTCCTTGGACTCGTATGCGAGATATCATGCAGAGAAACGAAAAGAAAAGAGATTAATACGTAACCAATAAGTAAGACCAAATGCATATAAAAACAGACCAAGGGACTGGGCATATACCATGTATATTCAAGTAGATTCAATATCTAAACAGTGTCGATGTTTAGCAATTAGACAGAATGGGAGAGTGTCAACGTTGGCATCACATCCAGATCATAGAACACAAAAGCAGAGGGTTGAAAAGAAAGAATAAGAAAAGAAACAAATGAAGACAGCAACAAGCATAATGGAAGCAGGACAGGACTCGAGCATGATGATACTCTATCCTAAAATATATCATCAGAAGCAGTACACTCAGTTGGATGAAACTGTTCTCATTTTTGTACATATTGGAGATTAAAGGAAAATGTGCTCCAAAATGATTGCAGAAGATACATATACAGCAGGGATCAAAGTAGGCACATGTGCAGTAAAAAAAAAAAAATCATCTCAGCACACTGAACACTATGAAAATTCAAAGTAGCAGTGAATGTAAAAAAAAAAAAAGAGTGGCAGCAAACTGAGCTGAGGCAAGTTAAAGTACTATAGTACTATATTAAAGCAGAACCAAAAGGAATGAGAGAATAGGGGAAGTTTTCTTCGGTTCAAATGACATGTCGTTTGAGGGTCCTAAAAGACATGGTCTCTACTGGATGCACTCCAGCATATGTTAGAATAGCGGGGTAGTAATTTTACTTGTGCAACAACAGATTGGTTTAGAAATCACTACTTATATGCCTCATCAAGTATAGTATCTTAAGCAGTGATAATTTTTATCCGGATTAGATAGGCAAGTGCAGCAGTTTCATCAACGCATCAGCCAACTCAAATACATTTAGGAGATTTGGCATACTTAGCATATAGCATCGACCAAATTAAAATCTGAACTAATATATATAAACACACACAAATACTGATCTTTTAACAGGAGCAAAGAACTTTATATCTAGAAAACTTCAGAAACAGAATTAGCATGACTCAGTTTATAGAACTTTCGTAAAGCACATTCAAATATCAACAAATGTTGGAACTAAGACATGGACCTTGCAAAGAAAAGAAGTTTCAATTCATCCTTTTGCTTGGCAGCTTATGAATTCGAGATAAAGTATGCAAATAATACTAGTCTTATGCCAATGCAACATCCAAACTTAAGTCAAAACATACTAAACACCAAGCTTACTGAACAGTTCCTATGTTATTATAGACTTAGAACAACCACCATATCAGCATAAGCCAGCAAATTTGCAAAACTCCAGTTCAATACCGATCCCGTTCAAACTTAAGACAATCAATTATAACAGTATGAACTAGTAGGAAGCTTAAACTAACCCTTTAATATTGATCAAATTCCTTTTTAACAAACAGTCGCAGCAAGGTAAGCTAGAGGAAAGCTACAACTAACCAAACAGCAACTATCATCTAACATTACCTAAATCTCAAACTGTCCATCTTGTTTTATCCAGACTATCACCTATCGTTTCGGGTAGAATTCAAGAGACAACGCTAAACTCTAAAACCAGTTTCAGCCCAACACTTCAAATTCGAAAAAAAGATCAAATTCAGCAAATGTGCATCATACTCGACATATTGCATTCATATTCACAGAATTGTATCGAGCGAAAGGAAGCAGCCAAATTGCAAGCAATACATATTATACTACATGGGAAATCATCTTAACGATGACGAACAATAAGAACCGTAATAAAGATAGGGATTTTGTATGGCAACAGAACCAAAGATCACTAAAACAGGACAAAACTAATCACACAAGGAACATAAGATTAAATACTCTAAATAACGGGACAGAACTGAAATTGACTTAATTCATCTGTTTGAACAAAGATATTCAGAGAAGAAAATTATACTAAAAGTGAACTACAAAATCAGTAACCTAACTTACGACATGAAAAAAAAAACTAGATTAAACTAAAACTAATCATATAATCCTACATTGAACTGGAAAGAAGAGAAAGAAGAGTTACCGACCTTTTGTTGGTACAGTGAATGGGGGTCGTCGAGGTCGTCGAATCTACACTCTCATTACGAATAGACCCGAACCTTGAGCCAACTGAGTTCGAAGGACAGTATTGAGGGTTTTGCAAACTAAAGTTTTGTATTCTTTTTTTTTTGATGAATTGAATCGAACATTAAGAGCAGAGGGTAGGGATTCGTATCTTCCCGAACGGATTCAAGTCCCAAATCAAAATGGGACAGAAAAATTATGTAAGAGAAAATATTCAAGAAACAAATGAAGTAATTTTCCGATCGTATAAAATTTAGGGGATAAGTTAAAGATCACCAAAAATCCCACGGAAAAGATCTCCGAGTTTTTACGTATTCGAATTCGGAAAGATAACAAAGCTAACGACATAAAATGTTTGGTATTTCAATTGATGTCAAGAAACTATGGGATTTTCGGGTCCATCTCCACCTCCTCTTTTTTACCCTTCAAGAACAAACATTTATAGGGTTTAAAAGGAGGGAAAGATGAGTGTATGAGAGAGGAGTGATGTCGGATGAGTGAGTGGAGGGGAGCGTGTGTGGGGAAAAGGGAAGAGGAGCGGCGGCAGTGGGGTGAGTGAGACGAGGGAGATGAGGCGGAAAAGAAGGAGAAAAGAAAGAAAGAGAGATGAGGGTCAAGAAGGAGAGGGAGGCGGAAAATGGGATTAGGTTTAGGGTAAAGGAGAAGAGGAAAAGAAGTGGACCGGGTCGGGTGAAATATGGGCTGGGCTGAAATTAAAATGGTAGTGGGCTGGTCCGTTTAATTTAAATATGGGCTGATATAAATGTGGGTTGGGTATTAAAATGTGGGGTGATTATTTGGGTAGGGAAATGATATTATATTTGTATTTTGGGCCATTAATTTGGCTGAAAAATATTGGTCCTTCCTCCGCTATTTAATTATATTTGTTTTGGGATTCTAACTGGTATAATATATATTATGTAATTAATAATTAATATGTAGAAGAAAAAATAAAGATTTTGCAAAGTGTTGTCTTGTAATTAATTTAACGATTCCAAACCCGAAAATGAAACGATGACTAACCGTTTAAAATCTGTGATAAAGTAATACTTATAATGTTAAAAAAAATAAAAGTAGCGAAAATAATAGTAGTGAAAATAAAGTATTTAGCTCGTCAGTAAATTTAGAAACCCGGGTAAATTAAATAGGAGAGGGACAAAATTGGGTGTCAACAATAGTAGTAGTATTAATTACATCAAATAAAACGTTTCGACTTTATCTTGTACTGATTCCTCCGCAGTGATCTAGTAGCTCAGTTGGTTGACTACCTAAACTTTCACCTTTTGGTGAGGGTTTGAATCCCCACGTTGTAATTTCCTCCCCATTTTTCCCTTCCCTTACCTTATATATAATAATAAAAAAAATTAAAAAAAAATCTCTCCATACCAAAATAAATGTCACCTTAGTAAAAATCACACTATTAAGCATTACTAAATAAAATGTGGATTTTAATAAACTGCTCTTATTTATTAGAGGTTTTTTTCGAATTGAGCAATACTAAAAATGACTACTCTTTAATGCTAAGGGCATAGTTGGAAACACTTGCCAATTTTTGTGGTGATCATTCCTAAAATGACACTTATTTTGGACAATTTTTTTTTGCTAAGATGACATTTATTTTGGAGGGATGGAGTAAATATGAGGTGACAACTCAAGAGTCGAGGTAATTGGCCGAAAATACCTCCAGATTCTAGGTTCGAACCCCGCTAAGTCAAAAAAAAAATCTCAAGGCAAAGCTTTGCGAAAAGGCTGCCTTAAGGCAAAAATTCTTTTTTTTCCGTTTGTTTTAAGGCAGAGGTTTGCCTTGAGGCAAAAATATATATATATATTTTTTTACTCTGTTGGAATTCTACAAAAGTTAGGCCAACCTGAATATGCCTAATTTTGCAACCAAATTAAAAAAAAATTGGCTGAGCCGGGTTCGAATCCAAAACCTCGCGATATTTTAGGTGAAGGACAAAATTAAAGACCAGCAATTTGAGGGGCAAAAATTATAAACCACCCCCGAATAAGGACTATCGTGCAAATTGCAGCCCAGCTAAACTAGAGTACAGAGGCAAGTTATTATTATGAGTCCAAGACAAATGGCTTTTCTTTTAATTGAAACTAGGCACCGCACTTCATGCGTTCACACAAGACCTATTAATTTTATGAAATAATTTTTAGTAATACCCGAACATCAAAAATAATACAAGTATTGTTTTGTAAAAATTAAAGAATATTGAAACTATTTCAATCTTAATTAAATAAGAGCATCATAACACTTACTAATGACATGAAACTAGGATTAGATGCAAAAAACATGAGGAGATTAAAATATTAACATCTAAAAGTAAATACTTAACTCACTGCTGTTGCCAATATTGTCATATTAATTTTTTTACCACAATTAAGAACTGAAGAAATTGTCCCTTACACTTAATTTTTCGATCATTAAAAGATAATAACGTTCAAGGTAAAAAATAAAAACACAAGAGTATTGAGAGAAGAGAAATACTGTATTTTTATCCATTTTTCAATAACACATGAAAACATTTTGTGACTTCAATTGCACAAGTGGCGTAAAAGAAAAAAATGAAAAAGTATCAAGCAAATTTCAAAGACATGTCACGATGAAAAGACAGCAAATAGATAGCATTCATAAAGAGCAAGTGGTGAATATTTATTAGAGAGATTAACCTATATATAAGTAATAAGAAAAGTATTTATGAAATATGACGAAATTTTTCAGTTTACAAAATATAGCAATAGATTTCATATAAAATATATACGAAATTTTCGCTCAAGTTTTTTTTTTTTTTTAAATAATTGTTTTTCCTGTCAAGGCTTAAAAAAATCTCAAAATTTTGTGTATGAAATGTGTATATCTCGCTCAAAGCTTAAAAAGTTTGCTTAGAATTTTGTGTATGAAAAATGTATGTAATGTGTATTCTGGTTCAAGGCTTAAAGCTTTCGCTCATTTTGTGTATAAAAACAGTATGAATTATGTATATCTCACTCAAGGCTTAGAATTCTGCTCACATATTTTGTATATAACGTTCATGTTAGGTTTCTAAAAAATTAATACAACTACAAAAACATTGTATACAACATTCATACAATATTTAATGCTTAAAAAAAGGGCTCAAATGTTTTGTATGAAATGTGTCTATATCGTTCAAAGCTTAAAAAGTTCGCTCAAAATTTGTGTATGAAAACTGTATTAAAATTTTTGCACACATATACACAGTTCATACAATTTTTGTACACTGAAAATTGACGGAATTTTTTAAGCATTGAGCGAATTTAAAAAAAAAAAAAAGGTATGAAAAATGAAGATCCATTATAGTTTATAATAAAGAGTCGTAGGTAGCTTGTGTCATTTTCCCTTTTTTTTAATCATCTTTTTCACATCTGTCACACTAAAAATATCTAAAGCTAAATAAATATTCATCAATTAGTATTCATTTTATAAGAGAAACTGCTAAAGATCTAATGATTATTAGACAAAGTAATCACAGTTAAATAATTGATTAAACAAAAAAAGGCAAGTATTGTATAACAAAAAGAAATGGAGATAAAATATTTTGTGACCTCAATCTGTCCCATGGACTGTAGGCCTTCTCTTCCATGAATTTTTTTTGTGACCTCAATCTGTCCCATTATTTCATCTCTTAAATATGTGAAATGCGTGAACATAGCCTTGAAGCTAAAGCTGAAAACATGCGCAACCTCATTTCTAGCATTGCTTCAAATGTTGATACAATTGCCGTTATTTGATTGTAACAATTCTTGTTAGTATCATTTATCCACCTATATATACAAATAAAATGATCATCAAGCTGGCCATACCTTTAACTATTTCCTTGAATTCCATAAACTTGTTGAAGCTGGCCATACCGTTATCTGCGGATTTTTTAAACATAAAATAAGGGGAAAATTCAAAAATTTGAAAAGATAAATACAAGTGCTGGTCATAAAGAGATGTCTATTTTACAACTGCAGTCCACTAACACACCACACTAGTACAAGTGTAGTATGATTATTACATTTAATTAGGCATGTGCGGATATATTCCGAATTACCAAATCAAAATCGAAAATTTTAGTATTTGATATTTGATGTGGTATTTGGTTTAAGTTATGAAAGAAATCAACATTCAATATAATAATTCGTCATTTAGAAAGAAAAAAAAAACAATATATTTGCATCTTATAAATACATTCTAACTTACAAAATACACATATTTTTCGACCGTAAGAATGTCATATTTTGTATTGACACCAAAAAACTGGTATGTTCGTATTAACTTTGACACTGATAGCACTGACTTATTAATCAAATATGTGAAGAAATGAAGTTGATTTTTTGGAGGTAAAAAAAATCCTAGATATTTAGTAAAGTTTCTAGAATGACCTATTGAAGTATCTTATGTCTAGAAGTTCTAGATTCTTGTTAGATATTTGATGTAAGAAATGTGTAGATATTCTAGAGTCTTAGATATTTTGTAGAAGAGGATAGAATTGTCTAGATGTTTTTTATTTAGGACTATGTCTAGAATCATCCCTACACAAGTATAAATAGGTGTGAACTTAGTTATTTGTAACCAACCCAATACAAATCCAATTCAAGAGAGTCTTCTTCCATTACAGACTTCTCCTTTCCAAAGCTTCCTCTTCTTTAGTTGAGTCTTCCGATCTTAGTTAAAGATCTTGGGCTAGCAGAAGGTCTCCCCGATTTACCTTTTCTTCTGCTATATTTCTATGCATGGTATCAGAGCCATAGTCGTAGATTGGCTTCTGGATTTTATTTCAAGATCGGGTTAGTGGTAAATTCAACTGTTTTTTCTAAATGGATTTGAGCCGTCGTATTAATGGACTAGGGATGGAGCTGTTGAACTAGTTTATTACGAGGTATGGAAGACATGTATGGAGTCATACCTTGTAGGAGAGGATTTGTGGGATGTTGTTAATGGGAGTAGCACAAGCCCTCCTTCTGACGGACCGAAAAATAGCGGCAGATTCAAGAAGTGGAAGCAGGTTAATGCGAAGGCGGAGTTCATCCTAAAGAGGCCCATCTCCCACAACTTGTTTGATCATATTATAAGGTGCAAATCATCTCATGAAATATGGAGGACCCTTGATCGTTTGTTTAATAAGAAGGATGAAGCGCGGCTACAGATCTTGGAGATAGAATTGGCTAACACCATTCAAGGTAATCTTTCTATTGCCGAGTATTTTTTGAAGATTAAGAACTTATGTTCAGAGATCTCATTATTAAATTTGGATGAGGCTATCTCTAAAGCACGAATGAGAAGAATTATCATTCGTGGTTTGAAGAAAGAATATATTCCTTTTGTTACATTAGTTCAAGGATGGGCTTAACAACCATCCTTGGATGAGTTTGAGAATCTTTTATCATCACAGGAGCTACTAGCCAAACGGATGGCTAGTGTGTCTATCAAAGAAGGGCAAGTAAATCCTCTTGTAGCTAACAAGAGGAATTTAAAGGAAGACAAAAGCGAGGTGGCTCAAGAGAGATGACACATTCTCAATTCCATGAGGGTTCAAGCTCGTCAAGACAGAAGGAGGAGTATTCTAATCATTATGGTAAGAAACCTATTAAATGCTACCGATGTGGTGAAGTAGGACACATAAAAAGATTTTTGCGAGCCAAGGAAAGAAACATGGCTCAAACCGAGAAAGCTCTTGAAGAAGAAGAAGAAGACTGGGGAAGGTGCTTTGTAGCTGAGACTCGAGCAGTAGATGCCTTGGCTTCCCTTAATTTCGAAAGAGATTGGATCGTGGATTCAGGATGTGGACACCATCTAACTGGAGAAATATAAATTCTCCAACTTTCGCGAATACAATGGACATGATGTCATTGTGACAGTTGATAATTCAGTCCATAGTGTGGAGAAAGAAGGCATTGTTGTCATCAACGAGAAGCAAGAAGACCCTATCACTCTTAACAGTGTCTTTCATGTTCCAGGTATGAAGAAAAAAATATTTTCAGTTGCAAATGCAGTAGATGCTGGATGTTATCTACTATTCGGCCCACATGACGTGAAGTTCCTCCAAAATATCAGGGAACTCAAGGCAGATATCATTCATACTGGTAAGAGAGTTAATGATTTATATGTTTTATCAGCCGCTAATTCATATGTTGAGAAGACGAGTAGCAACAATAATACACATCTATGACATACTAGACTTGGACATCTTAGCATGGATAAATTGAAAGCCATGGTGAAACTGAATCTAATAAAAGGATTGCCTAATTTAAACAATTTTGGTGGAGGAGATGTATGTGAAAGATGTCAATACGGAAAGTCACAATCGACTTCCGTTTGACAGATCCTTGCCAAGGTGCAGTGCTCCACTAGAACTACTGCACAGTGATTTCATCGGGCCAACAAGAAATCCTTTGTTCTCCGGCTACTCTTATATGCTAATTTTCATTGACTATTTTACTAGATTCACATGGGTTTATTTTGTGAAGCACAAGTCAGAAGTCTTCAACAAGTTTATGGAATTCAAGGAAATAGTTGAAGGTGAGCTTAGTTCGAGGATAAGGCGGTTGCGAACAGATAATGGAGGTGAGTTCACTTCTGAAGAATTTCTCTCTTTTTGTCGTCATCATGGCATTAAAAGAGAACTCACCTGTGTTGATACGCCACAACAAAATGGAGTGGCTGAAAGGAAGATTCAACACCTAACAGAAACATGTAAGAGTCAGCTTCATGCTAAAAGTTTACCTAAAGCCCTATGGGCTGAAAGTATGAAATGTGTAACATATGTGATTAACAGGATGCCACTTTCTCCGAACAACATAAAGTCACCCTATGAATTGATGTTTGGAGAGAAGCCAAGTGTTAAACATCTAAGAGTTTTTGGCTCTATATGTTATGTTCATATCCCCGACTCTTTACGGAGCAAGTTGGATGCCAAGGCAAGGACATGCATCTTTGTTGTACATGACGAAAGGAAAAAGGGTTGGAATTGCATGGACCCGAGAACTCATCGCTTCGTGATTTCTTAGGATGGCGTAAATGATGAAGTCTCATTGTATTATGGAGCTGCATCGAAAGGAACGAGTTCTAAAATTTTAAATCCTGGAGTTTCAAACTTACCCATCATAGGTGCTTCTCCAGAAAGTGCAATCGCAGAGGAGCTAAGAGAAAGGGGGAGTCCGGAAACTCAACAACATGAAACTCAGCAAGCAGATGATTCACATAGTTCACAAAGGCCACAAAGAAATATTGTCAAGCCAGAACGATATAGAGAAGAAAATTTTGTCAATATGTATTCATGTTTCTTTGCAGGCCCAATTAATGGTGGAAAATCTCCATCGTTTGAAGAAGGAAGAAGAGCCGGAAAGGCACGTTTCAAAGCTTCGGTTGAGTTCTTCTGTGGCAAGCATGGGGTGGCTTCCAAAAAATCACTTAAGGGGGAGTGTGAAGAAATAAAGTTGATTTTTTGGAGGTACAAAAAATCCTAGATATTTAGTAAAGGTTCTAGAATGACCTATTGAAGTATCTTATGTCTAGAAGTTCTAGATTCTTGTTAGATATTTGTTGTAAGAAATGTGTAGATATTCTAGAGTCTTAGATATTTGTAGAAGAGGATAGAATTGTCTAGATGCTTTTTTATTTAGGACAATGTCTAGAATCATCCCTACACAAGTATAAATAGAGGTGAACTTAGTCATTTGTAACCAACCCAATACAAATCCAATTCAGAGTTATTCAAGCCAATTCAATAGAGCCTACTTCCATTACAAATAACTCCTTTCCCAAGCTTCCTCTTCTTTAATTGAGTCTTCCGATCTTAATTAAAGATCTTGGACTAGCAGAAAATCTCCTCGATTTACCATTTCTTCTGCTATATTTCTCTACAAAATAGAGATACCAAAAATATACAAACAATGTCATTCTCATGTCATTGCTTGATGAATCAAATTAAATATTGTGATGTAGAGAATGTACATTAGAAATTTTATTTATCTTTAATTTTCTTTTTTTCTGAATGTAAAAGATCGGTTCAATCCGGATCATTATATCCAGTTAACATGCAAATTTTGTGGATCGACTAGAATTATTCAAGACTTTTGCGGGAATTGACCCTAGACTATTTTTTTTTTAAAAATTGACACTGATTACACTAACTTATTAATCAAATAGAGAAACCAAAAATATACGGACACTGTCATTCTCATGTCACGGCTTGACGAATTTCAAATTAAATATTGTGATGTAAAGAATATAAATTAAAATATTAAATTATCTTTAAGTTTCTTTTTTTCTCAATGTAAAAGATTGGTTCAATTCGTATCATTATATCCAGTTCAACTGCGAATTTTGTGGATCGACCAGAATTATTTAAGATTTTTTGTGGGATCGACCCTGAACTCTTAAATCAGGTTATATTTATTACGATTGCTTAGTCTTTTTAATAAGCATAGTTGGGCATGATCAAATTCTAATACTGTTATCGGGTAGCTAACGGTTTAAGTTTTAGTTGATAAAATTGCTAAGTATTTACGGCTTAACAATTTTTCTAGTTTGATTATTTAAGATTATTCGTTGTGTGTCCAGATGAATGCCTAAAAACTCCTCAAAACCTGGTGAGCTCTTAGAAGCTTATCCAGATATTGAGTGAACTTTCAGGGCATTTTTCATTCTTATTGGTGTTCCATTCCGAAACACTCTTAAATCGATCCCATGATGTCGCTAACCTCATGTGAATTCAAGTACGCCTCAATATTAGTCTTTAATATTCTTAAAGCTTAAATTTAGTCGCATTTGACGATTTAAGTTCACGGGCTTCATAGTAACACAGCTAGTGTTATTAAAAAGTCACAAAACAAAGCGTATCACAATGATTCTCTCTATACTACCGTAACATTAGTAATCTAATATAAGCAACTTTCTTTTGGACGAAAGAAAATTGATCTAAACCAGCAGTACAAACCCGACTATGATTGGTAGTAAAAAAAGACGTCATTAGATCATGATAATAGCAACTGAATTGATTATGCCAGCTAAAACAAATTGACTGAACTTGATGGAACTTGTTGAAGAAGAACATAGAGTAAAAACAAGAGTGCTAAAAATCAACTAGCCCTTCAAAAGAAAGCCATCATATCCTTTACTGAGTAGTGCCATATTCAACAGCCTCACAACCTTGAGACGAGATGCGAACACTGCCACACTGAATGTTGCAGTTGACGAGAAGCCGACCATCTTCAAGTTGTCGTCCAGCAAAGACTAACCTGATCTGTTTATGAAGTCGAGTACCCTCCTTTTCTTGAATGGCGGCCTTAACACATCTGCAACCGTGTCATCACTCTCAACAATTAAGTTGAACTTGCGACCAGCTGGAAGCGTTACCACATAGATTTGCGTTATTGGTGCATAACGAAGGACTAAAGTAGATCCTTTCTTGATTCCTGCAGAAACAAGAGTCTGCGCGTCTCTCAAAACTCCCCCATCTTCATTTAACAGCTTTTGTTTCTTAAAAGATATCCCTTTTTCCTCTTGAATGTATGCTTTAACTGCCGCTATACTGTCATCTGCTTCAACCATTAGGAGAAACGTTTTTGATTCCGAATGGCCATCATATTTGGCAACATCGCTCGGCAGAAAAGATTTTGGTAATGATTTCCAAATTCCAAATTTTCTTTAATATTTTACACGATGGAGGGGTGTATATATACAAAGCCATAAAAGAATGGAGGCAAAATATGTGTAATCTACCTATAGATAGGTAGAAAAGAAGCCACATTTCTGCCATGATTTAAGTTCATGTAAATTTTGGATTGCTCCTTGGACGTGGTTGTATTACTGTATGTATCTGAATTTATATCCTTTCGTAATAACGTAGAGTCAATATAAATAATGAATCACTGTGTTGGGCCCGTGTGTAGCACGGCCAACACCCATCTAGTAGATAGTAAAGAAAAGGAGAGTATACATACTGGGTTAAGCATCCATTTAGGTCGTCTCTTTTGTGGCTTGATCAATTGATCTGCTTCTCTTCATAGTCACCCTTCAACTCTAAGAAGTGGCTAAAACCCAAACCTACTTATATAAAACTAGAGAATATGTCAGCGCGAAAATTTCATTTTACAAACATTAACCAAAAGCTTTACTATAACAAACAGTCTTCTCTACTAAAGCCAACTCAAAATTGTATCACATACAATGACATTTAATACCTAACTACTAAAGAAAGTTTAGCATCCTCAAACATATGGGTGAACATAGCCTTTAAAATTTGAATTCAGATGTGCTAACGGTAATCTGGCCCCCCTAGCCAGAATATTAGAGTGCTTTGAGGGGTTTTCATGCCCGGAGTTGACAAAGAAGCTGGTAATCGCCGCCTTCGCCTTGTAAATCTCCGCTATACATGTCGAAAAGCTTTGAAAGGAGAGAAAAAAAATATAAAAACATGAATTCTTGGACAAAAATATTGTCACTATTCTCTGAATGTAGCAAGATATATGTTCACACTAATAATTTTCAAAAATTGTAGACTTATAATTACAAATCAAAACAAACTCATGAACAGTGTTTTAAAAGGCGGGGGCGTAAGGCGGGGCGTTTTACATACACCTCGACGAGGCGTAAGCCTCGAGGCACGGGGCGTAAGCCTCATGGGTATTTAATTTTTAGTATTTCTTAAAATAATATAATTACAATAAATATTTTTAAATAGGTAAAATTACATAAAAAAATAAAAGAAAACTGTAAATAAATGAAATATATATATATATATGTATGTATGTATGTGTGTGTGTGTGTGTGTGTGTGTGTGTGTGTGAGCGCGCGCGCTTGATCCTCACAAAAAAATGATCAAAGCAATCCATTATACACTACTTATAACTTATAATTATATATAACATAATTTTACAAGTATAAACAATACAATGAAATAAAAGCTATTATGAAATGCAAAACAATTCTAACATTTTAACTTTCAAACACGGAAAAAAACACAGTTTCTTAAAACACTATTACTATCATACTATTCATTTTATCTCCCTATAAGCAAATAATCAATAAAATTTATCAATATTACAATTAAAACATAACTTCTTCATGAACAAAAAATTAAATTATATGATAATTCTGATACATAGGACTTATGACCAATGACAAGGGAAAATGTACAATTCCGCTATGTGTTTTTTTTTAAAAAATTAAGTGATATTCACCCTCACGACGTTCTCAAATAGTAAATATCCACTATTACGACTTGTTATATGAGTAACACCCAATCTTCTATTTCTATAGATGAAAAACTATTAAGTATCATTATTTTGTTAAACAATTATGAGGGTGAATGATTTTAATTAAGGAATTTAAAATATAATTTGTGTAAGAACTGTTAGGCGAGCCCTGGGCGTTGGGCGTTAGGCGTGTTTAGGGCGTACAGTGGGACGCTTAGGGCGTAAGCCTCTTAGGAACTAAGCCCCGCACGTTATCCCCAGGGCGTTTTGCCGAGGCGAGCCCCGGGGCGAGTCCTGACACTGCCTTTTAAAACAATGCTCATGAAGATATATCAATCATTTCCGTGGTGTTCAAATTGGGAAAGGAAAAAAGTGTACTTATATCACACAAAGTACAAATAATGATATTTATATATACTATTATACATACATGACGCGTTTGATACAAATACTCATCATGCTTCAATATTGATTCTTCCATATTCCACTAAAATAGACAACAAAATTGGCTCCAAAAATTTGAAGATAAATAGAAACATAGTTTGCTTCTTTGCAAAGTTCTCTGATCTACGATAACGGCCATCAAAATTAAACATGTCATACTAAAAGAGTTATAACGTTGTCGAACTACTACTAACAAAAACATAGCACTCCATTGTTACTAAAATGAATATTCAAAAATCATTTAAAAAAAAATCACCATATACATAGATAAATAAAACTATGCTAATGCATTACAACCGCAAAAGAGTTTAACTTCATGCGACTAAAAATGAAATTACAAAAAGAAGAGTGTCAAAGGGAAAGAATATTTATTATGCGTACCTTGAAAGTAACATCACTATTCCATAAACCAATAATCATTATTAAAATAGCAAAATGTGGATATTTTTTCTTTACCTCATGATGGAAACCCCTTGTTAATAAACTTGACTTTGAAAAACATCCCCCAAAAGAATACATCCCTAATGTTATTTTACCAAATTCAAAAATTTTATGCAATCAAAATGCACACCTAAAAGAAAACAAAGAAAAAAGCAAATCAGAAGGAAAAAATAGAAATACAGTGAAACCAAAACGATGAGAACACAAGCAAGAATAGAGATAGAACTATCACAGGTAACTTGGGAAGAATTCATATGATACAAACTATCAGTATGCAAAATGACTTCCTATGTCCTCTCTCCCATCTTCATGTCTTGTCTAAAACTCTTTTTCTTTTATGGGTCAACTCCTTTTTCCTACAATATTTTTTCTACAATTCTTGAAATGTGAACTATTGAATCAAGAAGAAGGAAGTTGTTGAACATGCTGGAATTAGCAAAATGCTTGGCTCTTATTTCTTTCGGTTGTTTCCGTATGTACCAAAGTTCAAACCGTTAATTAATTAAATGATACAACTAATTAATTTTGGAAAACAAAAGAACACATGTAACTGAAATGATTAAATGACTTTGTTGATGTTACACCCCGCACTTTCAGAGCATGAGCATGTCACGTACTTCACCGTAATAATGGAGTATCGGAGACGTCCCATCAAGTTTTGGAAGGTACAAGCCATGAGAAGTACGTAACAACAAAGTAAAGGACGAATTACGATCTCGTAAGTCATAACCGGGAAGGACGATCTTGAAAACACAAGAACATGACCATTATCAAGTATAATAAATGATAAATATCATGTAGGGGGATTTTTGAAAGATTCTAGGACCAAGCAAATCAAAGAAAATAAGTTTGTCGAAAATTTGGAAAAAGTTGGCAGAATTAAGGATAGAATTTTGGGTCAAATTTGGAGGGATATATCTCCAGGTATATTAGGAGTTTTAAGGTGTTTCAAAAGACTAAAATGAATTTCGTCGAGTCTAGTTTCCAACGCAACAAACCACTCGTTGATAGGACATCGGAGTAGAGAATTATGGATGTTACAAGTTCAGCTGACAAAGCAGAAACACGTGCTACAGTACTGCTACAATAACCGACTTGCTACAGTACTACTACAGTGAACCCGACCCGAATTTGACCCCTATATAAAGGGTAATAACCCCTTTTTTTCACCAGATTTTAGCCGAGAAATTTCCAGAAATTAGAAGGGAGAGTGAGAGTATTAAAAAAGTGAGCAATTTTCAAGTAGCGGAGTAGTGGTTTAGGTCGGGGTAATGTATGGTTGTGATTCTAGTATTGTTTTGTGGTGGATTTTAACATGGATATTGAGGATATTGCTGTCTTGACAAGAAAAAAGGTATGAATCTTTCTCTTTTGGTATTATTTAAGGCTTATTTACAGAGATAAAGTCGTTAAATAATTGTATAGTAAGTTGGTTAGTTATAGAAGTTGGAAAACAGCGTGTGGGTTGTTTTATGGCATATGTTGGTGTTGGAAATGATGTTATTACTATTGGTATTGTTGATGATGTTGTTGGTTGCTGAATTGAAATTTCGGGCTAGGCATATAAACAGGGGAGATGCTGCCCGATTTTCGGCAGAATATAGAGTAGTTTGACTTGAAAGTCTAGTATAACTATACTATGATGAGTCTAATGATAGTGTGAATCCTCTTAAATGTAGACTCACGAATTCGGACGAATAAGTGTGGATAACTGGAGGTTGAACAGGTATGTTAAGGCTATTCCTCTTTCTTTTAAAGGCATGATTCATTTCCTATGAACGCATACACGCCTTTCATAATACCTTATTTCTGAAAATACTAGCAGTTCATGATTCTCAAAATCCTTATGATGCTAAAGACAACTGTTTTCTATAAGGGCCATGATGAGGGTTATGATGGTCCCATTTATGGAGATTCCAAAGTTATGGTTTTAATGTCATTATGAGATTACTGAGCTGGTTTCAAGATTTTGATTATCTTTGTTGATGTTGATCTCATCTTATATTTTGCTCAAAAGGCATGATTCCTATTTTATGATTCCATATATGTTTCCATAATTCTCTTACCTCCAAAAGTTAGAAGTTCATGATTCTTAAAAACTTCTTATGATACTTAAGATGAGATGTTTTCTATGATGAACATGATGATTATGATCTTAATTCTAGAAATTCCAAAGCTTATGATTTTAATGCTATTATGAGATTATTGAGCTTATTTCATGATTTTCTCGATTTTATTCATTGTTGTTGATCTCACCTTATAATAATTGTTCCTCCAAGGTGGGATAAACGATGACGATTGATCCATAATATAATTGGAGGCTACCGACCTTACGTCACTCCGATATAGTTGTGACTTTTGATTAGGCTCTCATGCATGCTTTATATATATGTATATATTTTCTCACACCGCGCCGCGCTATAGTCGGCTGGGCATGACACGTAGATGTGCACACCACTGCAGTGGGCATGTTATAATATTGCCCCGGACGCGGGAGGCTCGGACACGGACTAATGATGATAACACCGAGCCTTAATGGCCAGGCATGATACTACATATATGACACCGAGCCTTAATGGTCGAGCATGATACTATATATAAGTATAAGATTTTTTTTTTAAAAGGCTAAGCATGCATGACACCGCCTTATGAGGCATCCAGATGTACAGGTTATCCCTCATATTCCATGTTATCTTTCATATCTATATTATGTTGTTATTCATGCCTTACATACTCAGTACATTATTCGTACTGACGTCCCTTCTTGTGGACGCTGCGCTCATGCCCGCAGGTAGGCAGGGAGATGGATCAGACCCATAGGTGTTCTATCAGCGAATTCTCAGGAGCACTCCACCTACTTCGGAGTTGCAGTCTATTTGGTATTGTCCTTATGATCATTTGTGTTCTATATAGAGGCTCGTAGATGTGTGTGTACAGTTAGATGTTTTATAGCTCCACCGGTTCATAATGTTGTATAATATATTGGTGGGCTTGTCGGCCTTATTTTGAGCTCTTGATACTTTATTGTTAGCCTTGCCGGCTTTATGATATACGTTATGTTGTGGCGACCTTGTCGGTCCACATATGAACATATGTGCTGAATGATTGGATATTCCTATGTTGGGCCTTTTCTGCGTGTAGGTGTTCTTTGAGTTATGGTTTATAATGTTCAAACTAACGAATAAGTCAGGTGGTTCCCGGCCTAAGGGTCGGAGCCCATCATACTCTTGGTAGGGGTGTGACAAAGTGGTATCAGAGTAGTTCGTCCTAGGGAATGTCTACGAGTTGTGTCCAGTAGAGTCTTGTTTATGGGTGTGAAGCGCGCCACACTTAGGAATTTAGGAACCGTTGACCATTCTTTCTTATCTTAGATCGTGTCATAGAGCTAAATCATAGGATTATGATGTCCCTAATCCTAATCCAAATGTTTTGATCATGGATAAGCAGTTGATTATGCCGCTACGAGGAAATTGCTAAGAATTGAAGTTGTTCATTCGAAAGGTATGTTTCCTATTTGATTAATATGAATAGATGTTGATATAAGAACTTGAGCAAGATATTATGGGTATTTGTGGTTGCTCTATGGGGCATTGGATGTGTTTTCTGGGCTGTATGCAGGAATGAGGTAGTAAGAATTATAGAGGAAACTCTGCCGAAATTTTTGCAAATTGAATTGTTTGCATGTCTATAGAGAAAGAGTAAAGGGAAAATATGGCCATCAGTCATTTAGTAAGTCATGATTGAAGGAAAAACTATGCGATGCTTTCAAAGAAAATTTTTAGAGTGATTTTAATTTAATTTAAAGGAGGAACCCTGGAGCGAAAAAATGATTAGTAGTTAAGAAACTGGGATGAGTTGCATCCGAGATTTCGGAAGATTGGGACCTATTAGAAACATAAAGAAAGTTGACATTAGGAACTCAAATACAGTATTACGGTTTATAGATTAGATTGGTTAGTAGGAGATAACAAAGAGATATTGATATGGAAAAGGAAGTTAACGAGTACGGGAAAGTTCCACCCTAGAAGTATATATATATATATATATACGAGATCAAGATGGGTTTGTACTCTTAGTGGAATGTTCTGCAAACATCCAGATAGATATTATTAAGTGGCAAACGGGAAATGAGCACTTTAAGAGCAAAGGAGATCAATGAGGACCTTGAGGACAGAAGTACGAGAAAGTACGGTTATGAATTGATTAGAGGAAGTTACGTGATCGTCGACGATAAGAGAAAGTCTAATAAATTAGTAAGGTTGGCCAAAGGTAGACAGTGATGGCATATGACAGTGGACTTGGAATAGAGATACGATTACAAAGTACGAGGAATAGACATACATACGAGCAAGCTATGGTATCGTAAAGGGAAATAAGAAACGAACGAAGGAAGAAAGAAAAGGGTGTATTACACAAAAATTTCATGATGAGAACAAGAATCGGCGGGACATTAGAAGGATTATGATGCATGATTATGATACAAATAATTATTTAAGAGAAACTACGGGACACTATGAGCCAAATTAAGGAAAGGACGAATCGTGAGAATGAATGAGAGAGAGTATCGACTTTTACTGGTATGGTATAAACTCAACTCGGAATTTGGAACCAAGAGTAAGAGGAATCTCAAGGGTACTGGTGAAAGGATAGCTATGAAGGAAAATTGCGGCTAAAGGAGCATGGTATAGTTAGGCATTCTATAAGGATCCTAACGAGTTCCAATGTCACCATTGATTCATTAACCTGGGGGACTATTAGGCATGAAGGAAGGAAGTGATTTGAGTTGGGTCCAATATGTGTGGACATTTAACTTAATACAAGAATCCACTTAGCAAAAAAAAAAAAAGTCAAACTATGCGATGAATGTAACTCCGGCATTATATGGACTAGAGGAGTTGAAGGATCGCTAGGATCGGCCAAATGACTACCAAAGACGGTCAATACTCGAATGTTATTGGTATATGAGAATGTTCTTAGATGAATTAGAATATTCCCAAGTACAGAAGAAGGAAATGTACTTGCTTGAAGGGGTCGAAATTCGAGACGAACTAATATAGCAAGGATGTGCTAAAGAAAAGGGGAAATGGACTAAATGCAAGTATATTATGAGACAGACATGGGAAAGGAGGCATGACAAGATAATGAAGGTTTCGAGAATCAAGGAAATAAATTTTTTCAATGCAATACGTTGTGTTCCAGGCTATGATTCGAATCGCTCGTACACATGTAACTAAAATGATGAAATGACTTTGTTGATTAACATCTGCGTGGCCTTTAGTAGACATTTATTTTGTGAGGCTTTTTTAAGCCATTTAGTTAATAGGTTATGTATTAAAAATTTTAAAAAAAGGAGAACAAAGATAAATGCAATTGGAGGCCATAGAGAGGTGCTATATCACCTTGTCTATTCCTAGCTTTACCTATTATAATAGATTAAATGAGAGGCCAAACATATATTGAGACGACTCATATTCCCAAAGATTTATTAGGAATTGCCGCTCATGTGTTCTACTCATTTTTCAAAGAATAAAGTAACTACTTATTCCTAATCGTCAAACCTACATTAACTATACTAATTCCAAATTACTTCCTACATCTTTTCCAAGATAAAAGGAAATAAATATTCCTTACATACCCCCCCCCCCCCCCCGCCCCGCTACACTCACACACAAAAAAATTTTAAAACTCACACAAATAATATTCTTACACTGTTAGTCTATACTATGCTATTCATTTCAATTTAAGTATCTTAATTTAATTAGGTACAGAGTTTAAAAAAAAAAGACTCTTAAGTCTTGATGTTTAATATAATGATGGGGTTCCCTCTCCATATGCTTACAAATTACTAATAATATATGCTTCATTTTGAGAAGAGATATATGGTCATTTAATAATTATACTATTGGCCAAATGCATAGACCGCCCCTTAAAGTTGTCATCTTTTTCCATTTAAACACCTCAACTAAGAGTGTTATCTGTTAGACCCCCAAGTTCGGACTTAGACGCA
This sequence comes from Lycium barbarum, assembly GCF_019175385.1. Classification (NCBI taxonomy): domain Eukaryota; kingdom Viridiplantae; phylum Streptophyta; class Magnoliopsida; order Solanales; family Solanaceae; genus Lycium; species Lycium barbarum. Next base: position 101,791,191 of record NC_083346.1, on the reverse strand, counting down.
TGCGGGCGAGGGCAGTGTCAAGGGCTTGTACATTTCCCCTTGACATGGGCCTATGTTGGTGTTGGAAGCAATGTGCAGGTTCCATGCCTATGGCACGGTGTACAGCTAAGTCAAGGTGCTTGGGTGTTAGCAAAGCAGTTTGACGAATGTCAGTGGCACGGATAGGCGCATGGCACCAGACGGGCATGCGTGCAGGCAGTAGGTTGGCACAGGAAGCCATGGGCATTGACATGGGCTGGCTGGTGCCAAGGCATATGGGAAAGGCAAAGGGTTGGCATGGTGCTGGCATGGCATTGGCATGAAGATGAGCGAAAAATATTCTAAGTGTTGGACGAAGCTATGAGGCGAAAAATAAGGCTAAGGCACGCGCGAGGCACATGAACGAGGCAGGTGCACGGCACATGAGCGAGGCATGCACGCGGCACGTGCAGAAGGGCCATGCGCGCGCCACATGCGTCGGTTACACAGTGTGCGCGGCATGTGCGACGGTTGAGCTCATTTTTTGAAGGCTTTACCCACATGGGCGAAATGTTAGGCTTAGAATGTATGCCATGATCCCAATGTAACTGCTGGCACATGCCATGCACGCCCCTCCCCTTGTAACTGCTTGTAACTGCCCCTGGCAGGTTTGTATAGTAGACAGAATTTGGCTAAGGCATTGATCAGTTTTGTAAGCCTCTAAATTCGTGAGTCCTTTTGTATATCTGAGAGATAATAAAAAGGTTGGGCGTTGCCTGTAAACAATGCGTGTTCCTTTCATTGTGTTTGACCTAAAATTAAATCTAAGTGTCAAAAGTGAGTGCGTGTGCGAAGGATGAAGTTGGCTGTGACGCTGACTGCCGAGCAGTGGTGACGCCAAAAAAAATCACCCCTGTTTCAACTGGTATCAGAGCCAGGCTACGTTCGTGGCACGATGGCTGGCGAAAGTAGTACGTACAATGAACTGAGAGACAGAGTGGCTGCCTTGGAGGCGCTGGTGGGAATGGCTGAAAACGCTGATGATGTGACGTCTATAATTAGTCGCATTCATGTCTTGAATACGGAACTCACTCAGTTTCGTGAGATTATGACAATAAGAACAACGGGATATGATAAATTTCGTGAAGAAGCCTTGGTTCAGATTGAGGATCTGAAAAAGGCAAACGAAACTCTGAACTTGGAAGTGGTAGTGCTACGGAGGGCAATGGCTGGTTCTAACGCAGGCCATGAGGCAGAACTTTCCAAGGTAAAGATCCCTAAACCTAAAGCCTTTACTGGTTCAAGATCTGCAAAGGAATTGGAAAATTTTCTGTGGGATATGGAACAGTACTTCACAACTGCCCGTATTTCTGAGAATGACAAGTTAAGTATCACCACTATGTACTTGACTGGTGCTGATAAATTGTGGTGGAGGACCAGGGATACGGATGATATAAGTGCTGGCAGGCCAAGGATCAATACTTGGGCCAAATTGAAGAAGGAAATGCGTGACCAGTTCCTTCCTAGCAATGCATCTTGGATTGCTAGGGATCGCTTGAAAAGATTGAGGCAAACAGGTTCTGTTCGTGACTATATCGAGGAATTCACTTCTTTGATGTTAGATATCCAAAATATGTCGGATGAGGACAAGTTGCACAACTTCATTTCTGGGATGCAAGCATGGGCCCAAAACGAACTTAGGAGACAGAACGTGAAAGATCTCCTAAGTTCAATTGCAGCGGCAGATTCGTTGGTAGATTTTCGCTCAACACGTGTTCCATCTGAAATTCCCACTTCTTCTAAGTCCAAGAAAAAGATTGAAAAGAAAGGGGAATGGAAGAAGGAAGGGCGAAAAGAAGGTGCTGATACAGGAAAGGCTGTTGCGGACATTGGAAATTCAAAGAACAAGAAAAATTTTGCGAGTGACAAAGGTTGCTGGACTTGTGGAGGGCCTCACTTGTCCAAGAGTTGTCCAAATCGTGAAAGGGTGAATGTTATGCTTGCGGGGATTGTAAGTGCAAACGAGGAAGGTGGTGTAGTTGCTGCTTTGGCAAACCCACTTGGTTTACTCTTGAATAATCACATTTCATTAGTGAACACGGTGGGGGAGTCATCTACAAATCCTCATTCTTCGTTGCTGCACATTGAGATGAAGGTTGACGATAAAGTGTTAGTGGCAATGGTGGATACTACAGCTACTCACACTTTTATTGATGTCATACTTGCTACAAGGTTCGGACTCAAATTGACAAAGAGCCCGAATTATATGAACTGTGAACCAGGTGGCCCAACTGATTGAAGGTATGACATATGACGTGAGGGTACTTGCGGGACCTTGGGATGGAAAACACAGTTTGATGGTGATTCCGTTGGGAGATTTCGATATGATACTTGGAATCGATTTCTTGAGGAAGAACTGCTTCGTTCCAATGCCCCACTTGGATGGAGTTATGGTGATGCAAGAAAAGATGGCGGGGTTCATAAAGTTTGTTCATCCATATGGCGAGGCAGAAAAATTGAAGAAGTACAAGAGCCCCATTATTTCTGCTATTTCTATTGAGAAAGGCTTAAAGAAAGGTGAAGAAACTTTCCTTGCTGCATTGGTTGAGATAAAACCTGATGTAAAGTTAAAGGTGCCTGATTGTGTGGCACAAGTTTTGGAGGAATTTAAAGATGTTATGCCACCTGAACTCCCTAAAATGTTGCCACCAAGGAGGGATATTGATCATAAGATAGGGTTGCTGCCAGGTTCTATTGCTCCTGCACAAGCTCCTTATCGTATGGCTCCTAAGGAGTTGGCTGAATTGCGGAAACAATTGAATGAGTTGCTAGATGCGGGTCTGATTCAGCCCTCAAAAGCTCCGTATAGTGCACCTGTTTTATTCCAAAGGAAACAGGATGGGTCAATGAGAATGTGTGTGGACTATCGGGGGCTGAACAAGGTGACTGTGAAGAACAAGTATCCTGTTCCATTGGTGCAGGACCTCATGGACAGGTTGTGCAAGGCAAGCTGGTTCACTAAGCTAGACCTCAGGGCTGGATATTGGCAAGTAAGAATAGCAGAGGATTATGAGTCAAAAACAACGTGTGTAACTAGATATGGCTCATACGAATTTCTTGTAATGTCGTTTGGGCTGACTAATGCCCCGGCTACTTTCTGTAATTTGATCAACAATGTTTTATTTGAGTACCTAGATGATTTTGTTGTGGTGTACTTAGATGACATTGTAATCTATAGCTGCTCGTTGGAAGAACATGTAAGCCATTTGAAAATGGTACTATCTCGGTTGCAGGAGTACAAGCTTTATGTAAAGATGGAGAAATGCGAGTTTTCTCAACAAGAAATCAAGTTTCTAGGGCACTTGGTCAGCCAGAACCAAGTGAGGATGGACCCAAAGAAGGTGCAGGCTATTGTTGATTGGCAGGCACCGCGGAGTGTGAAGGACTTGAGGTCATTCCTTGGGTTGGCAAACTATTATCGCAAATTCATTGCAGGGTATTCAAAGAAGGCTGCTGTTTTGACTGATTTGCTGAAAAAGAACGTGGTGTGGGCGTGGACTGAAAAATATGATGGTGCATTCAACTTGTTAAAGGAAGCCATTGCTTCAGAACCTATACTAAGGCTGCCTGGTTTCGAATTGCCCTTTAAAGTGCATACTGATGCTTCTGACAAGGCTGTGGGAGGCGTGTTGGTGCAAGAAGGTCACCCCGTGGCCTTTGAAAGCAGGAAGTTGAATGAAGCGGAACAACGATACTCTACTCATGAAAAGGAGATGGTTGATGTGGTATATTGCTTGTACACTTGGCGTGTACATCTGCTAAGGACAAATTTTGTGGTGCGGACGGACAACGTTGCTAATACTTACTTTAACGCAACGCAAGCTGAGTCCCAAGCAGGCTCGTTGGCAAGAGTTCTTGGCTGATTATGACTTCATGTGGGAGCATATGCCGGGGAAACACAACCAGGTTGCCGATGCTTTGAGTAGAAAAGAGGTATTCGCTGCTATATATTCAATTTCTCGATTGGAGTCTGATTCTATTGATAAGATTAGACTGTGTGCTGCAAATGATTCATTACACACTAAGTTAATGAGTCAATTTAAAGAGGGGACAGTGCGGAGGTATTGGATCGAGGACGATCTGCTCTATTTTAAAGGGGGGAGAATTGTGGTACCTCAAGGTGGTGGATTGTGTAAAGAACTAATGAAAGAGGCGCATGACATTACTTGGGCTGGACATCCGGGTGTTGAACGGATGTTGGCATTGCTGTCTAGGGTGTATTTCTGGCCAAAGATGGAAGATGATGTTAAAGCTTATGTGAAAACTTGTCTGGTTTGTCAACTAGATAAAACTGAGCGCAAAAAGGAGCGGGTTTGCTGCAGCCTCTTCCTATTCCTGAAAGGCCTTGGATGTCTGTTTCGATGGACTTTATTGGTGGGTTTCCGAAGGTAAACGGTATGGCATCAGTCATGGTGGTGGTGGACAGGTTCTCAAAGTATGTTGTTTTTATTGCTGCCCCAGTTGTGTGTTCGTCGGATGTTGCTGCAGATTTGTTTTACAAAAATATGGTTAAGTTCTTTGGTGTACCAGCTGATATCATCAGTGATAGGGATACTCGGTTCACGGGTCGGTTCTGGACTGCTTTGTTTAATATGATGGGAACTGATTTGAAGTTCTCCACGGCGAACCATCCTCAAACTGATGGGCAAACTGAAAGAATTAATCACTTGTTGGAAGAATATCTGAGGCACTTTGTGACAGCAAGTCAGCGGAATTGGGTGGACTTATTGGATAGTGCACAATTTTGCTATAATTTGCATAAGTCGTCGGCAACGGAGATGAGCCCGTTTGAGTTAGTCCTAGGCAGGCAGCCTATGACTCCACTTGATGTTGCTAAGCAGAAGACTCAAGGGAAATGCCCTGCTGCCTATTGTTATGTCAGGGACAAGCAGGAAGTGCTTGCAGAAGCGCAAGATAGTTTGCGCAAGGCCCAAAAACGGATGAAGAAGTATGCAGACCAACGTAGAAGAGCGTTGGAATTTAATGTTGGTGATATGGTGCTACTCAAGCTTACTCCCCAAATCTGGAAACAGATTACAAGTAAGTTTAGGAACCGCGGTTTAATCCCAATGATGGACCATTTGAAGTAGTTCAGAAGGTTAGTGAAGTTGCTTATAGGTTGATACTACCTGAAAGGTTGAAATTACACCCAACCTTCTATGTAAGTTTTCTGAAGCCTTATTATGAAAATGCTGATGATCCGGACAGGAACCAGTCAAAGAGAGCACCGGGTACTTGGTGTCAAGAAGAATAGGCGGACAAAATTTCTGATTCAGTGGAAGGGTAAGCAAGAAGCTGATGCTACATGGGAAAAGACCAAGTCACTTTGGCAGTTCGACAAGCAATTGGAGGATTACTTGAAAACAGCCTCGATGAGGACGTCGAGTTCAACTGGTGGGGGTGGTTTGTTAGACCCTCAAGTTCGGACTTAGATGTATGCGGGCGAGGGCAGTGTCAAGTGCTTGTACATTTCCCCTTGACCTGGGCCTATATGGGTGTTTGAAGCAATGTGCCGAGTTGCATGCCTATGGCACGGTGTGCAGCTAAGTCAAGGTGCTTGGGTGTTGGCAAAGCAGCTTGACGAATGTCAGTGGCACGGACAAGAGAATGGCACCAGATGGGCATGCGTGCAGGCAGTAGGTTGGCACAAGCAGACATAGGCATTGACATGGGCTGGCTGGTGCCAAGGCAGATGGGAAAGGCAAAGGGTTGGCATGGTGCTGGCATGGCATTGGCATGAAGATGGGCGAAAAATATTCTAAGTGTTGGACGAAGCTATGAGGCGAAAATCAGGCTAAGGCACGCGCGAGGCACATGAACGAGGCAGGTACACGGCACATGAGCGAGGCATGCGCGCGACACATGCAGAAGGGCCATGCGCGCGGCACATGCGTCGGTTACGCAGTGTGCGCGGCATGTGTGACGGTTGAGCTCAGTTTTTGAAGGCTTTGCCCACATGGGCGAAATGTTAGGCTTAGAATGTATGCCATGATCCCAATGTAACTGCTGGCACATGCCATGCACGCCCCTCCCCTTGTAACTGCTTATAACTGCCTCTGGCAGGTTTGTAAAGTAGACAGAATTTGGCTAAGGCATTGATCAGTTTGGTAAGCCTCCAAATTCGTGAGTCCTTTTGTATATCTGAGAGATAATAAAAAGGTTGGGTGTTGCCCGTAAACAGTGTGTGTTCCTTTCATTGTGTTTGACTCGAAATTAAATCTAAGTGTCAAAAGTGAGTGCGTGTGCGATGGCTGAAGTTGGATGTGACGCTGACTGCCGAGCAGTGGTGACGCCGGAAAAAATCACCCCTGTTTCAGTTATCTATTAGACACTTGATGAATATACAAAATGCACCTATTAAACACATATTGCTGACATGGGCAAGCTGTGTTTTACATATTTTTTTAGCGCGTGGGTGATGTATTGAGCACTATTTTTACTTAAAATTGGAGGAATTTTCTCTTTAAACCGGTGCTTTACCGGCAATGAATTCCGGCGAGTTCTTCTCTCACCTCCATCACCTTCTTTCCACTACTTCTTGCTTTTATCAAGTAGTAATTTTTCCCATAGGCCAACACGATTCCCTTCAACAATAGTGAATAGAAATCCAAAACCAAATGCTTAGCGGCTTTACAAGTCTTCGGTCGAGTTCGAGATTTCCGGTCGCAAAGGCCAAACTCGCAATTGTTGAGTTCGACTCCAATAATGGCTTTTTAGATTAAAGTATTGCCAAGAACTTTATAAAGCAAATAACAAGTGATGAGTTCTTCCTCTCAATTGAACAACGGAGGCACAGACCATGGAAGGTAGATAAAAGGAGACCAACAATGAAGGCGACAGTAATACTCTAGGTTTTCTGGGGAAAATATGACATAGAGAGGGCATAACTTCTTGTGGTTATTGTGGTAAGAAAATCATGTGGGCAAGCTAAGTTTTTTTCTATACAAGAAAAGTCGAAGTTGAAGGTGGAGGAGACAAGTTACAGTGAAGAAGATGACTTCGGAGAGATGCGTTATGTTTTTCTTCCTTTTTCTAATCAAAAACTTTTTGTTTTGTTGACACGTGACTTCGTTTCATTGGTTATATTTTCCACATCACAGCATGTAGATCTCACGCACTTTGGTTATTTTGTTGGCTGGTAATAAGTGTTCAATGAGTAAATTTTGTATATTCATGAAGTGTCTAATGGGTAAGGCGCTTAAATGAAAAAACATGACAACTTTAAGGGGCTATCTATGCATTGCATTATAAATAGCCTCATACTTGATATGTAAAATCATCCCAAATAGTGAAAGAAAAATAATACTACTCCTCCCTTCTCTCTCTGTGTGTGTACCCTTTATTCCTTTTTAATTTTAGTAGCCCGCTTTTATTTTACAACACTTTCAATATTTTTAGCACGCTGTAAATTAAGTTTTAGATCTAAACCAACGGAGTACTAACCCGGGGGAGTTGGCTAAAAGTCCATATTGAAAAGTTATTTTGCCAAAAGGCCACAAGTGTTCAAAAATTGGTGCTTTGGCCACCATTTATGACGTCAAAATGTCAGAGATGTGTTGTGTCAAACCCCAGACCCAAAGTTTTGAAAACTACACTTTGGTCCCCACAGCCCCAACATTTTTATTACTAGAAATAGAAATAAAAAAATAAAACATTTCCCACCAAAAGCTCCGGTTTTCTGCAGTTTTCAGACCATTTGTCCTGCAAAAATTTCGATTTTTCACCGGATAATCGGTCCCCAATGACGGAAAGCTTCTATAGTTCAGCCATTGTAAGTAAAATCTGGTAGAAATCGTTAAGAAGGAGCTTTCCTCATTGTTGTAAAAGCTCACTTTTCTGGCAAAAATTTCGGCCTCATTCCCACATTCCGTCAATTCTCCATTCAAATACCTCAGTTTGCAACTGGTAAGAGCTTTATCCCTGTTCTTTTTGGTTCTACATGTGGTACAGCTCTCCGGTCAGTACTAGACCACAGTAATGGACCACAGTCATTGACCTGGCATAGAACAAAGTCATAGTCTATTATAGATTTTATTATGGCATCGATTTCAAAATATATTATAGTAAGTGGTGATTACATGGGTGAATGGGAGGAGACCCCAAAATGTTGGAATTGGAATTCTGTGAGCAAGGTGACAATGTCGATTGCCATGCGTTGCAATGGTACGTAAAATGACTTGGTTATGAGCGTAATGGAAAGCGGGGAGTTAAATTGTGAGCCTAGCGACTTACGCATCAATTAGATGATTAATGTTTTTTCCACTAGGGGAAAAACTCATCCTTCTTTCATAACGAATGATAGGCAGGTGGTATTGTACAAGCTTGATGTTGCTGCTGATGGTTCTAGGCGTTTTAAGAATAAATATTGTTGAAAGGTCTCAAGTTGGCTCTACATCAGCAGCACCACCCCCACCCACTGACCCACCACTTCCACAGCCGCCAGCCGATGAATCTTCAATACAACATGAGGGCATGGGTGATCATTGTATGGATATGTATGATCCTGATAGTGATTACAAAGAGTGTGATAGAGATGATGGGGGTGATGGGCAGCCACCAAGTGGTTCACAAAGCAACCACAACTTCAATGATGGAACCAATTTTTACTATGGGCAAACATTTGAGAACAAAGAGTATTTAAAGGTTTTATTGAAGAAAGCTGCAATAAAGACCCCATTTTGTTTTAACCCAAACAAGAGTAACAACAAATATTATAAGGTGGAATGCACCTCTCCTAATTGTGGTTGGATGTTGCGGGTCAATAAGTACATCAACTCGGATAGGTTTCGCATTTACAAGTACGTTGGTGATCACACTTGCGGGGTTGAACACGTTACGAGCACTCATAAGCGCACCTCGGCAGTTGTCCTTACATCAGTCTTGATGAATGACTATATTTACAACAAAGGGCCAACGACAAAGGAAATCCAGAGGACGGTTTTCAGGGAGTTCCATTATAAACCAAGCTATTGGCAGTGTTGGAAGGCAGGTGTAACAGCTAAGAACATGGTTAGGGGGACACCGGAGCACGAGTATGCTTTCTTACCGGCTTATTCGTACATGGTTGAAAATCTAAATCCAGGTTCCAGAATTTGCATTAGTCTTGATGATGCGAACAAGTTCAAATATTACTTCGTAGCTTACGAAGCTTGCATTCGAGGATATAAACACATGTGAAAGGTTATTACCGTTGACAACACACATTTATACGACAATATGAGGGTGTGTTGTTGTCCACCTTCGTATAGGATACTAAGAACCATATCTATTCAATTGCTTTTTGCGTGGTGGACAAGGAGTGTGATGAATCTTGGACCTACTTTTTCGAGCAGCTGAGGTATATAATCGCCGATGAACTAGACTTGTGCATCATCTCTGATTGACACAGGAGCATAGCCAACTGTGTTTTCAGAATTTTTGAGCATGCTCATCATGGACTATGCATGAAGCATCTTGGTGATAACCTTCGAAAAAAAATCAATGTGGAGATGTGCTGACCGCAAACGTTGCTGAGTCGCTCAACTCAATGTTGAGGGATGAAAGAGAGTACCCTGTGATTGCCTTAATCACTTCTATTTCTAGGAGGTTTGCTGAAATTTTCAGGCAGAGACGTGCAGATATTAGCAGTTCAATCAATTTATTTGTGCCTTCGGCTGAAAAGACGCTAAGGGAAAAGATGAATGATGGCGACTCCTTGTTTGTCAATAATATAAACGGGGGGCAACGATTTCACCGTAGTCGGCAGTGGCCTAACTACCAAAGTCAATCTACTGAACAAAACATGTACTAGTAGAAGTACGACTTGGTGAAATTATCGTGCGCTCACGCGATGGCAGTCTTGAGATTGAAGTACGAACCTAATTATGGTTCAAGCATCTACAAGCATTCCTTTCCATGTATAAAGTTCAGTGTTACATTCTTGCATTTGGTGAAACGATTAATGTAGTCCCTTCAGAGTCAGAATGGGAAGTCCCAGAGAAGTACGCAAACATGTATATTCCTCCACCTTTTTACAACCCCAAACTTGAAAGGAAGAGAGAAGTGTATTCCTGCATCGCGGGATCTTTCAAGTCCAAGGGAAGTAGCAAAGGGAAGAGAAACAAGTGCTCGATTTGCAAGGGGGTTGGTCACAAGAAAACAACATGTCAATATTTGAGAGAGCATCCCACTTGATTTTTTTTTTTTTAATTTGAATGTAATTTTATTGTATTAGTTCTGAAAACTGAATGCAAGTTCAATATTAATCAACTTTGTTTTAGTCTATCATAGACTATATGTGGGTTTATAATATACCAATCCGTTGGTCTATAATAGTTCATAGTTAGGAAATTAATCTTCCTTTTAGGAGATCTATACTCCCCAATTAAAACCCTTATCATGAGGAACTAAGTACCGTAATGATTACCTTTTCAGAATACTGCGCATTTTATGTCTAATCACATTGATGAAGTACAAATTTAAATGACACCTCCATGCCCAAAGCCACGTGTCTCTTAGCCATTAGGCGACGGTTCAATTTGTTACGGTTCACTTTTACGTGAGCGCATAAAAGCTACTAAGAGATTGTTGGTGCTTTAATTGGATTTTAGTATTTTAGAGTTGCCACCTAATTTATTTAAGGAAAACTGGGTTTAAAACAGTTTATCAAGCAAGAGAAAAATCCTTTTTGGACTGAAGTTCGAGGTGAGGGTTCTGGTGATCCCCTAGGGAAGGTTTTAAGCACCCTCGTTTTAAGGATCCGTAGAATACGGTTGACCTACGAGCTTCAATGTGTGATTAATGTATTTATTTGCTTAATTTTAATTTTCCGCAAAGAATGTCATTCATTTTATCATAAAATTCAAAATTTCGGCAAAAAGTCCCCTTAGGAAAGTGGGGGCTTTGGGTTTAAAAAATCCTTATAAGTGTTCAACTCACTTTATTTTCGGACTAAGATACACCCGAGATTTCTCCCAAGTAGAGTCACTACTATTTTAGTCCTAGCAAAATGAGTTTAGTCCTTACAGGTTTTATTATACATATACATAAGAAAATATGGAGTATATCTCCTATTTTATATAAGTATATAAAAATGGGAAGAAAACTCTTATTAAGTCCATTTAGTCTTATTGAAGCCCATATAAGTTCAATCCGCATTCCACACCAAATCCGTCTTTCTCAATCTTGGTCCAAGTATATCTTTCTTGCTTTCATTTTTGGCTTTTGACCCAAAACATCTTAATTCTCATTCCCAAAATTTGCATTTTTGAGCCAAATCAGTCTGAAGGTCCATCAAACAGTTTCGAACTTTTATAACGAGCTGAAGGCCTAAAACTGATTAAAACATGGTCATTTTCATTTATCAAATTCTGTAAAGGGCATAAAGCCCAAGACCAATTACTACTTAACTATTTTAAAACCAATCAGCCTCATTTAAACGTCAAACCAGTTTTAGCAATTTATCCAAAAGAAAGTGTCAATTTTAGTACAAATGTTATATTGAATGAATTTTGAAAGATTTAGGTGACTTCCTAAATACTAAGTGTCATTTCCTAAGTTCTATACACGCATAAGGGGTTTCAATATTTTTCATGTTTTCTACAAATACATATACATGTAATATAGAAATAAAAGAAGAAGAGTTAGGCTAGTGAGCCTACCTAAGCCCACCAGCTGGCTATTTTCACCCATAGCTGGGCCTTCAACCATTTTCATCCATGGTTGGACCTTCAATATATTAGCTTCCCTTTCTTTTTCTTTACCGGACTCGATTAAGAATGGTGCTGAGCCTCTGGCCCAACAGGTTTTGATGCAAAGGAATAGCCCAAATGGCTCGGCATGCAATCACATAAGACACAAGATAAGGATCAGGAAATGTTCGAGATTTGCATGCACAACTAAGGTGAAAGAAAACTGATCATAATTGTATATATACGCACACGGTCACGTATGTTGACACCCAATTTTGTTCCGCCTTTCTTCCAAAATATTTATTTGAGCATCTAATATTTGGAAAACTTAAGAACAATTATTTATATTTTATTACAATTATTAGCTTTCTATTAATATCGTCGTTTTTCATTATCCAACTATAGTCATTGCCTATTATCATTATTATTACTGTTGTTGTTGTTGTTGTTGTTGTTGTTGTTGTTTTAATATTATTATTATTATTATTATTATTATTATTATTATTATTATATTATTATTATTATTATTATTATTATTATTATTCATGATCACTTTTAACATTTCTATTTATCGTCTTACGCAAAAACGCATCGCATTTATTTTATACAATTAAACGATAGCATTTACTTACTTTTAAACTTTATAAATATTATCGCGCAACTATTACGATATCATATAATTTTATTTTTTATTTGAGTACTAATAATATATTTTTTATATTAATTAATATTTTAGCATGCGTTAATGTATAGTTAACTAGAGAGCATCTCTCATTTAAGTTCAGAGGCCTAGAAATTAAAGGAAGAATGGAAAAGGCCAATAGGCAATACATATCCAATTTAAACCTTTAAAAAAATGGCCCATCTACCTCCATTAACAAGTCGGCTAGCCAACTCAAATGACCATCCCATCAACCAAATTAGCCCATTTAACTCTTTCTCTTGAATTAAATTGCTATACGTAAGCGTATTTGTCCACAAAAAAGATGTCGCTCAGCTTTTGTCTCTAACCGTCCTCCATTTTTGATAAAGACTTCAAAGTCAGAAATTGCTACTCCATTTCAGTGCAATATCTTCATCGTTCTCCCACCATTACGAGTAAGGGTCCTAAAGCTCCAGTTCACTCTCTGAATTCCATTCCATTCTTATTTAACCACTGCCAAGAGTTTTGGACTATTCCAACAACTTCGACTTTTTCAAACTTCTCATGCTATTTTGATAGATAAAATCAGAATTGCCAAAGTTTGCTCCACCTTTTTGGTGAATATTTCTGTAATCGTAGTTGTCCTTAGCAGGAGGGCTCAAAATTTTTGTTTGAATTTCCAAACCCTAACAATTCAAAATCCCGCCCAAAGTCCAGCTCTGGGAGCCCTAATTCTTCTCTATAAATACCAGCACTTGGGAATAAATGAGAACAAGGTTTTTGGCCGCCTTTCCGCTCTAAACTTCTAAAAATACCCTGTTCAATAACAATTATTTTGCAAAATACTAGCTCTTAAAATCACCCTTTTTTTCCTTCTCATATCTCTGTCCACTTTCAGCCGTGGAGGAGACTTATTTGGCTTTAATCATGCCATTTTATTTGTGAGGGAGGTCGGAGTCCGTCGGATCTGAGAGCCCCCACCCCAGTTCACTGCACCCGCAAAAGGTATATCTATCACCTTTTCTCTGTTTTTGCCTATGTGCTATAATGATCTCCGTGTTTTAAGAAAATTATATCTAAAGGGCATATTTTTCTTAGCTAAGATAATAATTAGAAACGATGTTAAAGATGATTTCTATAATTAAAAGGTTCAAGTTTTTAAAGTTTCAAATAAAATTTATCACTGTTGCGGTGTGGTGCATCTGTTCATGTTTGAGATATGATAGCATGTTGTTGAGTTTTCGTCCTTTCATTTTATATATACATAAGGAAGTAGTATATAGTTTACTGTTTTATTGAAAAGGGACTAACTATTTGATCTAAAAGTGAATACAACAACAATAACAACCCAGTGAAATCCCACATCGTGGGGTCTGGGGAGGGTAGAGTGTACGCAGACCTTACTCCTATCAAGGTAGGACGGCTGTTTCCGAAAGACCCTCGGCTCAAGAAAAGCAAAAAAAAAAAAAGCATAAAAAAAGGTTAGATAAGGCTAAGAGATTCAAAGCGATATGGAAATGAAATAATATAAAATAAAATAATGCAAGCGACACAGATACAACAGGATAATCAAAGCACAGGAAATAGCAGATAATAGCATACATCGGAGCACAAGAAATTATATTGCGATACTGCGACTACTAATAAGAACGGATAATGAGACTATCTACTAGCCTTCTACCCTAATTTGGGTCCTCCAAACCCTCCTATCTAAGGTCATGTCCTCGGTAAGCTGTAATTGCGCCATGTCGTGTCCAATTACCTCTCCCCGAGTATTATAAATTAGTTAAGAGTCTTTGTTGAAATCAAATAATATCTTGTTTTCCTTATTGTGTTTATTATCGGTATATTAAGAATTAGTTTCTTTCCTAATCTAGTTTCCCTGTCTTCGTTCTTTGTCCTGTTATGAAAATGCTAGGCCTATTTTAAGAAATTGCGTGCTGAGAGTAATTCTTTCCTAGTCTTTAACCAAAAAAAAAAAGGCAATGAGATAATGATATTAAGAGCTTAAGTTTAACAATGTATGTAGTTACATAATGACTGAGTTCTCCCTAAGAACTAGTCATTGTTACAATAACTAATGAACGTTTAAAGGATTATCAGACGTTATGCGGTTAGCATTATGACCTTTAACAGTAAATTTACTTCCTACCCAAGTGTCCGTTAGTTTGTTAACTGTTTTGTGGGAGTATTAGGCGTGAATCGAATCTCACGGGGGGTAACAAAGCTAGTTAAATGCTACTGTATTTCTTTTCATTTCATCGAATCCTAAGGCATGAGATCTTGTAGTTGACAATTATTTATGTATCAATAAGATGAATCTGCGAAGTACTTTATTTGTTTAATTCTCGTTGGATTAAAAGTTTTAATATCTTGTCTTCAGTCATGTACTTTATATAGTTATTGCCTAATTATCGAGGTTAGCTAATCCCTTTTTCATTTTTTTTGTTTTGATGTTTCACATGACCACCAGAGCCGACGAGTCTCACTTGAGACTCAACGACGCTGCACGGAGACGACATGACATCATTCCTCCTTGTTTCATTTGAATAATGAAGTTGGCAGTTTACCATCCCCGCAAAATTGGATGTTAAACATGCTTTTCATCTTATGTCCTTTTATTTTGTTCTTCCTTCCTGGTTGCTAACGTTACTTATGTGTTTGTGTGACATAAATTTAAATCGTTATGGGATTAATAGTTAGACTATTTAATTTATTTAGAATTTTCTACTTCCTGATGTAGGAATAATGTAGGAATCACCAATATGTTGTACTCCGCTTTGATCGGATTAAAATGGGGTATAACAACGTACTTAATCACAAAGGCTGGCCCAAAATCAAATAGGCCCAATGACTTACGGAAACAGATAAAATGGACAGCAGGCCCAATGTCAAACAGAGATAGTCAAGAAGGGAAGAAAATCAAGTAAAGGCCCAAACAGAGTTAACCATCAAGAAGGCCCAAACAGAGTTAACCATCAAGAAGGCCCAAGATGTCACAAGTAATAAAATAAGCCCAAATCAACATTTATGATACAAAAGCAGGTAATTATAAACCCACATGGATGATATACTATATATTTACTAACTATACAAGCTCATATACACCCAAAGTGTACAAAAAATCGTATATACCTAGTATATTTGGGTATATCATCTGCATATATGGCGAATATTCAAACAAGCAACTACATAATTCTCATAGACAAGTTTTATCATGTCATAGCATATTTAAAAAGCATAGGGACAACTTACAAAATACAATACAAGCAATATAGTGTTTAAAGCATACAAGAGTTGTATACCTCAGGTATACTGTCACGACCCAACATGAGGGTTATGACGGGCACCCGGAGCTAACCCACCGAACACCTCTCGTCATACTTTCACAATCATATCTAGGTGAGCCACATGGCTAATTCGTAATTTCTATGCCTCAATAATATAAATTCCATCAGACTAAGACACTTTTATATCAACATCAATAACTATGCTCATATAGATATACACAAGCCGACAAGGCTACCAAAATGATATACAAAATATGAGCCGACAAGGCTAAGAGACATTTAGCTATACATAACTGTCTACGAGCCTCTAAGAAGAGTACATGAAATCATAAAGACGGGACACCATGCCCATATATGTACACCAAAAGAATAACACCAACTATTTTGGCTCCGGATCAAATGGAGTACCTCTATGCAATCACTGAAGAAGCAGCCTACTGGTCTGGCCTGTCTCCCTGTCTACCTTCGGGCATGAACGCAGCATCCACAAACAAAGAGACGTCAGTACGAACAATGTACCGAGTATGTAAGGCATAAGTAGTAACATGATAAAAACATGAAGGATAACATAAGATAGAAGAGCCATTTATACCTCTTGAGACATTACATCATACTTACTTACCCTTTCTCGAAAGAAGACCTTCCATACATGTACATATACATATAGTAGTACCATACCCGACCATGTAGGTTCGGTGTCATCCGTACCCGGCCATAACAAGGCTCGATGTTATCCGTACCCAACTGATCAGTGGTGTGCGCGCAATAGATATCATACCCGGCCATATAGGCTCGGTGTCAGAACATAGCTTTATATATACATATAGGATTACATAAGTAAAAGCAACATCATCATCATTATCACTATATCTTTCCTTAGAGGATCAACTATCATTAGAATGGGATCAATGAAATTATAAGAGTATCAAGAACTATGATCTTTATCCCTTTTAGGAATGACGTCATCATGGAAGACATTAGGAATTTCACGTGTAGGTACACAATAGTGGAATCATGCCTTAAGAAAGAAGCGTTAGCCTTACATACCTTTATGTCTTCTTAACTACTTAACGTTCTCCTCCAAAGTCCGAAAAATCTACATTCAAGAGGGTTCATACAGAGGTTAGGTCTCGAGGACACTCTTAAGTTCAAACTAGTATAATTCGTGAGCTAGTAAAAATTTGGGCAGCATTTCCCCTATTTCATCTACTTCTGCCAAATTCCAAAACAACGCCCAATCAACAATGACATTATCAATAATACCACAATTAAGAGACTGCATTCAAGTTAGGTTCCAGTCTATCTCCCAAAACCACTTTTCATAATCACTCATAACAATAATTTTAACACAACCCCATATACACTTATGTACAACACTTCCCCAACATCATTATTACCACCCACAACAAGATTATACTCATAACATGTCAAGAATTATAATTCAAGTTAATTTATAGCTCATAATATCCTCAAATTCATACTTGAACTCTCTTTTCATTATTCTTCCTTCAACCAAATGGTACAACAATCAAAAAAACTTAACTATATACAAGAGATGTAAAAACTTACCTTAATCACACAAGAACAAGCCTTGGATCAATTTACTCCACCAGAGTCAAGTCTCCAACATCAACACCAAAGGAAAACTTGAGCTTCACAAACCCTAGTAAGCTTTTTAGAACTTGAATCTCTTGATTCTCTTGGATTTAGCATGGATTAGTCTATAGACTTGGGGAGAGGGTTTTGGAGAGCTCTAGGGTCTGAATTGGGGAAATAATGAACCCAAATAAGGTAAAATGAAATATATAAAGCGTCACTTAAAATCCCGTCGGCCATTTTAATGTCCACTTTGACGGACCGTCAAACGTCCTGCGGTCCGTCAAATGGACCGTCAAATAGCCCAGCCAAACAGGCCTCTCTGTGACTGTTTCACGGTGGCGGCTCCACCATTTGACGGGCTGTCAAAGCCCCTACGGTCCTTCAAACAGTCCGTCAAACTGCCCCTTTCCGATAAATTTCTCCCTTCGATTCATTTGGCTTCCAATTCTTATGAAACCTTCTTGGCACTAGTGTAACACTTCATGAACCATCTAAAGGGCCCTATAACTCCCCCTCAAGGCATTATTAAACAAGGTATAACTCGATCAATGCGGAATCTTCCCAAAACATGACTCAAATTTCCACTTACTTCGATGAACTTACTTCCACCGATTCATATGACTTCTAAATCTTAAGGTAAGCACTTAAAGTTATCAAATACCCTCCTTAACGTTATAAGGGCTTTTTATCCACTTTAGGCTTGCTTTAGTCTACTCATAATTTTAACGACTCGAAATTTCTATGATGTAACATATACTTGGGTATACCTCATGCATACTCAAACACAGCTCATATCTAGACTTAACAGTGCATGAATTTTAACTTATTTAACCTACTTAAGATATAATTCCCAGATGTACAAGAAAGTAATCCACAAGAGGGATATCATACTCAGCAAAACAGTCAACCAACCGTCGTAGAGGGTTCATATTAGGCATGCTATACGCTAGATAATCAGGAACAATAGAAAATTACACCAGAATCAAAGAAGAAGCGCAGTAAGAGATGCATACAACAGTCAAGGTCACAAGTTTAGACAACAACAGTTAGAGGTAAATGGTCATGCATTATGATATGTTTAAATTCTTAAAAATAGTGTAAGCAGGTGATGCAATGCATACAGTATGACCAAACAACATCATGAACCTTAAGCAAACATAATTATTCATTATAGACATGTAGACTAAATATAAGCACATATTGGAGGCACACTGGGTCCCCACAGATCTGATTTAATCCCAACTAACCGCAAATGAAACTAAGTCAGTGAGCAAACTTACTCCAAAACATGTGATCAATTACTTTAAATCAAAGACTTTTAACTGACAATATCATATGAAAAAACAGGACCGGGGGCTCCTTAAACATGTTTAAACTCATCAATAAGCATACTTGACCCAAACAGGACTAACCTTTAACATGAACACATTTGATTTGATTAATAGCTTCCCCATTATACTAATCAGTTACATGGCTAAGATCTAAAGAGACAACTAATTAGCAGGACTACAAATCATATATTTAAAGCAGGAATACCAACTAAGTGCATGCTAATCATACAAGGACCAGCAACAAAAGTTCTAAAACTAGCAGTATTAGCTAAAACACATGATGCCAAAACTAGTATACAACTAAATCACATATTTAGCTAAATTTTAAAACATGCTGATCACTCAAACTAAGCATATAATGAACACTTAAATAATACAAAAAGCTACAGAAATTAAAAGGGAAAGAAATTACCTCTTACGAGTGCAGCCTTGAGTCGAGAACGAACTTGGAAACTCCTTTTCCTCCTCAAAACCCAGAACTCAGCCACAAACAAGCAAGTAAAAACAATTAAACTTTGAAAATATAACTTAGCCGAATAGTTAAAGGTCTCAATAATTAGAAACCCTAGGTAAGTTGACCTTTGTTGAGTATAGTCGTGTGTCAATATCTCAAAAGTTGGTTTGATAGTGGTGAATGGGGTTCTCTATATAGAACCCCTAAGTTCTAAAAACCCTAGTCGTGTCCAATGTGGGAATAATGCAAAAATTTGCAAACCAACTCTCAATTCGAGTATCAATGGCCACGATTTAAGCAAATAAGTAACGAAGGGTCAGATTTGCTTTCCAACGGCTCAATCCAGTTGGTTCCTCATGAACCAATAAGGATTGAGGGTTGAAATGGGGTCGAGACAAATCTCATTAAGAGATTTTATACCATGTTGACCATGAAATTAAAAAAAAAACAGTGAGGGTGGAGTTTTACCGTGTTTGGGTAGTGTTTGGTGAGATTAGGACGAATTTGGGGCGGAGCATTAATTGCTTTTCCCCTCTCGGCCTCGCAAGGACTGTAAAAGCCTGTACCCTCTGAAACTTTGCCATTTTCAGGCGTGGTGACTAAGAGAGGGAAGCGGGAAGCCCTGGCGGCGCTAGGGTTTCTTTGAGAAAACTCTTTCCCTAACTTAGGGGTCGTTTGGCCTTTGATTTGTGCAAACTGAACAGTGAAAAGGGGTGTTACCCCTTTTAGACGCGGTGATGGGCTGGATCTTGGTCCTTTGGGCCTGTACTCGGCCGAATTTCAAGAGACAAAGGAATGGGCCACTGTAGACATATATATACACGTGATATACATGTATACACATGTATATCCGTGTATATATGTGTATATACACGAGAACTTGACACTTATCTTAATAAATGACCATAATTAAGAAAAAATCAATTAATTTAAACCCTTAATCATGGTCAAGCATGACTAATTAACCAATTAATAATTATGATTAATTAAGAAAAGGGACTTAAGTTGCAAACGTAGCTTCAATTGACTTTAACCTATGAAATAGGTTATTTCAATTATGGCCACATTCGGCCCAATTAAACAATTAAAGGAAAATTTTGCAATAATGACCTCTATTGACTTGAACCATGGAATTGATTATGCCAATTATGGCCACACATAATTCAATCAACCAATTGAAGGCTAATTTTGTAAAAGTGACTTTAATTGACTTGAACCAATGAATTTGGATATTTCAATTAAGGCCATAATTAGACTAACAATTAATCATTTCAATTGTAGCCAATATTAGCCATGCAGTAAATGATTCATGGAATTTAACCACAATTAAACATTCAATTAATTATAACTAATTCTAATAAATTGTACAGATGCATATGCAAAAAATAAACAACTGATGGTAAAATTATTAATTCATTTAATTAATAAAATTCCTTGAATTAAACAAAGTAAAATACTTGCAGATTGATAATTCCAACAATTAAAGAAATAATTGTTTTACATTTCCTTCTTGATTAAAATTAGCAAATGTTTCCATAAATTTTGCAGAATATGTAAATTAATTTCAAAATGATTTATAGTATTATAGAAGCTATTTTTCCAATTGAAATGGCAAAAAAAAAATCTAAATAATTTTATTAAATTATTTTAACTTGTAAAAAATGCATATTTCACTCCGTTTAATATCCAAGGACTCTATGTAATTAAAATAAATTGTGGGAGGTCTAAAATTAGGTGTCAACACACTTAAACGATGCAAACAGCCTTTATATCTTCTTCAGTCCTTATTTCCTCCATTTCAAATAAACTCTAGCCCATAGAAATTCCAGATCATTCATCTCCAAAATGCCAGAAGAATCCGCCTTCCTAGGCACCCACGGCTACAAAATCCATCACCAGACATTCTTCTACTACGAAATGACTTTGGACGGATCTTTAGGGGGCTGGGAGAGACAGGGAGAGATTGACAAGGTCTCTTCGCAGGATCGAGCGATTTCTGCGTGTCCTCTTGCAGCCGAAGGATATCGACCCAGATGCACTCATAACCCCCTCTGCAAACCCTAGTTTAGTTATGTAGTTTTAGTTTTCATGTATATTTTCATTTTGTTGTATGTTTTTTGGAAAGCTTTCATTGGTGAAAGTTGTAGATGGAAGCAACTTTTGGGCTTTCATATATAAAAGCTTTTAGATGTTTTTACTATTTTGGTTGGGGGTTGCAATGAAATGAAATATATGGTTGATGTTCATATTTCTTGGGTTGTGTTTTATTTATGTCCTTTTCTGATTTTTGCATTTGTTTTCTAACCATAGAAATAAAGCTAGGTGTGCTGGGTCTATTAATACACATAACTGATAATAAACGACTGTGACCTATGTCACACCCCATTTTAACCGGGTTGATTTAAGAGTATGACATTTTGGTGATTCCTATTTATTTTGTTTTAAGGAGTCGCCACCTAATTAATTTAACGGTGAATTAGGACACCTAAATATTAACTAAGGGAAAGTTAAAACTAAACCTCAATTAATAGTCTGCTTAACCAGTGTGATTCTAGGTAAGGGCTCTATATTATCCTAAAGGGAAGGGGTTAGGCATCCTTTAGAATCCGTTAACTTACGGTTATCCGACTATATAATCCGTTTAGCAAAAGAAGATTTGAAATGCTAAATAACACTTGAAGATATGTTGATATGATTTTGAATAGTAATACTATAAAACTTGTAAAAGATAGTTTGCATATGAGTAATAGTTTTAATAGAAGACTTCGCAAATTTGAACTTTGAATAAGACAGTGTGATATGAATATGACTATGTAGAAAAATCTAGATTATTTTTTAAATGGAAAGCAAAAGGAAGTGAGTTTTCTTTCTCTTTTAATTATCTTTTATTGACTATGTTTAATCAAATGCATGATTGATTCGAACTTGAAGAGTTATTTATGAATATACTTGAGTTTATATTTACGTATTAGTGACGTTTGGAAACGTTTATGATGAAAGTATGATTCCTTTTACTTAAAATATATAGTCATGCCATTTTGCAAATCAATCATTCTTAAATGAAAATATTAGACATTTAACATGAAAAAGAAGAGAAATAAACTAATGGAATGAATTGTTAGTCTTTCTTAAACTAAATTACCCATTACTAAACTAAGCCCACTAATACACTAAAGTTCAGCTAATTTAAGAAAATAGAGCGAGATAAAGGATTAGTTGCATAACACAAGTTAAGTGTACAAAATAAAATAAAAGAGGTAAAAAAATATCGAATGGGCCAGCCCATTTGGGAACTGCTGGACCTATTTGCTGTTGGGCCTCAGCCCAGAAATTTCATCTATATTGCTGCGGGCTGCTGCTGTTATCTACATGGGCCAAGGCCCAAATATTTTTGTTTTTCTTTGCTGCGAATAGGCCTGATGGAAAATGACTCAAGAACAATGTGTTGGGCCTTTAGCCCAACACCGAATGCAGGAGGGATGAGTCCCTTGGACTCGTGTGCGATGGTCATGCATGAAACAAAAGGAAAAGGATTAGTATACGATCAATTAATAAGATCAAACATGTAAAATATAAACTCCAAATAAATCAGTAGATTATATATAAAGTGTGTATATTTGATGTATACCTCATGTATACACATTCATAAGGATGTATAGGAGGATAATATTGGAAAGCTTTCGAGAAAAGGTGTTTGCACTTCAAGAAGTGTAAGGAGAATCTCAACATTTTTTCTTCTATTTTTTTTAAAGCAATAAGCTCATTTTTTAGGGCCAACACAGATCCAAGCCAGAAGGGTAAGGATCAGCAAGCGAAAGGGGGTAAAATATTTGATTTTCAGACTTAATGAATACTAAATTGACTCAGGATTTCGGCCACAAGCTAGATTAAATTAATGAGACCAGATTCTGGACAGAAGCATAGGTTTGCTTAATTGGACAACTACCATTCTAAAATGATTCCCCGAATTTGACACAACTAGACTCAAAATAATTTATAGCAGCAAACTCACACACTAGGCAGATTCAACTGATTGGGACCAAAGGTAAACACACAGAGTAATAGCACAAGTTTGGATTCTTATACTAGTATACGAGGACTCAAACAGACCAGCCTATAGAATTAATTTCAGCAGACTGAAGTTTAACAAGATATTTAGACTTCATGAACATGTTAATGACAGATCTCTAAAACAGGCATACATGCTTATCCCGAACACACATATTGATTTTGGCAGACCATATCAATCTTGTTTACTTATTCAATAACACAAAAGGATGCTAGAAAAATTAATTAAGGCCAGGCTGGAGTCGTGCTTTGAATGAGATCATTAGAATAGATACTTAGTGAGCAGGAACAAATTCAAGCAAATTCAGGGTTCATAGTCAACATTTCAAATCCTATCAAACCTGCAGCTGATCTTATTCCCTATTGATTAATATATCCTATTCACTAAGAAGTGGCATAGACCCATTTTAAGAAGGAAAAACACATCAATCATTTACGAAGCAGCCTTTAATACTAGAGTCTTTTAAATATACAGCGAGAGCAGTTCTATCTCTTTAGGTTCTGAAATTACCCAACCCATATGATCAATGAACAAGTCTATCCTCTGCCTCAAACCTGAGTTATCCTACTGATTTATACTTCATTGATTAAGTCATACCCAATCATATTGAACAAGCCAAACACAAACTTGAAAACAAGCAACCTCAGCAATCATGGACAAATTCGAATTGAACCAAACCATGCTAAGAGTATGAAATTATTTAAACATAAGACAACAAATCTTAAACAAGGTTGAAGTTAAATTGGAAAATAACACAATACTAATCCAATAATGAAGTCAGACAGGGAGCCAAACATGCTGGGAGCTGAGTTAATATCAAATATGCTAGCAAACTAGGCATGATACATGGTCAGGCGCAAATAATCTGATCTAATATATGCTAATCTAATAAGCTAACATGTTAAACTTTAAACATCGTTTCAAATCCATTCATATATGCAAGGATCCCTCGACAAAATTAGCAGACATGATTTAGAGGCTACCCAAGCTAAGCTAACACGTGATTAATCCAATGATATTCCAGCAAACAAATGCGACTCAAAGCGCAAGGTCGATCTAAACTCCACATGAAGCCAATCTGATTATAGAACCAAACATGCTTAAAACGACTAAGATAAACACAAACAGGGACTAAATTGTAATTGATCAAGTGAATCACATAAACAGTTTAAGCACTTAAGAATTTACCAACATAACTAACGGGAGGCGTATTACCTTCTTCGGGTGCAGCGACGTGGGTACGGGCTTCCGAATCTACCTCGAAGACTACCAAATCTGAGCTCGCGATGCTCGGATTCACAACAACAAACAAAGCAATCGAATACAAATTGGATCTAGTATTTTTTACCCGATATTAAATAAAATTATGACTGCTAAAGGGATTGATTTTTAAGGAATTTTTCATGCGGCTGAAGAACTCTTTCTTTTATGGGATTTTTGCAAATAAAAAAAAAGGCCCCTCAATTCATTCTAGGAACGATTATTTATAGCTAGATTTTTAGGATTTGGGGCTAGGGTTTTCGTTTTGAGGAAGAGAGAGAGGAGCGGGAGAACAGAGTGAAGTGGAATGACAGTGAGCATGGGGATGGCAGAAGCGTGGGGGGACAGGGCATGGTGGAGGCGTGCGAGAGAGAAACAGTGGGGTGGCGATGGGGGCGAAGGGAGAGAAAGAGGAAAGGGGGAAAGGGAGGCGCGGCGGACGAAGGAGAAAAAATAAAAGAAAGGGGGGGGGGGATTTTAGGTTAAAAGAATGGGCCAAATCGGGTCGGGTATTGGTGTGGGCTGGACCGGGTTTAAATGGGTAATGGGTTGGGCAATTAAAATATGGATTGGTCCGAAAATAGTATGAGTTGATTGAGCTACTACGTTTAAATAAAAGATCCATTTAAATAACTTGTGTTAAAATATTACTTAATATAAAATATGCAATTATTAGTGTTCGGATAAAAAATGGCGTCAATAATATTTCGAAAACCCACGGTAAATAAACATTATTATTTAATTATGCAAAGATAAATGCGATGCGTGTGCGTAAGCTGGCAAAAATGCCGAAATGATAAAATGTGAATTATAATAATAAAAAAAAAATAGTATTGTAATAGAATAGTGAAACGCCGACATTAATAATTATAGTAAAATATAATATATATTTTTTCTAAATTTCCAAAAATGTTAGAAGCATAACTATGTATTTCGGAGGAGAGGCGGGACAAAATTGGGTGTCAACAACTTGTCCCTCTTTGCCCGGTAATGATGAAAAGAGTTGTCGGGCAAAGACGTTGACTCAGTAGCCTATTTTGTCCCGGCTAAAGGAAACTTGAGAGGATTATGACCGAACTCCGGTCTCTGAGTTGCCTACATATCTCGGGCTGCACGAGAATCAGGTCGACTGTAGTTCTGGGACAACTACGACACCTTATGACTAATGAATCCCGATTGGCGCGAATCTTGCAAAATATTGTCCCAGTGTTGAATTATGATGACACTGGGTATCATGATAGAACTTGAGAATTCTGAAAATTGAATTGCTGGAATGCAAAAGAATATTTGTGATTAGAGACGAGTGTTCGAGGTAGATCTTTGACCCGTGTCGGGAAGTCTGATTATCCTTCCCGACAAATTGCCCCAGTTCACTGCCGAAGAAATAGTTCCACGTTGCGCTTTGTCTCTGTATGTATTTTCTGTCAAAACTGAAATTCATGTCAAAATTGTAATAAAGTCTGGAGTAAAGTTGAAAGTGTAAAATTTATAAAGAGTGTAAAATGATAATAGGTATGAGTGTGGGATTGAAGATGAAGCCGTGCGGCTTATAATGAGGTCTCGTGTTGTCTTCCAGGACTTGAATGAATGCGCGATGTTTATGCTGAATATCTCCAGTTGTATTTGAAGACTTTAAATGATAATGAGGCCTCCGGCTGTCTTCCGGGACTCGATGATAAATGATATCTGCGGAATTTAAGGTAAAGTCGTTAAAGTAGGTAAAGTAGATGATGAAATAAAGCGATAAAGTATAGAGTAAAGTAAGTGTGTAGCCGTTTGGCTTATGCAGGTGAGGCTGTGTAGCCATGTGATGTCTCCGGTTGTCTTCGGGGACTTGATGATATATCTCCGATTGTCTTCGGAGACTTGATGATATATCTCCGATTGTCTTCGGAGGCTTAATGATAATTCTTGTAAAGTTCAAGGTAAAATCGTTAGAGTTGGTAAAGTGAATGATAAAGTAGAGAGTAAAGTCATAGTGTAGCCGTCTGGCTTATGCATGTGAGGCTGTATAGCCGAATGATGCCCCCGGTTGTCTTCGGAGACTTGATGATAATCCCTGCAAAGTTTCGGATAAAGTCGCTACAATTTGTAAATGATGTCTCCAGTTGTCCTTGGAGACTTGATGCAATCCCATAAAGTTCAGGATAAAATGCAAATGATGTCTCTGGTTGTTTTCGGAGATTTAATGATGCAAACCCTGTATAGTTCAGGATAATGTTTCCGGTTGTTTTCGGAAACTTGATGCAATCCTGTAAAGTTCAGGATAAAATGTAAATGATATCTCCGGTTGTTTTCAGAGATTTAATGCAAACCCTGTAAAGTTCAGGATAATGTTTCCGGTTGTTTTCGAAAACTTGATGCAATCCTGTAAAGTTCAGGATAAAAGTGTGAATTCTTATTTTAGGGTGGAAGGACCCAATATGTCCTATTTTAGGGTGGACGAACCCGATGTATCCCATTTTAGGGTGGAAAAACCCATGTATGTCTCCGGTTGTTTTCGAGGACATGATGCATATGCCGTGTGAGGCATTTAAAGAAATGATATCCTATTAAAGGCGGACGAGCCTAAAATATCCTATTCAAGGTGGACGAGCCTAAAGTGTCATATTAAAGGCGGACGAGCCTAAAGTATCCTATTAAAGGCGGACGAGCCTAAATGCTGTGCGTTTGCGAACAATGATATTGTCCCTTTGCAGGGCATTTGAAAGTAATAATGCAATGCCGGTGCGGTGCCTTTGCAGTGCGGGCATTTGAAAGCAGTAGTGCATATGCAGTGCGGGCATTTGAAGAAATGATGTCGTATTAAAGGCGGACGAGCCTAAAGTGTATAGTTATCCTCGGAGTGTGATATTGATTTCTACAAAATTTAAAGTAAAGTCATTAAAGTATTTAAAATAAATAATAAAACGGAGAGTAAAGTAAGAGTCAGATCGCTCGGCTAATGATATTGACGGTATCGTGACAGGCCAAATTAATGACGCGTAATCCTGATTTGATTCGTCTTTAACCTACAAAACAGGTATATTTGTTAATGAAGTCATAAAGTTGTTGTGATAAAATAAAATTAAAGATAGAGTTAGAAATAAAGTCGTTTGGCTTTTGAGGCGAGGCCATATTGAGCCAGATGATGCTTTTCGGTCGTGATAGACTTGACTGTTGATCTCGCGGTCTTTTAATTCCTGCACTCAAAGAAAAATTCTTAGTTTGGGAGGGGGAAGTTGATTCGTGTTGACTCGAATCTTGACGTTGTTGGCGCTCCATTCATCTTGTTTGTTTGGATCTTGTGATCTCCGTTCAAGCTTTGGTAGATGAACAGTAGTGAAACGATTGAAAGAAAGTGTTTCATTTGAAAGGTATGTATGTAAGTATATGTATAAGGAAATGTGACTATATGTATATAAGTTGTGAAATATATATATGTAAATGTATGTATGCAAGGAAAGATATATATGTAAATATATGTATGTAATGAAAGATATATGTGTAAATATATGTATGTAAGTTGTAAAATATTTCTGCCAACTTCAGATTGTGACACTTCCAAAGTAATCGGTCTATAATACTTCCTGTCTGGTAGCCTTAATCTTGTCGATGTCCAACCGTTCTTTTGTCTATATCTTTTCAAAATATGCCCCAGTTTTGGGCTCAAAAGGGTATACTAGACTTATGTTCTGGAGTGACCGAACCTTGTATAGGTTGCCTACGTATCCCACCAAAAGAATCAGGTCAGAACGTAGTTCGTAAGGTACATAGAAATGGTTTGAAAGGGACCGAACCCGATGTGGATTGCCTACATATCCCACCAAGGGAATCAGGTCGGCGTAGTTCTGTTATACCAATGGTGAAAGATTTGTTGGATTTTTATCTGGGTGTGACGGACCTGTATGTTGATAGTCTACGAATCCCGCCGAGGGAATCAGGCTATATGTAGTTCTCCTTGTATAAGGATTTTTGAATTTTTTCTGTTATAATGCAACCGAACCCTATGTGGGCTGCCTACGTATCCCCTATGGGAATCAGGTCAGCGTAGTTCATACTTGTATTAAAGGAAAGGTTGCAAACTAGGTTGTCTAACCTAATGTCGTCCTTGATTTCTTCTTGACTGATAGCCTTGATGCTTGTGTCATTGTCTATCGGCTATTTCGATCTCTTTCATCTGGAATCTTGTTTTATTCTTTATTATTTTCTATGTTATTCATCGTTCATTTTATGTCACAATCGTAGAGTTGGCAGTTTTGATAAATAAAGTAGAAAAATAACAATAATAGATGATTAAAGAAAATCAGAAATGCATTCATAAATTTGCAATCCAAAAGATGAAGCAAAGCAAACAAAGTTTTAGGCATGATTCAAAGCCTCAATTTTGAAAACAATTTCACTACATGTTCAAACTACCAAGACTCGCGGCGAATCAGGGACGGAGTACAAGTCCAATTCTTCAGAGTCTTTCATAGTTCGGCACCCCATATGGTCGATGTCTCGGTATTGTGAGTAGTTGTAGTAGTAATCTTCATGTGTGTTTGTCTTTGGATTGTTCCTACGGGAGCGACAAAAGTTGATGACATGTCCCCTTCCCACCTTTCCAATTAACACACTGGATTCTTTCAAATCTTGGCCTCTTCGTGAGTAGGTAAAGGATTGTGGACCACATTGGGCTTAGCTTCAGCGAGCTGGATCGCTCCTTCATTGATCAAGGCTTCGATTCTGTTTTTAAGACCAAAGCAATCCTCAGTGTCGTGCCCAGCAACTCCAGAATGGTATGCACAACGCTTGGAACCATCAAACCATCTTGGAATAGGATCGGGAATTTTCCCTTCAACCGGTCGTATCAGACCTGCAACTTTCAGTCTTTCGAATAACTGAGCCAAGGGTTCAGCGATCTGAGTGTACTTACGGGTATTTTTTATGTCATGGTTTGGACGGGCTTTAGGTGTAGTGTGTGGTCGATTTTGGTAAGTTGGAGCTTGAACGGATTGATGTGGACGTGGGTTTTGATATGGAGGTGCTCGGGGTTGATAGTAATTTGCTTGGGCGTTGTAGACAGGGTAAGGAGATGGTGGAGCTTGGTAGGGTTCAGGGTAGTGGTAAGGGTAGAAAGGTTGTGGTGGGTGGTTAAAGTATGTAATGGCTTGGCTCGGCTTATGCCCTTGGATATTCATGACTGCAGCGACATCTTCTTTCTTCTTTTTAACCCCGCCGATAGAACCAGATTGAATAGCTTTGTTTATTGCTTGTAAAGCAATAAGATCCTGAATTTTCCCCGATTTGATTCCTTCTTCTAAGGCTTCTCCCATTCGGACAACTTCTGTGAATTTCTGTCCCATCATACCTATCATTTTCTCATAAAATACGCCAGCCTGGCATTCAATGAAGGTAGCAGTCATTTCTCTATCATTCATCGGAGGTTGAACCCTGGCCGCTTCTGACCTCCAACGTAGCGCATACTCGCGGAACGTCTCAGTTGACTTCTTGGTTAACTTAGTCATGTAAACTCTATCAGGCGTGATATCGGTGTTAAAACTGAATCTGTCCATAAAGTCTTGCGCCATGTCACTCCAACCACGCCATTTACGGACGTCCTGTTGTGTATACCAAGTAAGAGCCTCACCAGACAAGCTTCTTATGAAGAGCTTCATCCTTATGTTCTGGTCTCTACCTACTCCAACCAGTTTATCGCAATAGGCCCTTAAGTGTGTATGGGGGTCGCCTGTTCCATTGAATGTATCAAATTTCGGTGGCTTGTAGCCTACGGGCAAATCAACGTCAGGCTGAACACACAGATTTTCGTATTCTACGCTCTTGCTTCCCCTGGCAACTTGAAGGTTTCTCATTGCTTCTTTGAGACTGTGAATCTCTTTTAGCAACATATCGTCTGCCCTTTCTTTTGCTTCTTTTTCCATTTCCTCGTATTGATCTACCTCGGGTTGAAACCTGACCGTTACTGGGTTGGTAAAGGCTTGTGTTTCCGCTGTATATACCGGAGGCACATACTGTGTATTTGGAGTGACAAAATGTGCCCCTTGTAGATGCTGGGTTGGATGAGTTTGGACCGTGGGGGTGTTTTGGACTGGAGGTGGTGTGTTATAAGTGGTGTTTGTAGGTGGTTGATTTGGTGGGTTTAGAGGAGTAGTTGTAGGTAGTGGATTAGTGTTTGTGGGCAAAGTAACATAGGGAGTGTGAACTAGCGATTGACTTGGTGGGTTGACGGGTGGTGGATTAGGAGTAGCATAGGTAGTATAGGTGGGTGGTTGATTTTGTGGAGGAGTATAGTTAGTGTAAGTGGGTGGTTGACTTTGTGGGGGAGTATAGGCGGATGATGGATTTGCGGGGGTGATCGAAGGTAAGTTGTTGTTGGTAGGTGCATTGTTTTGTGGAGGAAAATGTTCAGGAACTGGAGATTCGAGTGATGGAAAACGAGGTGGGTTTGGTGCAGTATTTCTAGGTTCAGGGGGTGGACTTTGGAATGTGAGGGATAAATTGGTCAAGTCCCTAACCCGATTTAGTTCTCCACGTAGATTCTCAATTTCTTGAGTTAGGCGGGCGATATGTTCATCATGTTGAATATTAGTTCTGTGTTCGGAAGTCTCGGGGGGATCACTAGAGATCACGATGTTTTCCAAACCAGTTGAAATAGATGCGGCTGGATCAGACATAATAATTTCTTTTCCTTGAATATCCCAACTACGTCGCGGTAATGATGATGTCTTTGACCTTGTGAGGTAAGGATGGTCAGCCAGCTCGAGTGTCAACACGAATCAACGTTTGTGGGAATAAAATAAAAGAAACATAAGTGTAAATGATGTTAGTCTAATGAACATATCTAGGTAAAGTCACGATCACATAAAGTCAAATAAGTCACGTAGCAAATAATTCATAAAGTTGTCAAACAAATGTAAACGAGTATATCAAACAAATAATGCGTCCTAACATGCATGTGACCTCTTTGTGCCAGAGGTAGGCCTAACGTTTGTTTGAAGGGTAAAGTGTGTCATAATACGTCATCCCGTTGCTTTGATTAATTAAACAAATTCTATTTCCCCAAAATAAAGTACAACGGTAGTGTAATATTTATTACATGTCAAATGAATACAACACAAAGTGTTTTCTAATCTGAGTAAAGTAAATACAATTTCCTATGTCTAAATATCAGCTCCGCTTTGTGGTGTCATTGATCTTCGTCATTCATTGTACTCCAATGCAAATCCATACTTGTCATAGAAACGTTAGTCATTCCCTCCCTCCTAAAGTTAAATTAATTAGAGCAA
Source organism: Lycium barbarum (assembly GCF_019175385.1). NCBI lineage: Eukaryota > Viridiplantae > Streptophyta > Magnoliopsida > Solanales > Solanaceae > Lycium > Lycium barbarum. The sequence goes on along the minus strand of NC_083346.1, from coordinate 101,759,590 downwards.
ATAGTCAATATTTAGGCACAATTATCCTTCAAACATGCACATAAAGTATGATTGGTGTCACTCGGGGTCGTGAACCCGCTTGGACGTTTGGGTAAAGTCGTCTAATGGGTTTAATACACCAAGGGTATTAAACCTCCTAGGTCATGAGATGTATGCTCCTGATAAAGGTGTTGGTTTAGCTCTATCGTAGGCTGACTAAGAATTGGTTTCCTATGACGCAAGGTTCCCCCAAGAGGACAACTTGGGAGTGGAAAGTCCGTGGCCGTCGACTGCACCGCCGATCTACTAAATCCACAAGATCAATCCAACTAAAGGGGTAATTTAGTAGTGCACGGGCGCGAACCGAGAAGCCGTTTTAAGTGTGTGAATATTTGTGAGTTTTCCAGGAGTGGAAGAAATATGAACGGAATGACAGTTTTATCAAAGCAAGTAACACATAAGCAGTTTATATCAAACAAACAATTAATAGCATGTAAAAAACAGTTAACAAACAAATGAAGTAATTAAAATAAGCACACAAAACCTATTTAAACTAAGTCCGTTATGGTTAGAACCTAGGTAATCCCCAGCGGAGTCGCCAAGCTGTCACACCACATTTTAACCGGGTTGATTTAAGAGTATGACATTTTGGTGATTCCTATTTATTTTGTTTTAAGGAGTCGCCACCTAATTAATTTAACGGTGAATTAGGACACCTAAATATTAACTAAGGGAAAGTTAAAACTAAACCTCAATTAATAGTCTGCTTAACCAGTGTGATTCTAGGTAAGGGCTCTATATTATCATAAAGGGAAGGGGTTAGGCATCCTTTAGAATCCGTTAACTTACGGTTATCCGACCAAACTTAGGTTAATTAATATAGACTAAGCATAAATATAATATTAAGAGAGTAATTTGTAAATTATTGCTAAGGTCTTAAAAGAAAAAAATGTAATAATGCTATTTAAAATAATACTTATAGATATTACTAAGGCTTTAAATGAGAAATATTAGCTAGAATAAGACTGATAGAAAATATGATAATTTATATAGAAAGGAAATTTCAAATGCCGTTTAGCAAAAGAAGATTTGAAATGCTAAATAACACTTGAAGATATGTTGATATGATTTTAAATACTAATACTATAAAACTTGTAAAAGATAGTTTGCATATGAGTAATAGTTTTAATAGAAGACTTCACAAATTTGAACTTTGAATAAGACAGTGTGATATGAATATGACTATGTAGAAAAATCTAGATTATTTTTTAAATGGAAAGCAAAAGGAAGTGAGTTTTCTTTCTCTTTTAATTATCTTTTATTGACTATGTTTAATCAAATGCATGATTGATTCGAACTTAAAGAGTTATTTATGAATATACTTGAGTTTATATTTACGTATTAGTGACGTTTGGAAACGTTTATGATGAAAGTATGATTCCTTTTACTTAAAATATATAGTCATGTCATTTTGCAAATCAATCATTCTTAAATGAAAATATTAGACATTTAACATGAAAAAGAAGAGAAATAAACTAATGGAATGAATTGTTAGTCTTTCTTAAACTAAATTACCCATTACTAAACTAAACCCACTAATACACTAAAGTTCAGCTAATTTAAGAAAATAGAGTGAGATAAAGGATTAGTTGCATAACACAAGTTAAGTGCACAAAATAAAATAAAAGAGGTAAAAAAATATCGAATGGGCCAGCCCATTTGGGAACTGCTGGACCTATTTGCTGTTGGGCCTCAGCCCAGAAATTTCATCTATATTGCTGCGGGCTGCTGCTGTTATCTACATGGGCCAAGGCCCAAATATTTTTGTTTTTCTTTGCTACGAATAGGCCTGATGGAAAATGACTCAAGAACAATGCGTTGGGCCTTTAGCCCAACACCGAATGCAGGAGGGATGAGTCCCTTGGACTCGTGTGCGATGGTCATGCATGAAACAAAAGGAAAAGGATTAGTATACGATCAATTAATAAGATCAAACATGTAAAATATAAACTCCAAATAAATCAGTAGATTATATATAAAGTGTGTATATTTGATGTATACCTCATGTATACACATTCATAAGGATGTATAGGAGGCTAATATTGGAAAGCTTTCGAGAAAAGGTGTTTGCACTTCAAGAAGTGTAAGGAGAATCTCAACATTTTTTCTTCTATTTTTTTTTTTTGAAAGCAATAAGCTCATTTTTTAGGGCCAAACACTGATCCAAGCCAGAAGGGTAAGGATCAGCAAGCGAAAGGGGGTAAAATATTTGATTTTCAGACTTAATGAATACTAAATTGACTCAGGATTTCGGCCACAAGCTAGATTAAATTAATGAGACCAGATTCTGGACAGAAGCATAGGTTTGCTTAATTGGACAACTACCATTCTAAAATGATTCCCCGAATTTGACACAACTAGACTCAAAATAATTTATAGCAGCAAACTCACACACCAGGCAGATTCAACTGATTGGGACCAAAGGTAAACACACAGAGTAATAGCACAAGTTTGGATTCTTATACTAGTATACGAGGACTCAAACAGACCAGCCTATAGAATTAATTTCAACAGACTGAAGTTTAACAAGATATTTAGACTTCATGAACATGTTAATGACAGATCTCTAAAACAGGCATACATGCTTATCCCGAACACACATATTGATTTTGGCAGACCATATCAATCTTGTTTACTTATTCAATAACACAAAAGGATGCTAGAAAAATTAATTAAGGCCAGGCTGGAGTCGTGCTTTGAATGAGATCATTAGAATAAATACTTAGTGAGCAGGAACAAATTCAAGCAAATTCAGGGTTCGTAGTCAACATTTCAAATCCTATCAAACCTGCAGCTGATCTTATTCCCTATTGATTAATATATCCTATTCACTAAGAAGTGGCATAGACCCATTTTAAGAAGGAAAAACACATCAATCATTTACGAAGCAGCCTTTAATACTAGAGTCTTTTAAATATACAGCGAGAGCAGTTCTATCTCTTTAGGTTCTGAAATTACCCAGCCCATATGATCAATGAACAAGTCTATCCTCTGCCTCAAACCTGAGTTATCCTACTGATTTATACTTCATTGATTAAGTCATACCCAATCATATTGAACAAGCCAAACACAAACTTGAAAACAAGCAACCTCAGCAATCATGGACAAATTCGAATTGAACCAAACCATGCTAAGAGTATGAAATTATTTAAACATAAGACAACAAATCTTAAACAAGGTTGAAGTTAAATTGGAAAATAACGCAATACTAATCCAATAATGAAGTCAGACAGGGAGCCAAACATGCTGGGAGCTGAGTTAATATCAAATATGCTAGCAAACTAGGCATGATACATGGTCAGGCGCAAATAATCTGATCTAATATATGCTAATCTAATAAGCTAACATGTTAAACTTTAAACATCGTTTCAAATCCATTCATATATGCAAGGATCCCTCGACAAAATTAGCAGACATGATTTAGAGGCTACCCAAGCTAAGCTAACACGTGATTAATCCAATGATATTCCAGCAAACAAATGCGACTCAAAGCGCAAGGTCGATCTAAACTCCACATGAAGCCAATCTGATTATAGAACCAAACATGCTTAAAACGACTAAGATAAACACAAACAGGGACTAAATTGTAATTGATCAAGTGAATCACATAAACAGTTTAAGCACTTAAGAATTTACCAACATAACTAACGGGAGGCGTATTACCTTCTTCGGGTGCAGCGACGTGGGTACGGGCTTCCGAATCTACCTCGAAGACTACCAAATCTGAGCTCGCGATGCTCGGATTCACAACAACAAACAAAGCAATCGAATACAAATTGGATCTAGTATTTTTGACCCGATATTAAATAAAATTATGACTGCTAAAGGGATTGATTTTTAAGGAATTTTTCATGCGGCTGAAGAACTCTTTCTTTTATGGGATTTTCGCAAATAAAAAAAAGGCCCCTCAATTCATTCTAGGAACGATTATTTATAGCTAGATTTTTAGGATTTGGGGCTAGGGTTTTCGTTTTGAGGAAGAGAGAGAGGAGCGGGGGGACAGAGTGAAGTGGAATGACAGTGAGCATGGGGATGGCAGAAGCGTGGGGGGACAGGGCATGGTGGAGGCGTGGGAGAGAGAAACAGTGGGGTGGCGATGGGGGCGAAGGGAGAGAAAGAGGAAAGGGGGAAAGGGAGGCGCGGCGGACGAAGGAGAAAAAATAAAAGAAAGGGGGGGGGGGGGGGTTTTAGGTTAAAAGAATGGGCCAAATCGGGTCGGGTATTGGTGTGGGCTGGACCGGGTTTAAATGGGTAATGGGCTGGGCAATTAAAATATGGATTGGTCCGAAAATAGTATGAGTTGATTGAGCTACTACGTTTAAATAAAAGATCCATTTAAATAACTTGTGTTAAAATATTACTTAATATAAAATATGCAATTATTAGTGTTCGGATAAAAAATGGCGTCAATAATATTTCGAAAACCCACGGTAAATAAACACTATTATTTAATTATGCAAAGATAAATGCGATGCGTGTGCGTAAGCTGGTAAAAATGCCGAAATGATAAAATGTGAATTATAATAATAATAAAAAAAAAAAATTAGTATTGTAATAGAATAGTGAAACGCCGGCATTAATAATTATAGTAAAATATAATATATATTTTTTCTAATGTTTCAAAAATGTTAGAAGCATAACTAGCCCTGGTGGCAGTGGTACTTTGGCGAATCAGGCGTCGCTTCTATTTCGTTTTTGATTATTATTTTGGACCCTACAATGGCTTCGGAGGAGAGGCAGGACAAAATTGGGTGTCAACAACCTATAATTACTCATTGACATGATCTATGATAGACCTTTAAGGTTGATTATAAACCACGGGAATAAAGGTGACTATTGGAACGAGAAGCCTACTAAATTTGCACAAGTCCAACAGACCCAAAAAAAAAAAACCCCCCAAACCCCAAATCTAAAAAAAATGCCAAAAATAAATAAAAAGACTTGATACAATTTAAACGTTATAATAACACTTTAATAAATCATATTAGAGTCTCCATCCATTACACACATGACCAAAATAGTTTTAGGACACCTAATGGTCCTTAAATCACTAATATTAGTCTAAAAAAGCCAAAAATAAATAAAATAAAATAAATAAAAAGACTTGATACAATTTATAAATTATAATAATATTTTAATACATCATATGAGAGTCCCCACTAATTAGACACATGATCAAAACATTTCAGACGAGGTTGGGGTAGGCCGAAGAAGTATTGGGGAGAGGTAATTAGACACGACATGGCACAACTACAGCTTACCGAGGACATCACCTTAGATAGGAGGGTTTGGAAGACCCAAATTAGGGTAGAAGGCTAGTAGATAGTCTCGTTATCCGTTCTTATTAGTAGTCGCATTATTGCAATATAATTTCTTGTGCTCCGATTTCTGTTATTATCTGTTATTTCCTGTGCTTTGATTATCCTGTGTTTTGATTATCCTGTGTTATCTGCTCCGATTTCTGCTATTATCTGTTATTTCCTGTGCTTTGATTATCCTGTGTTATCTGTGTCGCTTGCATTATTTCATTTCCATATCGCTTTGAATCTCTTATCCGAATCTCTTAACCTTATCTGACTACTTTTTATGCTTTTATTGAGCCGAGGGTCTTTCGAAAACAGCCGTCCTACCTTGGTAAGAGTAAGGTCTGCGTACACTCTACCCTCTCCAGACCCCACGATGTGGGATTTCACTGGGTTGTTGTTGTTGTTGTTGTAGTTGTCACACCCCATTTTAACCTGAGTTAAATTAGAAGTACGACATATTGGAGATTCCTGTTTTGTTGTTTGTTTAAGGAGTCGCCACCTAATTATTTACGGTGAATTAGGGCACCTAAAGTTTATTAAAGTAGTTATCTAAAGTTGATATTATTGTAAAGTACGAAACCAAAAGATTCTAGGTAAGGGTTCAATTAGTCTAAAGGGAAGGTATTAGGCATCCTTTAAGACCCATTAACAATGGTTAACTGACCGAACTTATGTTATTTAATTAAGCTAAGTGCAAATGATAGTATTATAAAACATTCAAGAAAATATCTTTAAAGTATTGCTAAAGTTTTAGATGGAAGTAAAATGTTATTTTAAAAGTAAAAAAAAAAAAACTTATAGAAAAGTAATGATTTAATGAAAAGAGTTTAATTATTAATAAACCAAAAAGAAATGGAATGTTCATACGTATTCTGAATACGAATTGTGCCAACTAGCAAATTAAAATGTATTTGTAAAGTTATTGCAAGATTTATATTAATGTTTTTAACAAATATGTATTTCAAATGTTCTAAAGATAAAGGAATAAATATTGATTCTTTTAACTCAAGTCATGCTATTTAAAAATTACTCCAAGTAAATGTTATAGATACTATGTAAGTAATTTAAAACATAACTAGAAGTGAATGTGATTTTTGTGAAATTAACTACCCACAACTAAACTAAAACCCTTAATGTTACTAAAGTTTAATTAACAAGCACGAATATTAGTCATACAATACATGTTAAATACATACAAAATAAAAATAAAGGAGTAGATATAATGAGAATGGGCTCGTCCCATTTAGACTGTTGCAATCTGTTTGCAACTGGGCTTTGGCCCAGTAACAATTTATATGTGTTGTTGCGGACTGCCTGATACTGTATGGCATATGGGCCTCGACCCAATATCATTTCTTGCACAGTTGCGGATTGGATGACTCGAGAAATACGTTGGGCTTTAGCCCAACACCGAATATGAAAAGTGGTGAGTCCCTCGGACTCATATGCGAGATGATCATGCATAAAATGAAAAGAAGGATTAGTATACGATCGATGAATGACGTCAAACATATAAGATATAAATTCAAATAAAATCCACCGACCGTATATATTTTATGTATATTTGAAGTATATCTCGTATATGCATTGGTATACAGCCCCACTATCTTAACAATATTGAAGCATTTATAACATTAAGGCACACAAATCTGCCCAGCAGTGGTAGTGACATTGCAAGAGAAATTACATAAGATCTAAGGCAAACGACATCTGCATAGCGGGGGCAGTGAGCAATATTAACTACAAAACAGGCTTAGAGGATAGCAGCTACTAACATCGATATTCAACTTCACCCAATTGGCCACGAACACTTAAGACATAGCAAAACAGGGAGATATTCGAATGTAGGCAGAACCAACAGTGTAATGTTTGTCATACATAGACGTACATAAAGCTTGGACAGATGCAACAGCACATAATATTCAGAGCATACCTGGTCTATGGATGCTACTGAAAGAATCATAAGTTGCTAACATATACATTTAGGCGTTTAAGAACAGCAAGGAAGCTGGGGACAAATACATATATAAACTGCATAACTGTGGTCAGTACCAATGCACTATAGACCATTATGTATAGCAAATGAGCTCACTAGCACATAAAACTCAGATGTTTAATAGCAGAGTGCGAGCAGTCCTAAGTGTACAAGAGAGAGACGCAGGAGGAGACGACAATGCAAAACTATTGGATGCATAAAGATGGCGCGAGAAATGGTTCTTTCAGTTAAAATTAATGAAGTGATAACAGTATGTGGAAATATGCAGAATTCATATGAAAGCAGGCGAAGAAAGAGGCAACAAACAGTAGTGGCAGAATGAGTACAGGAGATTGATCTATTTGGGTTGTTAGCAAGGCAAGGCACAAGTAGCCATTATAACATGTAAATTGGCAAAAAAGTTTGAGAGTATAATATGATCTTAAGGTCCAAGATAAACTGTAACAATCAAAACAACAAAATCACAGACAGCTCCTACTATCGCGACACAGCTCAAAACATATGTAGAATGAAAAACACTATTTCGTATTCCAACAACACACATAGATCTTTTATAATATTGCTTAGGCAGAATTTTAATTCAGCAGAACCAAATTAGCTACTGAAAACCAGCAATCCCACAATAATATGTCAAACACAATCAACATGTATTTCCTCAGAACAAACATATGCATATTAGGACTGTTGGACATCCATTTGTATTTTAAAAGGATGCTTCAGAACCATTGAGGCCAAAACAGACCTATACCCTGTTGAGATAGACTTAACAAAGTTCCACTCGTATTATAACTTGAAATATGGATATACGTTAAAAGGCTATATCAGAAAAAATAATAAACCAACTCATAAGACCCCATTGCTTCACTCTCAAAAAACTAATTTCACAATTTTGAAACTGTGATTAAAACTGAACGCAGAGGGGATGGTTATTGAAGAAAACATGATGACTGAATGAAAGGGAGCCGAATCAAAGCTAACTGCTAATCAGACCAACATCGAAGTGTGAGACAATTCAAAGGATTTCAGGACCAATTTGTTAAGCCTGGATAAACAGAGATGAAGAAAGGAATTACATGATATCTCACTGTGCATAAGTCACTTGCAAATCCCATTTTAATAAACACATAGTACATGCAGATTCACGGAAAACTGAAACCAAACAAATTTATAGATATATGCTAAACTAATTAGACGAAACAAGAATGACAAACATGCGATTCCATACTTAGAATTTAATCTAAACATCAAAAATATGCAAACACATGTTAGAACAAGATCACAACAATAAAAATCATAACATGTATCTAAACCAATCTAACAGCAACAATGAGCACAGATTTGAAGAAAATGGTAACAACAAGGCATCATAACATGATTTTCTATACTAACGGAATTCTAACGAAACAATAAGTCGAAATAGAGTCGAATTTCACCTGTTTGTGGTGCAGTGAAGTGGGTGTCGACGGTCACGAATCCACTCGAACACGACGAGCTCGAAATCGATTAAAGTAACTAACGTTTTGAACAGAAAACGAAAGGAAAATAGAGCAATTGTTTGCTGTCTTTGTTGATTAAAGTTTATGTTTTGTAGGGAATTTTGGCTCTAAATCTTTTCTGTTGATTCGGGTTTCGTGTTCCTAAAAATAAACCATTAAAAAACCAAAAAAAATCCCCCCCCCCTTTTACGACTCCTAGCACACCCATTTATAGGGTTTTCCATTCGGGTTTCAGAAAAGGAGAAGGAGGAGCGGAGTGGAGTGGGATGGAGCGGAGGAGTGGGGTACAGAGGGAATATGGAGATGGCAGAGAGCGTGGGGGACAAGGGGAAGTGGAGAGGAGCGGGGTTGAAGAAAGAGAGAGAGGAGGAAGAGAGCGTGAGAGTAGAGAGAGAGAGAGGGGAGCGGCGGGTGAAGGGGAGAAAGAAAGAGGGGAAAGAGGATGAGGGAGAAGGGAACCAGAAAGAGAAGTGCAAAGATGTTTAATTATTTGACTTTTTTTTTCATTCCCTCTTATTCCAAGTTCACCGCACCATTCTTCTTATTTCTCTCTTTACTTTCCTTCTTTTTTTTTCTTTTTTTTTGGGTGGATAACATTATAGGAATTTGCCCCTTGTAAAATAATATTTTGATAAAATAGAAATTATAACACGTCGTTTTAAAATATGAGCTTCAAAATAAGTCCAATATTGATATACTTCTAAGCAATATAAAAAAATATAAAAAATTGCGTTCAAAATGAACCGTAATTCATACGTCATTAATAATTTTTCCGAGTTAGACGTAGCAGGACACATATCTTCCTTTTTTTTTCAAATCACGTTTGTAAAAGTAAATAACTCGTTGTTTCTTGTAATTGTTAATTTTTTATGAAAAAATAATAATTAAACATCAATTTTTGCAATTTTCTCATGACTTTAATTTTTAATTTGTTAGGAGCATCCCTACTCCGTCTTGGATTCGGAAAAAAAAAATTAAAAAATTAAAAGACGCAATTTATGAGGTGAAAATTATATGTCTAACACATATCAAATTAAGTTAAAAAATGGTGCTTTTAAAAACGAACCGCAAATAAAAAAGGGTATATAATGAAACTAGAAACTATGAGACCTTTATCTGTTTGAAATAAAGAGAATTAAATATTTCTCGAAATCTCACAGAATTTAGAATTTGGCACACATCATTATTCAAAGAGACATAGGGACCAAAGGTCCATTGAGTACTTTGACTATGAAAAAAAAAATGTAACTTTCTTTTGACGTGATTTTCATGATTAAAGCGTGTAAGAAAAGGAGGGTGTGATTAAAAAAAAAAAAGAAACACGCAGACAGAAAGAGAGGAAGCAGGTATTGCTCAAAAAGACAAATAAAACGTTAACAGATCAAAATGAAGCTAGGATCGTTGAACCCATCATAAGGGTGTCTGGGCCGGGTCAGATAGTGAACTGGATTGTTTTGGGCTCAAATATTGGTCCGAAAATATGGGTTCTTCTTTCTTTATTTTAATTGTTTTTGGGGCTTCTAATTTACAACTAGTACAATATATACTATGTAAAGACAATTAATTAATTAATATGTAAAAAGATAAGGTTTTAACAAAGTGTTGTCTTATAATTAATTTAATGAATCCAAACCCAAAAATGAAACGATGACGAACCATTTAAGATTTTGTGGTAAAGTAATACTTGTAATGTTGAAAATAAAAGTAACGAAAATAATAGTGGTGAAAATAAAGTATTTAGCTCGTCAATAAATTTAGACGCCCGAGTGAATAAAATTAAGGAGGGACAAAATTGGGTGTCAACAGATGCCCCTCTTCGACCGGAGATGATGTAAGAATCTTTGGGCGAAGAAGTTGACGTAGTATCCAATTTTGTTTGAACCGACGAATATGAGTTTGTAAGAAAGCACGGTTTAGGAAAATTGATGGAAAATATTATGAGGACCGAAGGAATTATGGAAAATTATGGCCGAATCTCAGTTTCGAGTTGCCTACATATCTCGGGCTGCACGAGAATCAGGTCATGTGTAGTTCGAAAGTTTTGTGGATTCATAATCTAGCGGGGGGTTGTAGACAGGTGACGAGAACGTTCCAGCATGGAACACATGCTTATAGCCTCCTAATTATAAATGTGGCGCGCAACACACCTTTAAGTAGGACTCTTCAAGGCACGATGTGAATTCTTCAAAGATGCCCCAGTGTTGAGTTATGGAGACACTGGGGTGTAGAAAGGAATATGAGATTGTGAAAAGAGTAGATTTAGTAGAGTTTTAGCGGAGGATGTGAAAGAGAATTTTAACCTACGTATCACGTGTTTGTGGACATAGGCGGAATTGAGTTCGAGAGTAGATTCGTGACCTTTGCTTGTGAGTTTGGTATTCCTCTTTAGCAAATTTGCCCCAGTTCACTGCGTAAGATAAAGTTCCACGTTGTGTTGCGTCTATGCAGGTTGTACTTTCTGCCGAAACTGAAATTCATGTCAAAATTAGTAATAAAGTTGAAAGCGTAAAATTATAAAGAGTGTAAATGATAGTAAATATGAGTGCGGGAATGAAGATGAAGCCGTGTGGCCAATGTTGTCTCTGGTTGTCTTCAGGGACTTGAATGAATGTGTGATGCGTATGCTGAGGATGTAATAAGGTCTCTAGTTGCGATTGGAGATGATAGTAGTAAGGCCTCCGGCTGTATTCCGGGACTTGATGATGTCTGCGAAATTTAAGGTAAAATTGTGAAAGTAGGCAAAGTAGATGATGAAATAAAGAAATGAAGTAAGGAGTAAAATAAGTGTATAGCCGTTTGGCTTATGCAGGTGAGGCCGTGTAGCCATGCGATGTCTCCGGTTGTCTTCGGGGACTCGATGATATGTCTCCGGTTGTCTTCGGGGACTCGATGATATGTCTCCGGTTGTCTTCGGAGGCTTAATGATAATTTCTATAAGGTTCAATGTAAAATCGTTAGCATTGGTAAAGTGAATGATAAGATAGAGAGTAGTGTCATAGTGTAGCCGTCTGGCTTATGCATATGAGATTGTATAGCCGAATGATGCCCCGGTTGTCTTCAGAGACTCGACGCCAATCCTGTAAAATTCAAGATAAATATGTGAATTCTTATTTTAGGGTAGAATGACCCAATATGTCCTATTTTAGGGTGGACGAACCCAAGTATCCTATTTTAGGGTGGAAGAACCTGATATCCTATTTTAGGGTGGAAGAACCCGATATCCTATTTTAGGGTGGAAGAACCCAATATGTCCTATTTTAGGGCGAACGAACCCAATGTATCCTATTTTAGGGTGGACGAACCCAAGTATCCTATTTTAGGGTGGAAGAACCCGATATGTCCTATTTTAGGGCGAACGAACCCAATGTATCCTATTTTAGGGTGGACGAACCCAAGTATCCTATTTTAGGGTGGAAGAACCCGATATGTCCTATTTTAGGGTGGACGAACCCAAGTATCCTATTTTAGGGTGGAAGAACCCGATATGTCCTATTTTAGGGTGGACGAACCCAAGTATGTCTCCGGTTGTTTTCGAGGACATGATGCATATGCCGTGTGAGGCATTTAAAGAAATGATATCCTATTAAAGGCGGACGAGCCTAAAATTTCCTATTTTAGGGTGGACGAACCCAAGCATGTCTCCGGTTGTTTTCGAGGACATGATTCATATGCCGTGTGAGGCATTTAAAGAAATGATATCCTGTTAAAGGCGGACGAGCCTAAAGTGTCCTATTAAAGGAGGACGAGGCTAAAGCATGTTTCCGATTGTTTTCGAGGACATGATGCATATGCCGTGTGAGGCATTTAAAGAAATGATATCCTATTAAAGGCGGATGAGCCTAAAGTGTCCTATTAAAGGCGGACGAGCCTAAAGTGTCCTATTAAAGGCGGACGAGCCTAAAGTGTCCTATTAAAGGCGGACAATCCTAAAGTGTCCTATTAAAGGCGGGCGAGCCTAAATGCTGTGCGTTTGCGAACAATGATGTTGTCCCTTTGTCGGGCATTTGAAAGTAATAATGCAATGCGATGCGGTGCCTTTGGAGTGCGGGCATTTGAAAGCAGTAGTGCATATGCAGTGCGATGCTTTTGAAGAAATGATGTCCTATTAAAGGCGGACGAGCCTAAAAATTATCCTATTAAAGGCGGACGAGCCTAAAATGTATAGTCATCCTCGGGGTGTGATATTGATGCTTCCAGCGGTCTTGGGAGATGCCTTCAGCTGTCTTTGGAAACTTAACAATGATTCCTGCAAAGTTCAGAGTAAAATGGTTAAAGCTGGTAAAGTATATGATAAAATAATTGATAAAGTATGGAGTAAAGTGGTGGAATAGCCGTCTGGCTCAGGATGTTGATGGTATCGTGACAGGCCAAATTCAGGACACGTAATCCTGATTTAATTCGTCTTCAATCTCGTCAACCTACAAAAACAGGTATATAAAGTCATAAAATTATTGTGATAAAAATAAAATAAATTAAAAGATAAAGTTGGAAGTAGAGCCGTATGGCTTTTGAGGCGAGGCCATAATGAGCCAAATGATGCTTTTTGGCCCTGATTGATAGACTTGACTGTTGATCTCGCGATTTTAAGTTCCTGCACTCAAAGAAAAATTCTTAGTTTGGGAGGGGGAGGTTGATTCGTGTTGACTCGAAGCTTAACGTTGTTGGTTGCTCCATTCGTCTTATTTGTTTGGATCTTGTGACCTCCGTTCAAACCTCGGTAGATGAACAGTAGTGAAAACGATTGAAAGGAAGTATTTCATTTGAAAGGTAGGTATGTAAGTATATGTATAAGGAAATGTAACTATATAAATTGTGAAATATGTATATGTAAATGTATATATGTAAGGAAAGATATATATGTAAATGTATATATATGTAAGTTGTAAAATATTCTGCCAACTTCAGATTGTGACACTTCTAAAGTAATTGGTCTATAATACTTCCTGTCTGGTAGCCTCAATATTGTCGATGTCCAACCGTTCTTTCGTCTATATTTTTTCAAAATATGCCCCAGTTTTGGGTTCAGAAAGGTATGCTAAACTTATGTTGTGGTGTGACTGAACCTTATATAGGTTGCCTACGTATCCTTCCAGGGAATCAGGTCAGAACGTAGTTCGTAAGGTATATAAGAATGGTTGAAAATTTTCTAATAAGGGACCGAACCTGATCTGGATTGCCTATGTATCCCGCCATGGGAATCAGGTCAGCGTAGTTCTGTTATGTAAATGGCTAAAGGTTTGTAGGAATTCTATCTAAATATGATTGACATGTATGTTGATAGTCTACGAATCCGCCGAGGGAATCAGGCCCTATGTAGTTTTCTTTGTACAAGGATTTTTGGATTTTCTATTATAGCGCAACCGAACCCTATGTGGGCTGCCTACGTATCTCACCATGAGAATCAGGTCAGAACGTAGTTCGTACCGTGGTTGTTAAAGGAAAGGTTGCAAACTAACCGTCTTACCTAATGTCACCCTTTGACTTCTTCTTAGATTGCTAGCTTTCAGGCTTATGTCATCACCTATCGGCTATTTCAATTTCTTTCGAGTGGAATCTTGTTTTATCCTCTAAACTCTTTGTTGTATGTTATTTATTCGTTCGTTTTATGTCACAATCGTAGAGTTGGCAAATTTGAGTAGAAAAATAATAATAATAGGTGATTAAGGAAAATTAGAATTGCATTCATAGTTTCTGCAATTTAAACTTCCCAACGACGAGGCAAAGCAACAAAAGTTTTGTGCGTGATTCAAGCTTCAATTTAAAAAAACAATTTTACTACATGTTCAAACTACCAAGTCTCCCGGAGTAAGAATCCAATTCTCCAATGTCTCTCCTGGTTCGGCATCCCGGATGGTCGGTGTCTCGGTGTCAACATGAATCAACTCTTTGGGGATTAAATGAAAAGAAACATAAAGTGCAAACGATGTTAGTCTCATTAACATATGTCTAGGTAAAGTCATGATCACGTAAAGTCAAGTAAGGCATTTAACAAATAATTTATCAAATAGAGTCAAACAAGTTGTCAAACAAGTATATCAAACAATAACGCGTCCTAATATGCATGTGACCTCTTTGTGCCAGAGGTAGGCCTAACGTTTGTTTGAAGGGTAAAGTGTGTCATAATACGTCATCCTGTTGCTTTGGTTAATTAAACAAATTCTATTTCCCAAAAAATAAAGTACAAAAGTTGTGTAATATGAATACAACATGGAGTGTTTCCTAATCTAAGTAAAGTAAATACAGTTTCCTATGTCTAACTTCTAGCTCCATTTGTGATGTCCTTGATCTTCGTCATTTGTTGTACTCCAATGCAAATCTATACCTGTCATATAAAGTATAATTTTTAATTTGTTAGGAGCATCCCTACTCCGTCTTGGATTCGGAAAAAAAAAATTAAAAAATTAAAAGACGCAATTTATGAGGTGAAAATTATATGTCTAACACATATCAAATTAAGTTAAAAAATGGTGCTTTTAAAAACGAACCGCAAATAAAAAAGGGTATATAATGAAACTAGAAACTATGAGACCTTTATCTGTTTGAAATAAAGAGAATTAAATATTTCTCGAAATCTCACAGAATTTAGAATTTGGCACACATCATTATTCAAAGAGACATAAGGACCAAAAGTCCATTGAGTACTTTGACTATGAAAAAAAAAATGTAACTTTCTTTTGACGTGATTTTCATGATTAAAGCGTGTAAGAAAAGGAGGGTGTGATTAAAAAAAAAAAAAGAAACACGCAGACAGAAAGAGAGGAAGCAGGTATTGCTCAAAAATACAAATAAAACGTTAACAGATCAAAATGAAGCTAGGATCGTTGAACCCATCATAAAGGTGTCTGGGCCGGGTCAGATAGTGAACTGGATTGTTTTGGGCTCAAATATTGGTCCGAAAATATGGGTTCTTCTTTCTTTATTTTAATTGTTTTTGGGGCTTCTAATTTACAACTAGTACAATATATACTATGTAAAGACAATTAATTAATTAATATGTAAAAAGATAAGGTTTTAACAAAGTGTTGTCTTATAATTAATTTAACGAATCCAAACCCAAAAATGAAACGATGACGAACCATTTAAGATTTTGTGATAAAGTAATACTTGTAATGTTGAAAATAAAAGTAACGAAAATAATAGTGGTGAAAATAAAGTATTTAGCTCGTCAATAAATTTAGACGCCCGAGTGAATAAAATTAAGGAGGGACAAAATTGGGTGTCAACAGTAGTTTTGGCCTTTTTAGACTAATATTAGTGATTTAAGGACCATTAGGTGTCCTAAGACTATTTTGATCATGTGTCTAATGGATGGGGACTCTAATATGATGTATTGAAGTGTTATTATAATATTTAAATAGTATCAAGTTGTTACAACCCAATTTTACTAAGTCGCGCGGGGACCTATCATTCCCCACCTCGATAGGCGAACCCTTTCCTTAACTAGCGTACAACTAGAAATGCAAAACAATAATGTAAATAACATTAAATCTCAATATCATTTAAAAATGAATAAGTGCGGAAGAAATTACAATCCCCAAAGAACTGGTCTGACTCATACAAAAGCAACTACAAGAATGTCTAATACACAATTCTGAAAGTAAAATAAAAAGTTGTCTGAATGATGGAATATAAAGACAGGATAGACGAGCCTCCAGGCAGCGACTCGTCAGATGCTCACACCCTAGATACTCGCAAGCTAGGCCTCAGAACTCAGCCTTGAGAAGTAGGAGCAGAACCTGTCTCAAATTCTGCATCCCGAAGCATCAGTACAAACAACACGTACTGAGTAGGCATCATGGGCCGACAACAGTTAGTGAACATATATAAGGAAAGAGACATATCCAAGAATAATAGTTCAGGTATCGAAACATCCAAGAAGCCCTCAGTGTGTTATATCCAGATCAAGCCTATAGTGAAGCATCTAAACTCAGGTCCTGCCAAGTTTTCCACAATTTCTTAGAGATAATCAAACACTAGTACCACCTACAATATTATCTGAAACCTCAAGTATTATCCCAGGAGAAAGTCTCTACTCCTCGAATCCATCATTCCTCAAGTATATACTAATCAGGCCACGGCGATCTCAAATCAGGAACCAAACAGGAAATCAATGTTGACGAACACCACACATTACAAATAATAATCACAACCAGAAATCAGGGGTATGAGTGGATGAAATATGAATGCAATGCTATGCAATGATACACACATGCTCCGGGAGGACGATGTCCACCATCCAACAGTCATGGCCCATGGGGGACCGCTAAGTCCATGTACCGCCATTCCGTATACACAGCCTAGAATGACTCCTCCATTGAACTCCCCGCTAGCCACTCTGTATCACACAACACAGAGATGGCTACGCGATATAATAATGTCATAAGAATCATAATTACTTTCGTGCTCATTTATCACCGTCGCACCAATATCAAGTCACAACAATATAGCATGGTTATGAAAATGTATGTCATGCAATGAGAATATCGAATGCAACATATTCATTTCAGTCGTGCCACACAAGGACACTTATCACAACAACAACATCAACAATATCAACAATATCATATCTTTCCTTACCCTTCCAACGACATCAACATATGATAAAATACGGTTTCCCACTCATAAGGTCAACCATTAAGCATCCGGTCAAGAGTCATTCAATGTTCCATTCTCTTTTAACATCATCGATACCAAGTTATAGTTCAATATCAATAACATATGAAATAAAGATGCATACTATGCATGAAGTCATCATCAACAGTAAGTCATAAGTTAAGTTTCCATCCCACTAGTCTCCCATGATACATAGAATCTTCCAAATCATGTATGAAATGTTAAGCATGATTCCTAGAGTTTCTAATAGGCCACAAGCCCGAACACATAAAGCCACAATACAAATATAACGTAATAAGGCAACAAGCCACAATCAATCAACAACCAACCTAGTAGAATTCCATCCCAACTCCACACTCGAGGGTGTACATGTTGTCTCCGACAATCACTAACTCTACATATGCTTACTAACCGAAGTCTAACCATAAGGTAAGCCGTAACCTACCTGGAAAGTCGAACAACAATCTTGACCCGTCAAACTTGAGCCTTGCCCTTCCTTTGTGCCTCAAAGGAATGGAAGTCTAGTCATATCCAAATACGGTATTAGAATCAAGAAGGACAACACCCATAAGCATTACTTCTATTCAAGTCCCAAATCCTAACTCATGGAATGAGGAAACGAACCCTTAAGGGTAAAATGGTCAATTCGAAGGCTAAATATGAAATTCATACTCTAGGTGATCAATTCCCATCAAACAATGGCTAGATTAACTCATGGATTAGGCCAATTCAGATTCTAGGTGAAACCCTCAAATTTGGGTATGAACCCTAATTTTCAATTCCACAAATTGGTCACTAATAATGGTATATTCATGTTTATATAGCCACTACCCGTCAATTCCATACTTGATAAAGCTTAATCCATCCAAAAATTAAGGTTTGATAACCAAAAACTCATTCAAGAAAGAAACCCAAAAACCCTCTTTAATACTAATGTTATTGGAAGACTCTAGCATGGATTATGAATCATAAATGAAGAATGAAGATAGATGGACTTACCAAAATGAAGAATCACCCAAAAGTCTCTTGAAATGCCCTCCGAGAAGCTTAGAAACGAATGGAAATGAACGAGGCACTTAAGGGTTCTATCATCTCATTAAATACGAGACAACCTCGTCACCCGCTGCAGCGGTGACATAACTGCTACGGCGGTCACCCCCAAATACACTAAGCCACTATAGCGGCAGGGCCTCCGCTATACTGCTGCTGCGGCATACACCAGATACCAGAAATTTCCTAACTTCCACAAGTCTCAACCCAAAATTCATCTATCACCCGAGGCCCCACACATACAAACCAGATATGTAGACGTACATAAAAACACGCTACGAACGTACTCGTGGCCTCGAAATTCCCAACGGGGGTCTCGTTGACCAAGTCAACCCCCAATAGTCTAAAACTAACTTTTCAACCCAAGTCCCAAAACGCACCCGAGCGCATTGGGAACCGAACATACCCGCAAGTTACAAATGACCATCCGGACCTCTCGGAATCTACGGATTTTCAAAAAGGTCCGTTTACCCAAAAGTAAACTTTGAGTCAAACATTTTTCACTTTAAGGCTTATTTTCACAAAAACCTATCCAATACTCATCGATGGCCTTGGAAATCGTACCACCCGTCCTCGCAAGTCAAATATATGCTAACCAAGCTCAGGAAAAATTCAACAGGGTCAAAAGTACCGTAACGGCCAAACGGGTCATTATACAAGTCTTTTTATTTATTTTTGGTTTTTTTTAGTCTAATATTAGTGATTTAAGGACCATTAGGTGTCCTAAAACTATTTTGATCATGTGTCTAATGGATGGGGACTCTAATATGATGTATTAAAGTGTTATTATAATGTTTAAATAGTATCAAGTCTTTTTATTTATTTTATTTTATTTATTTTTGGCTTTTTTTAGATTTAGGGTTTGGGGTTTTTTTTTTTTTTTGGGTCTGTTGGACTTGTGCAAATTTAGTAGGCTTCTCATTCCAATAGTCACCTTTATTCCCGTGGTTTATAATCAACCTTAAAGGTCCATCATAGATTGTGTCAATGAGTAATTATAGATCAATGTCGTTTATTATCAGTTATGTCTATTAATAGACCCAACACACTTATCTTTATTTCGACTGTCAAGCCACGTATTTTTTACAACGGTAATAAAATAAAATATTCTCAAATTTACAATAGTAACAATCCACCCTTCCCTATATAAAACTGACTCAAAATTCAAACACCTCCATTGTCTCTTTTGTTGATCAAACATCTCCATAGTCTTTTTTCTTGATCAAACTGAACCATTATATTTTTTCTTGATCAAAACATCCAAAATGTCTCAGCTATCCGAAACATCTCAACCACAAGATCCTGACATTTGTTTCTGCGGTGAATACACAGTCTTGAAGACATCACGCACCCCAAAGAATTGAGGTCGCAAATTCTTTAATTGTGCAGTTGGAACTGTGAGTTTCTAATTCAAAATGTATGCGTTTTTTATGTGGTTTCAGTTTAAAAACCTCTAATTGATTGTTGTTTGCTTCAGGAATATGGTGGCTGCGACTATTTCAGGTTTATTGATCCACACCCCAACAAAACACTAAAAAAATCTCAAATGAGCCCAAGACCTAGCAAGAGCCCAGGTGGACCTGAGACACCAATATCAAAAGGCTTAACCAAATTTGAACTGCAAAATAGGCTTAGAGAATCTTTAGAGAACGAGGAATTACTTCAGTCGTTGTTTAGAGAATTTGAAGAAAAGAAGAATCGCTTAAAAGTTATGTTGGGAGAAGACGAAATTGAGAGCGATGAAGTAAAATAGAGGTTGATGGTGACTGAAGTGAAAGAGAATAGACTAAGGATGATTTTGTATGGTTTATTAGTGGTGTTTGCTATATGGAAATATGTAATAGGGATGTAGTGGGATTGGGTATTTGATTTTGGTGTACGAAGAATTTTGGACAATATGAAGCGGGTTTTATTTATATAACATCTCTATTTAGTTTGTGTATAAACTTTATTCATAGTCGATAATAGTATATATATAAACTCACAGTCGATGATAAAAAATCATCGTAGCAGATAATAAGGTTTCATGTCACCGATATTAAGACGTGACCACTACTTGTAAAAACAATTATATTTGAAGACATCCAAGTTCACAATGAAACAATACACTTAGATACATAACAATCAAATTAATTGTTTGTTAAAACAATCATATTTGAAAACATCCAAATTCAAAAGGAAACAACACAATTATACAAAGGTTTCAATGATCTAACCTTCGCATAAATTAATCCAAACAGTCAAAATTAATTATTTGTTAAAACTGTCAGACATTAGTACTGATTGTTTGTCATCATCCACCACACACATTCAGCAAAAAAAATATTGTTTGTTACAACCCAAATAACCAAATTAGTTGTCTGAAGAACCATTAATCTAGGTGAGGACGCCTGACACAACTTTTCAGAGTCAAACTCAACATCAGCTTGACTTGTCTCACTAGTATTCTTCTCATTAATCATAGCAGGGACATCTGCTTCCTTCTCAGCTTGAGCAGCTGGCATAGGGAGCTCAACCTTCTTGACCTCAACCTTCCCATGTTTCTCTACTTCAGAAGCTGTTCTAGGGACCTCAACCTTCTCAAGATCAGCACTAGCATTCTTCTCATTAACCTGAGTAGGGACATCTGCTTCCTTCTCATCTTGAGCAGCGGGCATAGGGAGCTCAACCTTCTCGATCTCAAGTTTCTCAACTTCAAAAGCAGGTCTAAGGACCTCAAGCTTCTCATGAGCAGCTGGTCTAGGGATCTCAGTAGTTGGCTCAGCACCTACATTCAACTTGTTAATAGCAGATGGTTCCACAGGTGCTTGTGCTGCATTTTTGCTGCAGTTTTTGGACATAATTAAAAAGAAGGCAAATCGTATACAACATAATTGCAACAAAAAATTTCAAAATGTTCACCTTTCTCTTTGACAGTCTCCTGATTCTTTTTCTTTGCCTTCTCGCTCCTTCTAAATTTTTCTGCCTCCACATAAGTGAGAATAACGTTCAGAGACTCCTCTACCTTATCCATATGCTGCTGCAGTTCCACATGCTGTATCGACACTGATGGGCCCCCACTTGTTGCGGCACGACCCCTATAAGTCCCAGTGCCAACATTACCACCAAAATCTTCTGATTGAATATCTTCCCCAACATATGAGAGCTCCTTGGACTCCTTTTCGAACCTGCTACGACGCTTCGAGCCATGATAAGTATCCTCATCAGAATTCTCCTTGGGCTCCTTTCTCAACCTACTAGGAGCCTTCGAGCCATTCTTTGATGTAACCAATACGGTCACGCCTTTCAATTCAATCTTCAATTTATCTATGATGGGATCATCAACCTCATCATCAAATGCCAAGAAGTCTTTCATGTAGTCCTGCTCCAGCTCACGCATTGTGGGGATGATGTAAGGATGCACAACCTACAAATACGCAAAACATTAGCATATAGTTTATATTTTTTCAAAAACATTGATAATAGACTCCAAATTTATACCTGTATAATTCCCCTCCAATCCTAAATGGATCACCTTCAGTAAATTGCTCCATTTTTGTGGTGTGCCACCTAAGAATCCTAGGATTACGCAGAGGAATCTCATTTGATTTGCCAGCATGTAGTCCAAGTGTGGGGAAAGCTTCATAAGTCCAAACCTATAATGACACAAATAATCGCTGGTTGTAAAAATAAATAACATACAGTCTATAATCTACTACACCAGTGGGTTATAACATGTACCATGAATGCTCAAGGGAAGCCGTAGAGAGCATATGATGGCGTCTTCTTATCAAGGTGGGTTTGGTGGTGCCTAGGAACGTATACCTTGTCCATCAAGTATTCCAAGGTGACTTCCAAGGATTCCCTTCCCCAAGGATAGCTTTGGAAGAATTCCAAATCGTTAGTCATTTTAAACAAATTCGGGTCCACACCCCTGGACACATCTTTGGCCATCAAAATTGTATGGAGAAACCACACAAGACAACATTTCAACTGTTCTTCTTTATTTAATCTAGGCCCTCTTATCACTGACAATAGCTTTTCTGATGTAATCTTCTTGTTTCGAGTAACCTTTGAGTAGAATTCTGCCCCGTTCTTAATTGTCTCGTCCTCTCTAGATTGAGAGGGATATGATCTACAATTTAAACTGGTGATCAATGCAAACTCCTTCAAGCCAAAACGTCGTTCACGAGGAACCACATTTCACGCTTCTTTTTCTGGACCACATGACGAAGAAGCATATAGTGGATCATCCATCCGTTGAAATTGATGAAGAATTTTGACAGCTTTCTAAAGTGACCAAAACAGGAATGCTTCCACATTTTCCTTAGTTTTTGATCTTTCAACACCTTGTTAAATTCAACTAACAACGTCAGCCTGCTCCTAGCAGAAACTTTTGCTGCAAAAGATTCATAATCATCCAGCCAATTGATCAAGCCATATTTTTCAACTTTAATTGTCTTTCAACAATATGGCAAGGACAAAGGATCAAAATCTTCAGCAGCACTATAGTGTTTTTAACCATCCTCAGATACACTCTCAACTCTACTATCAACTTTATCTCCATCAACACTACACTCATCAATGGGTTCTGAGTAGGACGCACTCTCAGCTTCTGCACTTCTTTTCTTTTTCTATCTCGGCTAAGTTCTTCACCTCTTCTTTGTTTATCCTTACGATTCGCATTAGAATGAGTTTCAACCATAGCACAAGAAGGGGAGAGTATTTTTCCTCCTCTTCCTCTACACTTGGGCATTTATACGATCTATATACAAACAATAAAGACGTTGATCAACCACGATATAAAAATAAGAATAATCGATCAAAAGTCTATTAATAGACCATATGTAATTTCAAAAATCAAAAACAAAAAAATAAAGATCGAAACAAGCAAA
The DNA here is from genome assembly GCF_019175385.1 of Lycium barbarum. Taxonomy (NCBI): domain Eukaryota; kingdom Viridiplantae; phylum Streptophyta; class Magnoliopsida; order Solanales; family Solanaceae; genus Lycium; species Lycium barbarum. Next base: position 101,736,216 of record NC_083346.1, on the reverse strand, counting down.
ATAAGTATAAATAACACACATTTCGACGAAAAAACATGCAAAACAACAAAGGTTTTGAAAAAAAGCAGATCTTTATCAACACTAGTTTCTTATCAATGTAGCGGGTCGATATTATTGTCGATTCGGATTTGCACTCGCCTCATTTAAAAAAGAAAAGTATCCCGGGGAAATACGGTTGTCAATCGTACCAGAAAAAAGGGAAAAATATACCTCTACGTGGTGGTGCTCTAAATGGATATTGTTTAGAGTCACCACCTAATTTTTAGGAAATTAGGAAAACCAATAAGGGTTCATTTAAAACGGCTAAATATTAAAAGAAACCTAATCTAACCAAAGTATGGGTAAGGGTTCTGGTGATCCCCCGGGGAAGGTGTTAGGCACTCTGGTATTAAGGATCCGTAAAATACGGTTGATCTACGGGTTCTAACAGTATGCCTTTGTAGATATGGATTGTTTATAGTGAAAAAAAATTGTTTTGTCTTACCTTTCCGCAACAAAGAGTTTAATCATTCATACAAAATATATTGCATTTTTCAAGAAACGAAAGTGGTAAAGTTTTGCCCAAAATTGGGCGTTTGGGTTTCAAACTAGAACACCTAAGTTAACTCCCAAAGGCCTTTAACCTAGGTAGAACACCACGTAAGCCACCCTTTTAAGTTTTAAGTTTTTTAAAGAGTTTTTCTTTAAGTGTAGAAAATAATTTAAGGCATACTATTAGTATCCATTTGTCAACTATATATTTTTTTTTATCAATTTTAAACCAATTTTAGTCTTTTTTAGATAGTCCAAGTTTTGAAAGTCTAAATCAGTCCACAAGTCATAAATCAGTCCATATAGTCCGTAAGTCCCCAAAACAGTCCACAAGTTTTAAAAATAATCATTTCAGTCCTCAAATATCAAAAATCGATCAGTTTTTTCTCAAGCTTGCGAAATAGTATTAATTTTAGGAGAGTTGTGTTAATCATATCCTTTTCATTCAAGTGAATTTGTAATACTTTGAAAAAAGTCAAGTTTTGGCAACTCTTAAACTATGGAATAACTTTTAAAGGTTACAATAAATAAAATAGATGCTCAAATTTGGAATATAAAATTCATAAATAAATAGATAAGGAATTGGGCCGACCAAGCCCAATAAGAATGTGTTATGCATTTAGGGTAATCCTTGGGTCCAAACGTACGCTCCATTTTTGCTCCAAGTTGGTAGACTCGGTCTAGATGCGTTAGTGGGCCCCAACGGATTTGGGTGGACAAGGATGCAAACGGGTATACAAAACATTAGAATACACTCATAAATTAAACTAAGTACACAAACTAATGCCTACAATGATTATTACATAGCCAAAAAATGAATTACAACATTATTGGGCCAAGCCCTTATATTAAAACTAGCAGCAGTGGATAATCAGATAGTCCAGATAAGAATTAAGCCCAAAATAGTGATAATAATAGCCTGGGTGCGAAATGCGAGTGACAGGCCCAAGCAGCAGGCCCAAAATTATTTTTTCCTTAAATTTTCTAAGAGCCAAGCTGTGATATATACAATATATAACTAATATATCACTCAATTCTCTTCTCAAATTTTCTAAGTGTCAAAACTATGATATACACAATATACTACTAATATACTCGTAAAAATAGAGAGCAAAACCCACTAAGGGGCATACCCTCTATATACCTTGATATACCCTATATACTCAGCATATATATTCCTCAAATACCCACTTAGATCACCCAGGTATTCTTCAAATTTACCCCCATAATTCCAATGATTCTAAAATTAAGCATTTAGCTACTAATTAAGGCTAAGCCATTCAATTAAGAGTTCTTAGCCATACACAATGTCAAGGTCAGTCACAGCAAGTTAAAACAAGAATGTCACAGAGTAATGTCAAAATCCCAAAGTCAATTTTCTAGGCTAGATTTTGATTTTAACAAGTGGTTGGAACCATTTCAGTCTCATTTTTTTTTTTCAAATTAGCACTCAACGGGTTCAAAACGCTATTTTTTGGCAATTGACATATTGCAACACCTCACAAAAAGAGTCTCAAATAAAGGTTCAACCATAAGTTAATTTCCTGGAAATGCACAGAGGATTCAACGATTGGTGACAGAATTCTCACTCAGTTACAGAATTAACCAAACATCCTTCCAAGTAACCAGATTGTATAGAGCATTAGTAAAGGTCTGAAGTGGTTTCAGCCTCAAACTTACTACTAAGGCTGCTCATATGGGCTTAAGGTACAAGTAGAGGTCACACACACAGTGATAACAAAACTCTAGATAGGAGCCTCCAAATAGTTCAAGTAATTCCAATAGGGATCAAAATAGGTGCAAAGTATTAATCTCAAGTGCAAGTTTTGGTCTTCAATGGCATGAAGAAAATAGGATCATGTGAACAGAACCATCAAACAAATAGGAAAGGGAAGAGGGACAAGGGCATAAGCCACTCATGATTACTACTTCATTTTACCTTTCTTAACTCATCAAATACTCTAAGTTAAACAAAATTCACAGAAAGTTTTCAGCAAAATTATTGCACCTTTAAACTCAGTAAATGAATCATAAGATCATCAAACAAGCAAAGAGGGAAAACTCAAGATAAGGACTAAGCAAATACAATATTCAACTCTTCAGAATATTCATGGTTCCTTCCTTTAAATTCTTTTGACCAACATCACATCAGTCAAAGAAACAAACTCACAGTACCTACGCCCATATTGTTAATGATAGATGAGCCTCAAATTTCAAATGTCAAACAAGAACAACTTAGGGGTTGCAAGTAAACCAACTCTACTCCCAAAATTTTAAAGGCAATTTCACACAAAACACAAGTCTAGCATCATTTATATTTTTAAATCAGTTTTAAACACCAGAGTTAAGCAATACACACAACAATCAAACAAGCATGATATTGGAGCCTCGAGTCAGAGTAGTTCAACAAACAAAGGAAACAAAATCCTCCCAGGGTTCCTTTTAAATCCTAACTTCTTTTAAAGCTAAGTATCATGCCAAATTGTTCTAATTACCAAAAGCAGGTCTTAAAGCTAAGTTTCACACCATAAAAGAGATTCATCTAGGTAAAAGGTCAAGCAATTTAATCAAATAGACCAAATGAATCACACAGTTCACACAGAGGACTTCAAGTGCTTGTTTATCCAATTTTAGAAGTTAAGAGCTAACATGGTAAATGATTAACCACTGTACAGAGGTGAAATTCATGTGTTAGACTTATGCCTGACTCATTTTAAGCCTCTAGTTACTTAGCAAAGAGTCACAGAGGCAACTTTTGATATAAGGATCAATTTTTATTTTAGCTTTAGCCAACCTCAAAATTTTACAACTAATGAATGCAAGTTAGTATCTATAAACCATCACAATTAAACATCTTATGTCACACCCCGAACCATGGCCTGGGCGTAACAGGGCACTCGGTGCCTGACTGCATATGACCGAGCGAACCATATGGCTTGCTGAATCATCATGAGGCATACATAAGCGGAATGTAACATGAAACATGATGGGCTTTAAGAAAACCACATGAAGTCATAATAACTTATAAAATACTTGTTTAAAACATGAATGCGAAAATACCATGAATCAAGCAAAAGATGGCTAAACAACTCTGAATATCTGACATAACATAACTGACTGGTCTAGTCTATGAAACCTCTAACGTAAGTCTAAACATGAAAACATACTCGCTGGGACAAGGCCCCCAGCATACATTTAAATGCACATCTGATCATGAAAATAAATAAGTAAATGTCTAAACCCCGAAAGAGATTGAGGCTCACCCAAAAGCTGATAAGTGCGAAGTCCTACTAAGCAAATGCGTCGTCCTGTAAATTAGTACCTGCATCGTGAAATGTAGGCCCCCGGGCAATAAAAGGGGACGTCAGCACATTGAATGTACTTGTATGTAAAGCAACTGAAAGAAATAACATGGGACATGGAATAACATGATAAGAAGTGAAATTGAAAACCTAGACATGAACATAAGCATGAATACACACACACACACACACACACACACACACACACACACACATATATATATATATATATATATATATATATATATATATATATAATATGAGTAAAACATGATAAGTAGGGAGAGCATTTCATAAACCGACAACATGATATCACCATGTGGGTATGTGGAGTCTGGTACCTCACCAGACCAGCAGAGCCCCCATACCTTGTCAGGGTATAAGGTGTAACGTGCTTGATAGATCTATTCAGTGGAAAATGAAGGAATCGTCCTAAATGGGTGGAGTGATCCTTATCCTACGGTGGCTAACGTAGTTTCAGGCTACTTAAATCCTTCTCGGTAATTAGTGCAACTCCCAAAAACATGAACATGATATTGTTGGCTAAGAAGCCCATGAATTATATAACTTGCTTGTAAACATGATTGTTGCTTGTATTAGAACATGAAGATAATATATAATATAACTTGTATGGAAATATGGAAAATATATAGAAGTTCATGAAAATAAACATAGTAATTAATAACTTGCATGTAAGAACCCATGGAATGCAAATGATGGGTTTTCATGGATTACAGAAAGATTCTGAATAATCAAAATGATGTATCAAGAACACAATAACGGATTAATAATAAGTCAAGACATAGTATAACATGGTACATGGACCTAGGGTTATCATGAACATGGTTAAAATCCTAGTTTTAATGGTTTTTGGCATAATCATGGAAGAACATGGCGTCCAGTCGAGCCTACTATTGATGCTACTGCTATTGATCCTACTGCTACCACTATGGGTGTCCCAGAGAATGTTGTTGCGAGTGCCGATGTTGCGGCTGAGACTGTAGATACACCGGCTTCCGCAGCCGAGACAGCCCGTGTTACAGCTACCACACATGGTCCTCCTTCGGGATCTGCCACTGCAGCTGCGTCAGCTGAGCCTGAAGATCCAGATTTGGAGTTGCTTAATTTTAGCCATGGTAACTATAGACAGATTGCATACAAGGCAGTGAAGGCTGAAAGAGAGATAGGGAGAATCATGCAACAGTTCAAACCAAAGGTGGTTAAAATAGTGGAGACATTGATTACAGAGGCTACTACAGATATCCGTAAGGATTTCCAGTAGAAGCACGAGGTATATCAGGCTAGACTAGATGGATTTGAGTCTAGATTGATGACTTTAGAGCAGACGGCATCCGGTGGGGAGGGGGGGTCTGCTTCTTTGAGGAGTGAGTTGAAGAGTCTGAAGAAGGAACTTGAGGCGCTTAAAGCGCAATGTATAGTATCCGCACCAGTTCCAGCACTACGTGCCACTTCGTCAAGTATGATTCCAGTGTTGGATCTGATGGAGTCTGAGGAAGAGGGGGAGGATATTGCGTCCCTTTTGTGAGACACAGGCAAGACGGACCGTGAGACATATGAGGATCCTAAGGAGATGGCCAAGAAATTGAAGAAGACGGAGGAAAAGGATAGCAGCAGGCTATCCATAATTCATTAGTGGAGCCACAGAGATGATCAGGCGAGTCCAGTAGTAATCCGCTTGATAAGGCAGGCCAGTCTCGATATGCGCACAACGCCTAGGGCACCCAAGTACAACTCCCTTCCATTGATCTTATAATTGACGCACTGAGGACAGTGCTTGATTTTTCTATTGGGGGTGGGATTGCAAATATGTGTTTAGGAACCCCCCCCCCCCCCCAACTTTTCTTTGCTAGAGTTCTTTTCCTGAGGGGTTTTTGTTGTCGAAACTGGCATGTTTAGGTAGAATAGAGTAGTTTTGGCTTATATGGTAGTACTTTAGTAACTTACGGCATGTTAATTTTTGATTTGGAAAGATGTTTTATGAAGAAAAAAATGGAACCCCTTAAATTTTTTATGAATACTTAGGAATAACTATGAATTGACGTGATTGGTTCTTTTCATGACATGATAATTATGAGTGTATTAAGTACGATAAATAATTTCTTGGGATATTGTGTTAAACTGAATTCCGTTTCCATTGTGTGTTGTGAGTTTTAGTTTCGTTCACTTATTGTGCTTACAATCTAGAACTTGCTCGAGTAGTCGTGTTTGCATTCTAAGGATGTATTGGTTGTGAAATGATCCTAGGCCGTCTTTGTGTAGCTGGAAACCCTTTCTAAACACTTTTGTCCCTACATAAATGAACAATGATCCCTAGTTACCCATTGTGAGCCTATGTGACCTATTTTCTTTGACTAGTCGTTTACGAGCCTTTACCCTTTCTTTGAATAATCCCTTTTTTTTGCACCAAAGTCCCTCCTTGACATTATGAATGTGAAAAATGAATAAATTGGGGGGTGTTGGGTGAATTATGTAGAGAATGAGGCTGAAAGCCTAAGTTGAGGGTGGAAGCAAAGTTATATGGTATAGGGTTCGGTGTTGATAAGCATAGTATTGAAACAAAAATCTGGAAAATCTGAAAAGAAAAAAAATATTAGAGTTTAGTCCAATAAAGTCACACTGGCCCTACAGGATAAAGTAAAGAAGCAAAGTAAGAAGGGTGAATAAAATAGAAGAAAAAGTGTAGTGTTCAAGGAGGGCGAGCCACTGTTGACCAAATATGTATCCTACCCGTCCTAAAGCCTACATTACAACCCTACAAAGTCCTAGAGTGATCATAACTAAGATGTCCAAAGGTGAGAATATTGAAAACGAGGGCAAGCCTATGGTATGTGTAAGTGCAATATGTGAATTTCTTTGTGAGAGTGAGTAACTTCTCTTCTCCTTTGTCTTAGTCCTTATTGTGTTGTACATATGTGTGAGGGACATTCTTTGGTCTATGTGAGGGCAGTCGGATGAAATTGTGAGCATTCCCTAAAAAGCAATGTTTGTGTGTATATTGATGCTTCTGATAATGTTATGACATGGATTGAAACTTCACTGTGAGTTTTAGTGTCCTGAGTGTGAGTTGTGTTCTGATTTTGAAAGTTGAGGTGTTGTGACAAACATGCATGCCCGTAGTTCTAAGTTAAAATCATTGTATACATTAGTACTTTGTTATATCTAGATGTTAGATTCAGTCGTTGTGTTGTATGACTTGCCTGAAGACAAGCAAAGACTTTAAGTTGGGGGTGTTGATGTGCCAGGAAATTATGGCACATCTAAGGCCTTTTTACGAGAAGTTTTACTTGTTTTTAAGCAAGTTAGTGGCAATTTAATGTGTTTTTAGTGTTTTTTAGGTAATGGAGCAATTTTGGGATGAAAACTGTTAAAGTGCAGAATTTGGCCTTAATGACAAAATATTGGCCGTATTCTCAAATACGGGCCGTATTCCTTGGGTGTAATTAAAGTTAAGCTGAAATAGAAAGTCATGCTGAGAAGATGTTAAAAGACGAAAAACTTTTACGGGCCGTATTCCACTTTATGGTCCGTATTTCAAAGCGTATTTAACATTAAGACACTTGGCAGAAAGTTGAGATTTTACAAGTTGAAATACGACCAAGCAGAATACGGACCGTAAATCAAAATACGGTCCGTAATCTAAGATGTTGCAGTTGCCCAGATTTTGAAGGAAGACCAACCTACTTTACGGTCCGTAATGTGAAATACAACCGCATTTTATGTCGTCGGGGACCAACGTGTAATTCTGTAACTTTTATGTTTTCAAAACCTATAAATAGCCCAATGTAGGGTTTTGTTTATTATCAGTTGTTATTTTTTGACTCTTGGCTTAGAACATTAAATACTCTCTTGGTTTTGGAGATTCAAAACATCAATTCAAGTATTATCAATTCCTCTTTTCATCAAAAGTAAGCAATTATGAATTCTTCAATCTCTTATTTCTTGTTCTTTGTCATGAGTAGCTAAACACCCTTACTAGGGTTGTGAACCCAATGATGGGTGTTTTGTGATTGGGAATTGAGATTGATATATGCATAATGGGTTGTTAAGGTTTATTTATTCTTCATTCTTCATTCTTCCTTCATAATTAATGGTTGCAAACATTGATTAAAACCATAAACCTTGATTTGTTTAGGAAAATAATTAGGTTTTGGTAAGAATAAATAACAAGAACTCAAAGCTTTAAACTTTGTTTAATAAATTCACTTAGGAATAAGAAAAATTTACTTGACATAATTAACCATTTTCATATCAACTTTCTTATATTTGGGAAAATCATAGAAAGAGATAATCTTTATTCATTGGGAAATAGTAAAGATTCACATAGAGGTTAAGTGCATTCATATAACGATCCATTAGAAGTATATCAAGATCAATACCCATGATCATACACTTTATCTGAAGGGGACATAACCTTGGTTTCTTTTACCATAAATTCCAATCCAAAGAAATTAGTCATAAACAACCAACTTTTACCAAAATCATCGGATTAAGACATTAGACCTAAATTAAGCATTCTACGATTTTAGTAACCTTTTCACACCATATTCCCTGTGGGATTCGACCCCAACCTTGTTGGGTTACTATATTTGACATCGTCCGCTTTACGCTAATAAAAGGTGTAATTTGAGCGTATCAACGTCATCAAGCTAATCCCAAGTACATATGCCGGCAAGGCTATTCGTAGTAGTGATACAACAAAATATAAACCGAGATGACCATAAGACATCTAACTGTGCATATCCGTCTATGAGCCTCTACTGGAGTGCATAACATAATAAGGACGGGACAGGACCCCGCCATACCCATCTATACACAAAATGATCATACCAACTGGACTGCAACTCTGGAACAAGTGGAGTGCTCCTGTACAACCGCTGAGATGGCAGCCTAAGAGTCTGAACCGTCTACCCGTCTACCTGCGGGCATGAACGCAGCCTCCACAAACAAAAGGACGTTAGTACGAATAATGTACTGAGTATGTAAGGCACAAATAACAACATAATGAAAATATGGAGATAACATAAGATAAGAGAGATCAACCTGTCTCTGAATGCCTCTTAAAGCGGATGTCATGCATGCTTGCCTTTTAAAAAAAACATTTTCATTATATATAATACTGTACCCGGCCATATAGGCTCGGTGTTATCATCATCATAACGTACCCGGCCTTTTCAGGACTCGATGTTTAATGTACGTGGCCCTTACGGGACTCGGTGTGAAACATACCCGGCCCTTTCGGGACTCAGTGTCAAAACCCAACTGATCAGTGGTTGCACAATAGGTGTCGTACCCGGCCGACTATAGCGCGGCTCAGTGTGAGAAAATAGCTACATATATATATATATATATATAAGCATGCATGAGAGCCCAAATAAAAGCTATGACTCTATCGGAGTGATGTAAGGTCGGTAAACCTCCGATTATCATTATGAAACTATTATCATGGATATATCTCACCTTGAAGGAACAATAATCATAAGATGAGATCAACATTAATCATAAGATCAATAACCATAATATGAGATCAATAACCAATAATCATGAGATAAGGATCAACAATATTATAAAAACATCAAGAACATATGCTTCTAATATTTCTAAGAGAGGAATCATTATGGACATACTTTGTGTAAGCTTGAAACAATGGAATCGTGCCTTAGGAAAGAAAAGAACAGCCTTAACATACCTTGCCGCTTACTTAACCACTCAAAGTCTACCTTCCGAGCCTGCAAATCTACATCCAAGATGATTTATACAACAATCAGGCCATAGGAACACTTTCACACTCAAACTTAGCTAGTTAATAAGTTAACGGAATTCGGACAGCATTTCCCCTATATTATCTACTCTAACCAATTCCAAAACAGCTCCCAAACATCAATAACAACATCAACAATAACATAATCAAGATACTACATGACAAACATACATAAATCCGTCCAAGACTTCCTTCGAAAATCAGCCCATAAGCAGACAACATCAACATATCAAACTACGACCTTTATACTATGTTTTCCTTCACTTTAAACCATTAAAATCCTCCAAAAACAACTCAATATCAAATTCAATATGAAGAACATACCTTATATTTGAAGAACTTCAACTCACACAACTTGCTTCAAGACCAAACTCACCACAACATCAAGTATAAGCAAGAACAATCACTTTTCATAGACTAGTTTAGTGTAATCTCAATGAATTCTTGATCTAAGAGGCTATAAGTGTTTAAGAAATGTTTATGGAGGTTTCTAGAGCTCAAGAGAGTGTAGAATGATGATAAAATGTGGGGAATGAGGGTATTTATACCCCTTGAAGGTTGGTTCCGCCGACTTTCCAAATGTGCCGGCGGAGAAGCCATCTGGCAGCCCATCTTGAAACGCCCATAACTTTTTACTCCGAGGTCGTATCGACGAACGATTTGTTGCATTGGAAACTAGACTTAATGAACTTCTATTTAAATAGGTTATGAATTCCATAACTCCTCATATTATAGGATATACACCTCCCTCAAGTTGGATCAGAATTTCCTGTCCAAAATTCTGCCAAGTTTTCCAAAATTTCAACAAACTTAATTTCTTCGATTTGCTTGATCCTGAAACCTTGAGACACTTGTTAAAAGTATTCCTTAACCTTATAAGGGTTCCATGACCTCTCTGACCTTACGTTAGTTTACTTACGACGCAAAAAAATTCGAGGTGTAACACGTTCGCATCTTGACTTTAAGCTTGTCAATTTTGGTTTCCTGAAACATTGACAATTCCTCCATTGCTTCAATTCTTTTTGGAACATTGAAAGCTTTTTTAAGCCTCGCGGGTTCACTTTTTGCTTCTGCTTTTTCAATTGGAGTATTATCTTCCAATTTTTTCAGCCTTTGATCTTTTGCTTGTTCTACAGGAACATCTTCCATTGGATCAAATGAGAAATTTTTACCTCTCATCTTAATTTTTAAAATTTCTTTTCTAGCAACATCATTGATGAAACAATGCTTATCCTCAAAGGATACTTTGAATCCTTTTCTACCAATTGACAAATACTCAACAAGTTCTGATCAATATTAGGTACATAAAGAACATCTGAAATTGTCTTATTACCTGAACTTGTTTTAATGACGACAGTTCCTTTTCCTTTAACAAGAATCTGATCACCATTACCGATCCTAACTTTGGATATTTCAGTGGACTTTAACTCTTTGAACAAACTCTTGTCATAAGTCATATGGTTAGTGCAACCGCTATCAAGCAACCAGTGAAACCTTATTTGATATACACATTACAACAAAAAGATGATCTTCTTCTTCATCGGCGACACGTGCATCTGCATCATGGTTCTGAGATTCGTTTTTGCAAACCACTGCTTCATGACCAAGTTGATTGCACTTGTTGCACTTTGCGTCTGGCCTCTTTCAACATCTGATTGGTGGATGACCCATTTTTCCACAGTGCTGACAAGGTGGGTAATTTTTCAAATTTCCACCCTTGCTTTGAGTTTTGTGGCTGGCTGCTAAGGCTCCTTCAACCATACCATCTTGCCTCATAAGCCTCCTTTGCTCCTGTGCCTGGAAAGAATTTAACAACTCTGCCAAGGTAATCTTGGGCAGATCTTGTGTGTTTTTCAAGGTAGTTATACATGTTTCATATCTTTCGGGCACTGTTACAAGAATTTTTTCAACAATTCTTGAATCTTTAAATTCAATGCCTAGCAATATTACCTTGTTAACAATGCCAAGCAATTTGTCCGCGTACTCTTTGAAAGTCTCGAACTCTTTCATTCTCTGCAACTCGAACTCCCTTATGAAATTTAATACTTGCATCCCTCATATTCTTTCATCTCCAGCATATTCTTTCTTTAAATAATCCCAAATTTCTTTTGGTGATGTGAGAGACATTATTCTCGTGAAAATAGTTGTTAAAACAACAACAAACAAAGTTGCTTTCGCCTTGGACTTCCTGGTTTTCTTTTCCTTGTGACTCTTGATTTGGGCCATGGTGGGATTGTTTGGCAGCGGATTAATTTCATAATCCTCTTCCACGGCTTCCCAAAGATCAAGGGCCTCCAAGTAAGTTTCCATTCTTACAGCCAATAATTGATAATTTTCACCACCGAAAGTTGGAGGAGCCGTTCGTGAAAAACTATTTTCGGAATCTATTTCTTTACTCACAATTGTCCCTTTAGAAAAAAGGCTCTAGATACCAATTGTTAATTTTTGAAAGAAAAGAATTACAGGAAAATAGAGAGGAAGAAAAATTTAAGAATTAGAGTTGAATGCAGTAGAGTACAAGAGAGGAGAGCTTATAAACTGAAGTTGAAAGTTCTATATATTTTCACTGCAATGTAAGGCTACAATTTATAATAGAAAATACTAACTTCAAAACCTAAAAATAAGCAGAAAATCTGCTGAAAATAACAAATTCCTAAAGACTAGGAAATACTATTTATTCAAAATTCAAATAGAAATCAACTCCTAAATACTAGGTCTAACTAGTTGACTGGATAAAACTTAATAAATTACTGCAATAAAAAAAATTGCAGCTCTAAGGCAAATAACAACAGAGTGAATGATGATTCTGCTTTACATACATCAGGGAGGAACATGGGTAATTTATGTGTTTTCTTTGATAGTGCCATATTCAACAACCGCACACCCTTAAGAGTGGATCTAGTTCACTGTTATACTGAATACCGCAGTCGATGAGACGCTTATCATCTTTGAAGTGTCGTCCATTATAGAGTATATACTGTTTATGAGATCTAATACCCTCCTTTTCTTGAATGGCGGCCTTAACATCCGCAATTGTGTCAGAACTCTGAACCATTAACTTGAACTTGCGACCAGAATATGAAAACACTGAGATTGGCGTTATTGGTGCATAACGAAGGATTAAGGTAGAACCTTTCTTGATTCCCGAAGAAACAAGAGTCTGTGCATCTCTCAAAACTCCCTCGTCTTCATTCAACAGCTTCTGTTTCTTAAAAGGGATCCCCTTTTCCTCTTGAATATACGCTTTAACTGCAGCTACTATGTCTTCGGGTTCAACCATTGGGAGAAAAGCTTTCGATTCTGATTCCCGGTCTTCTTTGGCAACATCTATAGTACTCGGGAGAAATGATTTTGGTAATGACGTCCAATTAGTCACGTCTTTGTAAGTGTCATCTTAGAATAATGATCGGCATCGTTCGGTCCTGTGACCATGGATCTATCACAATATTACACACAACATAAGCTTCCATCAAAATAAATGATACAACGTCCAATAATTGATTGATCTTTTCTCTTTAAATACTACTATACAAATTATAAAATGTTAATTCACTGGCAACTTTCAAATTAAAAATAAAGCAAAGAACATGTCGAAAACTAACCTGCAACTAAGGAAGACCACAAAATATGTTAGAAGAAACTCACAGCAATGATACTTTTCTAACCGTGCAAGGTTCATATAAAATGGAAAACTACATAGAAATTATGAAGAAACAGATATTTAACTAATTAGTTAGTAGTATATAGGCTGCCTAGTATATATATAGTGAAGAAAAAGAGAGCATATATACTGGGTTTATCAGCCATTTGTTTTGTGCCTTGATCACTTGATCTGCCTCTCTTCATATTGTCCCTCAACTCTAAGAAATGCATGGTTTAACCCAAAACCCAAACTTATAAAAGGAGAACTCAAAATAAAATATTGAGACAAGTCAACTTCTCCCTCCCCCACAAATACACTCCCCCACAAACACACGCATATTAGCACTAAGTGAAATAATTTTAAACCTCAAATTTAAAATTCTTTGCATTCTGGCCAAGTTATTTTCGTGCTGATGGCCAGAAGTGTGGCAACTTTCTAACAGAAAGGTGTTCGACTAAGGTCCAAGCAGCATGCACCTGGTGGTAGATCTTCCCTGGGGTATTAATTTGGTGATGCCAGCACCAAATGATGTCACTTGACATAAAGTTTCAATAGTTCGTTTTTAGGAATAACACATAAACAAGCCCTCAAACTTGACCTCAGCTAGCAAGTATGCACTCAACTAGTATAAAGTTGAACACGTAAACACAAATGCTGACGTGACACATAATTTCGAGGTGTCTAGATGATCATTTTGTAAGTTGGAGTGTTCAACTGATAAAGTGGAGACAAGTTGAGGTGCCTACTTGTGCACACCCAAAGTTGGAAGATATACTTGCCAGCTCAGGACAAGTTTGAAGGTCTGTTTATGTATTATGCCTTGTTTTTAGTTGGACCCCACTAAGTTATACCCGATTTGCTTGTTTCATTGAGGGTCTGTTTCTGTATTATGCTTTGTTTTTAGTTGGACCCCGCTAAACTATACCCGATTTGCTTGTTTCATACTTAAACAGGGTTTTCGTGGTAAGGTACCCTGGAAAAGCATTAACTTGCAGCCAATATTCATTCCTATGTTCAAATTTATACTCTGGCTTGCTATTCATGAGAGGCTTGCCACAGTTGACAGGTTGCCAGAATCTGGTGTACGAGCGCCTCTAAATTATGTCTTCTGTGGTGTGGCAATTAAAATTTTGATTACTTGTTCTTTAAATGTCATATAATTAACAAGTGTTTCAAGCAGATTATTGAGTTAACTGAGCTTTCATAGGAGCATTGGTGAGGCAAACTGAACTTTATTATGGGCATGTCAAATAGAAAATTGGAAATCTAGCAGTAGCTTCACTTACTAGCTGTGTCTTTGCTGTTCTAGTACACCTTATTTGGCCTGAAAGGATTATGCTTCATTATGGCATGTCAAATGGCAAATTGTTTCTAACTCTAGTTTACTTATGTAATCTGGAAGCACTTGTATACTGATAAGACAGTAGATGATTAGCATCTTCTTGGCGTTGTAACTTTACAATTTTTAGTTCATAGAAATTTCTTTTTACCAAAAAAAAGAGTCATGTGAATCACTTTACATCATTTTCTCTGGCCCAAAACCTAAACTGCTGACAACAGCTTCAAATCTTGTATATTAAAAATTCAACATCATTATGTACACATTCTTTGCTTAAAAGAAGGAAGACATAACCTTATGCAGGCATCCATGACCCGAAAAGGTCAAAAGGGTGAATAAATCAACTTGCTTTGATCAATTTCTCTTATGTACATGAGCAATGACTTCAACCTTCCTCAACTAATTACAGTTTTTCATCCGAACCCAATAGCATTGACTCAGACCTAGTATATGTGGCAAAAGATTTACTAAACAGTATTTAAAATGGATCATATTCTTGCTCTTATATTTCTGTGTTTCTCATACTTCGATTATCGTATGATTTTGTGGTAGTAATGATATATTTTTTTTTTTTCAAATTGCTTTGTCATGCTTTATACGGTATTTTGCCATTACTTCATAACCTCTGTCATTGGTTTTCCCCGACTGTTCAGGTATTTGGTAGTAGAAAAGAATGCCACTAGATCACGATAATAACAACTGATTTTTCATATAGATTACTTATACACATTAAGAACAAACTGACTCAACTTGCTGGAACTTATTGAACAACTACAGGAAAAACATAGAGAAAAAACAGAGCACAACCAATCAAATAGACGTAAAAGAAAAGCAACCATGTCTTTTACTAGCTAAGAGTGCCATATTCAACAACCACACAATTTTTGCACAAGGTGCAGAACACTGTCATACTGAATTCCGTAGGAGATGAGAGAAACATTGTCTTCAAGGTTCTTTCCATCAAAGATTAACCTTTGTTTATGAAATCGAATACCCTCCTTTTCTTGAATGGCGGCTTTAACATCTGCAACCATGTCATCACTCTCAACCATTAACTTAAACTTGCGACCATCAAGTTTTGACACATAGATTTGCGTTATCGGTGCATATCGAAGGATTAAGGTAGATCCTTTCTTGATTCCCACAGAAACAAGTCTCTGCTCATCTCTCAGAACTCCGCCATCTTCATTCAACAACTTTTGTTTCTTAAAAGGGATGCACTTTTCCTCTTGAATGTACGCTTTAACTGCAGCTATACTGTCATCTGATTCAACCATTAGGAGAAAAGCTTCTGATTCTGAACACCGATCTTCTTTGGCAACATCTATAGTACTCGGCATAAAAGATTTTGGTAACGCCTTCCAATTAATTATGTCTCTGTACGTGTCATCTTGAATAATGATCCGCATAGTTCGATCCGATGACCATGGATCTTCTATCACCATAAAACACAACATAAGCTTCCATCAAAATAAATGGTACAACATTCAATAATTGAATGATATTTTTTACTTTAAATAGAAAATTAAACAAAGAACATGCCGAAAACTAATCTGCAACCAAGGAAACTCACAGCAATAGTACTTTTCTAACCGTGCAAGGTTCGTATAGAAATGGAAAACTACATAGAAATTAGGGAAAAAACATAGAGATTTAACTAACAGGATGACGTGTTTAAATCTGTTAGTAATAAAAATAGTGAAGAAAAGGAGAGTATACATACTGGGTTCAGCATCCATTTGTTTTGTGCCTTTATCACTTGATCTGCCTGATCTCTTCATAATCTCCCTTAACTCTTAAGAAATGGCTTAACCCTAAACCAAACTTATAAAGGAGAGGTCAAAATAATATTCCCTCCGACCAATTTAAATCGCTTATTTTTCTTTTTGGTTTGTCCCAAAAAAAATATCTATTTTCATATTTAATAAGTTGATAATTCAAACATATTATATGATAAATTTATAACACAAGGTTTAAATACCTTTTTGCTACTTTACACGTTTTTAATTTGTGACTTTC
Organism: Lycium barbarum; assembly: GCF_019175385.1. Lineage (NCBI taxonomy): Eukaryota > Viridiplantae > Streptophyta > Magnoliopsida > Solanales > Solanaceae > Lycium > Lycium barbarum. Next base: position 101,719,603 of record NC_083346.1, on the reverse strand, counting down.
TTTATTTTTTCCTAAGTTCCGTACCAAATCAAACTAAAACACTTAAATTAAAACGGACACACAGATCCTTAACTCTTAAGAAATGTCTTAACCCCAAGCCCAATCAACTCCCCGCACCCCTCCCCACAGATCCTTAACTCTTGAGAAATGTCTTAACCCCAAACCCAATCAACTCCCCCCACCCCCACTACCACACACACTCACAGAGATCCTTAACTCTTAAGAAATGGCTTGACCCCAATTAGCTTGCTGGCCAAGTGCCTGCTAACAGACAACATATATTACATTCAATTATGTTGGTGCCTTGATCACTTGAATTGTGGCATCTTTCACTGGAACTTAATTTTTAACTTTCTAACAGAAAGGCGTTCGACTAAGTTCCAAATGACGTCACTCGACATCAGGTTTCAATTTTTTGTTTCCCCAGTTATGTTCCAAGTATGAATCGATTTCATTTACTGCAAATTTAGAACGCTGTCACAATTGTAATGGGGTCCAATTGACACAGGATTCAAACTGCTATGCAATTTGCTGAATGCATTACCACTATTTCTGTATCATGGGAGTAATTAAAAAAAAAAAAGTGCCTCAATTATTCGTTACTAAAATAAAATATTTAAAATTATATTTTGAGTTATTAAATAAAGTTTAATGAAAAAGAGCAAATTCCTAAAATAATGATAAATGTAGGTCTTGTTTAGCTATCATATGCCTGTTAACCGGTTCCAACCGGAACTGGACCGGGAACCGGTTAGGAAACCGGCCGGTTCCGGTTCCAAAACCGAAACCGCCTAACCGGTTCCAGTTTACCGGTTTTAAAGTCCAAACCGGAACCGGTCCGGTTTGGATTGCTTAAATTTTTTATTTTTTTTTGTATTATATATATATATTATAGTATTTATTTGTATATTGTAGCTATATTTTCATATGTTATACAACTTTATAATTAAAGTTTAAATATTTACTGACTAACAGCCTAACAGCAAGTCAGCAATACAGAATAGTGCTTTTCGTATACATATATATGTATAACTTACATATACTTATATATATGTATAACTTAATATATATATACTAAATATATGTATAACTTAATATATATACTATACATACTTATATATATGTACTATATACTCTATATACTTATTTTTTCTTTATATACTATATATACTTATATATGTTTAAGTATACTATATAACTTAATATACTTATAAGTATATTCTTAGTATATTTTAAGTATATTCATAACTTAATAAAAGTAAAAATATGAACACAAGTAAATAGAAGAAAGCTCAATGAGCCATATATTTTATTCATTCTTGGATAACATTTATTTGCAAGTTGTATTTTTTTTTAACTTGCAAATAATACATGAGTTATACAAAAATAGTACAATAATAACCACGTCTTAATCTCTTTGACATTATTAAATAGAATTAATTTAAATCACAATCAAATAAATCACAAGAAAATAAATTACAACAAATTAAATTGCGTAAATTAAATTGCGAAAAATAAATTGCTAGAATTAAATTGCGAAAAATAAAGATAGAGTTGGAACGAAGGTACCAAATTGCCGGATTAATTTCCAACAAAGTGAAGGCAACTAGAATTGCAAATCCACCAAAGCTACTTCGGATTATTGCAAAATCACCAACTCCACCAACAATATTATAATTGTAAAATTAATAATTGAAAGTTGAAACTATAATAAGACTTTGTGGCTAATTATTGCAAAGTAACTATAATTGAGAGATTGAGATTTGAGAGAAATATGAAGAAGAGTGAATTGATGTGCATCAAAATGAAAATGAAGAAGGGTTTATATAGGGGTGGGGATGGGTTAAAGTGTTAAAAAAAAAATTGGGGGGCCAAAAATTAAAAAACTGACCGTTTGGCAACGGCCATTTTTGCAAATGGACCGTTGCCAATGGTCCATTAAGCCCAACGACTCTTTCGTTTTTTTTTTTTTTAATTTTTACCGGTTAAACCGGTCCGGTTCCGGTTTTACCGGTTTTCAAAATATTGGAACCGGACCGGTAAACCATTACACGGTTAACCGGTTCTACCGGTTCCGGTTCCGGTTTAATCGGTCCGGTTACCGGTTAAAACCGGTTGCCACGTTTAAGCTATCACAAGGAAGAAGGCATAATAAAAATTGTTTAGCTATCTTCATGAAGGGCTGCCTTTCAACTAATTAACGTGTCCTTTTCAAGTAGCACCTTTCACGGAATTAACATAATCTTTGCAAAAGTTATTGAACTAATGTTGAATTAGTAGTGTCATAAATTTCATCAGCGAACGTCACTAAGATCAAACTAAGAAATTTGCTAATCACAACACCTAACATTTGCAAGAAGAATATGTTGTGGGACATCCCAAAATGAGAAGTATGTCACCTTACCAGAGTCCAAATTAACACACCATCAGTATACAATAATTGTCTCTTGATGGCAACAAGTTAGTAGATCAATTGTATAATGCAACAATGAAATTAACTCGCATATGTACACCCAACTTCCAAACTGCTCATAGAAGCGAATCCTAGATCTAGAATTAGTTAGTTCAAGATGAGTATTATGATCTTATTATTTATGTACATTTCAATTTTTTGTTTAGTTGCTTATCTATACATAGTTTGAGCCGAAAATAATGAATTCAGTTGAACCTGTCACAAATCTACCTCTAGTCCCCTTGGATATTGATTGGATTGACTTGGCTTAAGATATGAAATGACTTTTTTTTTTTTTTTTCTGTTCTTTTGCTTTCCTTGTGTCTTAATTTTAATTGTGGATTTTTTTCAGTCAAGGTGCGCGACACTGTGCAGTCACTTGCACTTGCAGATTTATGCAATTATTCGTTGGAACAATTGAGGTGTGCGTAAATTGACCTGAACAGTAACGTTATCTAATAAAATAAATGAAAATGATGGAAACGGGAAACTTCCCGCAAATCCAATATTTGCCAAAATCATTAAGAACAAGAATTTGATATCTTGTTGGAAAACAGGATGTTAGAAAAATAGGTTTCCGAAGTGGGGAAGAAGTAATCTGGCTTTGATAGAATAATCTATGTCCTTAAAGAATTTAACCCTCCCATTTCGTTGCTACAGGGATGGAGGCAGAATTCCTCCAGGATTTTACAAAGCGTCAGGATTCGAATACCAACAATTAATTCGAATTTCCCGCGAGAGCAGAATGTTGTGATTTGTAGTGAAAGTGAAAGAGAAAGAAAAAATCTTATTCATATTTTGGAGTAACAAGGTATTTATAATACCTAAGTGTCTGTTCAAACCAACAGATACATCTCTTAGGAATAGGCACCATTACTAAAAAACTGCTGAAAAGTGACCTACAAAAACCGACCTCAATGAGGTCGGAAAAAAAGTGACCTCATGAAGTCGCTATAAGCATGTTTTTTATTTTGTAATTTTTATTTTACAAAAACCAACCTCAATAGGTCGCTAATTTAATAATAAATTCCGAAAAATACGTTACTGACCTCATGAGGTCGCAAACCTGACTGGCTAAACAGTACTGACCACACGAGATCGGTAAATATTTATAAGAAATTAAATATGTAATTAATTGGGCGACCACATGAGGTCGGTATGTTAATTCAAAAAAAATTCTACGATTAAGTGACCTCACGTGGTCGGTAACTAAAAATAAAATAATTAATTTATCGACCTCATGTGGTCGGTAACACAAAAATAATATCCATTTCACATTTAACATTTGCCCCCCCCCCCCGGTCACCGCTTCCTTTCTCCCTCTCTCCGGCGATTCCAGCCTTCTCCCATCATCACATTTGAGGTACTTATTTTTTCATATTCCCAACTGAAGGGTTTTCATACACCATTATTCAACTTTCATCTGTGACCTATGTATCTGTGGGTAACTGTGTCTATATTTAAACTAATAAATTCTTCTAGTGTTGTGGTTTTCCTCATATTTTGTTCTTTATATCTACTCAAAGTTCCATTTCTGAAAAGTTCAATTTAGGAAATTTGAATAACTAGCAGCTTACTTTTAATGTCTTGACCTTTATAATAACAGTCCGCTGTGTGTTTGAATCTCGAATAATTTGAAACCTCTTATACTTGCGATTTGCGAAATGTTGGAACCTCTTATTACTGTATTTTTGTTTTAACTTGACTGCTTATTTTCCCTTTTCAAAGATCTGTTTATTTTTCTTGTTGTGGGTGTTACATATTTTCTGTTTTGTCATAAGTGGGGATTTTTCTATCAGAGTGGAACTGTGGTTGTTTGTTAATTTCTGTGAAGGGATAATAATTTGATGGACCATTCGATTTACTTTCCATTCTCAGATACTACGCCTGGTGGCTGCAAATTAGCATTGGTAGATTTAGTAGAATAATGTGCGAACTTAGCTTGTTTGGATAGTGTCGTATTACTCTATCGAACAATTAAGGTTAATACTTCATACTACTCTTGTACTACTCTTTCTTATTCCGTACTACTCTTTCTTATTTCTCGTTGCAATATGCTCTTTGTTTACTTTCCAATATTGTTTGCGATATGCTTGTCGATCTATGGTTCAACTCTTTTGATCAATATGAAACTTTAAGCTTAATTACTATTTTGGGTGATATAATGAATCCATTTGTGTCACATTATTAGTTCTGACAAATTATAAGGGAAAATGGTTGGTTCATTTAACTTGTCGGATGTGCGATTAACATTGGCGCTCATGTAAATTCTATTTTAAAGGTCTGTTTTATGTTGATTGGAGATTCAAGGATATGTTAAAGCTTTGTAGAACTCATCTATTTACTGATTATTCCAGACATGAGAGATGTAGGATCTCTTTTGAGCGTTAAAGGGTAATTGCTTTTAGGCTTGTTTTCAATACATTTACCATTTCTAGTTAGGTTTGGTAAAAGCTACTCTTTTAACTCAGTTTGGTTTGAAATCAACAGTGAATATCTTATAACTTTACAGAGAAAAAAGACTCTTTTGAACCAATCTGGTTGTGTATGCAGGGATCTCATGTTTCTTGGTGCTTTTTGCTGGTATTATGTCCGGTTTGACATTGGGTATCATAAATTTAAGGGTTCTGTCACTAAGTATTGGGAGAGTGGACAAATGATTTTTTTTTGGAGTATCTAGATTATGGTTTCGATTCTCCAGACTCTGATTTTTTGATCTTGATGAGCACTAAAGACCTTATCAGCCAAAATTACCAGGGACTTCACTGCACCTTTCCCTGATATAGCTGTGTCAATTATACTAGCATCTAATGTAGAAGTTAGAGCTCTTTGCTCCCACATACAAATTTCTTTATCAGAAGAGCCAGTAAAAAGGAATTTCCCTGCAAGTACAAGGGAAGATGTATAGGAATTCTACCCCTTAAGAGTGGCTATGCATTGATGGTGAGTGTGAAGATTAAGACATAAACTCTGATCATGAGACAGTGAATTGATTGAAGGAACTGAATGAAAACTTGGCTGTGAATCGAAAGTTGAGCCACTGCATGAACATGAAGTTTGGTAGTAAGGCATCATTCTTCATTCCCCTGAATTTTAGGAGATGACTTTGATTTTTATGTAGGCCAGAATGGAGGTGGGCTGAGGCTAGAAAATACTAGTGGGAAGGATCTTGTGAATTGTTTGGTTGATCATAGAATAAACATTTTTGTGTCTGTCTTTCTGAGGAGTAGATAAATTAAAACAGGCTTCTTACTGTTATTATTATTTCTTGAAAAAAGTTTTATTATGTACCTTTTGTTGATTGGGCAGTTTTGTCCACATCAATGACACTTGAAGAATAGGTCCACCAAAAATAAGATTTCTTGCAAGAATAGTGTACTCTTAATAAAAATATACTACTCTATAGTATGAATTATGTAATATTAAATGGATGACAGCTTTATCTTTTCATTTTCATGACTGGCTAATTGAAAAGCAAAACCATTTATCTATTTCATTATTGCTCTGTAATTTGGATGGATATTATTGTCTTTTGCTGGAGTGTTAAAACAATGTCAAAAAAATATGGACTTCCAGAATGAGGGGGGACCTACCATACATTTTATGGGTTCGTTCAAACTCAATAACTTTAGTTTAACACTCGTCAAAATGTCGACTTTCAGAATGAGGGGTTACCTACCATATATTTTATGGGTTCGTCCGAACTAAATACTTTGGTTTGAATCATGTATATGTGTTAAAAAAATTAACCAAACATGTATAAAGCATTTAGCAGCAACCCAAAACAGCAAGTATGTCACACCACTTCTACAAATTCCATTCTATGCTATTTTTTTTTTATTAAATTAAACATTGAATTTGTGTATTAACAATTTCAAATCTTGTGTAATTTGTGTAGATGGAATCTCGTAGTTGGATGTATACAAGAACAAATGACGGTAGACGAGGGATGAGGCAAGAATTTATGGACGGTGTCGTTGCTTTTGTTGAATATGCAATGACACTCGAACCTTTTATAATAGAAGACTTGGTTAGGTGTCCTTGTGAGAAATGTGCATGTAGGAATTATGAGACACCAGAGATTGTTAGGCTTCATCTCTATACCCACGGCTTTCAATTAAATTATACAGTGTGGACTAGTCATGGAGAAACGGATACTGGTTTGGGAGGATTTCAAAACTTTGTTGTTGGTGAAAGTAGTAGGTCGACGGAACCTGATGTCCAAAATTATAGAATGCACGACATGATTCAGGATGCTTATGGGATGCATTCTAATTTTGAATCCAGTAACCATGTTGAAGAAGATCCTAATGAGGAAGCTACTCGTTTTTTTGAACAGTTGAAAGATGATAGTCGGCCTTTGTGTGACGGGAGTCCCCACCCTCAATTGTCTATTGCTGTTAGATTAATAAGTATCAAAGCAGATTGGAATGTTCCTCAAGGGGCAATGGATGCTGTGATTAGCCTTATACGTGAATTAGTTGACCCGAATCTAGAGATACATGTTAACTACTACAAGGTAAAGAGATTGGTGTCAAAGTTAGGACTCTCGTCCTACAGAATTGATTGTTGTGAAAATAGATGCATGTTATACTATAAGGATGATGTAAGTTTAGAATCTTGTAAGTTTTGTGGCAGAGCTCGTTTTAAGCGGGCTCGTAGCGGGAAGAGAGTTGGTTTTAAAGCGATGCATTTCTTACCTCTTATACCAAGGTTAAAGAGGTTGTATGCATCAAATAGCTCTGCTCCTCATATGAGATGGCATAGTGAGAATAGAAGGTCGCCTGGTGTTATGTGTCATCCATCAGATGGAGAGGCTTGGAAGCATTTTGATAGAACATATCCAGACTTCGCAACTGAACCACGAAACATTAGGTTTGGTTTATGTTCAGATGGATTCACTCCACATTCTCTTTCTGCTGCTCCCTATGCTTGCTGGCCTGTTTTCTTAACACCGTATAATCTTCCACCCGAGTTGTGTATGACTAGTCCATATATATTCCTTAATTGCATCATCCTGGCCCGCGTAATCCAAAAGTTTTGATTGATGTATACTTGCAGCCTTTGATTGATGAGTTGAAATTGTTGTGGGTTGAAGGGGTTGACACGTTTGATGTATCGCGTAGGCAAAACTTTCATTTGCAGGCCACCTTAATGTGGACAATTAATGACTTTCCTGCGTACGGAATGTTGTCTGGGTGGATGACAACCCGAAAGTTAGCCTGTCCTTACTGCATGGAAAATACTAAATCTTTCACTTTAAAATATGGCCATAAAAATTCATGGTTTGATTGCCACCGTCAATTTTTGCCAATGGATCATGAGTTTCGAAGTATGAAAAATGCATTCAGGAAGAACACAATTGAACGAAACTGTCCACCTCCAAGACTGTCGGGAGAGGATATTTGGGAGAGGGTTCAAAACTTCCCGAAGGTTACTGAAGAAGCACCGTACAAGTTCGATGGGTATGGGTCAGCACATAACTGGACAGCACCGTACAAGTTCGATGGGTATGGGTCAGCACATAACTGGACTAAGCAAAAGATATTTTGGGATTTACCATATTGGGAGGATAATCTTCTCCGACATAATCTTGATGTCATGCATATTGAAAAAAAATTACTTTGATAACTTGTTCAACACAGTGATGGATGTTAAGGGCAAGACAAAAGATAATCAAAGGCTAGAATGGACGTACATGAATACTGTAAGCGAAAAGAGTTATGGTTACAGGACAAACAGAACAGAGTCTTCAAGCCTAAGGCTGGTTATTCATTCACAATGGAGCAAAAGCGAAAGATTTGTCAGTGGGTCTAGAACTTGAAGATGTCTGATGGGTATGCATCAAATTTGGGAAAATGTGTCGATATGGAGCAAGGAAAGTTACATTGGATGAAAAGTCATGATTGTCACGTTTTCATGGAAACTTTACTCCCCGTTGCATTTAGTGGCTTGCCTACCCGAACCTGGAAACCTATGACAGAAATTAGTTTGTTCTTCAAAGACTTGTGTTCTAGCACGTTGAGGGTGGACAACCTGGAACGGATGCATAAGAATATTTCTGTAATCACAAATAAGTTGGAGAAGATTCTACCACCGGGGTTCTTCGATGTGATGGAACATCTTCCAATTCACCTTGTAGAGGAAGCCAGACTCGGAGGCCTAGTTCAATGTCGGTGGATGTATCCTTTTGAGAGGTAATGAGACTAAATTTTTATCTATTCCTATCAAATTGTTTAATTTAAAAACACATGCTTAATATAATATTATGCAGGACTATTGGCAAGTCTAAGCGGGGTATCATGCAGAGACATAAAGTGGAGGGCTCAATTTGCGAAGCATATCTTGCTAAGGAAACATCTCATTTCTGTTCTTACTACTTTGGAGATGATGTTCCTTGCTTGCGAAATAGGCCCAATTGGCACTACGACAGAGGTCTCAATGATGCTTTCGTGAAGCCGATATCTATCTTCAATCGACCGAGTACGGGATAAAAAAAAAAACGTAAAAAAAGAGAATTGAATGATATGGAGTTTAAGTCTGTGTTGACACATGTCTAGCTGAATTGCCCGAAAGTTCAATCATATTATGAGTAAGTTGCTGTTATATTGCACTAATTATGCAATACCAAGGCATAACGACTAACACAAACTCCATTATGTTGGGCAGTTACTTTGTGCAGATAAAAGACGAGTCTCAAGTGTACGAACAATTTGCAACGTGGTTTAAAGATTACGTAAGTGTTACAATTTTTCCATAAAGCTATCTTAAATAAAAAAGTGCTCGTTCTGCATTGCTAAATTATTATTTCTTAACTACTAATAGGTACATAGTACACAATATGGTTACCATGACCAATTTTTGAAAGACATATCTTGGGGACCCGATAGCGTCTGTTCTATGAACAAATATGTGGTAAATGGTTTCAAGTTTACTACCGAAGAACGCTTCAATCATATGAAAACTAACAACAGTGGGGTTTGGGTTAAAGGTGGTGATGGAAACCAAACGGGGGTTGATTATTATGGTGTAATCAAGGAGATCCTAGAATTGGATTTTTCTAGTTTTCAAGTAAAGAAAATTGTACTTTTTCGGTGCAAGTGGTTCGATCCAACGCCAAATAGAGGTACGAGGGAATTCAGGCAGTATAACATCACCGAAGTAAACCACACGAGGGAATATGGGGCTTATGATCCTTTTATTATTGCACAAAACGTTAGGCAAGTGTACTATGCTCCTTATCCCTTGCGCCCAGAAAAGTCTACTTGGTGGGTGGTAATTAAAACCAAGCCTGTGGGTCGAGTGGAAGCGAGGAATGAGTTGCCTATTGATTTCCAAGCTGACGACATATCAAGTGTTCACCGAACAGTTGACAATGAGTTAGAAAAGGATTTAGAGCATCCAGAACATATATTAGAAGAAATTGATATAGAAGAAATTAATCCAGAGGCGAATGAGCCTAATGACGAAAATGAAACAACCGATGAGGAAGAATGGTCAGAAGAGGGAGACAATGATGATGACGAATAGCATCTCTTTCTTTTGCATCAGCTGGGCTACATACCTTTTTTGTTATGGCTTATGTTATGAGTATGTTGTTTATCCGTATCATGATCCCCGCTTATCTTCGCTGAATGTTTGTGTTTTTTCTTTGTTTTACTAATACGTACTCTGTTGTTTTTAGGATTTCTCCGAATGAATTTAGTTTGTCGTATTTTTATATTGGATTATCATCTGGTTTCATGTTTGTACTTGGTGATTTTGGCATTGTGATGTTGGATTTAGCAATTGGATTTGGATTATCATGTTAGCATGTTTCATGTAGTATTCCACTTGCTGTACCATCTTTCATTAAAAAACCAGCAACAAGTTGTACCATAACTTAAATGTGTTCTTTGTATGGTCCATCTACTATGTTACTTTCCAAATTAGTGATTTCCTTTACGGCGGCAGTAGTCCTCATCAACCAAAGATGTACCAAATCATTTCCTGTTACATCCCATGTTCTCATGCGTTGGAAAGTGTGCGAGTTAAATGACATTAGTAACGAAAAACGAGGTTACCCCCCAAGCTTATAGGTGGTTAGCGTAGTGGTACAGATGTGTCGTAAGGATTAGAAATTAAACAAATTGAAGAAAATAAGTTTCGTCGAGGTTTGACATTTATTTAAATGAAATATGGTCCGAGCTATAATACCCCATATTTTTGGATATGAAAATTGAACTGTCTAACATGAGCAAATTTACCTGAGCCCGGAAGATTTGGCCATATTCAAGCATGGAAATCAATAACTCGGTGTATAAGAGGAAAAGTCTCGAAATTATTTAAGATTCGAAAAACGGTGATTGGAAATAATATTTTGTGTGTACCAAAAGGAGCTATGAACTAGTGCCATGTCGCATAATCATGACAATGAGTATATGAAGTGTATTAAAAATGATTAATATTTTAGTGATTTGAGATCAAGAAATTAATTATGATTGTGGATAAATATTTACGTGGGCCATAATATTTGCTTATAGATAATGAAGCAAATTTTGGATTTGCTAGTTGCCATGTGGCTGCATGTAAAGTAAAGATGGCATTTAAGTTATTAATGAGTCACATGGCACATGTAGTGCATAGATGACACATGTAAAGTAAGAAAGTGCCAAATTGGACCTTAATTTTTCTACCTTTACTAATCACGTTTGAATAATAATTCATGTTAGGATATAATGTCTTCATGTACTTGTTTATTCTTTAAAATCCAAAAGAGATAGTACGGGAGGGAAACATAACCATAGCAGCAAGTTGGGTGACTTGCAGCTCCTATACAACGTGAGCTACAATTTTACGGAAGTAAAGTATCATTATTTTTCACAAGAACAACATACGAGTTTTGTACATCGCTTTGATCTCGTTGTTCCGTTTTATCGTGTCATTAAATCCGGACTTTCTTCAAAGTGAAGTAAGGTGGAAGAAGATCATTTCTTTGCATATAAGGTAAGAACTATTCTCTCCTAGATATATTTAAATTCATTCCGATCATAGCTAAAATGTGAGATGGGAACTACGAAATTAATTGCGGGAAATTGGATAAGTTATTGTTGTTGTTGCGTGGGCTGATTTGAGATATATTTTTGGGTTGTGTTGTGGCTGGAAATTGTTGGAGTAACTTAAGTATATTGTTGTTGTTAACATTGATACTAGATGGCCTATGCCTGTGCTGTGCACGGGCCCAACACTTTAGATTATAGTGCATCTATGTGTATGTAGTTGTCTTTGAATAGTGATTATATATATATATTTATGTTCAAAACACGATTAATATAATATTGTAGTTTGTGCTCCGTATCTAAAACTTTATTATATTAATGTTTGCTACAAATACAAAATTCGCAAATTTATTAATATTTTTTAAAAGAGAAGACTTGTTTAAAAGGAAACTATTTTCCTGTCTTTGAGATAAAACAATAGCAATATTTAAGCATCAGTTGATACTTTTAATTTTAATTCGATTAATTTAAAGGTGTAAAATACTTATTATTTTTTATCAAATTTTGATTTGGATAATTCTAATTCAAATTATTAAATTAATTTTACATGTTTAAAACAAAATAAGGTAGAAATTGATTTTCTATTTAAACGAAGAAATACTATTTTTTAATTTTTGGTAAATATTCTCGGTTTAGCTCATTTTACTTTTCATGTTATCTTTTGCATGGTTTTTTAAGAAAACGTCGATTAGAATTATAATTTGACTAATTTACCTTATTCATTATTTGATCTCCATTTGATTTTTTTTTACGACATTAATCTTTTTTCACATTTATTAGAGTAAGAATAAAAATAAAAAAGTAATTAAATTCTATCTTATTTTAAAATATAAATATTTTAAATATATTTATTTTAGTAAACATAACAAATAAATGATATGGCGGAATAGCAAATATAACAGTTTAATATCGAGATTAGATCTCAGGCTAATATAAAAAAAAATGTATGGTTTGACTACTTAACCTTTTGAAGAAAATCAATTTTATTTGCTTCCACTAATGGATTGATACATATACTATGTTCAAAATACGATTAATATAACACTGTAGTTTGTGCTCCGTATCTAAAACTTTATTATATTAGTGTTTGCTACGAATACAAAGTCTGCACTTTTTTTTAACATTATATTTTTTTTAATATAGGGTTCACTTTTTTTTTTTTTTTGATATTGCTTGATTTTGATAATATGGGGTCCACTTTTTGTTTTTCCCATGAGTTTGGAGATCGTGAGTTCCACTTTTTTTTCTTCCTTTTTTTTAATTGCTCGGTGTTATTTAGTATGGGGCCCACCCCTTTTTTTTTATAAGGGACAACGGACGACGAAGCATGGGTCTAAACCCATGCTTTATATAGTTTTTTTTTTTTTATATTGTTTGGTGTTGTTTAGTATGGGGTCCACCCTTTTGGACATTATTAGTTTGCACTATTTTTATGCATATAATATATATATATATACTATGTTCAAAACACGATTAATATAACATTGTAGTTTGTGATCCGTATCTAAAACTTTATTATGTTAATGTTTGCTACGAATACAAAGTCTGCACTTTTTTTTTTGACATTGTTTGTTTTTTTAATATGGGATTCACTTTTTTTTTTTTTTATATTGCTTAATTTTGTCAATATGGATACTATGTTCAAAACACGATTAATATAACATTGTAGTTTGTGCTCCGTATTTAAAACTTTATTATATTAGTGTTTGCTACGAATACAAAGTCTGCACTTTTTTTTTTTGACATTGTTTGTTTTTTTAATATGGGATTGATATTTTTTATATTGCTTGATTTTGTTAATATGGAGTCCACTTTTTTTTCCCGTGAGTTTGGAGATGGTGGGTTCCACTTTTTTTACTTTTTTTTTTAATACTGGTTGGTGTTTAATATGGGTCCATGAAGAACTTCTATTTTTTAATTTTTAATAAATATTTTTTGTTTAACTCATTTTACTTGTCGATGTTGTTTTTTACACGATTTTTTAAGGAAACGTCAATTAGAATTATAATTTCACTAATTTACCTTATTAATTATTTGATCTCCATTTAATAGTATTTTTTCTTTTATGACATTAATCTCTTTTCACATTTATTAGAGTAAGGAAAAAATGAAAAAGTAATTAAATTCTATCTTATTTTAATATATAAGTATTTTAAGTATGTTGCTGTACAATAATTTCATTTGCTCCCACTAATGGATTGATACGCATGTGGCAATGAATCCATCATTATTGATTTAATTGTTTGATTTTCTTTGCTTGATTTTGTTAATATGGGGTCCACTTTTTTTTTCCCGTGAGTTTGGATGTGGTGGGTTCCACTTTTTTTCTTCTCTTTTTTTTTTTAATACTGGTTGGTGTTTAATATGGAGCCAATTTTTTTTTTTTATAATATTAGTTGTTGTTTTTTAATATATATGGGGCCCATGTTTTTTAATATATATGACGACCAAAAAGGAGCCGGTTGGACGACGAAAAAGGAGCCCAACCGGCTCTTCTAAATAGTTAGAAATGTATTTTGAAGGAAAGAAAAATTGGAGGAGTGTGTTTGATAATAGTATCCGGGCTTGTCGCTCGTCGTGAAATGTTTGTGACTGGTTATTGCTACATGGTATCTTGTTATTGATGTACATACTTGCTGGATTGTTCTAGTTGTTGTTGTTGGTAAATGGAGTTTGGGAAAATGAGAATAACGGGGGAGGTGCTGCCCATTTTGTTTTAGGATAAGTTAAAGTTTCATTATACGATTAAGAGAATCGTTTGTATAATTAACGATAGCATCATTGTTGTTAGATATAGATCGTGGAGCAGATACGAGTTGAGTTCTTGAGCCTTTGAGTTAAGACCAGGTATGTTAAGGCTATTCCCTTTTCTTCTTTTGGCATGATCTTTACGATACGAACGAACGACAACCATATAAACCCCAAAAGTGACTCCCACTCTTAGACACATTAGGGGAATTATGAATTGACCCCAAATGCTACCTTGTTATATATTGTTCATGTCTATGATTCCGACAACTTTACTTATTGAACATTACGGCTTGATAACGACACTTGAAATCCTTATGTCCTTACATCTTATCAAAAGGTTCCCTAATGATTATATGAGTCTCATATGCATTCATTTATATATATATATATATATATATATATATATATATATATATATATATATATATATATATATATATATGTATATATATATATATATATATATCTATATATGTATATATATATATATATATATATGTATATATATATATATATATATATATCTGTATATATATATATATATATATATATGTATATATATATATATATATATATGTATGTATTCATTACGTTACTGACACCGAGTCACGCTATAGTCGGCCGGGTACGGCACGTAGATGCACAACCACTAATCAGTTGGCTATTCACACCGAGTCCTGATATAGGCCGGGTACGTTATACACACCGAGTCCCACTAGGGCCGCGTACGTTATATATATATGATGGCGATAAAGGCCTATGGATACTTATGCATTGATAAATGGTTTTACATGAAAGCATGCATGATTCTTGCCTTCGGGGCTATTTACATTTCTAGTCATTGCCTTCGGGGCTACTTACATTGTTATTCTCTGCCTTCGGGGCTATTCATATTACAGGTTGTTTCTCGTACTTTCATTATGACTTATATCTCATTCTTTATGATTACTGCTGCCTTACATACTTGGTACATTATTTGTACTGACATCTCTTTGCTTGGGGGTGCTATGTTTCATGCCACACAACCCCATATTGCTTTGCAGGAAAGTTATACAGGAGCTTGACTATAGGATGTCCTAGGCTATCAGCTGGATTGGTAAACTCCATTCTGTTCGGAGTGATGCCACGTCAGAGTATTTCCTTGTGAGTTGAGTCATATGCATTATGGGCATGTTGGGGCCCTGTCCCAACTTAGGTTTTGATATCATATCTTACGTTAGAGACTTTTGCAAAAAGAGTCATGTATACAGTATGTCAGTCTTGTAAGCGGCTATGTAAGCCGATGTATCATTATGCATTACTTTACAGATTTCATAGGATTACAGATTTTACTAGATTTGAGACAGAAGAAAAGAATGTTTTTGAAAAGCTTTCATTATGCATTTCATTTCATGATTTAAGAGTCCAGTGAGGTTATGAGTATAACAAAAACCAGCGGGTTCGCTCGGCTCTAAGTAACGGTTGGGTGCCCATCACGCCCTATCAGGATTGGGGTGTGACATTTCCCATGTGAAATGAATCATTGATACACTCACCATACACTTCATAACCACCAGCAACCATATTCATCCAGCACTGTGCACAGTACACTAGCTTCCTTTCCTTAAAAATAACTGCAACAATTCCATATTGCAGTCCAGCTTGCATCCTATCTCTGTTGGGCTGCTTCATATCCTTGAAACTCATTACAAGGACTATTTTATGTGGAAGTCCTATGAAATTCTGTTGCTTTGATGAGCCATTTGGTTTAAACTCCTATGACTATTTTATGTTAAACTCCTATGAAATTCACATCTAATATATTTATTTTTTATGTGTAGATGACAGGTGATAAAAGGAGCAAGGGTATTGCTACTGCCCCAAAGAAACATAAAAAGAGTTGTAGGGCTTTGTGGAAAGAGCCAGGTCCCGCAGTGACTAGAGATAGAAGCCCGTCGCCATATCCACCACCACGGGGCGCTTCATTACCTCATCCACCATGGGGCCCTTTATTACCTCATCCACCACGGGGTCCTTCATTACCTTATCCACCACGGGGCGCTCCATTACCTTATGATTCTATGATGATCGGCATGGGCTATACTCAACCGTCTCCGTTCAATTCTGTGGAACCCTACGTTTCTCCACGCCAATGATTCACTGAGGCACCTCCCCTTACACCTGGTTATGATACCCTACAGGTCTTCAGTCAATTGCCTACCGGATCTCAGCGGGAGGCGTCTAGCGGTACTCTGACAGCGACTCCAAGCCCGACTGTATCACATCATTCTTCAGCATCTACCTATATTGCTCGGACTCTTCAAAAATATCGACGGAAGCATGTCGGATCCTCCAAAACTAGTGCATTTTTGGAGGATCCGACACGGGTACTGCAGCATTTTTGGAGAGTCCGAGCAACATAGGCATCTACTGCACGGTTTGGGGTAGACGGTCTTCACCTTGGAGATAGTAGCTCTGAGCCCGACAATCGTACCACAGATGACAACTTACCTGAAGGTGGTGTGGTTGCTCCACTACTGGAGCATTATGACTCAAGTGGGCGCCTGATCATCGAGCCTGTGGGATATAGGTATGAGTTATCCTTTCACGAGATGTTATTTGTTTATGTTTTTTTTTTTTTAAGAAAAGTCCACTAGGCTATGAGCCTGGGGCTGATTCTATGCATATCAAAAAGCATTTGAAACTTTTGCATGCATGACCCAGATGCCAAAAACCAGTACTCACAATGCTTGAGACCTGTTGTTGCATATAGTCTCTCACACCTGCTGCTGCTAGTTCTGTGACCTGCAGGAACTGTTGCTTTCTTTCCATCACATAATGATCATTAAAACCAGTCCCCTTTTCATATATGGACTTATATTCTTTTCCAGCCAATCTGCAACTTTAGGAGTCTTGCAGATCAAAAAACTAGTAAAACCAAGTGATAGTATAGGTTCTAGTGTTGTTTCCGTATAACCTGAACTTTCCAAATCATTTCCCATAGTAAGATCAATGGAATAGTTCCATGCCACACAAACCTGGACTAATAACATTTGCTGGCCAGCCAAACACTCCAAAAAAACTGAAAACAACTTATAAGCTAAGCCAAACGGGCTCTTAATGTGCTTCGATCAATTCTTTGTGAAGCATCGTCTTTTGACCTACGAACGATAGACAATATTTTCTTTTTAAGGTTGAAATAGAAGTTTCACGAAAAGTTCACTCAGCTAAGAAACAAAACGTGCATGTTTTATTAGTACCTCATCCATGAATCCCATTTTAGGTAGTCCATTTAGTTTGATCACGAATATTAAACAAATTTTGCGGTAGTTAACTTATTTTGCAGCACCTGCCATGTGCTCAAGGCCAGCCGAGCTGAAAATGAATCATTATTCTTAGTAATTTATTTTGCAAGAAAAAAGGGATTTATAGAGTTGATGTGATAATTTTAGCAAGAAAAAGGCATTTAAGCTACTATCTTGCTTTTTTATTCCTGTTTAATTAAGTCTCTGTTTAGGACATGCAACTTTATTTGCAGCATATTATCACTGTGTAGTTAGATAATCAGTCTTCTCTTTTATGTGTGAATTAAGTCAATTCCTTATGTGATAGTTTGAGAATGACTACACTGCCTTATGGTTCTTTCTCGTCAAATCCTTAATGTTGAAGTGGTGAAATGTTAGCTCTAAAATCATTCCCCTGGGTTCTTCAAAATTGTAGCATCATTCTGTATGTGTGATGCTCATTTAGTGTGTTTGAAATGAAGTCTGATTGATTAACACTTAACAGTCTTCTCCTCTTAGATCCAAATCCAACTTGATCTTTCATTCATTAATGTTATGCTAACAACTTTAATGACTTTTTTTTCCAAAGAAACTCTTTCGTATTTGTCACCAAAACATGTTAGGATGTGATTAAACAATAGTTACATCTTGCTAGAATTTGAGCAAGAACCAAGGGATGAATTATATTATTCTGCATTTGAGTTTAGTGCAAGTGGTTGGTGTCCAAAAGTAGCTTGAGTTTTAAAGCATATTCATGACTTTGCATCTCTAACTGCCAGAACACATTCAATAAATGATTGTATTGAGGTAAATGTTGAGTTTAGGCAGAATATATCTATCCAACCGTTCAGTTTAAGCTTAAAATTGTTTTAACTAATTGTGGACTTCAGAAAATACCCTTCTCTAGGTGTGATTTACTTCTACTATGATCCCCAATACCAGTTGTGTTCTTAAAGTTCAACATTCTTTTCTTTTCAAATAAGTTGGCATTTAAAGAGGTTCTCCCAAAAGTTGCTTTATATGGTCAATATCATGCAGAAACAAGTTTTAGGGGGACTGGATAAGTGTGTGTCCAAATAGAAACTTTTGTCTTTCCAAGTGATGAACTAGCAGTTCTGAACCAATAGTAAAATGAGATGTTAAACCTCTAAGTGTTTAATTGTTCTGAACCAGTTGTTTAATTTTGTCATAATAACAAAACCAGTTCTGAACCAATAGTAAAATGAGATGTTAAGCCTCTTAAGTGTTTAATTGTTTATGTTTTTCCAGTTTTTTTACCGGGCAAAGCTTCAAGAATTCTTTCGCGGACGATACAGGGTAGTTTTACGGACTCGCCGACTTGGGGTAAGATGGAACCAGGCTAGAAGAAACAAATCTATCTAACCTTTAAGGTATATGAATTTATTATTTTTATTCAAATAATTTACTATAATATTGATTGAATCCTTATTAATAAACTCATTACTTTTCATTACAGAAAAAGTGTTTCTGGCTCCCAGAACATGAAGCTCATGTCGCCCAAAACTTCGAGAAGAAAGCAGGGCAGCTGCTAAAGGGTGCATTAGGAAGGGTTCGTGAAGAGCAAGCAAAGCCTGATTGGATCCGTCCTGAGGCCTATAACAAGCTATTGCAGTACTGGGCGTTTGATGAATTTAAGAAACAAAGTGAAACAGGGAAGAAGGCCAGAAATTCTACGAAGGGTGGCTCCCTACACACTAGTGGAGCTAAGAGCCAAGCGGCCGTGAGGAAGGAGCTGGTATTTTTCCTTTAGTCCTATTGTAGGATAATCAATTTATTTCGTTTTCTTTATTAATTACTCAATTATTCTTTTTGCAGGAACTCAAAGAAAAGAGGATATTGCCTCAAGATGAGGCATTCAGAATCACTCACGTGAAGAAGAAGAAAAACAGTGAAGAACCAGACGAATGGGTTGAGGAACGGGCTAAGCAGTCCTACATAAGTTTAATTGAATTTCTTTTTCTAAAATAGAAGCTTCTACTTTTCATGTAATTTTATCAAGCTAGGATTTTACCCTCTGGATAGTAATATATCTATTGCTTTTATCTCTTCACTTTCTCTAATTGGTTCCATATGAATATATGAAAAAGAGAAGAAAACTATTTATATATAATAGTAGTACTACTGCAAACTGCAATTTGCAGCTTCTGGCAGTGGATATATGTGAACATATAAGGAAAGATGTTTTCTTAACTAGAATTCTTAAATTTGCATTGTAACTAATGGTAAAGACTAGTCTTTGATCATGAGATAACCAAAGAACTGGTTCAGTGAAATGATGAAGTGCCACATATTCTTTGATGCATATTCCACCTGATGTTGTTGCCACAAATCCTCCTAGGCGTGCAGGATCATTCCATCTCCATATATTGTGCTGTGCCATTGTTGTGTCTGCATAACAGTACCAAGATCCATGATGCATCTTTAGCTCCACTGCTACACATATTACCTCTACTAAAAACCAGCAAAAAAGTGTTCCATAGTCAACTCTGTCCCATAGCTGATTCTCATAGTATGTTCCTTGTTGTGTTCCAGTTGCTGTAATGTATATATAGTAGTTGTTGTATGCTTAGAATTGCTGCAGATAGGTTGTGTGACCTGCACCTTCTGGTCCCAATGCTTCTTGTCACTGCAAAATTCATATCCATGTGACCAAGTGACGTCCCAAGTTTTCCTTGAAGAATCATTCAGCCACACTGATCTTGCATATCTGCATAATCATTTCTCTTATTTCAGGAGGTGATCGGAGAGAAAGCAAGTTATATTGAGGGACGCGGGAGCTTTTATTGAAGATATACCAAAGCTTATAACCTTCAAATAACCCTTGATTTTAGTTTTTATTTTCTTCTTTATTTAGATTAGTTTTTTCAAGAAAGGTTTTAATTTCTAACTGCATTGTAACTCATGTGCAAGTGTTCTAATGAATGAAATCCCTTCAGATTTTGCATTCTTTTTGTCTTTCAAGTTTCAACAACTGCTTTTGTCAGGGTGGTCCAATGAGTAATATTATGTAAACTTAACAATCAACCAAAGTTGTTTAGGCCTAATACTTAATTCATAGCAAGAAAAAAATAAGAGAAATAACACAAGGATCAGATATTAGATTCATAGAACCTTTATGAGTAGTTCCATTCTAAAGGAACCAAATTAACTACTTTAAGCATCAAGTCTCAATTATTACACAGATAAGAACCTGATACTTTTGCTTTTATAAGTGAGTAAATACCGCCTTTTCTCTTCCATTATTTTCTTCAAGTATCAAACTCATTTCCATTTCCATGCTAATTCATATGCCATTTTCAATCTAGCCAGTTGATGTCTAGAACGTTTACTAACAAGAATTTGTTGAATACGTCAATTGATATCTGTGACTCTTCACTTTTTAATGATGTGAATGCAATGATTGGCCATGATATGAATACAATGATTGGCCTTTGTGTGCTCTGTTTGATTCTTTAGCATTAATGTAGTATCATTGTAGTAATTTCTATATTGGTTTCCCTTCCATTTTCAGATTTTGAGAATGGGGTGCAAGTTCGAAATTGTACTTAGATATGCTTCGATAAAATAGTGTCTTATATTGGTTTTACCATTTAAACAGTTGATTTTCCTTGTTCAATTTCAGATTCAATTTCAACAATCACGGGCTGAGTTATGCAGCAGTCTGCCACATGGCACAGAACCTACGGATGAACAATTGAATGAATTGTGGATTGTGACTGTTAGTGGCCCCACTAGGTTTGGCACAACTTATGGAATGGCAAATAGAGCATTTCATAAATTCCAGTAGCCCCTGCAAGGCATAGGTTCTTCCAATGATGTCGGGTCATCAGATAGAGCGAGTGTTATGGCCATGGAGCAGAAGATTATTGAGCTATCTATCCAGTTACAGGCCTCGGAGGCTAGGGATAGGCGGAGGGACGAGCAGCTAAAGGCTGCGGAGGATAGGGAGAGACGGAGGGACGAGCAATTAGACTTATTACTTTCTTCGAGGGTGATTCCCCCCTATCCTGATGACGCTCGTAGCTCTAAGCGTCGACCTCCCCATTCTCAATCTAGGTCACGACGTCGAGAGGTTGGTCAAGAACACGCACTTGTAGATGAGCCAAGTAGTGGTGATGATGATGGGGAGCACGTGTCAAACACAGAACGACATGGTTGAATTTTAAGTATCTTACTAACTTATGAATTTTTTGGTGGATTTGTAAAAATGTGAAAGTGTTTGGTGGATGTTTGTGAATGTTGAAGTAGTTAGATGTTGTAGACTATAGTTTGACGTTGTAGACTAACTTAACGTAGACTAGTATAATGTTTTGTGGATGTTTGCAAAGGTTGAAGTAGTTTAATGTTTTTTGTGAATGTTGAATTACATTGATCCAACTTTGAAGTAGTTTCGAGTTGAATTTGATGTAGTGTGGTAGCATGTTATTATATGTTCTTGTTGGATTGTTGGCAGCTATTTGAGATGCTTTTAGCTAAATATAGAACTGGTTTTCATTATTGGCAGGTGGGCAGCTGCAAAAGTAGCAGAATGCTGCCAATTTTTCTGCAGAAAACTGACCTCATGAGGTCGGTTATTTTAATTTCATTTTCCAGATTTTAAAGAAATCGACCTCATGTGGTCGGTTGTGTTCATATCATTTGCACATTTTAAAGAAACCGACCACATGAGGTCGGTTGTGTTCATATCATTTGCACATTTTAAAGAAACCGACCACATGAGGTCGGTTGTGTTCATATCATTTGCACATTTTAAAGAAACCGACCACATGAGGTCGGTTGTGTTCATATCAATATACAGATTTTAAAGAACCCGACTACGTGAGGTCGGTTCATGATGGTCATTATTCATAAATTTATAGTTAGCGACCTCATGTGGTTGGTAATAGAAAAATAAATAAATAAAAATTTTAATATTTCCGACCACATGAGGTCGGTAACTTGATAAAATAAACAAAAACAAATATAATTTACAAAACCCATGTGGTCGTTAATGCTTTTACTGAAAAAGAAATAATTTAATATACCAACCACATGAGGTCGGTATGTTAATTTTCCTTTTTTTTGGACGAATCATGTACTGACCACGTGTGGTTGGTTTTTTTCGACCTCATGAGGTCGCTAATTATTTGCGACCTGCCCATACCAGACCTACTTTTGAGGTCACATTTTTTCAGAAACCGACCTCGCGAGGTCGGAAATATCAATTATTTTTTGTCGGTTTTGAGCAGTTTTTTAGTAATGCACCTTTTAGTTTAAACCTTTTAGAAATAGGTACCTTTTCAATGGCATCTAGTCATTTTAATGACTGAAAACATATTCACCAAAACCTCTTCTCAATACTTCCCCATCAATCATTAACTAATACTAACAATTCCCCACTTAGTTAGTGATTGATGTTGTTTATGAGATTTATGCATATAGTAGGTCTCTTTCGAGTTGAACCTTCTACTTGTATAAACGATTCAAATCCTTGTCGAAATTGATAGTTAGATTAATTTCTATTGAACTACAATTCCTTAACGCATGATAAAGACGGAAAAGCTCTATACACATAATCGTTCCAACGTCACAACTTGTTCACCGTGAGTTTTAGCACCCAATTATGGTCTTGTGCTACCTCCTGAATTCATAAACACTTTACCAAGTTTGTCTCCCAACTTTGGCTGAAGCGGCACCACTTCAAGTGTTTATACTTGCTAACCGTCACAGAATAACTCGTTGTTACCTTTTGAACCTTTAGTATTGTTGTAGAGCAATAGTAGAGGTAAGATTCCCATTACCGTGACAATTTAATTTGTCTTAGACCCACAGCTCTCATAGTGCTATAATCATACCTCTTGAGAGCATTTTAGACGTCAATTGGGCGGCATAGTTGTTTAGACATGACATAAACAACTGGTGATAATTCCACCAACACTCAGTTGTCTTATTCAAGCAATATGTCTAGATTTTCCATTTTTTTCTAAATGCCTTACACATAATTGCTTCACTATCATAGTGCAAAGAAAACAATTGGCTTCTGTTGTGGCCACAATTTTTAATAACTTTTCCAGCCATTTTATCTCTCTTTCCGCATCTATAAACTCAAATTTCATGAAGAAATGAGTAACACACGTCTTTTCATAGAAGCTCATGAAACTGCCTTCCATCCAAAATAGGATCCAGCCAGATGCTAATCCATTATCATTTACACTAGTTATCCAACTAGTATCACAATATCCTTCAATATTGAAAAGATATGTTTTAAAATAAGGCAAAAGTTTTGTCCTTTTAAGATAATCAAGTATCCTTACGATACTTCTCCAATGTTCACTTATAGGATTATGAGCATATTTCAATATCTACAAATATCAAAGGCAAAAGCTAGTGCAATTAAACTCGGGATCCCATTAAATTGTCACTGCACTAGCATAGTCTTATTGACTAATAAATCTTTCCCATTTCTCAATCAATTTATAAACACATCAAATTGAGTATAAATTTCCTAATACCCAAATGACTAAACACCTTGGAAAGAACCTTTTCAATGTAGTAATTCACATAAAATGTAACCCCAACATTTTAACTTTTGATACCTAAGAGATAGTATCAACTTCTCTCAAATCTTTCATCTTAACTTGAGAGTTCAAAACTTCTTAGTTTCATTCATGTCTTGCACATCAGTTCTTATAGCATGTCAACAACATATAGATATAGTATCACTTTGTAATCCTTTGTGAATCGAAAATTCATTTATCCGCTCCGCAATGTTTAAAACCATTTGATAAAACTACCTTATCAAATTTTCATTCTTCTTGGAACTTGTTTAATCCAAACAACGACCTTAAAATAATTTTCTTCTCATTTTCAGGAAGCACAATCTGAAACCATTGCTTAAGTTCTTTTGATCCTCATCCAGATTCAAAACCATAGTATTTTATTTAATACTTTATTTGTACTTCCTTCAATTAAAACATACTTAATTTGCTTGAGAAGAAATAAATATTTGCTTGAGAAGAAATAAAATCAGAATTTAAATTCTTATTCTCCGTAAGTCTTTCGCTCCTTTTAGGTTCAATAGGAGATTCGATCTATTTCCTTTATCCCAAGGAAAACAAGTTTCATACTACATATTGTCCAGAGTTAATAAACTCTTATTCACAATTACCGTAGTATCATTTTTACTTTACTACATTGTCAATCGTTGTTGTAATATTATCTTGAGTTAGTTTCCAATTAGAAATTTCTATATTTATAATAAATTATTATCCTTAATTGGAAAATATTTCACTTCCTCGATCACTTCGTAGGATTTCAATTTTCCCTTTCCAGTGACTTTCAACTAATCCTTTGTAACCTTTAAACATTTCAACAATTTGGCCTTTTGTTCAAACGAACACATGTATTTCTTCACTCATCCAAAATAATATAGAAACTATTTCATGATCTCAAGAATAAATATTTCAAATATTAATATAAGGCTAATTTATAATCTTCCACATATTTTATGCACGCAAATAGAATATACTTTGAGATCATCAAAACTAACATCTACCCTAACATTCATAAAAACTGAATCTCATAAATCATGAAGGGTATGTAGAAAATTAAAAGACGAGTAGAGTGAAAAAATAGAACCCGATTTTGTCACTTTCTTCTTTATTCATTATTTTGATCATGTCTCTTGATGATGATCACGTTCATTGCACTTCAAGATGAAAACTAGTCTCTCGACGATGGCCAAGTTCGCTGCCTTTCATGAAGAAAACTAGAGGCGTGGATATCATTTTCTTCTTTATTCTTCTCACACCACTTATCTTCCTTCTAGGTTGAAAGACTTCTGTACTCTTTTATTAATAGGCCACATAAGATCAAGCAGGGGCGGAGCTACCCTTGCCCGAGGGGTGTCAAGTGACACCCCTTCGCCGGAAAATTACATTGTATAAATAGGTGAAATTTTAATTTTATAGGTATGTATACTATTGTTGACACCCCTTGACACAAGCTAAAGGTTTAGTGCAATGGTTAAGGAGTTGCAAATGTTCCCTAACATTGTGTGTTCGATCCTGGATAGCAACATATTTATATTTTTGACACCACTTAATATGAATCCTGATTCCGTCTGATTCCGCCACTGAGATCAAGCATACTATTTGGACGCCCGCACAAAAGCGAATTTCTACTTCTCCGTTTCATATCTTGGAGATAATTGCTTTGACGTTCAATTTTCAAGACCATTGTAAATATCCAAAGATTGAGATTCCAGTCCTTTAGAAGTATCCATGCTTGTCTTCTTCATCACCATGAACTATGAAGTTATGCAGAACTTTCTTTTTTCTTTCTCCGATTTTAAAACTCCAAATTTAAACAAGATTCTTACTTGTCGGTTCAGGTATATGTTGGAGAAAAGAAACACCGATCCAAAATCAATTAATTGATGTAGCATTAACTGCTTAGTCCGCTTATTTCCTTATTTCCACATAAGTAAGATCACTGGGAACACTGGAAATTAGTCTCAGTTTGTTGATGATGTAATTTTCAAATAAATAAGGAAGTAATCGCCAGTACACACGGACGAGAAAACTAACGCATAAATTCAATATTTATTACTTCCGTGTTCTATCTCTCTCCATCACCATGTTTCCGATAAAGCCTTAAAATTCCTTATGAGAACACAATTTACTCTATCAGATTTCCTTAAATTCCTTAAGATTGTTAGAAAAATAGGT
The DNA here is from genome assembly GCF_019175385.1 of Lycium barbarum. NCBI lineage: Eukaryota > Viridiplantae > Streptophyta > Magnoliopsida > Solanales > Solanaceae > Lycium > Lycium barbarum. The sequence goes on along the minus strand of NC_083346.1, from coordinate 101,693,370 downwards.
TTAAGAAGTGGGGAAGAAGTAAGTGGCTTTGGTAGAGTAGTCTCTGTCCTTAAAGAATTTAAGCCTCCCACTTCGTTGCTGCAGGGATGGTGGCAGAATTCCTTCAGGATTTTACAAAGCCTCCGAAATTCGAATACCAGCAATTAATTCAAATTTTCCACAAGAATAGAATGTTGTGATTTGAAGTAAAAGTGAAAGAGACGGAAAAAATCTTAATTCATATTTAGGAGTTATCAGGTATTTATAATACCTAAGTGTCTGTTCAAACCAACGGATACATGTGTTAGGAATAGGCACCTTTTAGTTTAAACCTTTTAGGAATAGGTAGGTACCTTTTAATAGCAAAAAAACATATTCACCAAAACCTCTTCTCAATACTTTCCCATCAATCATTAACTAATACTAACACAGGAAACTACTGCCCGAAGTCATATGAATCAGTTTGCAGCAACTTCTCTGGGCCAAAACCTAAACTGCTGGCCGCAGTTTCAGATCTTCTATATTACAAATCCGACATCATTATACACACATTCTTTGTGGAGAAAAGGAAAAAGAGATAACCTAATGCAAGCATCCATGATCCGGAAAGGTCAAAATTGTAAATAAATCAACTTGCAATGATCAATTGGTCTCCTGTACATGAGCAATGCCTTCAACCTAACTCAACTAATGACAGTTTTTTATTTATATATATGCTGCTATCTAGGGCCAACTTGTGTGCACTACGTACCTGCTACCTCTCACCAAGACACAGGTCTCGATATATAAGTCAAAGGTTCAAGACGTATCGGGAAGATAATTAAATGCTTTTAGAAACATAAAAAATGCCTATCAGATTCATGTCAACTGAGGGCAATAGCAAAAAGACCACGAAAATTTTCATTTAAATGACAAAGATAGGGTATTTGCCTATGTGGACTACACAGAAATAAGAGCAGATTCAGTAAATGAGTGCCTGAATGATGATTCTGTTTTAGATACAGCAGGAAATTCTTTACATTTTTTGGCAGCAGGGAGGAGCATGGATAATTTATTTGTGCTATTGGTAGGTAAAGAAGCTAGCATAAAAACATATGGATGCAGAGTTCATGAAATTGCTTTACATTATCTTCTTTCCATTAGCACCCAAATCTCTGAAGATTTATTAAGTACCTTCACATGTATACAGGAGCACTAAAACTCTTCTTGCATGGTCAATCTTCATGGTCATCGTCCTCTTCAGAATCTGCATAAGATAGAACATGAGACCGACCAATGAGATATTCAATTTAAAACAGGAAGTATAACATATGGAAGCAAATTTAGCTATAGAGTAGAATCTATAAGACGTGTGACAGAGTGTCTTGGATTCCACCATGTTTGTCTCAACAAGTAAAGGCAAGGAATAATCAAGTCATAAAACAAACATAAAGAAAGTGAATCTTACAGAAGAAAGGAATAATCTAGTTATAAAACGCACGGAACATAAACGAATGATGAAGACCTATGAATTGCCTATAATATAAGTGCATTCTTATTTTCATGTTGCCAATGGCATGACCGTGATAATTAGTCACGTAATGATCAATCAAGCATGACAGTTTCAGTAATATATATATATATATATATGCACCCATGGACCACTACTCACTCATAAGCATGTACTTTTTAGCTTACCAGATCTAACATCCTCACTTAATCGGCCCCTCGACTGGATTTGTTTAACAAGCATCCGATATATCAGCACCGACCAATATATATGAAAAACCAGCAAGCAGTATAGAAGAGAATTGAATACATAGTAATAGATTGGTCCTTCCACCCCGTGTTTCTGCCTATCCAAGGTATAGGTAACTTCGTAACTGTAAGAGAAAACCAAAAAGAAGAAAACAGGATGTCCCAAGTAAGCTCATAAACAACTGTTTCCCACAATAGGTGAAACCTTAAGCAGTAGGTTCATAATTTGACAAACACGTAAATGAAGTCTCCAAAAGATAAGAAGGGTACAATGCAATTCTAAAGAGAAAGGTTTCCATTAGAAAGACAAATGACTGTTAATTCTAAGCATAATCATTACATGAAAATAAATGACATAAAGCCAAAAAAAATTGTTCTAATAAAGAAGCAAAAACAATTATCTTAAATGTTACCATCAAATTATGCCATAAGACAAACTTTCAAGTGGCTATTCAAGTTAAAGAAGGTCCAACGAGATAAGCAATCACTAGAGAAGGAGGATCTCAGTATATAATTCTTGATAACTTCAATAATATTTATCTAATGATATGGTTCTTCAAATATTCGATAACACAAAAATCCATAAATGTTCTGTAATTTGAACCATTGTCTATCACCAACTCTGAAATAAGTGCAAAGAAAGGGTTGGACTTCTTTTCACATTGATTGATTAATCTATAGTTATTGCTTGGCGGTGCAGAGGAAGGTGTTAGACTGAAACAGGCAAAAACATAAAGCAACCATCACTTACCTTGTACTCCAAAGAACCCAAAAAGGGAAGTATGTGAGACGAAGAACAATCCAAGATAAAACAAAAAGGATAAATGAATAACTGGCAAGAGCTTCAGCGCCACAGTATTTGGACATTTTCCCTATTTCAAGGAATATATCACTGGCGTCATGGAGTGCTAAAACAACCGAACCAACTCTTGCAAACCTATACAAAGGTGAAAAAAACCAATAGAATTACTTAGGTTGCATTTTCTTATTGAATGTCAACAAATTCAATAATCATGTATTTAATGTGATAACCACACCCACAGAAACACACCTTAAGATATAGGACAAGACGATAAGAATCGCAGCAGCAACATGATGACTCATCGAAACCCCAAAGTCAGATCGCCTTGTTTCCCAGAATATTAACGCAAATATCGAATATGCATAGAATCCACCAGAATACATATAAAATGCCTTTAGTTTTGACCTATATTTACACAACACAGTCAATTGAATAGTCAATAAGCATGAATAAGAATATCAATCAAAGCATGGAAGTTGAATTAGCCACACATCATAAAAAAATGTTGTACATGATTTTTGAGAGTAAATGCCAACAACTAATGGCTTTTCTAAAGCAAATGATCACAATTGTTTCCCTGAAAATCTTAGTAGGAATTTCTTACCTGTCATAATGAGTAACTTTTGACAAATAATATACCAATAAATCAATTACCATACTATCTATTAGTTGTTAGATTGTAGTATAAAGCTTCCCTCTGGAATAAAATAAAGATAGAGGCTACAATTTCTTAACTGTCACGATTTTTACTCCTGCTAATAGTTTAGCACATTTCTTGTTGTTACTATGGGTCCTGAAGTATAAGGAGAAGGGGATTTTACTCGTTGGTATCAATTGAGGGGTTGGGGGGGGGGGGGGGGGGGGGGGCGGAAGGTAAGGGATGATCCGCTATTCCCGGCTGGCATAGAAGTCTCTCGCGCAGGCGAAGGAACCCTTCTCGAATTATTTTTTAATGTTCCTTTATGACTTTCCCAATCAGTGCCTCGGATCATACATATAATGTACAAAAGAAATTCCAAATATTTGACTCTTTGAAAATGTTACATGAACATCAATTAAATGTTTAATATAAAAGAAACATCTTACTTGTATCTATGTTCAGGCCAGACCTGATTTCCTGGCCCTACCCAATAGTATCTGGTTTTTTTCAACCAAGGCTCGTTGTAGGTCGCTGAAAGTGCGAAAACTGCTGCAGAGATAAAGTACAGACATTTCCATGCCGATTCTTTGAATTTCCGTATCCTTTTTCTATGTTCATCTGTCTCACTTTCTAGCACTGACTTTCCTTTTCCAAGTATTAACCTTCTAGCCACTTTCTGCAAAACATGTACATCCACTCTATATTAAACACGTTATCATGTAAGAGTACGTAGGAATATAATACAGATGTAGAGTAACATTTGAATTCAGGATACGAGCACAAGTTCAAAAGAAATAAGAGTGTAAGGTGCAGATTTTTCTGCAGCAGGATGAACTCAAATTGTTTGCCCTTTTCTTTCCCACAGTCTAATTTTCAGTGGGAATTCGAACATAAAATCTACAAAGATTTTTCAAATAAAATTTACATATTTAGAAACTGCATAACGAATAGTATAAGTCACATTAACTTACAGGTTAAAATATAAAAAAGGCATATAAAATTATTTTAAAAACAAATTCTTTTGACTTTTCAAATAGTAATAGGATCAGACAGAGAGAGTACTATTAGCTCCAAACTTCATTTTTGTGCACAACTAACTCAGTAATGTACGTTCAAAAGAAATGAACAAAGAGAAAAATTAATGAGAACATTAAAAAGAAGTACCTCAAATACAAATTTATCGAGCAAAAACCTGACAGTGGGAAAGAAAAGTGCAAACAAAAGAAGCACGATGAAATCTTCATATTGCGGGTATGATTCTTGTTCCCAGTCAATAAAAGTCCCTAGTTCAAGCACACCCATTTACCTGAATTTTCAAAAAAAAAAAATAAAAAAAAAAAAATCATATGAATGTGGGTATTTGCATCTGTAAGAAGAGAATATATATGTGTTTCAACAGAGCTATTGTATATATAATATGCTCACGTTTGCTTTATCAGTTTTTAGACATTTCCATTAAGTACTTTTGGTATTCCATGTCTTAAATGCTCTATCAATACCATACTTGACTGGCTGACTAAATTTGGTATGTTGTTTTTGTCCTTTCGGTTCTCTATATAATTCAGTTCCATAATTTCAGTCTGTTTGTTCTGAATAGAGAATTGTATATATTTTTTTTTATATGTTTAAGAGGTAAAAAAAAAAAATTGAACAGAAATCAAAGAAATTGCGTCTTCTGGAACTTTGAATTTCTTAGAGAGTGAGTTAGAGGAAAAACTTGTGTGATCATGGGTGTGTTCGGTACGAAGGAAAATGTTTTTCATGAAATTAAATGGGTGTCTTACTTATTTTCTTACGTTGGGTAGTAAGCAAATACTAAAAGCATTTGTATATTATCTAGTCAAATACTAAGGGATGGGTGGGGTTGAAGATGATGTGCATTCGAAGATGGGGATGAGAAAATGAATGTGGAATTTCATTTGTGAAATCTCTATTTCTAGAAGTCATTTTCCTTATCTTTTAAGGAATTTATTTTTCTAGAAAAATGAAAAACGTGTCCGGATAATATTTCCTCCATACCGCACACACCCCTATGTTTGAACTTTTGAAATGGAATATCATTGCCGAGATAAATATTGATGGAAAACTAAAATTGTGGATTTTGTGTTTCTATAAAGCCTAGAAGTGGGAAAGCCAGAAAGAAAAATAGGTAACAAAAAAAGGTAGGAAAGATATGTAGAAAAAGAAAAAAAAGGTAAGGTTTTAAAAAATCCCAAGGACAAAGGAAGTAAAATTCTAGGCATATACATGTATATATAAAACCTAAAACATGTGAATTGTGTTAGTACGTATTTCGGTACGGTATCAATATTTCACTATTTTATTTTCTTAAATACGAATATTATATCGAATGTCAAATGTTTTAAAAGAACTTGCCACATATATCATACAGAATATCGAAACTTTCGGTTTCAATTAGGTATATATATCAAATTACGTACACCTCTAATTTCGCCAGCAAGGATCTACGCGATGCTAGTGATTTTTTTTTTGGTGGGGATCAGAAAATTAGACCGTGCAAAAGGAGTAAAAATAATTTCTTTGTTGTTAGTTTGAATCTCTTTGATATTGATTTAAATCTGTGACAATTTTCCATTGTTTGAATTCGCTTCTTAGAAATTGTTGCTCCAATGCTGGGGCTGGATGGTATGGCTTGGTCACAAATGTTGATAATATTTGTTTATAAAAGCACACAATTGCATATGATCTAGGACAGGAGTATGGTAAAAATAAATCAATTAATCCGTATAAGAATTAATATTAATGAACCAATACAATTTAAACATCAGCGACCATAATCAGAGGCGGAGCCAGGATTTAAAGGTTGTGGGTTCGGGGTTCTAATTCCTTAAAGTTACTGGGTTCTAAATTAATAATTTGTACATATTTGATAAAAAATTTAATATAAATATATGGTTCGGGCCAAAGCTACTGGGTTCGATCGAACCCACGCCCGAAGGGCTAGCTCCACCCCTGACCATAATGTAGGCTTAAGTAAAAGATGAGTGAATATTAGGAAATGGAGATATCATTAGTCGAAGATGATACTAACTAACCCAAGTGGCTTAATTCATTGAGGAATATTAGTGATGAATACATTGTAAATTGGTCTGATTAACATCGTTATCGCTTTTATTTGACTATCTATATTTGGCACTTCTTAGGCTTACCCTTTGTTGGCCCATGTGTTCATAGAAAGTTTCAACAATTTGTCTTGTCAGCTTATTAAAATTTGTCACTTTCAATGGTTTAGTTCAAACAACTAGGACTAACAACTAATCCAGTGTCATACCACACCCGACTAATCGAAAAAGAAATTATCGAATTAGTCAACTAGGTCCAAGATCTCATGAAATTAACTTGTAAGCTGTACAAAGTCCATGACCATTAAAAGTGTAATCTTATAAAATCAAGTTATGAAGCAAAAAACAGTAAAAGATGAAGAGATTTTACGCAAATAGCCGTTCAGATTTATTGTTTACTTTTTTTTAGCCGATATACATATATTATACGCTGATTATACACGGTTATAGACATACTGTACATGAATTATACATATATCATACATACGGCAGATTTAGACATTTCCTAGGTGGTTGGGCCAATTTATTACTATAGCTAGAACTTGAAAACCATGTTGAAGAAAGTATTCGTTCCCTTTGTGCAAAATAAGTATGGGCAATTCGCAGAATTGCCCTTTTTTTGGGTGGTATTTGAATTTTACCCCTCATATTTGTGGTCTTTAAATTTTTCCCTTCGGCTAAAACTCATAGGTTCCGGGTTCGAACCCCCGCTCAGTCAAAAATTTTAAAAAAAATTGCAAAATAGAGTTTAAATTTCGCTATGCTTCCTCCGACAGACTTTTAGTCATGTTTAACTAAAAGTCTGCCAGAGGGGGCAGACTTTGCCTTGAAGCATATATATGTATTTTTTTTTTAACTTTTCAAGGTAAACTTTTAGTAATGCCTTAACTAAAAGTGTGCCCCATAAAACATAACTAAAAGTATGCCCCATAAGACGTAAGTTTCTTTAAGGCATAACTAAAAGTTTGTCTTATAAGGCAAAGTTTAAATTTTGCTATGCCCCCTCCGGCAGACTTTTAGTTGTGTTTAACTAGAAGTCTGCCGGAGGGGGCAGACTTTTAGTTGTGTTTAACTAAAAGTCTGCCCCCTCCGGCAGACTTTGCCTTGAAGCATATATATATATATATATATATATATATATATATATATATATATATTTAACTTTTCAAGGTAAACTTTTAGTTATGCCTTAACTAAAAAGTGTGCCCCAAAGACATAACTAAAAGTATGTCCATAAGGCGGAACTTTTCCTTAAGGCATAACTTAAACTTTGCCTTATAAGGCAAAGTCTATGCCTTAAGAAAAATTCTTGCCTTATGGGGCATAATTTTGTTATGTCTTAACTAAAATTCTGCCCCATAAGGCATAACTAAACCATGTCTTAGGAAAAATTCTGTCTTATGGGGCAAACTTTTAGTTATGTCGGATCCGGCATAACTTTAGTTTTTCCTTAAAGATTGTATGCTGGATCTGGCATACACTCCCCAGTCCTGCCTTGCGAAATTATTTTTTTATTTTATGCCTGAGCGGAGGTTCGAACCCAGAACTTCATGTATTCGCCCACCTTTCCAAGCAAAGGGCAAAACTTAAAGATCACAAATATAAGGGGCAAAATTTAAAGATCACAAATTTGAAGGGCAAAATTTAAAGACCACCCCAAAAGAAGGGCAATCCGCGCAAAAAAATGAATAAGTATACACCTAAAGCTAACACAACTTGTCCCTTCGGAGACATCCGATTGAAGAAAAAAAAAGCTAACACAACTTCTCGAATATATTTTTTTGTTCGCCCAAGCATTGTTTTTAGTTGCGCTTTCCAGCTCCCAATTGAATATTCAGTCAATTTCAGCAGAATAATTCAACACTTCGAAATTTTGTTCCAACAAGTTTTAGACCTCATTTGTTTTCATTAAGTTTAAGACGTCTGAATCTGAACCCACATCTGAATGATTAAGATATTGTCTGTAGATCTGAACACTGAATGATTAAGACTGTTTGTTTTTGAACATCTGAATGTGCATAATGTATTTATTTAAACATAATAAATACAAAATAAAAATAAAAAAAGTAACTACATATTAGAAAATAAATACAAATTTAATAAAATAAAAACATTATTTGATAAAAAAATAAAAATTTTATGTTTGATAGTAATGATGGAGATGCTTTGTAGTGGTAATGGGTAGGGATTTGGGGGTGTAGGTGGCGGTGGGAGGGTTGTGGGAGTAGTGGTGGTGGTGGGATGGGTCGAGAGGTAGGGTGAGGGGATGGTTGGGGGTAAGGTAGTGGGGGTAGGGTGGAGGTAATGAATAGGGTGGGTGTTGGGTGGTGATGGACTAGTGGTAGGTGGGTTGTGGGGTGGGGGGATGGGTGGTGGGTAGGTGGGGTGGGGGATGGGGTGGTGGTGGGTGGGTTGTGAGGTGGGGGTAGGTGGGCAGTGGTGGGGGGTTGGGGTTGGGGTGGTGGGTGGTGGGTGGTGGGTGGTGGAGTAGAGGTGGGGTGGAGCAGGTGGTAAAAATTATCTATACAAAAGACCTCTTATGATATTAAGACTTTGTTCAAGATCTTAATGATTAAGGCCTATTCAGACCAAATAAGTGTTTAGATCTTAATGTAAACAAATGCACTTAATGACCTAAGGTCTGAACCATTCAAATTCAGATCTCCATTAAATGCAAACAAATGAGGCGTTAGATAAATTGAGCTCATCAAAGACCACTAAGTTCGAATTAAACACCATCGAACTCAATATTTCAAATCAGTAATTATAACTTGATTTCCAACTCAAATCCATAACTACTAATGATGTAGCCCAAGAAAATTTCAACTCCATGTTTTGATTTCTCTTTTTATGGGCGGACGGTGAAAAACAACGGACAAGATGTCGTTTTTTAATTATTTTTTTTTTTAAATTTTAAAAATACAATAACGGTAAAAAATGCCCCTAAAGTATGTGAAATTCATCAAATTTTCCCTCCATTAATAGTTTGACCCAAAAATGTCCATGTCGTTAATCGTTTTGCTCAAATTCCCCTATCATTACTTAACTGGGCCAAAAATGTTCTTATTTCACATAGAACTTAACCGAACATAATTAGAAGATTAATAAGGGCATAGTTGGTCCAATTTAATTTCTAACTTCTATACAATAACTTGTGTAGTTACATTTATATGAAGCAACTTGATTAAGTTGTAGTGAATTTTCTTACCAATTTAAGGCATCACATAGTGCACACAATTGAGTAATTTTGTACAATTCAAATTAGAAGCTCTAGGTAAAAACATAACAATCATAATGTCATAAAACAAGAAATTATTAAATTGATTCAAATCACAAAATATCTCTAAAATATCATCGATTAAGTTACTGTTGACCCTTTTTTTTGTTTTAACTATATTAGTAAATGCTTATCCTACTTAAATTCTAAAAAGATTAAGAAATAAAACATTTCCTATTTTATGAGGAAAAATAATTTTATCGTTATCTAATTGAAAACTAATTATGGGTTACTATATAATCTTATATATATGACCTATATTATCTGTTAAAAAAGTATATGGAGTTATTCTATCTTAATTGATAAAACGGGACTAAGAAGAAAAAATATTACTTCTCACCTTTTATTAGTTAAAGGGATTTAAAAAGAAAAGAAAAAAGAAAAGGGTTCTTTAAAAATAATATTTTTATTAGGAAAAGAATGTGCTTATGTGATGCCTTAAATGGATGAGAAAATTTCCTACAACTTAAACAAGTTGCTTTATAAATGATACTTCACAAGTTGTTGAATAGTTTTAGTTAGGAACTAAAGTGGATCAAATATGCCCTTAATTTATGCGGGTAGGTACAATATGCCGTTATTAGTCTTCCAATTCTATTCGGTTAAGTTCTATGTGAAATAAGGGCATTTTGTCTCAATTAAGTAATGATAAGGACATTTTTGGGCCATACCTGCATGGACATTTTTTAGTCAAACTATTAACGAAGGGGAAATTTGTTGAATTTCTCACACTTTAAAAGCATTTTGACCCTTTTCCAATATAATAAAGCTACAGGACCAATAAATGCAGGAACACTTCTTTTTTAAGCTCTAATACCAACTGATGGAACATCAGATATGTTGTAATTAACATAAGCTAGAAAATAACATGCAAATAGTTTGTTATAGCTTCAGTTGTGAGAAGTTCACTTTCATTTAGTTGTGTGCTTTTTAGCCATCACAATTAGATTTCAATTATAGGCCAATTCCGAAAACATGCAACTTGATAGACAAAATATGTTTTACACTTGAATTCCATAGAACGGAATATATGGATGAGATTCTCTATAATGATAGATAACTAAAATATTTTTCAATTGGCTGATATGCTCAGGTTGACTTTGACAGTTTGAAGTTTGACGGGTAACTGAACAGTAGGTCAGGAATCAAAACACTTTTTGTAATGGCGGATGCTTCTAGTTGGCCAAGCTAATTAGCTAGTTTCAACAAGATATAGATAACTTGAGCAAGTTCGAATTAAATACCATCAGACTGAATACTTCAAATTAGGAGTTACAACGTGATTTCCAACTCAAATCCATGACAACTAATGATTTAGCCTAACAACTAATGGACAAGATTCCCTTTTTTTAAACATTTACAAATAAAGTAACAGTTATAAATGCCCTTAAAATATGCGAAATTTAGCAAATTTTCTCTCCGTTAATAGTTTGGCTTAAAAATTCCCCTGTCATTAATAGTTTGACCCAAAAATGCTTCTGTTGTTACTAATGGAAAAAGAACATGATGTGGCTACGAGCAAAAGAAATGAACTAACTTTGGACTAATGGACCCGAAATATACCTTTGGGCCATCCTATTTTCAAATCGTAGCGCACCAGATCCCTGTAGCTAATTTTCATATTTTCCTTCTTCTCTCTTAAAAAAAATACCCTTAAAAGGGTTATCTTTCTCTCTTCATTTTCTCATGGCAGAATCCAATTTCCCCAATCTCCTATTCTTCCAAAACTCCCACTTCTCTCACCCTTCACCCCTCTGAACAAGGGCGAATTTGTGTGCTAATTTGGGGCATGTGAATTCATGGTCTCTTCGTAAAATTAGTTATTTTATGTATATACTTTTTTATATTGGTGTAATATTATCTGTTGGAACCCAGGCTACAAAAAGGCTAAATGGTGCACTTGGTTAAAGGTTGAGTTATTTACCTAGAGGACTATAGATCAATCTCCACTTAAATACATTTTCTCCTTCTTTTTTTTTAGCGGTGAACCCATATTCTAGGGCATTTAAGGGCATAGTTGGTCAAATTTAATTTCTAACTTTTATAAAAATAACTTATGAAGTAGAATTTATATGAAGCAACTTGATTAAATTGTAGTAAATTTTCTCACCAATTCAAGTATCACATAGAGCATATAATTGAGCCAATGTGTAAAATTTAAATTAGAAGTTCTATGTAAAAATACAACTACCATAATGTCATAAAACAAGAAAATTCATTACAAATCACAAAATATCTTTCACATATCATCGATGGAGTTGTTGTTGACCCTTTTTCCATTTTAACTTTAAAACCAAAGGTTACACTAGTAAATGCTTACCCTACTTCAATTCAGAAAAGATGAAGAGATAAAAATTATTTTCTATTTTATTAGAATTTTTTTATCGTTATCTGAATGAAAAGTATTGATGAGATTACTATGATCTTATATATATGACCTATATTATCAGTTAAAAATAAATAAATGAGATTATTTTATTTGAATTCATAAAACGGGATTAAGAAGAAATAATATTACTTCCCACTTTTTATTAGTTAAAGGGATTTAAAAAGAAAAAAAATGGTTCTTTAAAAATAATATTTTTATTAGGAAAAGAATGTGCTTATGTGATGCCTTAAATTAGTGAGAAAATAATATATGTATGTGTATAATACAACTCCAGACCGCTTGTAACTAAGATAAGTAAACATCAATTTGGGAAAAGAAGTCAAGCTTTAGAACCTCTACAACCTCGATTGACTAACTAGGCTTTTACCCACTTCACTTTATGTTGGGCTAAACGGTCAAAAGATACTCTTAACATGGTGTAATATTGTCCACTTTGAACTTAGCCCCCACAGCTTCTCCAAAAGGCCTCCCACCCTCAATGCATGAATCTCACCTATCACATTTAGGGGTGATAGCTCTACATGTGGAAGCATGGCTGCTTGTTTCTGTGTAACAATGAAGTACACAAGAACTTGATGAAAGATATATGCAAATAATTGCAAGTAAAGCATCATTGTCCTTACACATGAAACCGATTGCCTTAATATAAATGAATGAGAAAGCAAACAAGATGTTGAATCAATTTCCCAGCAGAGGAAATCTTGTCATTTTATTCAGAAACCTCCAAAATATTGTCCCAAATGGAGCCCAGAAAGCAAGAAAGATTTCAAGATATAGCCTCTTTATAAATAGACCGAATCTGAAATTCATGTAAAGGACCTTCTAGTCTAGTCTCAACAGATAATAAGCCAAGAACATTAATTTAAGTGGGGAAGACCCATAGTATACTGCCAAGATCTTGGACAACAATCAAAGGATATTTTTGGACTGTTACACACATTATTAGTTTAAGGCCATAAGATTCTAAAGTATATTTTACATTTTTAAACCTTTATAGCCAATTAACCTAAGAGACATAAAATGAAATGAAGGGACTGAAGGGGCTAGCTGAATTTACTACATATTTCACATGAAAAGTCAATCTTAGTGGATAGAAACACACACAGAAACCAAGGGTACGATGAACTACTATAACAGGCTCTCTTCTAGATATTCAGGAACATTTGTCTTATAAGTTATGTTGCTCGGATCCTCCAAGAATGTCACCGGGTGTGTGTCGAATCCTCCAAAAGTAATGCATTTTTGGAGGATCAGCTACGGGTGTTCCGACATTTTTCGAGGATCCGAGCAACATAGCTTTATAGTACATTATTTCCCATTTCAGGTGTGGGACTCCCTTCCTGTATTGCTTCAAATGCTGCTTTTTACTCTATGAGGTAGATAGAATGTAAAGAAGAAGACACTCAATCAACTGTGATGTAAAAAGATAGCATCCCAGTTCTTCAAGGTTAAAATTATTTAGAAAAAGAACAATGCAAACTCTATTTTGTTTCCTTGTGGGACAATCCAAAATATCTGACCATGCATAGAGGATAACAAGTTAACTTTGAATAAAATGGGAAGCTTTATAAATATTACTCGCATTTCTTCTTGAATATCCAGTACTTTCTAGTTTGAGGTAATGGAGTTATCTAAACTCCCTGGAGGCACAAAAGAATGTAGCAGCAGTGAGTCCGGATGGACAATGTATATTGCTTCACCTATTCATCAATATCACCATGAAGACGAGGACGATGATGATGATGATGAAAGAACTTCGAGGAAGAGAGACAAGAATCTTTACGATGATGATGATGATGGTGAAGATGTCGGGAGTGATGACTCCTTAGTTTCGGATGCCTCGTCTGGTCCAGGTCATCAAGAAGTATGCACAACCATTGATAAAAGTCATGGAAAGCTTCGATTAAAGCATGCCGAGAAAGAAACAAAGAAGTTCCCAAGCAAGGAATACAACAGAGAAGTGAAGAAGAAACTGTTTGATATGAATATAAAAGCAGCAAAAGAAGATTCAGGACATAAATCAAAGATCAGAATAGATTATGCATCGAGCAGATCAACATCTAGGAGAAAATATGTGAATTGAGGGCGACGCTGAGACCCTATTTCACTGAAAATCCTTCTACTTTGATTCTCCATAAAAAATAATGTCAAGGTTTAAGACACTAATAATTTTCCTTTTGTCTCAGCTACTAATCTCCTCAAGAAGGGACCTTCAATGATCATTGTAAGTACAAGAAAAGGAGCAAAAGTCTATGGAAATTGCTGTGAGGGAAGCAGAAACCAGTTTGTTAGTTTTCTTGTTTTTATAAATATTTTGAAGCTGGCAGTTAAACCCCTATAACTGACAGCGGAAGGAACCTCATCTGTTATAGAACTACTACATCAATGAAATAAAGAAAAATATGTCTTTTTCTTTCCCTAAAATTGAAAGTAAGATAGATACCAAACATTGGCAGTTTATCTTGCTTAGTACAGATATGAATGAGAACTGACCTGATCATAGATGAATTTCTTAAAGGAACAACGTCCTACGTTGAAAGACATGAAAAATTGACAATCCAAACATGTTTTATGTAGGCCTTTAAAAATTTGCATTCAGGCTCCATGCACCATCTATTGGTTGGAGTTTCTCAGGGTGACGTCAAGAGAGCCATCACATGCTACAGTAGTTATTACAAGAACTGGATATTAAGATATCTATTACAAATAGAAAAGTAATTCATGCCCAAGAGGCATGCTTGATATACAAGATCCAGATATGTCAAATCAATAGAGCTATTCATAATAGATAACGACAAGATCTGGACATTAAGTTATCAAAAACAACTTGCAAATTAGTTCATGCTTAAGAACCATTCTTGTTGAAGTGATACTCGGAACTCACCTGAAGAAAGTACCGAGTCCAAAGAAACCAAAAGATAGATAATTTTCTAAATTTAGATTCCAAGTAAAAACTCATAAAAAGGTTAAAGAGAGACGTGAAAGCTCCACAAAAATAGTAGAACCAAGATTAGGATCACGAATTACAAATCCCAGTATGGACAACTGCTTGGAATCTGGTCATGAAGTTTAAGAAAGAAAAAAAAAAACTTCAGGGTTGAATCCAATGCATTGCTCCTTCAGGGACATCTGATAAAAAAAACGCTGTATTGTAAATGTGTAAAGGAAGCAAAGAGAGAACAGAATGAGCTTTTTAATAGATTCAAATGAATTTTTGCCCTGTGTTGGGAAGGGGGTGAAGAATAGAGATAAGGGAAAAAAGAGAATTAGTTGAAACATTTGACACCAGCTCACAACAGATGAGCTCACGAAAGGGAGACAGGAAGCATTATAAATTCCGAAAAAATGAAAGGATCCTTAGCTGCAGAAGAATGTCATTCACTATGTATTATGAAAATTATATAAAGGTCAACTGCCTATTAATAGAAACGCGGGGAAAATTTGCAACACACAGATCTTTCCTGGTTTCGAATTTTTGATGACACAAACAGGTCTACGACGATTCTCAGGTAATACTCAGAACATTTCAACTGAATCTGATACTAGCATGCACAACATTTGAAAAATCTAAGATGAGGGAGTAAGAGAAATTGACTTAAATAGTAAAAGAAAATGAGAGATGCACATCATAGTAGTTCAAAGGAAAGGACTTGGAAAACTACTTGCTCTGAATGTATATGATTGATTGTATGTAACTCAAATAACATAAAATGCGAGAAAAGGCGCTAAGGCCTACAAATACAAATAGGCTTAACGACATAGGTAAAACTCCTCCAATTCAATGACAACAAGAACATTATTCAATTAGGTCAAATAAAAGACCTCAGTTCTTCGACTGTTTGGCAATCTTGAACCACTCGGTATGGAAAGCCCCCGGCACATCAATCCTCTCATAAGTATGAGCACCGAAATAATCCCTCTGAGCTTGAACTAAATTGGCAGGAAGACTTTCCCTCCTGTACGAGTCAAAGTAAGCAAGACTTGAAGACATACCCGGTGTGCTAATCCCCGAGTTTATAGCTAGGCAGACTACTCTTCGCCAAGCAGACTGCCGTTCAACCATCTCTTTTGCAAACTCTTCATCCACGAGTAAGTTAGCGAGATCCGGGTTTCTGTCATAAGCCCTCTTAATCCTATCCAAAAATATAGCACGGATAATACAACCACCCTTCCAAATCCTAGCAAGCTCCCCTAGCTTCAAGTCCCATCCCTTTTCAACACTCTTTGCCCTTATCAAATTCATTCCCTGAGCATAGCTACATATTTTGGATGCATAAAGTGCCTTTCTCACATCGTCAATCAATTGTTTCTTATCCACGGAATGCTCAACGAGCACATCACTAACCCCGCTAGCTTTGAATACTTTGGCTGCTTGAACCCTTTCGTCTTTTAACCCACTAAGGAATCTTGAATCCAATGATGCAGCTATTGTAGGTGCAGCAACTGACAATTCAGCGGCTTGCTGAACAGTCCATTTACCGGTACCTTTCATCCCGGTTTTATCCAAAACTTTGTCTACCAAATACCCGTCTGCTTTATCATCCTTGATTCCAAATATATCAGCAGTTATTTCAATCAAGAAGCTCAAAAGCTCTCCTTTGTTCCACTCCGAGAAGACTTGGTGTAGTTCATCATTAGAGAGCTTTCCCACAGATCTTAGTACATCATAAGCCTCTGCAATTAGCTGCATGTCACCATATTCAATTCCATTATGAATCATCTTAACAAAATTCCCGGAGCCTCCTTTACCAATATACGTAACACAAGGGCCACTGTCAGGAACTTGAGCAGCAACTTTTAGTAAGATGTCCTCTATGTACTTGTAGGCTTCAAAAGAGCCTCCAGGCATCATTGAGGGTCCGTTGCGGGCCCCCTCTTCACCACCCGATACTCCCATTCCGAGATAAAGAAGACCTAACTCTGCCATTTCTTTCTCTCTTCTTTCGGTGTTTTCGTACCATTCATTGCCGCCATCGATGATACAGTCACCTTTCTCCATGAAAGCCGAAAGGGTTTTGATGGTCTGATCAACTGGTGCTCCAGCCTTGACAAGAATGATTATGACACGGGGCTTTTGGATAGAGAGAACAAATGACTCTGGATCATGAAAGCCGTAAAGAGGAAGGTTTCCTTCCTTTTTAGCTCGTTCAACGGTCTCGTCAACTTTTGAAGTGGATCGGTTGTAAACAGATATAGGAAATCCTTTCTCAGCAATGTTGAGAGCAAGATTTTGTCCCATAACAGCAAGCCCAGCAAGACCAATTCTTGTTGGTGTAGCCATGTTGGTTACCTGTTATAAGGAGATGTGAGAATTTGTTTTTCCCTTACAATAAAATGAAAACAAAAAAAGTAAAGAGAAACGGAGTGGCAATAAAGAGAACACATCTTAGCAGTTTTAAAAAGCAGATTCTGCAAGAATTCCATGTAATTTTAATATTTGTACTGGTTATTTGGTTTTAGGATAGAGCTTCTTTCATTTTTGGCCCACGGCTGAAATTAATTTTGGCCGCTGGCCAAAACATATACACTTTTGATGTATATTATATGTATCCAATGTGTGTATTGTATGTGTACTTATACTTAATATACAAAACCTATACATTTGCTGACTATTATTTTTCCGAGCAGTCCAAAAATGTAACCAGACATACCTGATTCCTATCGTATCTGTATCAGTCAAAAACACTAAAAATGGTTTAACGTTGATTTGCTAAAAGATGCTTAAGACAGATAACAACTTCACAATTCAAAGTCAGGTAAAGGTATCTGATGACTGAAAAGTCCATTATTAGAAATAGATTGAGGTGTCCCTTCATTATTGGCTTATCAATACAAAAACAAAATTCAAGGAAATGGCAATTCAGACTCCTTTAATGTGACTTTATAAAAGACAGGTTTGCAGGCAACAACAATGATACCAGAGAAAATGAGAAAATAACGACACAAGTGATTTACAGACAACTCTCTTACTGCAAGAGGAAAACCTATGGAAAAGGAGGAAGACAAAAACAATGAAAACAAATGCACTAGAATAGAGAGTTCAATGATACTGTCCATGTCAAACTCACATACAGTGTTTACCTTCAATGCTACAGAACCAATGTATAGACAATTTCTTGAATTATAAGTAGACTCAACTTACGAACTTAGTGGCAAAACTAATTAACCGACTCAATATATGAAAATATTAAATGAACTCAGGAAGGTCAATATCAGCACAAAATCTGAGAAAATGGATCATATTTTGGCTAACACCAACAAAATTATCAGGCTGAGACATGAAACCAGGCCGGAAGAAAGTATTTGAGCCACAACTTCTAAAATTTGATCAAACACATTATTAACAAGATTAGGGAAGTAAAGTAGAAAATTGAGTCTGAATTGCTTTACCGAACAGCAGATAGGACGAAATAGATTAGATTATTATGAAATACTAAAACGTGCAGACAAAAGGGTGATTCTTGCAAACAAAAGAACCAAGTAAATCGCTAAGTTCCTCATCTGATGAAATAAAAAGTAAAGGTCCAAACACTCTTACCTAAAAGCACAAGAAGTAGCAAAAACATGTACCCAAAAAGTCACACACGGGGAAAAAAGGGAAAAGTAAGGACTATAACTAGGCGATCCAAGAATTAAAAATCACAGGTACATAAATCCACCAGCAATTGAAGAAATTCAATCATAATATACCCTAATGGAACACAATGAGCAACTCATAGCATAATCAAAGAATTTAGGCCAGATCACAATCAAAAACTAAATAATCACAAAAACTGAAAATCAAATCTTTAACAGATTAAACTGATTCAAACACTAAAAAGGGCAGCCCGGTGCACAAACCATCCCGTGTTAGGAGCAGGATCCTAGGAAGGGCCGCACCCCAAGGGTCTTGGGTGTGACGTAGACAGCCTACCCTAAACACTAAACAATCACAAATAAAAATAATACCTTTACCAGATAAAGCTGATTCAACAAAAGCTATTACTACTACCTCAACCAAGTACCAAGATTCACCATATAATTTAGATGAAAGAAATTTACTTCAAGTAAATGAAACAATGAAAAAATTATGAACTGTGTAATCAAGATCAAATCTTTAACAGATTAAACTGACTCGTACACTAAAAATCACAAATAAAGATGAAACCTTTAACAGATTATACTGATTCAAACATCAAACAATCACAAATAAAGATCATATCCTTGTCAAATTAAGCTGATTAAACAAAAAAAGCTACTACTACTACCACCTCAACCAAGAACCAAGATTCTCTATATAATTTAGATGAAGAAACTTTGCTTCAAGTAAATGAAACATCAAAGAAAATTATGAACTGAGTTATCAAGATCAAATCTTTAACAAATTAAAATGATTCAAACACTAAACAATCACAAAATGAGAATCAACAAAAGCTATTACTACTACCTCAACCAAGTACCAAGATTCACCATACAATTTAGATGAAGAAATTTTACTTCAAGTAATGAAACAACAAAAAAAATTATGAACTGGGTTATCAAGATCAAACCTTTAACAGATTAAGAAATTACAAATTGAGAATCATACATTTGACAGATTAAGTTGATTCAACAAAAAACTACCACTACCTCAACCAAGTACCAAGTTTGACAATATAATTTATATGAAAAAATGTAATTCAGGTAAATGAAACAGCAAAAAAATGATGAAGTGGGTAATCAAGATCAAACCTTTTTTACAAGCTCAACCAAGCACCAAGATTTGCTTAAAGCAACAAAGTTATGAGACTTACTTCAAATAATTGAAATGGGGTTGTTAAGCAATACAAATATGAGATCAGAATTGTAGAAAAATGAGTATAAATAATGAATGTATAAAGATACAAATGAATGGTGTGGACTCACGCTCAACTTCAAGAATGGAGAGAATGGTCTAAGAATATTCTTTTTCAAACACGGTGGCTGCTGTTTATAGTATTCTCAACAATATACAATGATGATTTTCAACATTTTCTCAAATTCCCTTATTGGTCCCTTTTGACAACGGCATAAGTCAAATTTAGCGGACACACTTTTCTTTTTAGTCAGTTTAAAAAAGAATGACACATTTTTTTATTTGACTGTAATTTAATTTAAATTTTATCATTTATGTTTAACGATATGATTTATAACCACACAAATATCTTTAATTTTTTTATACCACAAGATATTCAAAAGTCTTTGTTAAACTACATGTCTAGTCAAATTACATCATATAACTTGGAATAGAGGGAGTATTTTTCTTTTAGAATTGACGATTTTTCATGCCGCCTTAATATATTGGAATGAAAATGGTTCAAATAGCAATTGACCCGAATGGAAGGAGGAAACTGGTGAACATATTCATTTATTTTGGAAACAAAAAAAAAAAATTAATCCTCTGAAATATTTCTTGCGTATTATTTCTATAATTTTTATGTGTAAAAATAAAATTTCTTATAAAAATAAAAATAAATTTGTAATGACTATAAAACTAATTGACGCTAATAGAAGAGAAAGGAGTCAAATTTATCGAACTTTATGAAATAGTCCAGATTTGCCCTTTGTTAATCGTTGTGGACAAATATACTCTTGTTGTAACTGAAATAAGCTAGATTTACTTTTATTGACTAATGGCAAAAGCTTTAATCATGTGAATTTCCAAGAAAAGAGATCAAATTTGTCCATAAATTATGCGAAATAGTTCAGATTTCCCCCCAAAAGTTTGAATAATAGGTTCACTGTTCCGGGAGTTAAAAGCTAATACGATCACTCAACTTTGTTTTATCTTTCAAAAGTCACTTAACTTTGAGTCTAACCTCTATAGTCACTCAGCTTTGTTTTGTCCTCCAAAATTCACTCAACTTTTGGTAATTGGCCTCCATAGTTACTCAACTTTGGTAATTGGCCTTCATAATCATGTGCTGGAAAACACTCCCTCCGGATCAATAAGAGTATCCACTTAGCCATTTGCACACCCCTTAAGAAAATACTAACACCCCTATAGCTGACAATCCTGCTAATAGGTTTTAGTGGCGCACTTGTTTAATTTAATAGAATTTTATATTCTTAGGATAATTTTTTTTTTTAATTTATGCCTTGCAATATTACTTGAGATATATTGTCTAAGTTTATTATTTTTATGCATTAGTGATGAATAATATCCTAAACTTTAAAAATATGCACTAATTATGATGAATTAGATCCCTAATAAATAAATTTAATTATTGATTTTAATGTTTAAGATGTTTAAAAAAAATTATAATTGGCACATCATTAAATATGTACCGAAAATTATATTTCCGGCTAAAATGACTACGGAGGTCATTTACCCAAAGTTGAGTGACTATGGAGGCCAATTACCCAAAGTTGAGTGACTTTTGGAAGATAAAACAAAGTTGAGTGACTATGTTGGCCAATTACCCAAAATTGAGTGATCATATAAGCTTTTAACTCCTGTTCCGGCGATGGTTCACTTATAAAGTTTCAATAGTCAGGTTTCTATCCCCTGAAGACCAAATGACCACCCTCAAACCTTAAATAAGCCTAGAATGTAACTCAAACAACGATAATTTTTCCCCTAAACTATGCAAAAATAATTCAGATTTTCCCCTAAACTTTGAATAATAGGGTCTCTGTTCCGGCGATGGTTCACTTATAACCTTCAATAGTCAGGTCTCTATCCCCAAAAGATCAAATGACCGCCCTCAAGCCTTAAATAAACCTAGAACATAACTCAAAAATGATAAATTTGCACCACTAAGTTGAATTTTCGCACAAATTACCAATCCTTCACAAATAACCAAAAGCAATGTAAAGCTTCACATCCACCTCATAATGCTAATACAAACCCATATACATATAATTCAGCTCATAAATCATTTATAGCAATATTATGACGGTCAAGGTGGGATTATAGTGGTTGAGGGACGGTGTCTTTTGGTGGAGGTAAAATGGTGATTGTAGAATTGGTAAATATGAAGGTGGGAGAGAGATCGTCTGAATAAGATGATTTTTCTTATAGTTTCTCAAGAGTGAAAAGAGGTGGTTGAGTAACAACGATCTTTAAATGGTATGTTTTAGAGTGGAGAAAATCAATTGTTATGGTAATGGTCGTTTTGGAGGGATGAGGAATGATGAATGAGAAAAATGGTGGTCAAATCTAGATTCTAGACTATTTCGCAAAGTTGAAGGAAAAATTCGAACTATTTCACATAGGTCAAGGGAAAATTTAAGGGAAATTTCATAAGTATACAATTTGCTCACTTACATTGCAAAAAATAGCTCAAAACTTGCATTGCAAAGCTTTAACCCAAAAAACACTTTTATACAGTACTATACACTTATATACAAAAGACAAGTACATTATGTATATAGGTGTTTGAAGGTGTATACACATTTATACTCCTATATACATAAACACCCATATACAATATTATACAACATTATAACCCATATACCCATATACGATATTATACACTATTATACAAACACCAACACCACTAATGACGGAGCAGCAACAGCCACCGGTCATCGTCGGAGTTTCGTTTTCTAGCGAACTCTAACACCACTAACGACGACAGCAACAACGGAGGAGCTCCGACGACCACCAGCCACACCAGATTTGAGAGAGCAAGAGCGAGAGAGAGAAGGAGGAACCGGTGGAGCAGCAGCTGCGGAGGAGCTCCGGTGACCACCAGCCACACCAGATCTGAGAGAGAGAGAGAAAGAGAGAGAGAGAGAGGAGGAGGAGGAGTCGAAGACCACTAGCCACATTAGATCTAAGAGAGACAAGTGGGTCGCTCACCACCACCAAATCTGAGAGAGCGAGAGAGAGAGAAATTCATCACAGCACCGACTGTTCTCCGGCGGCGGAGGAGGGGGAGCGGCTCGAGAGACAGGGAGCGGTGCGAGACACACACACACACACACACACAGAGAGAGAGAGAGAGAGAGAGAGAGAGAGAGGAGACTGGGTCATTTTTTGTAAACTTTACAAATATGGGTCAATTTTGGTAGCATTGTTACCCTAATTGATACACAATGTAATTATCTCAAAATTTAACTTTTTAAAGTATACTTTTGTGAAAAAATCTCATTTGGAAAACTTTTATCGTTAATTAATGAGGGCAAATCTTTTTCATTTTTTGTAGCGACAAGAGATAATTAATAAAAGGCAAATTTGAATATTTTACAAAGTTCATGAGCTAATTTAACATTTTCCCACTAATAGAATGGAGAAATTTATAGAACGACCTCAACTGGTTTGAATCGAGGCATAACAATAGTCGTTGCAATTGCCTTGTACCACCTAAAACTTAAAACCTTTTTTTGGTGGAATTTGATGGAACACGTTTTTTCAATTATTTTAACCAAACGCCACCTTTTTTCTTTACATTCTTGGAGTAGGTGAATTGGTAACTATTAAATTGTAAATAAAATCTCAACTAATCAAATTAGATTAGATGCTAAAAAATGTGTGTAGGTGAATAATTACTTCATCCTAACCAAATCAAATTCCTTAACATCATATCCATAGGTAGTATGACATATATATGAAATGCATCATCTTCTGAAATTTGCACTTCCACAGGGATCTAATTTCAAATACTATCAAAATATTGAAGGGAGTACTTCCTATTAACAGTACATCGAATATTATTATGGAACATACTAAAAAAGAGCCCTAATGTGATTGCAACTTTCACAAAATGGCCAATTGTTAGTAAGTGGGTGGGTGGGTGGTTTGTTAGGTGGAAAAGACAGTCAACTATGACCTCCAAATGTTAGGTGAGGCTAATATTTTATTCTTCGACCAAATTCAAGACCTGCTGATATTTCTTTTTATTCATACATTTCTAAGAGTCTTCTGTCAACTATATTTTGTAGAATGTCAAATATCAACAACTTGTTAAATTGTTTGACAAGGCGGCTATTTCTCGGTAATGTCTAATGCTCGGGAAGTTTTTGAAATGTACATCCCAATACAATAATTTGCACTCATGTATATAGTTACATTTTTATGTTTACACTTGCATAGCAAATATTTATTTGCAATAGTATTTCGACACAGTATTAATACACCTATATAAACAAGTGTATACCTTGTATAAAAACATATAACAATGCAAAAACGTGCATAACACGTCGTTAGTTATAGAGGCGAATTTCTTCTGCCATTTTCAGTTACAATTCCTGTTAAAAATCAATTCAAATCTCCTCCAAATGACTTCAATTATGTAGACAACCTCCTTAAACTATGCCCAACAAGTCTAAACAACATCCACTCAAAATTTCTCACAAAAATCATATTAGGAATTCAAGTCCACTTCTTCAAACTTGTTCAACAATAGTGTATTACCTTTCTAATTTGATTTCACCACTCAAATCTTATAAAATCAACTTTAGCTACGATTTGAGATCTAAACACAACAACAAATCGAGTTTTTTCAACTAACAATCAAGAGATGTGACTAGTTTAGAGACAGATCAGGAAGATCTTCCACCACGTAAAAAAAAAAAAAGAACAAAAAGGATGATAAAGAGTGGTATGTACATAAAAAAAAACAAAAAAAAAAAAAACATATGTACAATGCAAATTTGATCCAGCCAAATCGATTTTTTTCAACTAACAATCAAGAGACGACTAGATTGAAGAAAATCAATAGGAGAAGTGACTTAACTTTCAAATTATTTAAAATATGGGAAAATCTGGGTAAGTGCTGGAAAGCATTACTGATTTCGATTATAAGTTTGACCGGGTGACTGAGAGTGTACATGCATATAGCCATATATTATATGACAGAGAATCAAAAAGATTTATTTGGCTGTGCCATTTGATTGTCACAATTTTATTATGTCGTCTCTGGACTATGACAGGTTCTATTTCAATTTCCTTATACTCCCTTTATTTCAAAATAAGTGGCATTTTTATCTTTTCATTTTGGTTCAAAATAAGTGTTATTTCTAAAATTCAAGAAGGTTAATTGTTTTCTTTCAATTATACCCTTATTTAAATAAGTAGAGTATAACGTAACCAATAAAGCATTAAAGAGCCACTAATTCAAGACATTTGATTAAAGGTAAGTTAGTAAAAATATTTCTTGCTTTCTAGAAATGAGTAATTTTCTTAATGGGTGAATCCAAACTAAAAACACCACTTATTTTAAAATGGAAGGAGTATCTTTTAAAGCTTCAGCACCAAAAATCGGCAAGATTTTAATATTTTAACGGTAGAGCAGATTCCCAAATACACGCATTATTGTGCTTGATTAATGCAGGTTTCATGCCTTATTTGGGTACACAGAGAATTATAGATCAACACTATACACGCATGTGTGTGTGAGTGCGCTCATGGGTTTCCTAGTTTCTATTTAATAGGTTTGATAATAAGACCTTTTTTATGAATTATATTTTTTTTCTCCTAAATTTTTTACCTAATTAATACTCCTCTAATTGAAAAGGTAAGGTAGATTTTCAAAAAGTAATACTCCATTCGGATCAAAAAGAGTATTCACTTAGTCTTTTTTTTCTTGAGTAAAAAGGAATGTCCATTTATCAAACCAAGAAAGAGTTAACATTATTTTTTCAGATTTGCCTCTATTAGTTGTATTAGTGTGTGGCTAGAGTTAGTCACTGTGGTGAATTCTCAAAGGGTGCCTTTGAGTGGTACACTAGGCTGGGGTGAGTCTAGGTGTATTAGTGTGCTTGGCTAGGGGTAGTCAAATGTGAGGGTTGCATAAGCATTATTGTGAGGGTTGCATAAGCATTATTGTAAGGGTGAGGGGTTATGAGAGTTAGCTTCTAGCTTGCAATAGAGTTGTAACTTGAGTTGCTTGGTTGGTGGAGTTGAAATCCTACTAGGGTAGGTCGTGGTTTTTAAACTCTTGAGCAAGAAGTTTTCCACGTAAAAATCTTGTGTTGATTCTTGTACTGCATTGCATAAGGGAACATGTACACAACCAGGTCTCTCATATACTGTTTGGTGAACGCACAACCTCCATCAGGGAGTATTAGAGATGAGATTACATGACAGGAACAATTTTGTAATTAGCAGGAAAAAGAACGATCATTAAAACGGAAGGCCTGATAGGATATCACAAGCACACATATAGAGTCATCGTGTAGGTCTACATCGAGGACGACTATTGATATAGTTCCAGGATCTTTAGTAAATATTACCAAAAAAAAGATTTTCAGCAGGTCAACCATAATAGGCAAATGAGTCCCGGGCCACTGACTGCGAATGTCTAGCACTGGTTAGGGCGTCATATGAGTCTTCAGGAAGATAATAGAGACATTTTGAAAAGCGTCTAAGCCATATATCATTGTGTAGTACACCACGGTTGACCTCCCAATGCCTCATATATGCAGTACTGAAGTCTTCAAAGGAATATAACAAGATTTCCTTTGGATCCTCGACGTGACTAGATTTTCCTCTGTTTCTTGTAACTGATCTGGTTTTTTGTTTCAATAGGGGTCCTGGTTTTTCCCAAAATGATATGATACCATGAATCATCCCTATCTCCGGAGGACCCATGGAAATATAGCACACTTACGCTCGGCCTCCGCGTATCTCCATCAAAAGATTGCATATTGCAAGTGAAACAAAGTTGTGTCTTGAAAGCTTCAAGGTAATACATTAGATGTCACGACCCAACTAGGGGCCGTGACGAGTACCCGATACTTGTACCGAGCACCCCTTACCTATCGTTTCACCTCTATTACTGAGTGGGCCGTATGAACTATACCATTTTTTTTTTTTTGCTTAACATCAACATTAATAGCATAATTATAAACACGGACTAATAAACTTTGCTAGCACATTATACAACGACGAGGACCATCAAAAGTACAAAACATCTAACTGTACATATCTGTCTACGAGCCTCTAAACATAGTACTCATATACATAGGAAGGGCCGGGTTCTGCCGTGCCCGACTATATACCCAAAAGTAGTACCAAGAAACTGAGGCTCCGGAACAACTGGAGCGCTGCCACAATACCACAATACTGCTGATGAAGCTCCTAGGATTCAAATCTGTCTGCCTGCTGACCTGCGCGACATGAAACGCAGCGTCCACAAGAAGGGACGTCAGTACGAGTAATGTACTGAGTATGTAAGGCATGAATAATAACATACGGAAAATATAGGACAAGGATAATAACATAAAAGAAACATAGAGCATGTCATAAGGTAGAAGGATAACCTGTACATATAAGTGTCCTTTTGCGGATACCATGCATGCTTAGCTTTTCTTTGAAAACATTTCTTTTCATATATATAGAAGATAGAACATGTCATATTGCCGAGGCGTCGGCAACCGATCCATTTAACCATAAATATATATATATATATATATATATATATATATATATATATATCCCGCGTCCGGGCATCCCGCGTCCGGGATGATATCAAGTCAAATACGGATACATGTACCGTGTGTACATCCCAGCGACTATAGCGCTCTGCCCTTTTTCCCATCTTCCCCATATACATATATATACATATATCATATCATAGCATGCAGGAGAGCCCAAAGAAAAAGCTATAACTCTATCGGAGTGACGTAAGGTCGGTAACCTCCGATTACATTATGGAGTGACCGGGATCGTCATGTCTCACCTTGGAGGAACGATAATCATAAGGCGAGACTATCAATGAAGAATAGCATTAGAGAAAACATAGAATGAGATCATGGGCGTCATAAGCGTCAATTCATATACTTTGAAATCTTTAGAAAAATAGGGTCATAACCGAGGAATAGAATTAACGATCAAGAACTAGTTTGGGCGTCATAAGCGTCAATTCATATACTTTGAAATCTTTAGAAAAATAGGGTCATAACCGAGGAATAGAATTAACGATCAAGAACTAGTTTGATACTTTTATACTCATATTGAATCCTTAGCTTAAGACTCTTAGTCATGGAATCATTCTTGTCATACTTATCATAGGCATATTCCCTTTCTTAACATCATCATTATCATTGTCATCATAGAAGTATCCTCGTTAGCATAGTTACATTACTTGTCATTTGATGAACGAAATAAGGATCAAAAGTTTCCTTTGGATTCTACTCCAAAATAGGTCAAATGGAACAATAGGGAAAATCCGGGAACAAGGGGCCCACCTCGGGTCAAATGAGGTGGCGTACCAAATTTGCGTACATTACATTTCATGACGTCACTTATGAGGGTTTTAAGGTAGTCGGGTCCTATTTATGCAAGTTCTAGATGTTTAGAAAGTTTTTCCAACCTTTAACACAATTTCTAATTCAATTCTACTGAATGAAAAAGGGGAAACTTTAGGTGCGGATTCCGGAGAATAGAGTTATCCCTGAGGCTCGTATCCGACCTATTACGTCTAAGACATGCCGTAGAAGGAAGGGTGAAGCCTTACATACCTCTTTCCGCTCCTTATGCTATTCCAAATTCAAGTTGCAAATCCGCCAAAATCTACAAATTGGTCACATTTACCAAACTTGATTAGAGCATTTAGAATTGAAATCTTAAGATAATACTTGGCTACCGAAATTTCGGCAGCACTTCCCCTGTAAATACACCATCCCCAAAGTTCAACTCAGTCAATTTTTAATCAACAACAATCCAGGAATTCAACCCGGCCAAACTATCAACATAATATCAACAACCATACTAACAATTTCCATATTCAATCCAAGATACATTATAACAACCTAATCAATTTACTACTTCCTTCAAAACCTTCCAACTCCAATAAAACAATAACAACCTTCTAATATACATTCCAACAACACCATATTAATATCATTACCTTCCATACATGTAAGAACATAATATTCAATTTACATAATCTTCAAAGACAAGCCTCCAACTACTAATACTTCACTAAGCTCATTAGGCTTTTGTTAGCAATATAGAATCCACACAACAACAATCAATATACTAAATAAAATTAACTCATCTTCCTCCACACCACACCACAACTACACGGCTAACATCATGCATACACAACTACAACCTCTCCAAAATCATTCAACTTCCATTATCAACATAGCATCCACAACAATAACAACCAAACACTAGATAGAATAATTAAAACATGATTCATACACACACATAGGCATGCACGGCCACACACCTATATTCTTGTTCTTCATGAATTTCACTCATTTTTACACACTACAACATGCACAACATCCATAACATATAAGAAAAGGATGAACCCTTACCTTCTTCTTTGATTCTCCAACTTGCTTGAATTTCCAACTTATGAATTTGTGTTTTTCTTGCTTCAATAACAACTCTACTTTGTTAAGGACCCTCCACTTGGTAGAAAATGATTTTTGAAGGAATTTTTGTCAATTTTCTTGTTGGTTTTTGCACTTGGCCGAAATGGCCTTGGAGCTTTCTCTTGCTTTTCTTGTTCTTTTGTTTTCTTGAAATGTCTAGAAGGTGTTGGAAATAAGATGACTAAGTCATCTTTTTATTTATCCATTAAGATCCAAAGTGGGCTAAGCCCACTCTAAGTGGGAAGGCCAACATGGCCCAAAACATAAGCCCATTTTCTTTTTGTACTTCATGACAAATTTTAATTTTTCCAATTTCCAAATTTGCCCTTCGTCTTCCTCCATAATTCCACGAGTCATATTGCGAATTTCCCTTTATGCCCTTGACCTTTCTTAATATTCCCACTTCAAAATTTTCATAACAACTTGTATGCCAAACAAAATAAAAAAAAAATAAGGCCTTGCTTGTCATCTCCCCGCAATTATCTTAAATTATCCAAATGCGCAAAATGCGGGATATAACATTAGAGAACTCTGCAGGCAAGTCATAGTAAGCATCATGAAATCAGAGAAGTATCTAAAGCTATTTTTGTCCATCGCAAGAACAATTCATGAGTTGGATGAGAACAAACAAAATATCAGATGCACACACTCCAGATCAAATTGCAGTCAGTGGGGTATTGAGACTTTCCCCGACAGAATTAAGCATTACTAAAACCAGAGTATACACACAGTTTGCACCCATGAAAAACCTAAAAATATACTGTTGCGTCCAAATGCACACGCAAGTGTACGTGGTCGTACAAGTAATAGAGTGATTATATAAAATCGGATGTCGAACCCACAGAGACTTATGACCAATATTTCACGAAAATAAACTATTGCTTACTATCTATGCAAGTGAAGAATAAAAGTGTCGGTTCTTTTATAACTAAATGCTATAATGTAATTGACTAATAGTGTATCCAGAAATTGTGCTTAGAACGTAATTGAGACCGGCTTTTATCAAGATTTTAGAAGTATTCCAGGGTCGTGGTTGGTTCACCAATCCTATTGAGTCAGTCAAGTATCACACCTTAGCAACTTTGTTCACAATAGCTAATTAACCAGATTATTAATCTCGTAGTATTCTTCCGAACCACTACTCGCCGATTCAAGATAATTCTCCTCCTATATTCCTATGGTATTGACTATCAAGAATGCAATAAGAGCACGGTATATAATTGATTGCGGTAACTAAGTATATTCCTATCCTAGTCACAAATCCTAGCCCAACTTTAGGGATATTCAGATTACAATCTCATTACTTCTTCTCCAAATTAACAACATCTTTCCCAAGCACGTATATCAATGAGTAAATAGAACTCAACTATTGCGCAGACAATCAAGAAATTAAACACAGAAGTAACGAAGCAATTGCATACAAACACGTTACTAAGATTGAAATACTTGTCAAACGTCAATATTCATGGCTACGCCACAACCCTAGAATTTAAGTGTTTAGTTACACATGATTTGATAATGGAGACAAGAATTCATGATTAACATAGGGTTTTTGATGTAAAGAAAAATAATAGAAGAGGAATAAAACCTAGAAAGAGTTTCACAAGTCTCAAAATTCGCCCAAGCCGCCTTTCTAATGTTCAAAACGGCTATTTATATGCTAGGGTAAATATGAGATAAGTTGGCCCAATCCCGATCTAAATAGGACAACTGACGCCGCTTGTGCGCTGGCTGTGCGACGTATGGCCAGCGCACAACCTCCTTTATGTTCTTCTTGTGCGGCGCATGACCATAGCATTCATCCACATGCTACCCATTCTATCTTATCAACACCCATTTATTTTCTCAAGTTTAAGAATCCTCTTGTTTTCGACAGACTAGTGGGAGACGACATTAAGAACGCAGATGACAAACTAGACAGTTCCTGTTTTGCAATTCTTTTTTTTTTTTTTACTTCCCCCTAGCCATCATCTACCCTTCAGACACACCCATAGACTTCATTTTTAACTTCATTCAACAACTCTCCCTTAACTTCACATCCTAACTCCAATTCAATAAGTAACCATTAAAAGTGCCTAAAAAGTAAAACAGGGATCAAATTGGGTCAATAAGAACAACGAGAGTAGGCTAATTGGCTGTTGTAAAAGAAAAGCTAAAGGCTCAACGGGGTTGACTAGGGATATACATACACAAAGGGTAGGCAAGCAACGTTTCAAACTTTGGCTAACAAAGAAATGCCTAGATCACTTCCTAACTTCTCACTCAATTTCATTTCACAAACACACCGGCCAAGTTCTAGTCATCATTATCAAGCATGGATCATACCAGAGTTTCCTCACATCGCACACAACACACAATCAACACAAAACAGATTCATACAACCATCCAATCAAGCAACTATCACAAATCATGCCAAGTGGGTCATACATAAGTCAATGCAGTCTACTATAGAAATGTTTCGAGGTAGGTTGCCTATATATTTTTTTAGCATGCTTTTTAAAGATTTTCTAGAAAAACTCATGGTTTCCACATTCCACCTAACCTGAGCACCTAGCATTCGAGTGGTCTGACAGGCTTGACTCCTACGACTCTTCTACAAAAACTAAAAAATCTAACCCGGTTCAAAGGCCCCCCCTTAGGAAAGAACCGAGGTCCCAAGGGGGTGGATGGTGTGTGCCACTAACGAGGGACTCAAGAAGCTACCAAGAAACCCTAACGCAAGAAAACTGGAAATCTTTTTTTTTCTTCTACTCAAAGACTCAAACACTAACAAAAAGAAAACCTATGGCAACTTGATCACCATCCTTAACCTCAAAATGTTGTTACAAGAGACGTATTTCCCACCCCACACTTAAATCATGCTTTGCACTCGAAGCATATAGATGGAAAAATTTAAAAACAAAGTAAGGCAAGAAATACTCCCTGAGGCCCACTAGGGCCTAGTCATCATCCTCAGCATCCTGTGCCTGGGATTCTTCTTCACTACCCTCCTCCATCTCAGCGGCTATGAGATCCGCAGAACAAAATTCCTCATCAGCGGGCATCCTGCCTTCCTATCCAATGAGCACTCTTGAGTAAGTGGTGTGAGGATACTCCGCAAACACACTCGAGATATCCAGCTCAAACTGCTCACTAGCGAGTACCGCTATCTTGTATAGTTGTGTTAGCACGGTCGATTGAGCCGATCTTTCTTGTGCTGGAGTCAAGTTGAACTGTTTCTGCTCAGGGGCTTTGACATTAGAGATATCTATCATGTTATCTGGGCACTCAAGCACCCTGTCATACTTACTCTCCAAATGCGGGACCAGCTTCCTCAGATATGCTGTAAGTGTGTTTCCGAAGCTGAGCTTGAGGGATTTGCCCTCTCTGATGCGGATCATATCCTGAAGCATCCAGTATCCAATGTTGACCGGCTGCCCAGTCAAGAATAAGCACACTATTGCCACTCTCTCTTTCAGCACGGTGGTGAAGTGGTCAAGAGGCATAATGCGGTAATTTAGTAGCCGTAGCCACACTCGTGCCTCCTTCATAAAATCACCCATTAGCATAGTCTTGTGCTTCCTTGGGTCCTTTCAGTATCTTGCCCACTTAGCCATGGTCTCAGGGCCACATAAGGTTTCCCGAATGTCCTTATAGTTAGGCCTTTTTATGAACTCAAGCAATGGGCCCACGGGATGGTCTAGAACTCCCAATTGTGCACACAAAGTGGAGGCTGTCAACGACACCCATTCACCCCTCAATTGCACTGAATGATGAGGCTCGCCACCCTCTGTTCTTGCCAAAATCATGTTGGAGTAAAGCTCCAGAACCATGTCAATGTTTACCGGCCCTAGGTTATCAAATACCGAGCTCCAGCTCATTCCAACTATTTGATTGTAAATTCCCCTGAAATTTTTCTTCAACGCCACTTTGTTGACAGGCCGTTCATGCACATATCCATCAGCTAAGGGGAACTCTTTGTACCATTCTTCTGCCAAACCAGCCCCGTAAAAGGTAGGTTGAGGCCTCTGGGAAGAGGCCCGAGGGATAGGGACCACTGGTTGCTTTCCACCACGAGTTGTTGGCCCTTTCTTAGTGGCGGTGTGCTTGCCACCTCTACTCCTCTTGGAACCTTGTGACGGGCCTGACTCGTCCACTTTTCCTTTTCCTTTGTTCACCATTGTACCTGTAGAGATTCAAAACACAAACATCCAACTTCGTTAGCAAATCTTAAACCAAGTGGGGTCGTGAAACGACCCTACTCTTATTGCAAGCTGTGTGTTTATGCATTGAATGTTCATCTTTCTTGATGTTCGGGTACTCTCATGGCTTTAATGACTCTCCAGCACTTACTTCTGACTATGATACACAAAACTCAAAACAAAGAAGTTAACTAATTTTTAGCCTAAAATGACAAAATTAATGAAATAAAGACTATCTTACAAAACAAAGAAAAGCATGTTGAATGACCTATGGGTGTTCATGGCAATGCCCTATGGTTTAGAATGTTCTTTCAAGTTTATTTGCTACTCAAGACTTCACAAAAATCACACGAAACTTAATTGAGGAATTTTATCAAGCAACTTGTGGGCATAGAACTATCCCTTGAAGTTTTGCAATAATGGAGAGTTGTAAAACCCTCCCTTATGTTTGGGGATCATTGTTATAGCATCCACCACTCTTTACAAACAACACAATACGGAAGCATCCATCCAAATTCGCCCAACCCACAAACCCTTGTTTATAAATCTCTCACCCCAACAAAAAGGGGAAAGAAGGAATGGGATTTCATTGATGAAAACACACGAATTCTTACCTTGTGTTGTGGAGGAGATGATTTACACTACTTTCCTTGGGGTTGGAAGGGATTGGGAGAAGGGTTTTAGTGTTTGAGTTCGGTTGGGAGCTGTTTTAGAGAGAGGGGGGTTTTGGGAGGATTGGGGAATAAGTGAGGGGTCGGCCGTGTCTTATTCTTTTAAAAGAATTCGAATTGGGCCGACCCGTGCGTTGGCCATGCGTCGCATGGTCATCGCACAACATCCCCCTTTCTGAACTTTATACTTAGAAAAAATTTTGCTCTGATTTCCCTTCATGCGCTGGCAATGCGTCGCATGACCAGTGCACAATACACCCCTTTCTGAACTTTGTACTTAGCCAAAATTTTGGCTCTGAGTGCTGATCATGTGCTGACCATGCGACGCATGGTTAGCGCACAATACACCCTTTTCTGAACTTTGTACTTAGCCAAAATTTTGGCCTACTTACCCCTCGTGCGATTTCCATGCGACGCATGGGCA
Organism: Lycium barbarum; assembly: GCF_019175385.1. Taxonomy (NCBI): domain Eukaryota; kingdom Viridiplantae; phylum Streptophyta; class Magnoliopsida; order Solanales; family Solanaceae; genus Lycium; species Lycium barbarum. Next base: position 101,658,913 of record NC_083346.1, on the reverse strand, counting down.
TAGCACACACAAACCTGGAGCAGTTTCATTACTTGCTTCGAGCGTTTATTGTTCCTGCTCATTATTTGGTCCTGCAACATGAACACACACATGACATATATGCTACAAAAGTTGGGTTGCCTCCCAACCAGCGCCTTAGTTAAGGTTGTGGCACGACACTTTTTGTTTGTTTGTTTTACATTGTTACATTACAAACTCGGGTTGCCTCCCGAGAAGCGCCTGAGTTAACGTCGCGGCACGACGTATATCCTTCCCTACTAGTCATCGAGTAGCACTTGCTCCTTTTCCTTGTCAAAATTTTTGCCCCAATATCGCTTGAGGAGCTGCCCATTGACCAAGAACTTGGGCACCTCATCCGTAGTTTGTATTTCGACGGCCCCATGGGGTGTGATTTTTGACACCACAAATGGGCCAGACCATCGGGACTTAAGCTTTCCCGGAAATAACCGCATCCTAGAGTTGAAGAGTAGTACCTGCTGCCCTAGGGCGAATTCACGATGTTGTATATGCTTGTCATGCCATCGCTTTGTTTTCTCCTTGTACAGCTTTGCATTCTCATACGCCCCCGATCTGAATTCATCAAGCTCGTGCAGCTGCAACAGCCTCTTCTCTCCGACCAAGCTCATATCAAGATTTAGCTTTTTGATTGCCCAATATGCTTTGTGCTCTAGCTCAACCAGCAAATGACATGACTTCCCATAGACTAACCTGTAAGGAAAAGCTCCGATGGGGGTTTTATATGCTGTGCGATAAGCCCATAAAACGTCATCCAACTTCATTGCCCAATCCTTCCTCTGAGCGTTCACAGTTTTCTCTAAGATTTGCTTTACCTCTCTATTTGAGACCTCTACCTATCCGCATGTCTGTGGGTGGTAAGCTGTAGACACCTTATGCTTCACCCCATATTTCGCCAGAAGGTTCTTCAGCAGGCTGTTGGAGAAGTGGGCACCCCCATCGCTGATCATAGCCCGTGGAGTTCCAAACCTCGCGAATATATTCTTTCGCACAAAATTCACCACCACCTTCGCATCATTGGTTGGAAGAGGGACTGCCTCTACCCATTTTGAAACATAATTGACAGCAAGCAGAATGTACCTGTTACCGAAGGATGGTGGGAAGGGCCCCATAAAGTCGATGCCCCAAACGTCAAATATCTCCACCTCTAATATGTTCGTCAGAGGCATCTCGTGCCTCTTAGAGATGTTTCCCGTTCATTGACATCAATCACAACTTCTAGCAAATGCATGGGCATCTTTGAAGAGGGTAGGCCAATAGAAGCCAGATTGTAATACCTTAGCCGTAGTACGATCACCTTGAAAGTGTCCCCCGTATGGGGAAGAATGACAACTCTCCAACACTTGACCCACCTCAGTCTGTGGAATGCATCTCCTCACTAGCTGATCAGTTCCTTGCTTAAACAAATACGACTCATCCCATATGTAAAACCGTGAGTCATGATATAACTTCTTTCTCTGCTGTGAAGTGGCTTCAGGTGGGTACACCCCACTTACGATCAAGTTCACAATATCAGCATACCATGGGACTTCGGCAACAGGAATTGCAAATAGCTGCTAGTCAGGAAAAGACTCTCGAATTTGAACATCCTCCACAAAATGGTTATGGTTGTCCAATCTAGACAGGTGGTCTGCAACTTGGTTCTCCGCTCCCTTTCGATCTTTAATCTCAATATCAAATTCTTGCAACAGAAGAATCCACCGAATCAACCTGGGTTTAGCATCCTTCTTGCTGAACAAGTAGCGAATAGCTGCATGGTCTGTGTAAACAATAACATGTGTTCCAACAAGATAGGATCGAAACTTATCAAACGCATAAACCACAGCTAGCAGCTCCTTCTCTGTCACAGTGTAATTCAATTGGGCAGCGTCTAAAATCTTGCTAGCATAGTTGATAGAATGAAAAACCTTCTCTCGTTGCTGTCCCAGCACAGCCCCCACAGCGTTGTCACTTGCATCACACATTAACTCGAATGGAAAGTTCCAGTCAGGTGCAATGATTATTGGTGCAGTTACCAATCTCGTCTGTAGACCTTCAAAGGCTTTAATACATGCATCATCAAATAAGAATTTCACATCCTTTTCAAGTAATCTGCACATCGGACTTGAGATCTTTGAAAAATCCTTTATGAAGCGCCTGTAAAATCCTGCATGCCCGAGGAAACTGCGCACACCCTTGACTGATATGGGGGGTGGCAGCTTCTCAATGACCTCCATTTTTGCACGATCAACCTTCATCCCTCTCTTTGAAACCTTGTGCCTAAGGACTATTCGTTCTCGGACCATAAAGTGACATTTTTCCCAATTTAAGACCAGGTTAGTTTCTTCACATCTTGCCAGTACTCGGTCTAGATTTTGCAAGCAAACCTTAAAAGAGTTCCCGAATACCGAAAAATCATCCATGAACACTTGTACGAAGTCCTCAACCATCTCTGAAAAAATAGCCATCATACACCTTTGGAAAGTCGCGGGTGCATTACACAACCCAAATGGCATGCGTTTGAAAGCATATGTGCCATATGAGCATGTAAACGCGGTCTTCTCCTGATCCTCCGGGGCAATAGCTATCTGATTGTAGCCAGAGTAACCGTCTAGAAAATAATAAAACTCTTGCCCGGCTAACCTGTCTAGCATTTGATCTATGAAGGGAATAGGATAGTGATCCTTTCTGGTTGTCTCGTTTAGCGTGCGATAATCCATGCAGATTCTCCATCCAGTGATGTTATAGTAGGAATGATCATTTTTGTCATTTGTCACAACTGTCATCCCTCCTTTCTTCGGGACGCATTGCATCGGGCTCACCCACTTACTGTCCGAAATGGGAAAAATAATGCCTGAATCTAACCACTTAATTACCTCTTTCTTGACAACCTCCTTCATCACAGGGTTTAGTCTCCGCTGATGTTGTGCGCTAGGCTTATGATCATCCTCCATGAGTATCTTGTGCATGGACAGCGCGGGGCTAATTCCCTGAATATCAGATATCTGCCACCCCGATGCTCTTTTGTGGGACTTCAATACTTTGAGACAAATATTAACCTCTTCGGTGGTCAACTCTGCTGCCAATATCACTGGAAAGGTATCCCCCTCACCTAAGAATGCATATTTAAAATGGGCGGGCAGGGGCTTCAATTCCAATTTCGGAGGCTCTTCAATTGATAACTTCGGAGTTACTCCCATTGTCCTGTCTAAGTGCTCAAACTCGCCTGCCCGAATATAAATACTCACCATATCTAGACTCTGCACCATCTCAAACGTCTCCATGTCACAAAAAATATCATCCCTCACTAAGGCTCTCTTCAAAGGATCATGAGAAGCGATGAGTGGCCTTCGTGTATCATCATTCAGAACAGTAATGGCGGACAGCTCCTCATAGATTGCAGGCATCTTCAGAGCTTGGTATACATTAAAGACCTCTACTTTATCATGTACTCGCATGGTAAGCTCCCCAGCAGCTACATCAATAAGTGCTCTCCCTGTAGCCAAGAACGGATGCCCCAAAATAAATGGGACTTCCGGGTCTGGCTCGAAATCCAATATCACAAAGTCAGCAGGAATTATCAACGACCCTACTTGTACCAATACATCTTCAATAATGCCTTCGGGTCTTACTAACGATCTGTCTGCCAGCTGAAGAACTATAGTGGTTGGTCTGGGCACTCCCAAACCTAGTTTTCGGAAGATAGACGAAGGCATTAGATTTATACTTGCACCTAGATCACAAAGTGCTCGAGCAACATCCTGTGTCCCAATAGAAATCTCAATAGTGAAACTCCGGGATCCTTCAATTTTGTGGGCAAGTTGTTCTGAATACGAGAAGTGCATTCCTCAGTAAGTGCAACCGTGGCATACTCTGTGAAACGGCTCTTGTTCGCAACAATATCTTTGATGTACTTAGCATACTTTGGAATACCCTGCAGCATATCAACCAAGGGGACGTTCACGTGTACCTGCTTAAGTAAATCAAGAAACTTCTTATAAGTAGCCTCTTCTTTCTGTCTCCCCAGACGTTGAGGGAATAGAGGCGGTGGCTTTGCAACCACGGCCTATGGCTGCTTTGCCACTGCTGCCTTGACTGCCTTCTCTTTTTCACCCTCTACTCGACCAGTTTTCTTTGAAGTCACTTCCTCTAGTTCTCGCCCATTTCGCAGAGTTACAGCATTGCAAGGCTTGGCATTCACATCTGTGTCACTTGGAAGTCCCCCAGGAGGTCTAGTATTTTGTGCACCAGCTATCTGTCCCATCTGCCTCTCTAAATTCCGCACAGCCAAATCGTGATTCTGATTATCTGCTATCAACTTCTGCTGGTCTATCATCATCTTCTGCATGTCACCCATCATCTTTTTCATCATCTCTTCCATACTGTTTGTGGGAGCTTGAGGAGCAAGTGCTGACTGATAGTTCTGCTTCTGATTACCTGAGTTGTCACTCCACCTGAAATTCGGGTGGTTCCTCCAATTTAGGTTGTAGGAATTTCCGTATTGATTGTTGTTTCCTTGCCCCTTGCCTGCATTACCCACAAAGTATATGGATGCGGGATTTGCAGGGCATTCATCACTGTTGTGACCCTCTCCGCAGATATCACAAAAGACTATGGCTTGCTGCACTGCATGCACCTGTGGTGGAGCTTGCGACGCAGCTAACTTCCTGAGGTCGGTGCGCATGGCATCAATCTGTGCTGATAATGTTGTAAAATTATCTACTTCAAAGATGCCCGGTGCTTTCCTAACTGAACTGCTAGCTGCATCATCCTGCCAGTCTGGCGTGCTCTGAGTGAACCTGTTCAATAATGTGAATAGTTCTTCATAGCTTAGATCAAGAGCCTGCCCTCCTCAGCAGTGTCTAGTGATGACTTATGTTGGGCATCCAGACTCTCAATAAAAGTGTGTGCCAGAACTTCATTCGTCTGATGGTGGTGAGGACAATCTCTGAGCAAACCCTTAAACCTCTCCCAGGCTTGATACAAATTTTCTCTATTTTTCTGCCTGAATGACATGATCTCCCTTCGGGGGCGAGCGGTCTTTGCTGGTGGAAATAACCTTGTCAAGAATTTAGTCTCCAAGTCATCCCACATAGTGATAGAATTGGCGGGCTCTACTAATAACTAGTTACTTGCATTCCCCAATAGAGAGAAGGGGAACAGTGTTAGTCGCACATATTCTTTAGTGACCCTTCCAGTAGCAAAAGTATCGACAATCTGCAGAAAAGTACGAATGTGACGCTGAGGATCCTCATGTGACATTCCCGTGAATTGCCCACTAGAGTGAAGTAGCTGAATCATAGGATGCTTCAGCTCAAAGTGCCCTTCGATGGTGGGCTTGACAATGCTTGAAGTGACATCTGCCATACGAGGCACTGCAACCTCTCTCACTTTCACCGGTTGATTATTAGCCATGACCACAGGTAATTATGCGACAGCCTGCGGGTTCTACAATAAATTCAAATCTCTCCTGCGCCGATTGAAAGTACATTCAGGCTCAGGATCGAATTCCTCAAGGCTGTTTTGACTCGCAGTCCTTCGCATTCGAGTAAAGTACCTGCAATCAAGTAACAACTAAGATCAAGACGTTAACACTTGGATAAAATGAAGCAATAAAATTTATTATGGCAAAAATAATTGATTTCTAAGTCCCCGGCAGCGGCGCCAAAAACTTGTTGCGTCCAAATGCACACGCAAGTGTACGTGGTCGTACAAGTAATAGAGTGATTATATAAAATCGGATGTCGAACACACAGAGACTTATGCCCAATATTTCACGAAAATAAACTATTGCTTAATATCTATGCAAGTGAAGAATAAAAGTGTTGGTTCTTTTATAACTAAATGCTATAATGTAATTGACTAATAGTGTATCCAGAAATTGTGCTTAGAACGTAATTGAGACAGGCTTTTATCAAAATTTTAGAAGTATTCCAGGGTCGTGGTTGGTTCACCAATCCTATTGAGTCAGTCAAGTATCACACCTTAGCAACTTTGTTCACAATAGCTAATTAACCGGATTATTAATCTCGTAGTATTCTTCCGAACCACTACTCACCGATTCAAGATAATTCTCCTCCTATATTCCTATGGTATTGACCTATCAAGAATGCAATAAGATCACGGTATATAATTGATTGCGGTAACTAAGTATATTCCTATCCTAGTCACAAATCCTAGCCCAACTTTAGGGATATTCAGATCACAATCTCATTATTTCTTCTCCAAATGAACGACGTCTTTCCCAAGCACGTATATTAATGAGTAAATAGAACTCAACTGTTGCGCAGACAATCAAGAAATTAAACACAGAAGTAACGAAGCAATTGCATACGAACACGTTACTAAGATTGAAATACTTGTCAAACGTCAATATTCATGGCTACGCCACAACCCCAGAATTTAAGTGTTTAGTTACACATGATTCGATATTGGAGACAAGAATTCATGATTAACATAGGGTTTTTGATGTAAAGAAAAATAATAGAAGAGGAATAAAACCGAGAAAGAGTTTCACAAGTCTCAAAATTCTCCCAAGCCGCCTTTCTAATGTTCAAAATGGCTATTTATATGCTAGGGTAAATATGAGATAAGTTGGCCCAATCCCGATCTAAATAGGACAACTGACGCCGCTTGTGCGCTGGCTGTGCGTCGCATGGCCAGCGCACAACCTCCTTTATGTTCATCTTGTGCGGCGCATGACCAACGCATGGTCTGTCTGAGATTTAGGAATGGTGTTTTTGTGCGCTGGCTGTGCGGCGCATGGCCAGCGCACAACCCCCTTTATGTTCTTCTTGTGCGGCGCATGACCAACGCATGGTCTGTCTGAGATTCAGGAATGGTGTTTTTATGCGCTGGCTGTGCGGCGCATGGCCAGCGCATGAGACCCTTCAGTGGTCAGATTTTGCCTTCAAGTGCTCGAACTTCCTTCGCAACCTTCAATCGACGTACCCAACCTCGGAATCACTCAAAACTGCCCGGAATACCCTTCGTTGGTCCTTGTTGTACCTATTCATATAAACACACCAACATAAGCTCATATACAACAATTCACTTTCAAAACTGCGATGAAAGTGCTAAGAAGTAAAGTGTAAATGACACTAAATCTAGATATTTGTGCAAATGTTATATACCCTATAGAACAACATGTTTAAGTTAAAACTAATGGAGGTACTAAGACTTCCCTCTTAGCAATTCACAATTACTTAATGATAGCAAAACTAGTACCAACAATCAGTTTTTTTGTTTTTCTCAACACAAGGTACCCACTAAGGACATAATTAGGTCACTAGGCATTAAGGCTCATATGAGCAGCTTAAGCTAATGAAAAAAAAAAAGAAAACAAAAACGGCAACTAACATTTGTAAAGTGTCACACATTTAACGTAGGGGCATTAGAGCTGAATTCATACACAAAGAAAAAGTCAATTTACCTTTCGCACATCCAAACAGGGTATAGAATGGCCAGGATGACTCAATAAAATTAGTGGCCCAAAGCTAACTTTTAATAAAAAGCATATGTTCTTTTTTTTTCCTCTTTACATACTTGTTGTTTATAGTGTAGTATTTTTTTTAAAAAAATAAAGCTTTTAACTACACATAGTAATATTATTGCTATTATTTATATTAAGAAGGATTAATTTTAGTTAATACTATGTTATCCATGTGTTTGTAATATCATCCGTTAGATGTTTTTGTATATAGTTTTATTTACTAATATGGCGATGTGAGTACTGATATTCAAAATTCTAAAATATTTCTGTTACAAAGATTTTTTCCTTTTCTACAAACATCAATATTGCCTAAGAAAAAATAAAATTATAAAATTCACTATTAATAAAAAAGTTCGGGTGACCAAATATTTGAGGCCAGATTTTTTTTTTATAATAGTGTAGGCTGCAAATCATGAAGGGTGATTGTAAAATGCTTTGAATCTCGCAGTTTTTAAAACCTGTATGTCCATGATGGTTGAAGATGCTGGGAAGAGGAGTTGGAAAGTTAGTAGCCTATGGAATAGTAAATCTTCAACTCTTCTCGTATCTCCTACCGCTTCCTCTGGAGGAAGATACGAGTTGTCTTTTGTTGATATAAATGTATTTCAGATAATCCGCATGAAATACCTTCACCCATGTTGATAACTTGCACGATCAAATATGTAACTTAATTTATGCCAGATTTTCGCCTAGAGATTAATCAGGTTATTTTATCTGTTCCAAGTTCAGTTTGCGAAATAATAACAAACAGAAAAGTAATGACACTATATTATTACGTGGAAACCACCCGACTCACAAAAGGTGCGAAAACCATGACCTATACCTTTGCAGGATTCGTCCCAAACTCCACTATAACTGTGAGCCTCAACAAATTTCAGATTACAAAGCTTGTAACTTAGGAATTAACTCTAATTATATCTCAATAATTTCCCTAGACTATTGAGCCTACTCCAAGTCCCTCAACTTGGAGCTGAATTTGACAATTGTTTATACCTATTACAATGCTTCTGTCACACCCCGAACCATAGCCTGAGCGTAACACGGTACTCGATGCCTTGCTGCATGTGATCAAGCAAACCACATGGCTTGTTGAATCAACATGGGGTATGAACTGATGCGGAATACACTTAAAAACATGGATATTCTGAATAACATGAGTCATCATAATACTAATAAAAATACTGTTTAAACATGATGTGGAAATAGGATGAAAATATAATAAGTACCGAGCCAATGCTGGCTATACGACTCTGAACATCTGACATGACATAATTGAACTAATCTATGAAACCTCTAACATGAGTCTGACTGCTAAACTATTTACCGGGATAAGGCCTCCGGCATACCTTAGCTACATAACTGACATGAAAATAAATAAAGATAACACCTCAAATGGAAGGGGCTCACCAATAGCTACTACGGGAAAAGTCCTAACGAGCTGATCAGTCATCCTGTAAATCTGCATTGTGAAATGCAGGCCCCCGGAAAATAAAAGGGGACGTCAGTAAACTTAAACTGTACTGGTATGTAAAGCAACTGAATGGAATAAACATGGCAAATGGAATAATAGAACTGAAACAGAAACTGTATCTTTAAGCTGAACATGAACATTAATATCATCTGACATGAATAAAATATTTTAAGTCTGTAAAGATATCTGTGGGAGTTCATTAGTATAACCGACATGTAACCACCATGTAAATACGTGGCGTCTGATCTCTGCCCGATCAGCTAAGTCATCTCATACCTTGCCGGGGTACGAGACATGAATATGGCATGAATGGATCCAATATCCCGCAATGGGGGAACATGAAGGAATCGTCCTAACTGGGCGGAACGATTCTTATCCTACGCTAGCATACGTAGTTTCGTGTATTAAACCTTCTTGGTAATCTGTGCAACTCCCAAAACATGAACATGGATATAGTTGGCTTAGAAGCCCATGTATTACATAAACATGGCTTGTAACATGGTATATAAGTATACTTTAACATGAACATGGATTTGGATATATATATATATATATATATATATATATATATATATATATATATATATATATATATATATATATATATATATAATTTGTCTGAAACATGGAAACATGTAGGATTTTCATGGGATTGATCATAATAGTTAATAACCTGCATTTAAGAACCCATGGAATGTAACGTATGGGTTTTTATGGATTACAGACAGATTCTCAATAACCAAAAGGGAATATTAAGAAAACAATAACGAACTATTAATACAAACATGGTATATCATGGTACATGTACTTAGGATTATCATGAACATGTCTAGAACCCTAGTTTTGGTGAACTTTCGTATAAACATAGAAGAATATGGCGTGGGGAAGAACAATGATGTTCCCACATGTAGATAGATGTAACACCCTCATCTCCCTAGGGTGTGATGGGCACCCGACCCTTACTTAGGGCTGAGCGAACCCTCAGACCCTTAGTGCACACATAATCTTCTTAGACTTTTAAATCAAATAAAGATGAAATACATAGTACAGCTTTCAGAAATATTCTTTTTCATCGTTATTCTCAAATCAAACAAAAGCTGTAATCATGTAGAATTTATCACATAACACAGAATGACATATCGGCTGATGGAGCCGCTTACAAAACTGACATTCTATACCCACGACTCTGTCTGCAAAGTCTCTAACATTACTCAGAAATCATAGCACATATACTCTGACTCGGCAGCACTCCAGGAGCAAATGGAGCTTGCCAACGCCGCTGGAACATCTTCTATAATGGCTTCTACTCATCTGGGTGTACCTGCGCGGCATGAAACGCAGCCCCCGAAGAAAAGGGGGTCAGTACGGAATATGTACTGAGTATGTAAAGCATGGAATACAGAAAACAGAACCATAATCGAAACAAGCAGTACAAAAGTAAGTACATTTTTAGAATACCAAAATGCTTATTTTTCAGAACGCAAATTGTGTATACCGATGTCATATGTCAGAAGGAGTACAAAAAATAGGTAGATCATCCAGAGTGCCAAAATGCTTACTTTCCAAACACAGACCATGCGTGCCAACATCGTATGTCATCATATGCATATACATATAACTGATTCATATGTAACATAATAGTGCCGAGGAACGTACGGCCCGATCCATATATAACATATTAGTGCCGAGGAACGTTCAACCCAATCCATATATAACATATATTATATTACTGCGGAACGGGCAGAAGATTAGTACAGACAATAAGCACGATATGCAGAATAATAAAAACAACTTACTGGAAACACGAATCATGCATGCCAGGAACGGTATCCGGCCCCTTGCGGGACCCGGGGAACGTGGCGCCACCCTGCCTTTGGCGCCACACACATCATACTCCAGAAGATTTGCTCTGTAATCTCCGTCACACATCATAATATCACATCACAAGATCAAAAATATACATATACACATATATGGTTCGGCGAACCATGAACACATCATAACACCGTAACACATCATACTTCGGAATACATATATGGCACCCGGCCCTCAAGAAAGGGACCCGGCGAACCATGCGCACGATATATACCGGCCCGGGACTCGGCGAAAAAGGTAATGGCACATGCACGAGCAGAGTAGTGAGAAACTATATGCATATAAATCAAGACTCGATAGATAAGTATACTTACCGACACCTGAAGGCTCAGAAACAAGTTTCGGGTCAATCCGACTCAGTATAAGAAAGTTATGAGCGTTTGAAGTACAGAACCTTCTACGAACATTTTAGAAGCTATTTTTTTGGAAAATCAAAGCAACAATCATATCAAGCATCTTTCGGATATCGTTATGGATCAAATCAAATAGAGCTTTTGGAACCATACGTACATATCAAAATATATCAAAGACTCAATGGAATAATCGAACGTACTAGCATTTGAAGATCAAAACCTTAGTCATATCAATTATCTTTCGAATGCCATTTGGAAACATATCAAACGAACTTCGGACATCATAGATACGCATCAAAACCATATGAAACAACTTATGGAAGTCAAGAATATTAGCCATCCTAGTGGCTCTAAGAATAGGAAATTTCTTTGAAATCATACATATACGTCATTTGCTCGTTTCATCAAGATCATGCCAAAATAAAGAAAGGGTAAGCCTTACATACCTTGTCTGCTTCCTTAGCTAATCCGAACTTAAGTCTTGGCCTTTCCAAAATCTATAACAATATTAGTGAGTAACAAACATTAGATGTAGATGTCCAAGAACCTTATCCTGAACTAACACTTTGTCTACAGAAATTTCGGCAGCATTTCCCCTGTAAATACACCATCCCCGAGAATCTAACTCGGCCAATTTTATCAACAACAATCCGAGAATTCAACTCGGCCAAATTATCAACAACAATATCAACAATCACATCTCCAACTTCAACAATTAAACCACGTTAAAGAGGACTTTTGAATTAGTGGGAATACTAGAAGAAAATATTTTTTTGGATCAAAATTGGAGGCTTCAATTTTTCCTCTTCTTGGCCGAATGGCCCTTGTTTTTACTCTTCTTCAAAGTTCTTGAAAATTCTAAGTGTTGTGAATGGAAAATGAGCTCTAACTCTCATCTTTTGTTTATCAAAGTTGGGCTCCCATGTGGGCCTTGGACCACTCCATGTGGCCGGCCACTTGGCCCCTTTTTATTAAGCCCACTTTTTTTTTTTGTTTTTTTTTTGTTTTGCACTTCATGAAAATTTATTTTTCAAATTTCAAATTTGCCCTTAGCCTTCTGCAATATTTCTATGAGCCATCTTGCGAATTTCCCTTTTTACCCTTAGCCTTTCTCCATATTTCCATACTAATAAACAACTTGTTCATTAAAATAATTTTGAAAAATAGTCTTGCCCTTGACTTTTCGCAATTATCTCGAATTATCCGAACGTACAAAATACGGGCTATAACAATAGAAACCCTACATACCTGTAACACTCCAAAATTTGTATAAAAGTCTGAACATTGAGAAGAAGTCCCAAAGCCTTAGTCTTGAATCCTTGTGATGGGTTTTCTTGAAAACCCTAGGTTAGGAATAATAAATTCTTATTTAGAAATCATAGATATAGGTTAGAATTCATTTGAAAGGCTTGGAATAGACTTACCTTAGCGTATGCGAGTGATGGGAGGAGAAACACTTCATTCTAGGGCTTAAGAATATGAAAAATAAGAAAAGAAACTGAAGTCCCGTATTTATACTATAGATGAGTCGGGAAAATGTACGGGCACCATGTACGACCCGTGCAATAATGTGCGACCCAAACTTCGTGGCCGTATCTGAATGATGGTTTTCCAGAAACTTACGATTTTCGTGAAAGGACATACGGTTTTGAAAATATGGCCCATACTTATTTTTACGGTCAGTATAAAATGTATGGTCAAAAAGTACGGCCCGTACATATCTTGATCGTATGGTTTTGAAAATGTACGGTCCATATATCTTGACCGTATCTCGATTGACAAATTCCGGTGACTTGGATTTTCTGGGAGCGATGTATTCCCAATAAGTACGACCCATACTTATAAGTACGGTCCGTATAATTTGACGCAAAACGTGAATCACTGAATAGTAACGAATTTTCAATCCTTACACTTTTCGTTGGTTTCTAAATCCCTGAATCATGAACATAGCTTAGTTTAAAGGTACGAGGTGTTACAGCTTCTAAGAAAGCTGAAAATGTACAACTCGATAAACAACCCTAACATAAAATAACTTGAAGACTGTAAAGCATTACACAATTAAACAGGTTCTCCAACTAGGTCATACGTATCAGGCTGCACTTCAGTAGTCAATCAGAACTCTGAATTATTGTTTTTGCTTATTTGCTCGAATTATGCTTTTCTCTCTATGTGAGTGCGTCGTTTCTTCCAATAGAGACTTGCATTTATATAGTTATTGGTGAGTAGCAATTCGGCTAAACACAAACACATACTTGATAAGGCCCATGAGGAGAGATAATGTTTGACATGGAGGCAACCTGTTGCTTGTCATGCGGCTTGATATGTGCACTGTAGGAGTCTGGAGTTTATCTCAAATAACTTTTCCAAGGACTCCTATATCCTGTTCGCTAAGTCCGTATCTCGAGATCTTTTAATCCAAGAGTTTTACTTGCATCTGGACCCTGAGATGGAACATGTCCATTGACCTGATTCATTTACTTTGTCAATCATCAAAGCATATATGGTCCAACACATGTCATGCGATTCGCCACGAGTACTTCAAGCCAAATGAGGGACATGTAACCTAAAGAAGTCGGCTTGCCTATTGCAAAATAAAATAATTGTGCTGACTTTAGTTCATAAATATTATTTCGTGAATAATTCTTACTTCGTGTACTTATCCATTATAAATTGCTTTTACCTTTTGCTTGTCTTTTTCTACAGTTCCGGGAGCGGATACATTATGTTGTTTATTACGTTGATATGATACAAGTGACACGACAATCCAGAAACAGATTAGTTTTTAATGTAGTTTATCTTGTAAAATGCATGACTAATGGTTGTTCAGAGTCTCAGAGTCACGACCCAATTCACCTAAGTTTTGATGGAGAACCACACAACATGCATAGGCTCAAAATAAAAGAAAAGGCAAAATACATCAAAACACTCCTAAACTATACCCAAAATGTCGATACCACAACTATACAGACGACCCATTACACACCTAATATATTTTAAAGTGCTATTTATTACCCCTTAGAAGCTGATGTGGCAAAAATAAAAATAAAAATTCAAAAATAGGCAAGTGAAGTCAAAATTAAAATAAAAATGATTTTTAAATAATTCCTCCACCACTACTACCCCCAACCCCAACCCCACGCACCCCACCCCCTTCTCTTCTCCTCTATGCCCCCCGACCCCCCTCTTTCTCATCTTCATCTTCTTCCATTCCCACCCTCACTGCCTTCCTCCCCCCCCCCCCCCTCCCCCTCTCCCCATTCTTCCTCAACTTCCTCTTTTCCTCCACACCCCTCGTCACTGCTCCCTTCCACGTTACCCCACTCCTTCTTCTCCTCCACCTTCACGCCACCCCCGCCCCGACGCCCACCACCACCCCCACCGGAAAAACTGGATTGAGGAACAAATCATCCAATTCCTCGACAAATTCGTCCCACTTCCACTCAAATTCGTCCAAGTTTAAGAAACAATACGTAACTATAATGAAGAAATTGCACGAATTGGCCTTCAAATGGACTTTTAATAACAATGAAGAAATTGTACGAACTGCCCTTCAAATGGATTGGATAATTTTTCTTCATTGTTGTTAAACAATGAAGAAATTGCACGAACAGTCCTTCAAATGGACTGGATAATTCTTCTTCATTGTTGTTAAACAATGAAGAAATTGCACGAACTGCCCTTCAAATGGACTGGAGAAATTGAAATTGCACGAACTGCCCTTCAAATGGACTGGAGAAATTGAAATTGCACGAACTGCTCTTCAAATGGACGTTTAAAAGAGATTTGGGTGATGTTAGTGATGGGGTAGTGGTTGAGGGGTTAGTGATGGAGAAGATGAAGAAGAAGAAGGGTGCCGGGGGGGGGGGGGGGGGGAGGAGGGGTTATTTATATTTTACAATAAAGGAAAAATAAATTAACTAAAAGAAAAGAAAAATAATTTAAAAGAAATCTGATTTGGCGCTGACGTAGTGCTGACGTGGCAGGCGAGTGTATTACACTTTCCATTGTGCAAGTGGTTATCAGTTTGCAGGGGTAAATAATTTCACTTTTTAGATGTTCAGGTATATAATAGGTCGCCCGTATAGTTTATGCGTGATATCGATATTTTGGGTATAGTTTAAGGGTGATTTGATGTATTTTGCCTAAAAGAAAATAACATAAATAAAAGGAGCCGAATACCCCAAAAACAAATACAATCACCCACAAACTAGTGTCAGAAGTCATGAACACGCAGGGTTTAATGCATATGTACAATGATGACAAGCTAGCATGTGATCCTACACACATATATATAGCCTATGATAGTATGATGTTAAAACGAGTGTCACGACCCAAATCTAGCACTAGGCTATGACAAGGCGCCCAACAAGCCACCACCTCACCAGGCGACCCCACTATGCTAACATGCTCATAACGGTAAGACAAAAGAGATACTACAGTAATATGATATAGCATAAATGTTGTAATGAAGATAATATCTGATATGTATCGTACAAACCGTAATATCCAAAAGCTATACAGTAAGTCATGCAACTAATCATTGGGTACAGTGTACGAGACGCAGCTCGAAAGTAAAGATAATACCGAATAAAAAATGATAATGTCTAAAAATTAATAGGTGCTTAAAATATTATCAAAAAAAAAAAAAAGAATTAAATCATAATAAGGATTGAGTGGGATGATCCGCTTTTTAATCCATTTTAGTCCAACCTATTTCAACTCAAGTAATTTTTGGATAGATTAATGACCAATTCATTTATTAACTCAGTCAATTTTAACGCGTCCAAATTCAGCACACCACTCCCATCTTACACCCGTGGATATAACAAGCATAGTTTAAATTTTGCTTTTTATTCCTTAATAGAAGGAAAGTTATGTTTGATGTATAGGAAAGGCAGAACTGGAAAAAGAAGAAATCAAGAACAGAAAGGGAGCAAGAACCTTATACCTATCCCAATTTTTAGCTCATTGAACATGTATATGGAGAGCTACTGTATAAATAGATACAAGGCTCAGTTTTTAACCAAATCCATATTCTTAGAATCATGTCACGGCAAAAAATTATTAACAGTTGGGAAATCATAGTACTAAAATATAATGAGACCTTTTTTATGTGAATTATATATCCTTGTTTTTTCTTCTAAAAAGTTTTACCTAATTAATATGTTATGACATTATTGCAAGGAATAAAACTTGAATCCCACATCGATTAAATAGAATATTTTTGTGCGGATTGTCCTTCAAAGGCACTGGTCTTTAATTTTTGTCCCTCAAATTGATGGTCTTTAATTTCTGCCTTTCGCCTAATACCCCGAGATTCTGGATTCGAACTCCAGCTCAGTAAGAAAAAAATCACAAGGCAGAGGTTTGTAGTAAAGTTAGGCCTATTCGGACAAAAGTTAGGGTTTAAGGCAAACTTTTACTCAAAATTAGGGGTAAAAGTTAGACTTTAAGACAAAGATTTATAAAATTCCAACTAAGTAAAAAAAATATTAAAAAAAAAAAAATTGTCTGAAGGCAAAACTTTGCCTGCCTTATGCTTGAAGGCAAAATTCTGCCTTAAGGTAGAGTTTCAAACTTTACCTTATAATTTTTTTTTTTTAATTTTTTATTGAGCGGGGTTCGAATCAAAAACAAAAATTAAAAACTAGTGCCTTTGAAGGGAAATCGTGCAAATGACCTTTAAATAGGAAGCCGATGTGGAGCTTATATAGCATTGGGCTTTTCCACCTCATTAGCTAGCTCTTGGAGTGTGTTTCTCTTAGGAATAAGATTGTATCAGTGGTACTTGTATCAGATTCACCCATCACCCTCCGTGCCCATCGTACCTTGAATGGTGACGCCGCCGGGCTCTCCCACCTCAATAGCTAGGTTTGGGGTGTGGCTTTTTTAAGGTTGTATCATAATACTCTTCAAATTGAAATAGTAAAGGTAGATTTTCAAAAAAGCAATAACATTTTGTTTTTCTAAACATCAAATACTTAGAAATAAATTCAATTTGAAGAAACAACTAGTATTTGAGATGGGGAAGCACTATTCTAAGAAAGTAGGAGTAATTTTTTCCAGTGTGGACATTGACATCCTAAAGTGAAACAGAGAATTATCATCTGCTTGTGAATATCATTTACCATAATCGCAATTGGCAACTGCACCGATAGCATATTCTGATGTCAACTGGTGTTAGATATTCGTTTTGGTCCCACTTTTGGGGTACTCTCTACCAAGAGTAATGTCACTGAAACCAGCATGGTCTAATAACAATTTTGAAGAAGCATTAAAAAAAAGTTTCTAAACACACAAGATATTTAGCAGAAGGCAAAAATACCGGTCTCAAAGCTGCATATTCATTCCTCTAAATATTACAAACAGATGCCTCTTCCTAAGAGGACATACATCTCTAGTCTATTACAAACAACAAAACTGTAGCTGCTAATCAGTTAGTTCACCTCTCCATGCAGCTCGTCTTGGCTTACAAGCAGCAAAAGTGCCTAATGAACTATAAATATAGTGGAGAAACACCTTTTATTCGTGATTTTTTTTTTATCTTACTGTAATCATTTTTGCTTTTTTTTTTTTTTTTTTTTGAACTGTGGGAGGGGTGGTTATTGTTGGTTTTACTTGAGCTGCTGATGTCTACCTGCATAAATGAAATCATGAATCAGTTATATAATGCACAAGGAACTGCCAATAACTACAGAAGGAAGAGTATTAACAAGTATAACACCACAACTTCTAAGTGAACTCAAATGCAAAGCACTCACATAGATACAGATAGCATCACTAAATTGGTGAAATTATGGGTTCAGTGGTAAATGGTTTACTCACAAATGTGGGATTAGAATAGAACTTTACTTTTATCTCCTGTTTACAAAAAGCCAGGTCCTCCTATGCTACAAAGAGTCAGGTTATATGTTTTCCTTTTCCCGACAAACAAAGGTTTGATTGATAACAAGATCTTTCACTTCACCACAACAGGAACTCCGCTAACCTTCTTGTCTAGTTGGTCTAACTAGAGGATCCTCTCCTCCCTATCCATTACTAATGGACTTGGAATACAATTCACCGGAGGAAACACGATACCGAGAAGTATGCTTAAAACAGAAGCACTAAAATTTTGCCTTTTCTTGCTTTGGTAGTACACTTCCAGAAGAGTCGGACTCCTTTAAAGAGTTCTACTGCTTGATCTGTTCTTAGGGTGGGTGAGGAAAGTGGAGGGATGTTTACTCCGGGAAGGCCAAGTACTTGGGTTTACAGCACACAAACCAAAACCCAACTACAAATTCTCCTATAAGGAAAGATATTGCATTAGGTATGTAAACCCAAACTGATTGTCCTACTATTCCATTTTTCCAGTTCAAAATACCGTTCACTTCTGAAAATAAAGATTTCCTCATTCTAAACACCACCTTCCAATTACATAGGAAATGAAGGTACTACAAAACCCACTTCTATGACTCAATTTATCAAACATTAACTTCAAGTATATTTGTGGATCCACTCAGCAATAACATAATTACAATTCTGTCTCTATTTTCAGGCCCAATGAAATTATAAAACCTGCATTCCGGTGGAGGAGTTTATCCACCTGATATACAACCTTACATGATCACTGTTGATGTCATTAGACCAAGTTTAGTACTTTAGTTTGCCCCAGGAATACACCATACTAAAGGCTGCCTAATGCTACTGACAGTGGGAAATGGAATTCTAGGCACTTTAGGTACAGTCAAACCTCTCTATTACGCCACCGTTTGTTCGAACATTTTTGAGCTGCTATAGCGAAATGCTGTTACAGAGAATGTATAATATAGCATAACATGAAAAATCAGTTCCAAAGAAAACTTGACCGTTATAGTGAAGTGTTGTTATAGAGGATGGTTATCATAGAGAGGTCTGACTGTATTAGGACACCAGATATTACATACTCTCTCATAAATCTTGTATCCGTGCTTCCACGGCATACTTTTGTGCACACAAGACTCTAGCATCTTATATAGAAAGATCACATCAAGGAGGATACCATCGTTTAAAATGTCTGACCCTATGGAGCGCTAGAAAACAAAATCCATCCAGAGTATTTGAGCAATCTCGTAAAGGCATTGTATGGCTTAAACATGCAGCCAAGGTGAGGTAAATAACAATACCAGAGATTCTTCTTCAGCAAATTGTTGTTTTGTTGTCCATTAACTACTACTAAATAATCTTCAGTCATTTTGTTAAAACATGACGAGTTCTTTATTGGGTACTAAGGCAGTATAAGTTCAACTACAAGATGAATATGGCAAAAAATGATATTTGCAAAGAAGAAAAATTACGGAATTTCACATTCTTCTTTTACAACAAATGCATAACTCAATACCTTGAAGGTAACTCTGCATCACCCTGATCCAAATTTTGGTCCATAAGCAATATACATGAGCTTATCCATTTAAAAAGCGGGATTTTAGATCAAATTTGTTTGTCCTCGCATTTATTCTTTGGTTCATAAAAGAGTTAATGATCAAAAACACACCTAAACTATCACCTTTTCGCGAACTTCATACCTCAACTATCCATTGTTCCATATATCTACCTAAACTATCACTCTCTTTGTATTAAAATAGACCTCTATGCTGAGTTGGCCTCCGCGTGCCTATTTTTTTTCCAGAAATACTTTCTTAAGGTGTGAATGTTTCTTGAAACGAAGTGTTACTGCTAATATCAACTAATATCTCAATCCTAAACTATACGAGGTGATTATATGAATTCTCAGTAACATCCCACAAATTAATGGAAACCTATTCTGAATTGTAGGGATCATTCTCTAGTTGACTAAATTTCGGAGCTGAATTAAACAAAATTAATTCTCTTGGGAACCAAAAAGTGCCAATTATAGGGACTGAACGAGCAATAGAGTCTCATTCTCTAAGAAAAAGAGATTTATTTTCCAAGAAAAGTGAAATTTGGAACACCCATAAACAATAATCAAGAAAAACTCACAAATCTTCATACCTAAATCCATAAACTTGCTTGGTTTGGTTCAAGAAAGTTGCTTGGCGTTCTGGTAGAAAGCAGCAGAGCATAAGATTGAAGCAATGAAAGCGAAAATTCCCAACCCAACCATGAGGGAAAAACCAGCAACCACCAAGTCCATCAAGAATTGCAAGCTTATTCCCATCACCAACATTTTCTTGTATTTCTCTATATGTTTAGCTTAATTTCTAATAATGGGTCATTTCATATTTTGGTATTTATAGAGAGAAGGACATAGATGGATAAGAATGGGTTTTTTGGCACCCCGAGAACTGAATGCAAAGACAACAAAGCATGTGACGAATAGTTGCAGAAAACGCATTGGGAAGGTTGACAAATAATTTGCAATTCAAGATTCATGTGTGTGCCTCCTTAACCGAGTTTTTTCTTGTGGGCCAGTCCATATTTTTCCTTTTTCAAAAATCAAATTTTTGCACCTCATATTTGTGGCATTTAATTTTTTTCCTCCTACTCATTTAATGAAAATATCTGATTCGTTCGGCATAATTTCTATAACATTTTTATCTTCGATAACTGAACTTTTGCGGCGCTCTACATAAGTTCGGTAGGAATTAAGCTATGCGGCATAAGTTGTGTAGTATTTTTCAGATTATGTTGAGTGTTGAAAGTTTTATCTTTTCGGACCTAACTTTTGTGGATGTGATGATACATATAGCTAAGCTAAACGTTAACTATGCTGAGCGAAATCTAAACGTATGTCTTTTTCAGATTATGTTAAATAATGAAAGTTTTGTCTTGTCTGACATAACTTGTGAAATGTTCTGATGCATATGCCGAAGCTAAATACTAACGATGCCGGTCGAAATTTAACTTATGTCTCGCCAAAAGTGATCAAGGGAAAAAATTAAAGACCAAAAAATTTAGGGGGGAAAATTAAAGACCACCCTAAAATAGGGGCATTTGTCCGAATAACCCTTTGAGAATTTATTACTCCAACGGTCTCAATTTATGTGACACTTTTTTTAAGTCAATCAAAAGAAGAATGACATTTTTTCATATTTAGTACTCCATCAGTCCCATTTTATATGTGGGTGTTTTACTGCGCATGAAGTTTAAGAAATAAATGAAAACTATTAAAACTTGTGGTGTTCAAATCATAGAGATTTGTGTGGCTAGAAATCATTTTATTAAGGGTAAAAAAGTAAATTTAAAGCTGAAATGTTACTAAATAAAAGAAATGTGTGATTTTTTTTTTTTTTGGGAAATGAACTAAAAAGGAAAGAGGGTCGCATAAATTGGGACGGAGGGAGTAACTATTTAACTTTAAACTTTCCATTTAACCCTTAATGAAATAATTTATAGCCACAAAAATTTCTATGACTTATTTTAGATCATCAGTTTAAAAATCTTCCTTTTCCCTTAACTTCGTACCCAGTCAAACACCTTCACATAAATTAGACAATATTAATTTTGTGGTGGTGGTATATGGAAGATTCTCTGATGCGAAAATGGATATTTGAGCGATGTATGTATATCCCCACTGAATATATGTGTATCTTTATATATATCCGCATATCTCATGTATATCACGTATATATGTGTATATCCATGAAAATGTGTGATACATATGATATACACATGTGATATATTATCGCAGTGACATTTTTCAAGTTGAGTTGTTACCTGAATTTTGCCTCCAAATCAGTTCAAGCCGCCTCTAATTTTCCTCAAGTTTTGTACATAGTGTCTTCCAAGTGTCCCCAAAGAATTCCAACCACATCGAGAAAAGTATTAATCAGATGAAAAGTAGAGTTGATAGGGTATGATAGTTTTATTGAAAGTGTTGTTATTACGGTTGATCCATAGTTTTATTAAAAGTGTTGTTATTACGGTTGATCCAAAGACTCCGTAGAGCAATAGGAGAGAGTCCGGCTAGAGGGATATGTAGATTATTGACATTATAGACATTGCCAAGTAGTATTTGCTGTTCTGTTTCATGAATAAACATTAAATGCTGAATGGAAACAATTAAACATTTTTTTTAACTAGTCCAATTCAGCCTACTAAAAGAAATTTCATCCACCAAACAGTAATAATTTATAATCGCCGTCTCTATATACTTAATATATAACAAGTATGCAGAAATTATACAATTTCAATTTTGTAAAAAATAAAGATTAAAAATTACTTTTTGCTGTGGTTTTTGTTGCGCTGATATGACGAATAAATCCCTTATGTCCTACTACTTAACTTGGAAATTGCGTAGATAATTTTTCGTGAAATTTCCTAAGTAATCAAATTAATAAATGTCCATTCCAAAGTAGGGATACGATCTGCGTACACTCTACCCTCTCCAGATCCCACCTTGTGAGATTATACTAGGTATGATGTTGTTGTCTATTCTCACGAAAATTGGTTAGTTTTGAGCGTTTAAAGTGGAGGAAAAATTAGAGTATGAATTGAGTTTCCTGATCTCGGAAAAAGGAAAAAAGCAAGTATATCATTAACTGTCTCTATTCCTGACTTTTCTTATTTAGTTAGCTTTTCTTTTTTTTTTTAATATAGAGAAAGTCGTTGGTAGTCTTAGAGCCCGTTTGGATTGGCTTATAAGTTGCTGAAAACAACTTATAAGTTGTTTTCAGTTTTTTTGAGTGTTTGACTAGTCAGTTTAAAATCATTTTATACTTAAAATAAATCCAAAAAAATAATTGGGTCTGTTTGGCTTAGCTCATCAAAAACAGCTTATAAGTTGTTTTTTCAACTTATAAGTTGTTTTTCAATTTATAAGCTGCTTTTTTTAAGCCCATTCAAACGGGCTCTTAATTTATTATTGGCTCTTTTGAATAGAGAAAAGATGTTTTCGCCTTGTTAATTTTTTCAATTCCTCGGGATAGTGAGCCTAATGATTAAAGTTATTTTTTGTTGTGGTTTCTGTTGCACTGATATCTCGTGTAATTCTTTCTTTCCTACTACTAAACCTGACCACCGCTTAAATTATTTTGCTTGGGATTTCCTAAGTAATCAAATCAATACCTGTTATTTCACATGAGCAAAGATTTGTTTTGAGCGTTCGAAGTGGATGAATAACCAGCATACGCAATCGAGTTGCCCAATCTCATCGGAAAATGAAAAAAAGAAGTATATCTTTAATCGCCTTTATTCCTGACTCTATATTACTATTTAGTTATCCGTTTTTAATAAGAGAAAGTTGTTGGTAGCTTTAATTTATTACTAGCTCTTTTGAATAGAGAGAATACTTTGTTGTCCCTATAAATCATGGATACTTTGTTCATCATTCCCATCACTCTTTAGGGAATTAGAGGAAAAACCTCTCCAACTTTTAAATTCTGAATTCGCCTTAGCACATCAAGTCTTCCTCTACAATCTTCATGCCATATATAGAGGATCACATATCACAATGTAGAGTAAAATGAAAATGACAAATGAGGGACACAAACACAACTTAGGCTAATATATTGGATACCTTGTTCATCATTCCCATCACTCTCATATTTCTCTTTAATCATTTCTTCTTCTCCAATACCACTGCTGAGAAATAAATCCATAGCTGATATCGAGCTTATACTACAAAAATTCAAGTACAAGTATGGTCCTAATATCACCCTCCAAATAGGGACTACCAGTACTACTATGTTCATAAGCAGCCACTCTTTAGCCTACCAGTGCTCTTTACTTGCATTACCGATCAATAAGATTTTAAGTAGCAATCACCGAACTACAAACACCGACCCGTGTGGCCCCACATGGAGGCTTCTCTGCCGGAACCTCAGATTGGAAATGTTACGTCCCTCTCTCATCAAGTCCCGAGCTAATTGGGCACTACGTATTCTCATTGAAAGGCTACTTGATAGATCTGATTCAAAATGGGAGTGATGGTAATTGATCATATTAAGCATGCCATCTTCTGTCTTCTTGCCTTCATGTGCTTCGGGTACAAGCTTGATGAGGCTCAAATCAACCAAATTGAAGATTGACAACACCAAGCACTTCTTTCTAGCCTTGCTCCGATTCAAAATACTTGACATTTTCCCAGACTTGGAAAATTAATCTTCAAAAACCATGCATTGGAAAGAGCTAATAAAATTACGAAAAGAGATGGAGAGCGTATTCATGCCTCTGATCCAAGCCCGAATAAAGTACAAAGACGAAAAAGCTAACTCTGGAGTTCATCCAAAAGAAGAGGAAACAGTTTCTTATGTCGATACGTTGCTAAATTTGGAATTGCCTGAGGAAACTAGCTAATGAAGAGATTGCCAGATTATGTGGTGAGTGCCTCGGGGCAGACAGCGATACAACGACTACTTTGCAGTGGATAATGGCCTACTCGGTTAAGTACCTTGCCATACAGGAAAAACTGTATAAAGAAATACTATGCAAAATTGCGAGAGCATGAGAATCAAAGGGAGAAAATAACAATAAGTTGATAAAAGAGGAGGATTTTAGGTGTCTAGTAAATTTCATATCGTTACAGAAAAATGAACCAAAAGAACAATGGTAGCTATATGGTTGTTCAACTACAAGTCACAGTGCAGTCGTTTCATTATTTAATCTAACTACACAAAGATGAAAAAAATATGAAAAATCATTTGCCATTAAGCGCCCGTTTGGTTAATTGAATTATCATATATATATATATATATATATATATATATATATATATATATATATATATATATTCATAAGCTATATGTACAACACCTGGTACTGATGCGAGCTCTCAGTGGATTCTTCAACGTAATGGTGAAATATAACTGTCCAGTTAGATCATTGCCATCTCCCTCCACAGGCTTCCACTCGAAATGCCAAATCGAAGTAGCCACGAAATACTCTAAAAGGAGCAGAGCAGTATCTTAGCCCGGACACATTCTCCTCCCTACACCAAATGGCATCATCTTGATCTCTCAGCTTCCTATTATATCAAACTCTTCACCATCCACCAAGAACCTTTCCGGTTTGGCTACCATTATGGTGGCCATAATATATTCTCTCCTTTAGAAAATATGTAAGTGGGCATTTGATGAGAAAAAGCATTGGCGTTGATTTTATTGGATACTTTGATTTGTTGGATGATTTAAAAAAGCATTGTAATTTCGATACTTTTTAGGGAGATAAGTTCTTTTATTTGAGAGGTGATAGAGTTATTAGTGATTATGATGTGTTAGCGGAATGTCGTGACGATTCAGATGTTAAGAAACGTGCTTGTTATTTATAAGATTCATAAGGAGAAGCCAATTGAGATTTAACGCTACCGAAAGATTGTGATATTATTATGAGTACTTTTCTCAGAAAAAATAGTTCTAGAGATAATCCGTCGGAAGAAGTGCACGAAGCAGTTATGGAAGGACACATATCAACAAATTCAATAGGTATTCTTTATTGATCTTTTTCACTTCTATGAAATTTTACTTGTGATGTTATCTATTTAATCTTTAATTTTAGGTTCCAACGCTGTGAAAAGAAAAATCAGAGGACCTACACAGTGCGTAAAATAATCAACTTACAAGAGGTACCAAAAGTATCGGTAGAATTTGATGAAGATTATCAGACTATTGGTGAGAATGCAACCCAATTTATTTGATTTTTGGGCCAACAATTAGAAATCGAACTTGTTGCCCTTTAAAAGCTGGAAAGAGATTAAGCAAAACAAGATCAACCATATGTGGGACATCATCTTGGTAAGAAAATCTAATAAATTTTATAATCTTCTTTAATTTTTTATGGATTGACAGTTATTAGAACATATGATCATAAACTATAATGGTATATATTTTCTTTTATAGAATTTTTTTAACTTTGATGTGTCTGAGGAAAGAACAGGCGCAATTCTTGATCATATGAGTGACCTCCACAGAGATTACAGGCACATATTAAAAAAGAAGTATTTCGATTTAAAAGCAACTTATCAACTTCGCTTACGGAACATATATTTTCATTCTATTTGTTGTAACAAGTTTAGGCTTGTCTCGTAAGCGAAGTTGATACGTTTCTTTTGAGTCAAAATACTTCTTTTTCAACTTGTGCCTACAGTCTTTGTAGAGGTCACTCATATGATCAAAAATTGCGCCTTTTCTTCCCTCAAATACATTTTTTTTTTATAAAAGATAAAATATACCATTATATTTTACGATCATGTGTTCTGGTAACTGTCGATCCATAAAAAATTAAAGAAGATTATAAACATTATTAGTTTATTAGTTTTTCTTGCCAAGACGATATCCCACGTATGGTCGATCTTGTCTTGGTCAATCTCTTTCCAATCATTTACTTTTAAAGGGCAACAAATTCGACTTCTAACTGTTTAGGCCAAAAACCAAATAAACTGGGTTGCATTCTCACCAATAGCGCTTGATAATTCTCATCATATTTTACCGGTAATTTTTTCGCTCTTGTAAGTTGATTATTATTACGCACCGAGTAGGCTCTTTGGTTTTTCTTTTCACAAAGTTGGAACCTAAAATTAAATATTAAATAGATAACATCAAGTAAAAATGTCGATAGAAGCGAAAAAGATCAATAAAAATAAAGAATACCTATTGAGTTTGTTGATTCGTGTACTTCCATGACTACTTCGTACACCTTTTCTGACGCATTATCTCTAAAACTATTTTCTGAGAAAAGTACTCATAAAAATATCACAATCTTTCGGTAGCTATAAATCTCTATAGGCTTCTCCGTATGAACTTATAACTAACAAGCATGTTCTTAACATCTGAATCGTCACGACATTCCACTAATCCATAATAATCACTAATAGCTCTATCACCATTCACCTCTCAAACAAAAGAACTTATCTCCCTAAAAAAGGCCGAAGTTACAATACTTTTTTAAATCATCCAACAAATCAAAGTAACTAATAAACTCAGCGTCAGTGTTTTTCTTTTCATCAAATGCCACTTACATGTTTTCTAGAAGTGAATATAAAATATCCACCATAATGGTAGCTAATTTTGATCTCTCTTAACAGGTCCACGCTTCCTAGGAAATTATTGAACATGAGTTAGCTAAGTTATGATTAAATAACTACACAAATTATAATTCAAAAAAAAAAAAATTAATAATGAAGTGTATATTGCACGAAAGCTATATTACCCGGATAAACTAGTTCTCCCACCTGCTGTGTGGACAATTTCATTTAACTGGTGCTCTCTTTGAACTCTTAAGAGGTTTCATATCATGAATATCAGTCACACAATTAGATTTTATCTGAAGACCATTCCTACCCCTAACTGGTTGCAAACACGCATTTGTAAGACACTAATACTTCTCCATAAGTACAAATATAGATGAATTTTGCAATAAGTTAAGATGTAAGTTTTATCAAGCCATAATTATTTATAAAGGAAAATAATTCTGAGATACATAAGAATTAAAAAAAAAAAATACAGTTCAAGAACCAAAAAGTAAATACTTTCTGTTTTGTAAATGGCGTTTTGTTCATTGATTAAAAAGAACTTTATATAAAACTGTGAATGAGACGAGAAGTACACAAGAAAAAAAATAAGAACATGGCTATTATACGCACCTTACCAGACCAAAGAGAAATTTTATTTAAACATAAAGGGAAAAGCAAGCAACAAAGAAAAGGATTAAAATATACCTTAGTTATGTCTTTGAAAACAAATGTTGAAACTAGAAATTGAGATGGGAGAAGAAGGCAGTACCTTTTTGCTTTCTTTTGAGTGCTTAGTCTTTTAGGGTTTGGATGATGAAAAAAAAAAAGTCTTTTAGGGTTTGGCTATCTAATCTCTTTAATAGGAAAAGAAAGTTGTGAATCAGGCATAAAAATTTAGATGGAAATAATGTGGAGGGAGGGAAATATTTCTGTTTTTGTTTTTGTGTTGTTAATTAAGTGTTCTTTTCAAATTTAGGCACATTTTTTATTTGTTTAGTAATTTGGAAGGAAACTACTGTACATTCATGACGTTTCCCTCCTAAATCCTAATAATAATCAGAAAAGAAAAAAAAGAAGTTGGGTAAAATATACATTGTAATTTGATGTATAAAGTAAGTAAACTTATCCATTTTAGTTTATAAATCATTTATCATTGAACATTGTTTGAAGTTAATAATTATTTGATATAAATTATGATACAGGTTCACTTTTTAGCTATATATTAAATTATTTATCCTAAATACAACTAATTATAATTAAATTTTTGATAATTTTAAGTAATTGAATTAGTAGCAAATTATGAAGCTATTGTCCAGATAGATCATGTCCAAGTCAATGGCTAGTTCTCACTGTTTAAATAAGAAATCCAATCGTTGGTCATTATAGAATACAAAAGAAAAAAATTTGAATTTACAAAATATGAACTATCCGGATCTAAAGCGTCAATTCCAACAAATATTGTACTACAATTTTTATTTTTTTTAAATTTCAAAATGATTTCTCATCTGAGATGAATCTATTATTTCGATTTATTATTGTATTGCGTCGGTTTTCGTTTGCATAATTCTCGAAACACTAGATCAGTAGGAAGCCTGAAATGGGCTTAGATATATAGACATTATTACATATTTATTTAAATTATATTTAAAAATTACAATTGTTGCCACTACCACCCAAAACGATAGTTTTATCTCGATTCTTGAATTTGAGACTTGGGTTTTTCAAGATCAACTGTTCAAACATACATTGATGGCATCAGTTGACCCTACTATTGCTCCTACTGTTGCTATTGCTTCCTCAACCAGGATGGCCTGGGAACTCCTCCATATAGCTTATGCCAACATAAGTCAGACTCGCATTTCAGCTTGCGAGGACAGTTGCAAAACTTGAAAAAGGCCTCCAAGAAAATTGCTGAGTACTTACAGAAGATTAGACCAATTATTGCTGCTCTCAAAGTAGCTGGTTCACCGGTTGCTGATGATGAGCTAGTAGTTAAGATCCTTAGTGGCCTGGGTCCCAAATATCGTGAGATCTTTGCTGTTATAAGAGAACGAGACACAATTCTAAGTTTGAGGAACTATTCTACAAGCTCACTGTTGACACCTAATTTTTGACCTCCCGTAATTTATTTTAAGTGCTCGGAGTCCTTGGACAATAAATAAAATCAGCTGTGCACCCTAAAGGGTCTAGGTAACTTTTCTGAAATTATTTGGGATAATATTTCACCTTTTCGAATTGATAAAGAAACCTCCAGGGTATTTTAATTTTTTTGTGGAAATTGATGATATTCAAAGAATATTTTTATTGAAATTAATCAAAGGGGCAAGAAAACCCTTTTTTGATAATTATTTTTTTAATTAATTAAATCAAGGAAAATTAGATTAATGAGTAGTTTTATTCCATTTTTATTGTCCAAGGCACTTTGAGTAATTTAAAGAAGTGACTATTTTACCCTTTAAATCTTGATTCTGTGTGCGTTTGCGTAGTTGATTAATTTTCTTTTATCTGGTTAATTAAGTCAAAACCAATGTCTGCAAAATGATTTTTATTTTATTTATGAGTCATGTTTTAAATTAATTAAGTCCTGATGGACTAATAATTAGTTTTTTCTTTATTTATATACTATTTTATTTTTTCCCGACCCTCTCTCTCTATATATATACACACATACACAATGTATACACCAATATACATGATGCATATATACATATGTATATCTATATAACGATGGGCCCAGCGTTTTTTTTTTTTTTTAAAAAAGGACCAGGACCTGATCCATTAAAAGGTTAAAAGGGGGGGGGGGGGGGGGGAGTATATACTCCTCCACCCGTCATTTTTAGAAGACCCTAGGGGTCTATTGGTGCAAAGAAAAGAAAGAGGAGGCGGCTAGGGGTAAAACCCTAGCACCGCCTCCTGTTCCACCACCTACCCGCCCCATTTTTCGGTCATGCCCCATCATTGGAGCATATAACGTGGAGGAGAGGACGAACAAGCCCTTAAAGGTACAAACCCCCAATTTTATATGTATTTCCGTCATCATTGCTAGTCTTGAAGTATTTGAACCATTGATTTTATTTTTTTTACTTTAGATCTGGACCGTATATTTGAGTTTGTGAGTGAGGCTTGCATAAAATTTGCAAGTCCCACATCGTTGGTTGTAGTTCCAAGAGCCATTCTATTTATAGAAACCCCCATTTGTTCGAAAAGAGAGGGGGAAACTAAGAAAGAGGCTGAACATTGTATTTTTAGCCATAAGGGTTCCATAGGTCTAAAAAATTTAGTTTTAAAAACCTAAGGGTTTCAGTTTGTTTTCATTAGTTATAAAATTTGCTTTTTATTTGCTTGTGTGGTGTCGTGGTGGCTTGAGTTTGGCATTGGAGCACAAAGGCCTCCAAAATCCATCGCTTGACCTCGGTTGCACTCACAAAAGGTAAATACCTTTTAGTTTAATGCTTTACATTTATGTTATGTCATAGTTAGTAAGATTTTGTGTGATTTTATGATGAAGTTTAAGTTAGTGCTTTAGTTTAATGCTTCATGTTTAGATTTATGTCATGTTTAGTTAATAAGATTAGCTGTATGATGGAGTTTAAGTTATTATTCTAGTTTATTGCTTTTCATATTTAGATTCTGTTTATGTGTAGTTAATAAGGTTATGTACTAGTTTTATAATAAAGTTTCAAGTTGGTTTGTGGCTTTTCATACCCAGATTCTGCTTGTTTGATGCTTAGGCAGTATGATTGTGTGATTTCTGATAGGATTTAAGTTAGTGCATTAGCTTATCACCTTTATATCTTGATTCTGTCTACATTATACCTAGTTAAGGTGTGTGTGTGTGGGGGGGGGGGGGGGGAGGGGTGTTTAGGAGGGATGTTTGAGTCAATATACTGGTCTATTCCCTTTCTTTTTCAGTCTATGTTCATACTAGGCCTGGTTAACATGGTTGTTTGTGGTTCAGGTCAAAGCTCAAACCTGGTATATTTGTGGTGATTCCCTTCTAGATTCTGTCTGCATTGTGCTTGTTTAAGGAGTTTCATGAGGGTTATAGGGTAGTTTCAAGTTGATAGGTTGTTTTGACTCAACCTTTGATCCAGGAATTTTGTTCATGCTTTGTGACTAGTTGTTCCTTTTTCTTTACACATAATCTAGGCTATAACATTAAGCTGATGAACCTGGCTCACTTAGATTTCCATTTGGCCTTCCTGCTTGTACCTTTGGCTGTTCAGTTGTGACTAAAGACCTTTAAGTATGGTTTGGGACCATAGTTTAAATTGAGGGGGTTTGTCTAATATAGATCTTCCTCTGGACTTCCTGTTCTATCATGACTGTCTAAACACCTTTAAGCGTTCTATGTAAGGGTCTGGGTTGTAGTTTATACTAATGTGTTGCTTAGTATAAGTCCTGTACTCTGAATTAGGGTTAAGATAGGTCTGTTGAAATCATGAGTGGTCTAGTCCTATGTATCTCATGTGGTAAACTAGGTTCATGAGGATTAGTTTGAAGTCACAGGCTCTTTAAATGACTGGGTTGCTTTATGTCTTGCTATTATTCATTTGGAGGTTTGTCTTGGTCTGGAGGTTAATTAAGGAAGGGGTCAAAGAGTCCGTTTGAAGTAAGTGGTCTAAACTGGTCATTGTTTGCCCTATGCGTCCTATGTGATCATGTGTTATTTGGGAACTTGAAGTTTTGAACCTAGCTTGATCATGGGTTGTCCTGCCTGACCATATGTGTCATCGGAAAGTTAAAGGCTTGTCATTGTTGAACCAGACCTGATTGTTGCTTGTCTTATGTGGTTATGTGTCATGGAAAAGTCAAGTCTTGTTATGTTGAACCCAACCTGATTATTGCTTGTCTTATGTGGTTATGTGTCAAGAAAACGTAAAGGCTTATTGTGTTGAATTTTAGTCTTGGTCATTACTGTCTCACATGATCATGTACCTCTTTGAAAGGTAGAAAGTCCAAGAGGAACTGGAACTAATCTGGTCATCACCTTGTCTTTCCTGAATATGTTGTTTGTTTGGGAGTTGAAGTTTGTCATATGCTAGACCTGTCCTGATCATGTCTGTCCTCTAGTGGAATTTTGATTCTAAAAAGTGAAAGTGTACTGTGTTCTTTTTGTGGAGTTCTACTTGCTTTACTTGGTAACTTGTTTGGCCTGATTCCTGTTGTCTCACCTGAGTCTTACTTACTTGATAAAACTTGGCATTTGGGGGTCACAATAATGTATAATTGAAACAAGGTTTAAAAGTGATCCTGGGGAAAGGAAGGGTCTTAACTTGGCCAAGGTATTTCACTTGGCTCTGCCTTTGTCTTGACTGTCCTGTTTGTGGTAAGTGGGGGAGTTTGTTAAACTACCTCTGAAGTAGCACATGTGGAGTGTGTGGTTGTGATGTGTTTGAGTCCAAAAATATTTCTAATGTTGCTATAATAAACTAGGTTCACGACAGTTCTAAGATGGCCTATGTTTGATTGGGGGGGGGGGGGGGGGGGATCACCTAGTCTAATAGGTTGATTAAGGGGTGATTTTTATGTTTGTTCTCACCTAGCAAATGGAATATGGCTATTCTGAAAAAAAGGCATAAAAAGGGATTTAAAGTTTGGTAGCTTGGCAAGGAGTGTATGCATGTGTGTGTGGCCCATGGGTCATGTCTGTGTGCTGGAAAACCTTTTCTTTTTGAGAACTTTCCATCTAGTTACAATAATAGGTCAGGATAAAGGATAATGGGATCTTTGTTACAAATATTTCTTAACTTGTCCTTGTGTGGTCTTTTCTGGATGCTATTGTGTTTCCCTTTGATGCTGAGAGATGAGTTCTTTCAAAAAGAGTGGTGATAAGGCTAAAATGATGGTGTTGAAGTCTGTTGATTTTTTCTTTGTGTGGTTTGACCTTGATGGAAAAGAAAATGTGTACTCTTTCCTTTGAATTACAGTGTGGTCAAGAGCAAAGACCTTTTTTATGATCTTGGTTTTAGTTTGAAGTTGTTAGGAAGAACTGGTTTGTTATCATTTGCTATGTGTCCAAGATGTGTCTGTTTCCAGTACTCATAAGGAAATTTGATAATAAAAGGTCTTTAAAATCTGGATATGGTCCTTACAAATTAGCTAGTTTTGTTGTTGTCTGCTATGTTTCTATGAGGTGCTTGTTCCCAGTACATCACATTTTAACTTGATGACTAAGGTTTACTTTATAATCTGGACATAGTCTTTATGAATTAATCAGGTTTCTACTGTGTGCTATGTGTTTATAAAGGGTCTATTCCTAATGTTCATAGTGAATTTGGTAACAAAGTCTTTAAAACTAGACATTAGTCCCATGGGTTCATTGTCGAAACTGTATGATAGAGCCAAATTATCCTAGATCTTCCATGGCCTTTAGTGGTGTCACTAGGGTATGCGGGGGAGTGCATAAAGGATAGGAAAGAGGTCTTGGGAGAGTGAAGGTGAGCCTGAGCATGAACTGGAGGTAATGACCAGTGGAACCTAGGATCCCTTTGTTGAAAGGGAGATTCACGAGAAGGAGATGGGGAGGTGATGACCCCACCTTATCCTGCTTCCTTTTTCCTTACTCTGAGGCCCCATCCTTTTCTCTTAGAACTCCTTTTCATGACCTTCGACACACCAAGACCATAGGTGATTTGGAACAGTCTAACTATGTCTAACAGGGAGGGGAAGATACACCTAGAACCAAATAAGCTACTGTCAATACTTGTCAAGTCTGAGTGTTATGTGATTCCCACTTTGCCTTCTGAAAATCCCTTTTTGTCTGAAAGGTTTGGAGGTTTTCTGAGCCTTACTTGTTTGAAATTAGTTGTGTGTGTAAAGGGAAAATGGGGGCTGATGGTTATGTTATGTGGACCTGAGTCCACCTGTGAGAAAACTGAGTGTCCACTGGGATTGGCCATTTACTTTGCTGTTGGCCATGTGCCTTTGTCCACTTTTCCTAACTTGTTCATCCATGATTAATGTCTGGGACCTGCCACTTGGTTTATTGGTTTAGACTTATCCTTTATGTGATGTTTGGTCTCTTTGTTTGCCAAAACTGTGATCATGCTGTAAATTCATTTCTTGCTTTCCTCTTCCTCCCCTTCTATTCTTTGGAAACAACCTTGGATTAGTCTAAAATATGTTGAAGGAATACTTTTAGGAATCAAAACTGTTGATAGCCTATTTTTAAAGATGCCAGTTCTGAATATGTACCCTAAAAGTTCTAAATATGGCCATGAGACTTGGCTATCTATGAGGCCCTCATAGGTTTTCTTTTCTTTCTTTTCTCTGAGAATACTGTGCTTGTTCTGGACTTGTTTGTGAGAAATCTTGAGCTTAATTGGGATAGGATGAATGCCATCACTTGAATTAGTATAACTAGGTCTAGGTTTTGTTTCCTATGGGCAGTGGCTTTGAACCTTAATAAATGAGTGGGTTAGGCTATCTAAACATGGGAATTTGGAACCTCTCTCTTTTTATTTATGAGGAGTCCTGGGCTAAGTGATTGTCTGAAAAGAGACTAGTTTGCATTTGACCATAAGACCTCTTGAACTTGTTTTGATATACCTGAAGTATTCCAGTTTACTCCTTCTGTTTTCTATGACTATTTTAACAAGTCCATGGTTTTGATTGATCATCATCTGTGTTCCCTCTAAAGCAGTTGTGTGCATTACCCTTAGTCATGAAACTGAATCTTCCCCCCTCATTATTTTTATACTTGTTGGTTATCTAGTCTTAATTAGGAGTTGTCATTTGCTATGTTTGATATAGATGCCTCCTTCTAGAGTATGGTACTTGGTTGTTGTTTGTTTATGAGTTTGCTTAAAATCTGTTGCTGCTCCCAAGTTCTATACTCTCTTTTCCTCTTGTTTTGGATGCACTGGTTAAGGATAAACTACGATAGTTCGGGGTCGTCCAGGCCTTCTTGGTGTTAACCATGCCTGGGGTTCTTAGTAGCCCCTTGGAACTTGTGCGGCATTAAGAATATAAGGCAAGGACTTAGTCACCATGCCATTGCAAAACCTCCAACCAAGGAGAAACGGGGTAACTATAGAATAATGTGAGTACCTTCCATGTTTTTATACTATGTATAGTTTTACTATTTTAGTGATAAGTTCAGTGTTTATAAACTAACTGGGTCCTTTTCTTTTTCCCCTCTCTCCTCACGCGCATGGCCAGTCGGGTCCAGCCAAAGCTTTGGCCCAATAGGAAATTAATTCAAAAATCGAGTCCGCAAAGGCAAAGCAAATAGCAAAGCGCGCAGAAGGCCCAGCTATGGGTGAAAATGGCTAAACTAGGGGCTTGGTATGCCCCTTAGTCTAATTCTATTTCATTATCATTTTACATTATTTGTTTGAAGCTTGATGTACTTGTAATTCGTATTCAAACTCATATTATAGTGGAAAATATTATGGTTAGAATTAGTCGTCTTAGGACAACAGTACTTATACCGTTTAGATGACTTTAGGTCCATAACGAATTTTCAAAACTATGAGCAAATTCAACGGTTTTTTAAGTTAAGTGTAAAATATGAGATTTCATAAACTCCTTTCAACATAACTCATGTTTTAAACCCCAAACGATCAAAAATGAGTATTGGTAACAAAAGCATTTTCCAAAGCTTAATAAAATTTCCAACTCTCCTTTAAACAAACGTGTTTTTTTAGCTTAACACAAAATAGTTTCTTTCTTTTACAACGGCTTGAAGTAAATTTTGGGCCTCAGCCCGCGGATAGTTTCCAAAAGGCAAATTTTGTGTCATTTACGAGTTTCAGAAAAAGATGGACCAAATTCCAAGTTAAAAACCTTTCAAAACTAACAAGGACCATATTTGACAAAAGAAATGTGTACACAACTCTATTTTCCGGAAAATTAAAACGGAATCAAAGTTTTGCCTATGGATTGCAGTTTTAGGCCAAGAAAAGGCCATAAAATATGAGTATACACAGCCAAGATATACTCCTTTGAACATACAAAAACGCTCTTTTTTATAACATAAAAACCAATTGTAATATAAAGTTCCGGATAAGACTGAACGTACCAAAAACGGAGTGACATGAGCCAAAGTATGAGTATAACATAAATTAAAACTACGAAAAATCAAGAACTTAGCTTTTCTCTTCATGAAATATACTCCTTATATATATAAAAGGAGACTATTTATACACGGATATTGTAAATCCGAAAACTACGATACCCTATATATAAAGGGGGGCATATTCAAATTCTTTCCAAAAAATGATATGCAATTTACAAAAATGACAGTTTTCTTTAAATGCGAGAATAAACACAAAAAATAGACAGTTCAGGCAAATATTCATACTTTGGAATTTGAAGTTCAACCGTATAGTACGAATCCTTAATACTGGGGTATGTTTCTCCCAAATGCACACGCAAGTATACGCGGTCGTACAAGTAATATAGGATTTTTAAGTCCAGATATCGTACCTACAGAAACTTACGATTAACTGTTTACTACATTAAACTAATGCTAATTATCTAAACAAGAAGTAAAATCTCAAGATATAATTATTAACTAACTAAAAATAAAATAAAACAAATAATGAACTTCAACCAAGAAAGAGCAGATATTTATCGGAGAAGAAATAGATCTAAGGCTATGACCACTAACAATCCAGTTGAGTCTTCAAATCGTTCTACCTATGGGTTACTAGGTGACGGGTTAATTATAACTTTATGATATTCTCTCGAACTACTCACAAGCCTGTAGATGCTACTATAACGCCTATATCTCTATGGTCGTCAGAGGTAACAAGAACGCATTTATTTCTCTGTATTCAACTAAGTAGGGCTAAAGGGTATATCTCTATCCTCAGTAGTGAAACGATTAAACCGAACAAACTCTATTTATTCTTATTACGTATGTGAATTCTCTTTCTTAAGTCCAATTTACGCACCACAGATAGTGTCTAATTAGTGATCAAGTAATTAAACAATTAAGCACAAGAATAAATAAGCAACCCAAAAATATGAAAATTTAATAGATAGAAACGATAATCAAACGTCAACTTTCATGTTTGTGTCAAAGCTCTAGAACTAAAGAGTTTAGCTCCACATAGACATGGAGGAAAAACAAGAAATCATCCGAATAAAAATGTCAAAATAAATATTATAGAGAAGAGAAGATAAAACCCTGTAACTACAGCCTCCACGGTGGCTCCAAGCTCTCTCTCTAGGTCTAAAGTTCTGAACTAAGGATTTCAAGCTATCTAAAATTTTTGTAAAAACTATGTAGAATATGTATTTATAGGGTACCAAAAGGCTTGAGCTTTTAAAAACCAAATCCAACTCAGATCGGGAAAAATAACGGGCTCCAAAATAGATTCAGAGACACGCTTTTCTCGCGATGCCTCTGCGCCGTCTGAAGATGTATTTGTGTAACGTTATTTGCCAATGCCACATAGACAAAATCCACTCAAAAATCCTGTCAGCTGCTTGCTGCAATTAGGCCAAATTTTGCAGGCTTTTCAATGTTTCTCTATCCTACTTCATTTAATGTATTCAATATTTTCAATAACCATAATTGCCCAATCAACATGTAACAATTTCTCATATGCACTCCATTCATTACGGGACTTGGATCATGTTCACTTACCTTCCACGCATCTCCTTTAACATAGATAAAATCCTATTCCGTTCCATTTTTGTCTTGAACGTCTTCCACTCGATTTGGTCTAAAACTCTTCATCTTCACACCGCTTTATTTCTACACATTAAAAATATAATATTAAGCGCAAAGCAATATAATAGTACTCAAAAGACGATTAAAAGTATTAAAATGTGAGGCAACTAATAACTAAATATATGCATTTTTAGGCCGAACGTCAGGGTGCCTAACACCTTCCCCAGGGGATCATCAGAACCCTTACCCAGAACTCTGGATTACGAAGGTTTTTTCACGGTATTTGAATAAACCCTTCAAAACCGATTTTTTCCTAATTTCCTAAAAATTAGGTGGCGACTCTTTTAAAAAACATAGTCCGAAAGAGCATCAACGAGTTCGTAGTAGCCTTTTATGCCTTAACTGCTGCGTAAAAAGCGAACCGTTGCACTCACCAACCATGAACTCTTTCTCAAACATCAAGATCTTGAAAAGTCATTCTCAATCATCATTATTGTAATTGCACAAAGGACCAACTTTATTCCTCAGTATGAAGCAAGTATATTTTAGGTATTGTTCAGTTGTTTAGATGCATACGAAAATCAAGGCGAGTTTCTACAATTAGGGAAAAAACATTGAAAGAATCAAAGCATGAACGATTATTTACGGAGTCCTTGATTATCAATCAAGGACAGGATATTATTGAAAAAGTTCTAACTTACTTTTGGAACGATACCAACAATTCTGAAAATTCCAATGGCCGCGCACGGATGGGTAAGATCATGTCAGCTTCCGATTCAGTTTTGCACCTAATCGTATAAGGGTTATATGATATACTAAATCTTGAGGGAAAATATATTATATCTGAAGGTGGTCAAGTGCATCAACATGGACCGCTGACTATACTCTGTGTTGGTTCATCTGATTTTGTTGTTGGAGGTCAAGCCAATGGTCATCTGGTTGCAGTAGGGCCTGTCCAAGTTACGATTGGTACTTTTGCATTGAATCCAAGTGAAGATGAAATAGAAATTTGAAGGGTTGAAAGCACGTCTAGTTTGCTACTGTTATTTCTCCATAAACATGTGTGCTTCCTGTTCTTCTTTGGTTATTCTTTGAAACAAAAAATGGATTTGTTACTTTCGTGTTAGTTGATAGATTTCTCTTGACATTCATCAGGATAGTGCAACAAAACAAGTTTTAAGGTTTTCCATATTGTTGTGCTTTTTAGTTGTACTATCCCGATGAATGTCAAAGAGAAATCAGTCAACAATCATGAAAGGTAACAAATCCATTTTTTGTTTTAAAGCACAACCAAAGAAGAATATGAAGCAAAGAAGTTGATGGAGAAACAATAGCTGCAAACTAGACGTGCTTGCAACCCTTCATATTCTTACAGAGTATAGTCAGCGGTCCATATTGCCGCACTTGACCATCTTCAGATATAATATATTTTCTCTCAAGATTTAGTATATCATACAAACCCTTATACGAAGCTAATGAATTCTTTGTATCCATTCTCGGGTGCAAAACTGAACTGGCAGCTGACAAGATCATGTCCATCCGTGTGCAGCCATTGGAATTTTCAGAATGTTGGTATTGTTCTGAAAGTAAGTCAGAACTTTTTCAACGATATCTTGTCCTTGATTGATAATCAGGGACCCTAAAAATATTCCTTCATGCTTTGCTTCTTTCAATGATTTTCCCTAATTGTTGAAACTCGCCTTGATTTTCATAAGCATCTCAATAAGTGAACAACACCCAAAATATCCTTGCTTCACTCTGAGGAAGAATCGTGGTTTTTCTATTTCCAGTGTTCCTATAAATCGAAAGCAACTAACATTACACTACACATAGTAGGGCGAAACGAAAAACTAAAAACTGATAGAAGGCCTTAACGATTGAACCTGCAACTCAAAAACTAAAACATTGAGAGGTTAAATTCAAGAATTAGCAGATAAACATAATCGTAAGATTAAACGAAAGATAAATCATAAAGGTTCGATGATGATCCTCCGACTACCCAGGCTGTGAAGCATCCTAATCCACTGTAGCAGAGTGACGCATAGTTAGGGTTTTGGGTGTTATATCCTGCACGTCGAATTATTTGTAAGCTGAGGTGGGGCCCACACATCAATATTTTTTTTGGGACATGTGAAAAGTTATATGAATTGTATATGTAAAGTTAAACACAACCCGTGAAGGGCCCTGGGGCCAAATCAAAGTGGAAGCCCTCCAAACGAATATTTTTAAGAAAACGTTTTCGGATGACCTGACTTGGAGGGAAACAAACGGCATTATAAGTTTAGAATTTGGGAAAATGCCCAGAGATAAAAGTTGTAGATAATTGAAATATCTTTCCAACGGTAGGTCGTGGGCTCCCAGGCGACGTCGGTACAAGGAGATATGGACATTTTAAGGCGGAAAGGTCAAGCTAGGCAGTGAAATGGGCCCAACCCGATTCCAATCCGGGTCAGGCCCATTTCCTTATTATTTAAGGGAGTTTTCAGCCTCCTCCTCCACATTTCAGATCAGAAAAGATCCAGAAAATTCCATTAGAGAGAGAGAGAGAAAACTTCAAGGCTAAGAAGATCATTTTGATCAAAATCCGAGCTCCGAATCCCGAAGCTCATGAAGAGAAAAACGTTGTACGTTGCGTTGCCTTCAATTTGAGATAAATATTAGTCTTGGGGGATGAAATTTTCGTGGTGGATCTTCTGATAAGGTATTTATAAAATTCCTTTTATGTTATTAAAGTGTTTATTTAGAGTTTTAACGAATTAGAACGGAGAAAACAGCATTATAAACTCGTTTGTTGTTTTGTTGAAATTTATGGGTGAGGGGCTGTTTTAATTGAAATTGATGGACTGATTTGAATTAATATTTTGGTTGTTTTAATCATGGATTATGTGAGGAGAGTGAAGGAACTTAATGGTTATTAAGTTGTTGTAGGAAAACATACAACTTTGTTATGGTTTATGTAAAAATGGAAATGAAAGTATCAAGAGGAAAATTATGATTATTGTGGATGAATTTGGAAGATGGAAATGTATAATGAACTTGTATGTTGAAGGTTAGGAAAAATTGGAAAAGTAGTGGCTTAATGGAAAGTTTGAATGTTCGCATACCTTATGAATATTGGGTGAAAATGGTATGGATGCTTCCGATGTATGTTGTAATAAATTTGGTGGGTGATGAATATCAAAATAACAAGTTTGGTTTGGA
Organism: Lycium barbarum; assembly: GCF_019175385.1. Classification (NCBI taxonomy): domain Eukaryota; kingdom Viridiplantae; phylum Streptophyta; class Magnoliopsida; order Solanales; family Solanaceae; genus Lycium; species Lycium barbarum. Next base: position 101,618,014 of record NC_083346.1, on the reverse strand, counting down.
AATGTAAGTTTGAAACGAAAGATGTGTCGTTATGCCGAAACGATGGCTAGTGATGCCATAGTGTGTGTTTTAATGTCTGTTGTTGTTTTTGCTGTTGTTCTGGGTTGTTGTGTAGTGAATTGAGCCAAGCTAAGTCTCGGGGATGTCTTATATACAGAGGAAATGCTGCCGAAATTTCGGTAGGCAAACATGTGTTAAGTTGGATTATTGAAAAGTTTGAAACTAACAAATGGTAAACTTGACAATTTCTAGATTTTGGACGAGATTGGGATCGACGCCAAGCGAGCGTAAGGCGCTATCGAGGTATGTGAAGCATTTTCCTTTGTTCCTAGGCATGTTCTGGATGTGATAGGCTCGACCGCGAGCCTTAAGTACGACTCCGTTCCCCGGAATTCGAGACGGAAAACCGCTCCAATTCCTTCAATTCAATTGAAGCTATTTTCTTACAAATTGCCTTTAAAGTGAATTTTTGTACAAAACTCCCCTAAACGGAGTCGGAACACTTCCAAACGATTATGGATGACCCCATAAGGTCTATTAGCGATAATTTACATATGTTGCCTCGAGTTGGTCCGAGGCGGGCCCGCAAGGCCCGATATCTTCTGTAATACTTTAAATACTTCCGTTTTGTCCGATTTTCTCATAAACCATCTGAACTATTATTTTGATTATGATACAACTATTTTTATGAAATTCTTATAAAATAACTTCTGAACATCTGAGAATCCGATTCTGATAATAATATGTCGTGCCTTCCAAAGTAGGATATAGGCGCGTACTATGCATACTATCCGTATACTCTGATTTTGGCTCGCCGTTTGGCACCCTTTAGTCTGATTGAGTTTGTATGTGAGTCTGTATGTATGTGGTTTCCCATGGATCTGTTCGTGGCTGTCTCAATGCATTCCTTCACTACGTCCCGGGCCAGGTTCTGTTATCGTGCATATTTCTCTGCATTGTTCACCGCGTCCCTCGGCGTACGGGCCGGGATCTGTATGTCTGTATGATACTATGATCTGTGTATGGGGATGGCGGCCAGGATGGCATATGATCTGATCTGATTCTGTCTGTCCACCGCGTCCCGTACTAAGAGGGTCGGGTTCTGTTTACCGCGCCCCCAGACAGGGCCGGGATCTGTATGTCTGTATGCATGTGCCATCAGTATGTATATAAGCACATGCCTCTGTATGATTCTGTATGATTCAGTATGACTCTGCACTACTCTGCATGCATAATTCTGTCAGGTATACTTCTATCTGTCTGTCTGAACTACGACTATGTCTGTATGTCCGTATGGATTCTGATTCTGTATGTCCGTATGGATTCCGATTCTATATGTCCGTATGGATTCTGATTCTATCTGTCTGGACCATGATTATGTCCGTCTGTCGGGACTATGACTCTGTCTGTCCGGCTTATGAGCCAGTCTAGTATATTTATGCGCTTCCGGTCCAGATCATGATTATGTTTGATATATTTCTGCTTTACATACTCGGTACATTTTTGTACTGACCCCCGGTTCTTCGGGGGCTGCGTTACATGCCCGCAGGTACAGGCGCACTCGGTGACACGCCGCCAGTCTAGGGCACAGGTTCTGCTATCTTGAAGAGCTCCTTTTGATTCGGAGCATGTACTTTGGTATATATATCTTCTGTTTTCCGTATGTTCTGTATGTATGGAAGTTCTGGGTACGGCGGGGCCCTGTCCCGTCATATGATTCTGTATGTCTGTAGAGGCCTGTAGATAGATGTGTGGGTTACGGGATTCGTCTGTATGTTAGCCTTATCGGCTTATCTGTAAATGTCTGCATGTTCAGGTATATATATATATGTTTGCGCGCGTGCCGTATCTGTATCGGCCTACTTCTGTAATATCCGTTTGAAAAAAAAAAATCTGTACGATACGAAATTCGGTCAGGTAGGTATGTACGGGTACCCAGCTAGGGTGCCAGTCGCGGCCCACGGGGTTGGGTCGTGACATTGGGTTCAGAGCTAATGTGTTACACCCCGCACTTTTAGAGCATGAGCATGCCACGTACTTCACCGTAGTAATGGAATATCGGAGCCCGTCATACTCCGCGTAGGGGTGTGAAAAATTGGTATCAGAGCCAGGTTCGTCCTAGGGAATGTCTACGAGCCGTGTCCAGTAGAGTCTTGTTTATGGGTGTGAAGCGCGCCACACTTATAAACAAGAGGCTGCAGGGCATTTAGGAACCATTGACCTTTCTTTCTTATTTTAGATCGTGCTATAGAGCTAAATCATAGGATATGATGTCCCTGATTCTAACCCCAAATGTTTTGATCATGGATAAGCAGTTGATTATGCCGCTACAAGGTAATTGTTGAGAATTGAAGTTGTGCATTCGAAAGGTATGTTTCCTATTTTATTAATATGGATAGGCGTTGATATAAGAACTTGAGCAAGATATTATGGGTATTTGTGATTGCTCTGTGGGGCATTGGATGTGTTTTCTGGGTTGTGTGCAGGAATGAGGTAGTATGAATTGTAAAGCAAACTCTATCGAAATTTTTACAAATTGAATTGTTTGCATGTCTATAAAGAAAGAGTAAAGAGAAAATGTGACCATCAACCGTTTGGTAAGTCATGATGGAAGGGACAGCTATGATACGCTTTCAAAGAGAAGTTTTTGAATGATCTTAATTTAATTTAAAGGAGGAGCCCTGGATGGAAAATTAGTAATTAAAGAAACTGGAATGAGTTGCATCCGAGATTTTGGAGGATTGAGACCTATTGGAAACATAAAGAGAGTTGACATTAGGAACTCAAATACGGTATTACGATTTATAGATTAAATTGGTTAGTAAGAGATAACAAAGAGATATTGATATGGAAAAGGAAGTTAACGAGTACGGGAAAGTTTCACCCTAGAAGTATATATATATATATATATACGAGATCAAGATGGGTTTGTATTCATAGTGAAGTGTTTTGCAAACTTCCAGGTAGATATTATTAAGTGGCAAATGGAAAAGAGCACTTTAAGAGCAAAGGAAATCAAGGAGGACCTTGAGGACAGAAAGTGCGGTTATAAATTGATTAAAGGGAGTTATGTGATCGGTGATGATAAGAGAAAGCTTAATAAATTAGTAAGGTTGGCCAAAGGTAGACAGTGATGGCATACGACAGTGGATTTGGAATAGAGATGCAATTATAAAGGAAACAGGACGAATATAAGAGGAATAGACATATATACAAGCAAGCTATGGTATCGTAAAGGAAAATAAGAAATGAACGAAGGAAGAAAGAAAAGGGCGTATCTTACTAAAATTTCATGATGAGAACGAGAATTGGCAGGACATTAGAAGGATTATAATGCATGATTATGATACAAACAATTGGTTAAGAGAAACTATGGGACACTATGAGCCAAATTAAGGAAAAGACGAATCGTGAGAATAAATGAGAGAGAGTCTCGACTTTTACTGGTATGGTATAAACCCAACTCGGAATCGGGAACCAAGAGTAAGAAGAATCTCAAGGGTACTGATGAAAGGATACTATGAAGGAAAATTGCGACTGAAGGAGCATGGTATAGTCGGGCATTCTATAAGGAGCCTAACGAATTCCGATGTCACCATTGATTCATTAACCTAGGGGACTATTAGGCATGAAGGAAGGAAGTGGTTTGAGTTAGGTCCAATATGTGTGGACATTTGACTTGATACAAGAATCCAGTTAGCAAAAAAAAAAAAAAAGTCAAACCATGCAATGAAAGTAACTCCGGCATTTATGGACTAGAGGAGTTGAAGGATCGCTAGGGTCGGCCAAATGATTACCAAAAACTGTCAATACTCGAATGTTACTGGTATATGAGAACATTCTTAGACGAATTAGAATATTCCCAAGTGCAGAAGAAGGAAACGTACTGGCTTGAAGGAGTCGAAATTCGAGATGAACTAATATAGCAAGGATGTGCTAAAGAAAAGTTAAAATGGACTAAATGCAAGTATATTATGAGACAGACATGGGAAAGGAGGCATGACAAGATGATGAAGGTTTAGCAAATCAAGAAAATAAGTTTTGTCAATGCAATACGTTGTGTTCCGGGCTATGATTCGATTCACTCGTACTAAAGAAATTTTTTATTACAATTAAATATGCAGCCAATGTACCCCAAAAAGGTAACAGAAGAAGTGAGAAGGTCTACAAGTGACCAAGGATAAGTATCAGGGACAGTGGTGATTAGTAAAGAGAAATCGTAGCACTCGAAGAGATAAGAGTTTTAAAAGAGGAATATTTATAGGAATTTCAGTGATCGTCAAAAGAAAGAAAGACAGTATCCCTATGGGTAGCGCGACAGCAGTACTGCCTGAGACTAGAAATACCTCATGCGTCGTGAAATCATAAGTTACCGTTTATATTAAATCGTGAAGAGTATATGTCATAGGACCATATAAATAATCGTCCTGATGAAATGACTAGTAAAATGGTGTGGGGACGACAACAAATATTTGAAGAAGAATGAAAGCTATTTAAGTCTCAATTAGCCGCTGGTATAGGAGAGCCAAGGACTTAAAGAGGGAAGCACACTCGTATTGAATGGAAGTTGTGATTAAGTAAGTTTTTATTTTAGTCTCATGCTTATGAGTCATTTTATAAATATGTTAAGATTTGAGGAGAGAAAATTGGAGGAAAGATTCAACCATGGATTTGAAGATATTTTGAATAGTAGATTAACTGGAGATATGATCATTATTATATTGTAAGTATAATCTTGTTATAGGGGATAACAACGATGATAAGAAAATGTTGTATACAAGTGTATAAGGAATGGTGCTGAGGATTGTTGTATGGGTCGAATTGAGTCCCATTTGAATATAAATCCCTTGGCTATGGTATTTTTGACGCATTGGATGAGTAATCTGAAGTAAAGTAATTAATGAGAATAGTAATCCCTTAGCAAGGAAATGCTATTGCAAACCATCTAGGCACTACTATAGGTGGAACTATGATGACATTGTAAGGAATTAAGGAGTTCGATAAAAGCATTAAAAAGGGGATGGAATGATATGTATATAAAATCGATTAGTACTAAGAGGGATAATCTAAAGTAGCACTAGAGAAGCAAGCAAGGAAAAGTGCCACAGCCAAATAAGAAAGTTGTCCACTTGTAGAAAAATAGAGGGTTGCGAAACAGGAGGGACTAAGTCAACGGAAGGTGAAGTCATGGAAGTAGATGAAGATAAGATCACAAGAAAAGGATTCAATGATATAAATAAAGAAGATGGACATTTAAGGAATTAAGAGATCCGCTTGATTGATAAACCGAAATGACAGATAATTGCGTCAAACTATGGGAAAGACTTATTAAGTGGGAATCGGGCAAAGGTTAAAAGTAGAAGGAGAACCCCAAAGGAAATGATCAAAGGATATCGTGTTTGATTAGAACGAGCAGGCAACAATGAAACCTCGTGGAACAAGCAACATGATGACTCTTATTGGAAAAGGGATGAATGAAGGTTACAGATAAAGGAAAGAATGAAAAAATTCGAATTCGCTGCATGACTAGGAATCTTGGTTATTCTTCGACAAACTTCTGAATTCACCCCTAATTTATTAACTAAGGATTAGAAACTTTAAGAGTAAATTGAAGGAAATGAATCATTAAAGAAGTGATTTTAGATGTTTTTGATATAAGTACAACAATTACCGTTAGTTAGCCAAGTGCCAGAAGTCCAATTGAAGGACAGAGAAATTAAGCGAGACATTTCGGTGTTAAACTAGTTGAAAGATAAAGTACCGCAAAGATTAATTCAACTGCTATAGAAAGAAAAGGATGCTAAAATATGACCAGTCTTGAGGTTATATTTAAGGGAGAAAGAATAAGAATAAGTAAACTCCAAGAAAACAAAGGTCTGGGACATCTGTAAAACGTAAGAAAGGTACATGGCGATCGAAGATAACAAGAATTTCTGAATAAAAAGAAGATGGAATCAAAATTGGATAAATGTATGTGGTAAGTACTGGATAAAATAGCATACAAGAATGTAAATAACGGAGGTTGAAGATACAACGAGAACGATAAAGCATGAAGAGTTAGTAGACAGACATATAATAAGAAAATGGATGACCTTGAGTACGGGCATAAATTTCAGCTAGAAAAGAAGAAGGATAAACTACTTAATTCGGATAAGTTCAGTTTTAAATGAGCAAGACTGCAAGTTAGTAAAGTAAATACTGACAAATACAGGTAAGAACATTGACATCTACCTCAGAGCAAACTCTACCTCAACATTCGAGGACGAATGTTTTTGAAGGGGGAGAGAATGTTACACCCCGCACTTTCAAAGCATGAGTATGCCATGTACTTCACCGTAGTAATGAAATATCGGAGCCCGTCATACTCCTCGTAGGGGTGTGACATAATGTCTCGAAGGCAAAGACCCTGTCTTGAAGGCGAAGACGCAAAAAGTGAAATGGTGGAGTGGTTGATTTTTGGAATAAATATGTTCAGTGCATTGATAAAAACAATAGATACTACTTCTACTATTGTTTAAGATAGACATGGTTTAATATAAACATTTACCAAATGTGAATACCTAAACTGATAAAAAGTTAAAATACTCGTTGCGAAATTTCTTTTTTCTAGTTTGCAGATTGGAAAAATTGGATTATCTACTATCATTCAGTGATGAATTAAATTCTAGGTAAGAAAAACTTTTTGAATCTAAAAAAATAATTAAGTTTAAAAGACTTAACATCAATCACTTAACTTCTATTAAATCAACTACAACAGCTAATTAAAAATGAAATGTTCTTTACAAGAGATGATTTATTCAAGCACCCAGACAAAAATGAAGATATCATCAAATAAAGGAAAGAAATGAAGAGAAAAACTTGCGAACTTGGTGATTCATTGATTCAATTAAGAATTCATGAAGAGAATTCATGTTGGAAACAGGTTCGATCATCATTATCGCCATCTTCTTTTTATGATGGTGAACTCTGTTCATCTCACCTACCGGTAGGTTTAGTTGTACTAAGACTGAGAGAGACTGGTAAAACGTCATTATATATATGATGAGTACGGGATTAGGGTTTTCTAAAAGTTGTTACAAACTTTTGTTAGTCCAAAAGTTGTTTTTCTAAAAGTTGTTACAAACTTTTGTTAGTCCAAAAGTTGTTACAAATTTTCTTTTGGTCCAAAAATTGTTGCAAACTTTTTAATAACTTGATTTGCTCCAAATTGTACAAATATCGAAATTGTACTTTTTGTGAAACCATTTGTCCGGATGAAAAAGAAATAGAATAAAGCATTATTTTCCTTTGCTTTGCTCTATGAAGAAATAAGCGTAAAAGTTTCGAGTTTTCTCACTTGTGATCATGCTTTTGGACATGAATGTCCTTTGAAAATAATTAACTTTTTTGAGTATAAAATATTATTTCACTTGAACTATTCTCCAAACTTATTTTTTAAATTTTAAATCCTCTCTTTCATATAGCAAATTTATCTTCTTTTTCGTGGAAATGTGCTAAAAGTATGAACTTTCTTCCTTGATTACTATTTATTTGGATGAAATATTTTGGAATAAATTGAAGGAACGAGTCTTTTGTTCTTTTATCCAAGATAAAATGAGAGTAAAATAAAATTAATTTGCATATAAATGCAAGAAACTTTTTTCCCCATGTACACTAATAAGATCACCAAATGAATTGCATTATTTGTGTTACTAATGACTTTCTTTAGATTATTAATTACCTTATGGAATATAGAGAAAATATTAGAATTGTGGAAATTGCACTGAGAGCGTACATTGATTATCATTATTCTATCCCTTTCACTAGAGGAGTCAGTACTATATTTAAGGGTGAGGTTTAAATAGAAGTATGAAATGGAATAATCATGTGGAAATTACCCTATTGACATGAAAGACGTTAGTTTCATCATGCGCAATATGCCAATGGATATTACTAATGTATATATATAAAATTACCCTTAAAGTTATGGGTAAGTTGATTTGCAAATTAAATTCTAATTTTTCGCTTGGTGACTCGAGTTCGACTTTTGGGGCTTGGGTTATATAAGTATATGGGTCCCTACGGACTCGTTTGCTTACATACAACGGGTATTTGATAGATTGGGAGCGTTCCGAGACACTTTCACAAGGAAAGATGCTTTTGTAGTTTTATTGCTCGGCTTCGAGGTATGTTATGACTTCTTGACTTTGCTTGAGGGATTTTTTCGATAAAGATAATAACATAAGCTCAATTATATGCAGTAAGGGCTAAACAGGGGGTCTTGTATCCGTGATGTGACGAGAATTGGTACGAGTACCGATGCCATGTTATTGTTAATAGTGTAATTGTGGGCCGTGACCAAGAATGCCAAATCTTGTGGACATTAGTTGTTATGTGCTACTTTCTTAACTTGATTGCTTAGTTGTATTCATCACTCTATGGAGTCTCGTGCACTTGTGATAATCAATTTGTTGAACTATTTGAGTCAGTTGAATGTTATGTCCCAATTACTGATACAATCATGCTCTTATATGATTTATCATTCATATGCATTTGATTTGACTCATTGTGATCTGGGAGATCGGGATTTCGAGGAAAGTGATGGTTACTTAGCCTAAATAGTTGGTTGTGGGATATTTTGGCCTCATAAGGTTGGTTACCTGATATTTCAGCCTCTAAAGGTTGGTTGTCCGATGTGATCTGGAAGGTCTGGTATTCCAAGTGGTATATGAAAAACCTTTTCTAATAGGACTACACATCATATATTACCATAATTACAATTTCACCATAAATAAAACTATTACAATTAGACTAAAATAGGGTTCCATACCCCCTTCAAGTTGGAGCATGAGGGTCACGAATGCCCAACTTGCCAATCAAATATTAATGCTGCGATTTGCCCAAAGCCTTTGTAAACACATAGGCCAATTGCTCACTAGTTGACACATGAATGGGAAGTATTATACCATATTAGAGTGAGTCCCGGACATAGTGACAGTCGACTTCAATGTGTTTAGTCCGTTCATGAAACATCGAATTTCGTGCAATATATAATACCGCTTGACTATCACAGTACATTCACCGGAGATATATGTTCAACACCCAAACTATACAAAATTCCCTTAACCATTTCAATTCACAGACTATAATTGCTATTGATCGGTATTCCGCCTCCGCTAACAAGTGAGAGAAAATATGATGCTTCTTGGTTTTTCGTGATACGGGTGAATTCCCAAGGCAGATAAACCAACCGAGAAGTGATTTTTGAGTCAACGAACATCCGGATGAGTCGAAATAACTCCATTAGTACAACTGGAGATCAAAATATTTTCTCATCACAATGCCTTGTCATGGGTTCTTCTGCAAGTAGCGTACCACACAGAGAGTCGCGTTCCAATTTGCTTCCTTCGTTTGCTTTATAATTTGGGGTAGAATATGCACGCAATACGACTACTCAGGTCGCGTAAAATTGAGGTATATCAATCTACCGGCTAGATGTCGGTATGGTTCCAGATCTCTCAAATTGGCTCCTTTTGCCAACGCCAAATCGTGATTCTGTTCCATGGGAGTACTTGTTGGTTTAGCTCCCAATAATCTGAACTCAGAGATTATATCCAAGGCATATTTCTATTGACAGAGAAATAACCCAGTTGGTCCACGTGCAACTTCAACTCCCAGAAAATACTTCAGAGGACCCAAATCCTCTATGTGAAAACATGCACGGAGAAAGTCTTTGAATTGTTCAATGGCACTATGGTCGTTTTCGAAGATAATCAAGTCATCCTCATAGACTAAGACATTAAGTTGCATCCCTCCTTAGTGCATCATCGTGAAGAGAGAATAATCTAAGTACGACAGTTTTAACCCATATTTTATCAATGCACTTGACAATTTCACAAACCACCACTGTGGGACTTGTTTCAAACCATACAAAGATTCCTGGAGTCGACATACTTGACCAGACCAGGAACACGAAATTCTGGTGGCAATTTTCTATAAACTTTTTCCATAAGGTCACCGTACAAGAAGGCATTATGAACATCCATCTAATGCAACTCCCAATTTCGCGCAGCCGCAACTGCCAGGAAGGTCCGAACGGTTACTATCTTAGTAACTAGAACAAACATTTTATTGTAGTCAATTTCTTCCTCCTGTTTATTCCCGAAAATGACCAACCGGGCTTTATAACGCTCGATTGTTCCGTCAGAGTTGTACTTGATCTTGTACACCCCTCGCCATCTGAGTGCTTTTTTATCCGGTGGCAATGTTTCTAATGTTCACGTTCCATTGTTCTCCAATGCTTGGATCTCTTGCTGCATGGCTTTTCTTTAATGTTCCTTTTTCCTTGCCTCCGAGAAGGTTTTTGGCTCGGTTTCTGTGGTGATTGATGCAAGGAAACTTTGGTGTTGCGAGGAAAAATTATCACAAGACATATAATGAGCTAAAGGGTAAGGTGCACCTGAGGGTTTTTGAGGATCGGGCGGACGCGTTGATGGACTTTCTTTTCGGAATGTTTTAGTGACGTAGTCGCGCAACCGAATCGATTCATGCTGCTGACATTTACCCCGACCCAATTGTTCTTCCGGTGGCACTTCGTTGGCCCGGGCACCTTCTGTCTGCACTTCCTTCATGTTTTCTTTATCTGGACCGGCATCTGTCCGGTCTAATTCTGGATAATCCATAGGTTCGGTATTCGATATCCGTACTTCGTCCATTCGAGTTTCATTCGTACCTACATTATCAGTCTGCTCTTTTTCAAAGTTGTGTTGGTTTCTTTCTTCCTCTGTTTTGTCCGGGATCATTTCTATGTTGTCGACCAAGTTACCTGATCCTACAATAAAGGGGAACTTAGTCTCGTAGAAGTCCACTTCTTTTGAGACTAAATATTCATCGTTCTCCATTCAACCCTTCTTTCCATAGGGGTATGCCAAGAAGACACACATACGACTCTGACTCTTAAACTTGTCCCTTGTTCTTCCCTTTGTGTGTGCAAAGCATAGTGGCCCTATTACCCTTAAATGATCATACCGGGGCGCATCCTCATATAAAATTTCATAGGGGGTTTTCCTATTTAAAATCGAAGATAGTGTTCTAGTTTTCAAGTACCTCGCAGTCAAAATACATTGGCCCCAGAATTTGATCGGACGTGGACCCTGAAATCTCAATGCTCGCACCACATTAAGAATGTGACGGTGTTTTCTTTTGACTCTTACACTCTGTCGTGGTGTCCCTGTGCAAGATGTTTGGAAAAGAATTTCATGTCCGAAGAAGTAAGTCTTCATATATGTGAACTCAGTTCCATTATCACTTCTAACAATCTTCATCCTCTTAGCAAACTGCCCATCCACCAAGGCGAAGAAATTCTTCAGGGTTTGGGACACTTCTTTCTTGTCGACTAACATAAAAATCCACACGAAGGACCACAAGAAGAAGGGGTTCTATATGGATCCCTATAAATCACAATGAATCATTTCCAAGATATTCGAAGCTATATTATCACTAAAGGGAAAAGCATTTCTTGTTTTCTTTGCCCTTTGACATATATCATATTCTTTATTTGATCTAATACTACTCTCTTTTAGGCCTAATGTCGTAATGGACTTTGTTACTTGTGCTCAAGGATGACCTAACAGTTTATGCCAAAGATCAAACCAATCAACTGCCTCCGTTTTCATAGCTCGTATCCGCAGCACATTCTGGAAATAGTAAAGTCCACCCGTCCCAAGAAGCTTCCTCGTGGTGGGATCTTGTATAGCACACATAATTTTGTTAAATGTTATATCACAATCTAAATGATCAACAAGTTGTGACACAGAAATTAAATTGCATGTTAAATTTGAAACGTAAAGAACATCCTTCAACCATATCCTATTATTTAGCCTGGTTGTTCCTTCTCTCGTGGCCACCAAGCTACTTCCATCTAGAATCCCAACTAGACACTTAGGAATGTCCCGCTAATCGCTCAGTTCCTCCGGATTACCTGTCACATGATTGGTAGCTCCGGAGTCAAATAATCCAGGACGAGTTTTCATTCTTACTATCCATCTTGCCATTCGAGTTTATTCCTTGGGAGTTCAACATGTGAATCATAGTATTCCGAATCTCGTCGCTCAAATCGTGAGGTTCTGTCCCACCTGTGTTCACCGGTCCTGTCCCACATGTGTTCACCGGTCCTATCTTCGTCTGAGTTCCTTCTTTGACAACCACGGTGTTAGCCCGTTAGTAGCCTCTTCCACGATTGGATCCCAGTCCACCCCTCTGCTGTTATTGTTGTCCTCGTCTTCTTCCTTCTGTTTTCTCGTCTCTTTTTTAATTTCCTGGCCGCCAATCCAGATAACCAATGAGTTGAAATATCCGTCCACAACGTGTCCGAATCTTTTGCAATGTGTGGGAAATGCACCATCGTTTTTCCCATTACCTTGGCCACGGTAAGAGTTTCTTCCTTGTACGGAAAAAGCCATGGTTTCACTCCAGTCCTCTGTTTTTCATGTGATTCCTCTGACACGCTTTTCTTGCACCAGCTTCGAATAGACCTTGTTCAATGATGGCAACGGTTCCTGAGCCAGTATGTTTGACCTCAGCGTACCATGCGTTGTCTCATGCAATCCTATGAGGAAAAGATGTACTTTTTCTTCTTATGATTTGGCTTCTACGACCGTTCCTATATTGCACGTGCACTTTCTGCACATACAAGTTGGAATATGTTCGTAACTCACCAATTCCTCTCATAGCGTAGTGAGTTTTCCATAGTAATCCAATATGGGCCTTCCCTTCTGCTTGCACTCCGCAAGTTCTGCCTTTAGTTGTTGCATCCGATGGTCGTTAATAACGGCGAACTGTTCGGATGTTGCTCCATAATTCTTTATCTTTTTTATGTGAAATTGTTGATCGAAGCGTTGGTTCTATGGTGTTGCGAATCCACGACACCAATATGAGTTTATAGTCTACCAATCTTCCAAGTCCGGCGACTCTTCATCCAACTTCCTGATTGGACCGCCAACGAAGCCGAACTTCTTTCTTACTCTTAGGATTATCCTCATAGATCTAGCCCATTCTTCATAATTCTCACCCTTCAATTGGACTTGTGTCACAATTCTAGGGTTATCATTTGATGTAATGTCGTAGGGAGAGATTGTTTTTCATTAGGTTTTATTTTCTTCAGCGGAGATTCCTTTACAGTCATCGTCGGTTTCTTTACCGTCACCTGTCATTGTTTTAGGATTGTTGTATTCTTTCTAATGTGGCTCTGATACTATGTTAAAATTGAGATAGGGAAGAGAGCTTCAAGAGACAAGAATAATGGGAGAATTCTTTCTACTTTGTATTCATCATAATAAGGTCCTTATATAGAAGTAAGGTCTTCCTTTTCCTAGTCTAATAATGTAACCCTATTCTAATAGGACTACACATCCTATATTACCATAATTAAACCCTTCTCCTAGTCTAATAAGGTAACCCTATTATAATAGGACTACACATCCTATATTACCATGCTTGCAATTTCACCGTAAATAAAACCATTACAATTAGACTAGAATAAGGTTCCATACCATGAGATATGTAGAGTACACGTGCTTCCCGTACTCATACTACACTTGTTGCACTTTTTATAGTGCAAATTCAACTCCTAGTACGAGTGGACACCGAGGAGCTGTTTGAGTTTGTCACACCCCAACCTTGGGGGGTGTGGCTGCCACTTGGAACCCGAAGGCCCAAGCGAACCAACCATGGCATCTGTGATATGTAATATGAATAATGGGCTGATAAGGCCGCTATATGACACTAACAAGAACTAAATGTATCAACCTGCACGCAGAAGAACCCAACAACAACCTATATATATATATATATATATATATATATATATATATATATATATATATATATATATATATATAAGGCCAACAAGGCTATATCGCGGTCATGCCAACTGTACAGGGGGCCGACAAGGCCAAGCAAAACATATATACACTGACAATTGGTCTGTAAGCCTCTAAAAGAATAACACAATATCAACAGGTCAGGACAGGGCCCCGACATATCCCAAAACTATACATATACATGTGCATCTGTACCTATGGACTCAGAACAGGCAAATTCGAAGAAGTGGAGTGCGACACTCAATCGCTGATCTCGGTGTTCTACTGCGGAGGCGCGTCGGCCTGTCTATCAGCACCTGTGGGCATGAACACAGCGCACAAAAGGGGCGTCAGTACGAAATATGTACTGAATATGTAGGGTAATAAGCGCAAGTACAAATAATGTAAATAATATGAGAAGGGATTTAGAAACTACCTGAAACTCTGTTCAAGGTCACTGAGGGCAACCAAAACCATAAGTCCATAACATAAATGTAAATGCATGCTCGTAAAATCATTCCTCACTGTGGAGGCATATATCATATCATATAACAATAATAAATCCCTCTGTGGGGTGAGCTCATCATCATAACATCCTCTCTGCCTAACTGGTCAGTGGTATGCACAGCTACGTGCCTGCCCCGACGTATCTGACACGGCACGGTAATGAAAGAAATACATCTAGGTGCACATCTACGTGCCTGCTCGGCCGACTATAGCGTGGCGCGGTAATGAAAATAAATACATATATATATATATATATATGGCCTAGACCCACGACGCCCACGGAGGTACGTAGTTTTCTGGGATTAGCAGGCTATTACAGAAGATTTGTGGAAAAGTTTGCTTCGATTTCAGCGCCTTTGACAAGGCTAACTCAGAAGGGAGCCAAGTTCCAGTGGACTGATGCTTGTGAACGAAGTTTCCAGTTGCTGAAGGAGAAGTTGACTACAGCTCCAGTTCTGACTCTTCCAGAAGGACCAGATGGGTATCATATTTATTGTGATGCTTCTGGCGTGGGGTTAGGTTGTGTATTAATGCAGCACGGCAGAGTTATAGCCTACGCTTCCCGGCAGCTCAAAAAGCATGAAAGGAATTATCCTACCCATCATCTGGAGCTAGCAGCGGTTATTCATGCCTTGAAGATATGGAGACATTATCTATATAGCATTCATGTTGATATATATACAGATCACAAGAGCCTCTAATATATCTTTAAGCAGATGAGGTGGCTGGAACTTCTGAAAGATTATGACATTGATATTCTGTATCATCCGGGTAAAGCTAATGTTGTAGCAGATGCACTCAGTCGCAAGTCTATGGGTAGCTTGGCAGATTTGCAACCAGACAGGAAAGAGATAGTACGTGATATTCACCAGCTGGCTAACCTTGGGGTTCGTCTGGCCGATTCTGGAGGTACGCAAATTTCTGTCCGAGGGGTTTCTGAATCATCTATTAGGGAAGATATTAAGCGGCACCAATATGAAGATCCTGTTTTAGCACAGTACAGAGACATAGCTCGTGAAAGGGAGAAGACTCCGTTCAAGTTTACACCGGACGGAACACTATTGTACAGAGGCAGGTTGTGTGTACCTGATATTGCAGGGCTACGGCAGCAGGTTATGAGCGAGGCACACTATGCTCGCTATTCTGTTCATCCTGGATCGACGAAGATGTACCATGACCTTAGATGCCTATACTGGTGGGATGGCATGAAAAGGGACATCGCGGAGTTCGTTGCCCAGTGCCCGAATTGCCAACAGGTTAAAATTGAACATCAGAAGTCGGGTGGGGTGGACTGTTACAAGAAATGGAAATTCCGACTTGGAAGTGGGAGATAATTAATACGGACTTCATTACAGGTTTGCCTCGCACTCCACGGAGGTATGACTCCATATGGGTTATTGTTGATAGGCTGACAAAATCAGCCCATTTTCTCCCCGTCAGGACTACTTATTCAGCTGAGGATTATGCCAAGCTATATATTAAAGAAATAGTGAGGCTTCACGGAGTTCCTATATCTATTATCACTGACAGAGGTGCCCAGTTCACGGCTAACTTCTGGAGATCTTTTCAGGAAAGATTAGGGACTCAGGTGAGTCTGAACACAGCATTCCATCCTCAGAGCGATGGGCAGGCCGAGCGCACTATACAGACGCTAGAAGATATGTTACGGGCATGTGTTATTGATTTCAGAGGTAGCTGGGATGATCACTTGCCACTGATTGAGTTTGCTTATAATAACAGCTACCATTCCAACATCCAGATGGCTCCATACGAGGCATTAAATGGCAGAAAGTGCAGGTCACCGATCGGCTGGTTTGATGTTGGCGAAATAGAATTAATAGGCCCAGATATGATCCAACAGGCCGTTGATAAGGTGAAACTCATCCGAGAACGACTGTTAACAGCCCAGAGTCGACAGAAATCATATGCTGATAAACGGCGTCGACCTTTGGAGTTTCAGGTTAGTGATTGGGTATTCTTGAAGGTATCGCCTATGAAAGGCATAATGCGGTTCGGCAAAAAGGGTAAGCTCGGTCCGCGATATATTGGGCCTTATCAGATTATTCGAAAGATTGGGAATGTCGCCTATGAGCTAGATTTACCATCTGATCCGGAAGTGGTACATCCAGTATTTCATGTATCCATGCTCCGTAAATGTGTCGGTGATCCTTCCAGAATATTTCCAGCAGATGATATTCAGGTGACGGAGGAACTATCGTACGAAGAGCAGCCTATAGTCATTCTGGACTGCTAGGTAAGAAGATTGCATAATAAGGATGTAGCTTCCGTTAAGGTGCTGTGGCGGAATAATAACAGGGAGGAGATGACCTGGGAAGCGGAAGAAGAAATGAAGAAGAAGTATCCTAATTTGTTCCCTATGCCCACAGGTAATCTAAACCCCTTACTTGGTTATATTCAATAACGAATGTGTATCAATTGTGCTGACCAAAAAAAAAAAAAAAAAACTCCCCCGAAGTGCTTACAAACCCTAAGACTAATCTGACATTCGAGGACGAATGTTCTAGGGGGGGGGGGGGGGGAGGATGTTATATCCCGTATTTTCGCGCATTCGGGAAAAATTTAAAATAATTTTGACTTGTAAGAAATAAGGTCATAATTGATTTTATTTAACGCATGAGTTGTTTATGAAAGAATATTAATATGGAAGTGTTGAGGAAGGCTAGGGGCAAAAATTGAAATTTCGGAAATTAGTTTCGGGAATTACAAAATGTGATCCATAAGTCATTGGGCTAAAAAAAATGATGAAAATCCAAGCCCAATTGCAAGGGGTGGCCGGCCAAGGCCATGACCCAAGGTCCATATGGACTAAATCTTTTTTTTTTCATGTGCTTAATATGACTTAAGAGTCATACATTGACCACATCTTTTAGAACTTTCAAGAAAGAGGAAAGTAAAAGAAACAAGAAGAGCAACAAAGAAGGCCATTCGGCCATTGCTTTAGATTTTGCCCCTCAAAAATCTTGATCCAAAAATTATTGTCTTGTGATATTTCCACTAATTCAAGGACCCTTTACAACTTGGTGTAGCTAATTTGGAAGATAGGGAGCTTGTTTCTTCAAATTAACAAGTGGGTTTAGTGAAGAAGCTTGGAACAAAAAGGTAAGATCTTGCTCCTTTTACTTTGGAATATATATATATATATATATATATATATATATATATATATATATATGTGTGTGTGTGTGTGTGTGTGTGTGTGTGTGTGTGTGTTTGTGTGTGTGTGTTGTAGCATGTAGAAATAAGTAGAAATTATGAAAATATGGAAGATTGCAAAGTGGGTGTATATGGGTGTATGAGGCCGTGTGTATATGTGGTTATATAGGCAAGATGAGTTGAAATTTTTGTAGTATTCTAGTTGTGGTTATTGTGGACTTGATATTAAAAATGAAAGTCGAATGAAGTTGGTTGGGGTTGGAAATGTTGGGTTGGCCGTGTGGTATGGAAGTGAGAATGGAATTGAATTAATTTTGTTTAATATGTTAGTTATGTTGTTGTGATCCTTATCATGTAAATGAAGGTCAAATGGTTTAAGTTGGTATTGAAATGGAATGTAGAAGATTATGTCATTTTAGAATGATTTTATGATATTATGAAAATGAAGTGTTAAGGTGTAAATCATGACTATTGTTAATGAAACGAGGTGACAAAAATATGTTAGGAATGTTTATGTTGAAAGTTTGAAGTTTCGAAAGAATTATGGTTTTATGGAAATTTTGGGGTAATTGTAAACATTATGTTAAAAGAGAGGAAATGCTCCCGAATGGAATTGGAGTGACCTTGATTGTTAATGTATATGGAAACGTTGATATTGATTTGAAAATGCAAGTTAGATTGGATATTGTTGCATTATTGGAAATGAAGACTATTTAAGTTAGAATGCATTTCTAGTAGATTATTGATGTTGTTGGTATTGTTGTTGGGTTGATTGTTGATGTTTGGAGCCGAGTTAAATCTCGGGGATGTGATATTTATAGGGGAGATGCTGCCCAAATTTCTGTAGAAAAGTGTAATTTAAGATTCAAATCCTAAAGGCTTGAAATTGATAGTTGGTAATTGTGACCAAATGCAGATTTTGGAGAAAATTGAGATTGAGTTTGGAGAGGCGTAAGACGTGAAAAAGGTATGTAAATCCGTCCCTTTCCTTCTCTTGGCATGTCCTAGGTGTACTAGGGTTGGAATTGAGCCTCAGAAAGCATTCTATTCATAGAAACTCGAGATTGAAAATGTCCTCTTTCCATTCAATAGAATTGAATCCTAATTGTATGTTTTGTTTAAAGAATTGTGTAAGCTTTTACAAATTGCCTAGAAAGTTAGGGAATGTCCCTAGGACCTCCATGGATGACTCTATAGACCTAATATACGTAATTTGCGCCCATCACTTCCTTTGACCCGAGATGGTCCCACTATTCTCGACTTGTCTCTTATTGTACTAATGTCTTATTTCCAAGCCATGTAAAATGAAATGTTTTATCTATCCTTCTAGCTACTAAAGGACAATTTTTTTAATAGTTCCCGTGAGTCTTGTAAACTATTTTGGAATATGGAAGCAACCTCAGAAAGATTATTTCTCCGTACTTATTATGACATCCGAAATACACTTACTATGATTCTGTCCGATTTCATTATTTCGATTTGTCATTCGTTAAGTCTTATTGAGTCTCTGGAAATATATGGTATTTTATATTGCATTTAGTTTCTCACTACTCCACTCGTGGATGCCTCAATGTTTCCTTCACTGAGCCCGGGCCAGGATATGTTGTCAAGCGTATTCCACTGCATTGTTCGCCGTGCCTCGATGTGAGGGGGAAGGTTTACTTGTACATGGCTTGTGGAGTATGCTGTGCCATGTACACACATTCTGATATGACATGATATGATTTGATATGGCCATCTGATATGATATGTGATGTTACGGGGTTACTCCCTATTCTGGAGCATGATGTGTTGTGGCGCCAGTGTCGGGGTGGCGACCACGTTTCGTTCACCGTGTCCCTTGACGGGGGCCGGATATGATATGGCATATGTTTCGGCATACATTCTTTATGGTTTGGAAATATGCATTTGATAATCTGGATACTATACTCATTTTCTGCAAGTTCTGTTTCGACTATGATTTTGTTTCTGTACATCAGGCTTTACATATTCAGTACATATTCCATATTGACCCCCTTTCTTCGGGGGCTGCGTTTTCATGCCGCGCAGGTACAGACGACAGATTTGCTGATCCGCCTGCTTAGGACTATATTCTGCTATCTGGGAGTGCTCTATTGTTCGGAGCCTACGTTTTGGTACAGTCTTTTGCTATTGTACATATGTATGCTATTCAGGGGTACGACGGGGCCCTATCCCGTCTTATGATTCTGATGTGTTCTGTAGAGGTCTGTAGACATACATGTGGGTTCTGTGTATGCTTTGGGTTGATATGATCTGTGATAGCCTTATCGGCTTCCACATGCTATATCTGTTCATCTGTGACAGTTAGCGATGCCATTCGTCTTTTATATCTATATATTCTGCTTATATGCTGGTTTGGGTTATTGGATACGTGTGGGTGTCCAGCACGGACACTAGTCGCGGCCTACGGGGTTGGGTCGTGACATATATATATATATATATATATATATATATATATATATATATATATATATATATATAAGTGCAATGCAAGACCGACCATAGAAGAGATAACATAGAAAGAGTCGAAGTGACCTATCGTCGTTATCCTCCGATTATCGTTATTGTCGCTATGTTCTTTAGCTTCCAATTATGAGACCACGAGCACAAGAAACATGAAATTTACGTATTATGGATTTCTTTGAAGTAGACATCATGTTCAAGCTAGCAGTAACCATGATCAATATGAACGTCGGAGGAAGAACAAACAAACGAATTCTAGCTCTTTTTGAGCGACGAACAAGGAAAGATGAGAATACTTAAATCTTTTTCGATGTGAGTTATTCATGAGAAAAGGTCAAATTTATTCATATTTATCAATTTGAAGTGGAGCAATTTGAATTCGACGAAAAAATTCAATAAACGTTCATTCGAGTTCTAGTCATGCCGAAAGATATAGCGAAATCCCTACATACCTCGTTGATGGAGTTATACGCATCTTCTGGTTCCTTGAATACCTTATGAATGACTTCCTACACAAAACAAACTATTCAATATTAAAATCAAGTTCATAGCTCATGAAAATCTTCATTTAGACATTTAAGCGACCAACTCGCGAGCATAAGTTCGTAGGCTCTTTTGTAGCTCAATTTCCCTGGAAAACGCTACCAAATTCTAATCTACTACTACTCCTTTTCAATACGATCCTATACATATTAAAATAGCTCCAAACAACACGTTAAAACCATATAAAATAGCCCAACTATCAAGCCAAGTCCATAAGAGTTCACAAGAATTGTCAAAGCTTATTCTATTGGGTTTTCCACCAAATTTCTAGGTTTAATTACTTGTAAAGTTCAAGGAGATGAAGATAAGGTTAAATCATACCTCAAAATATGAATGATACTCTGCAACTCAAGTTACTTCAAGATGAAGCTTTCTTCCGAAAAGCGAAACAACGAGAAATCGACGATTCTATGATTGCCATGTTGTTCCTTATGTTAAGGTTGATAGATTTGCTCTTGATTTGGATTGAGATTGATAGAGGATTAATTGGAGAGGGTTTGAGGGTTTTACAGGTCATGTATGGTGAGAAAATGGAGAAAAAGTCGGAGGGGGCTTTTATAAAACCTAAAGTGAGCAGCCACCGACCATGCTCCTGCTCCCGCGGCAGTTTGCACCCTTGGACGAAAATGAGAATATCTCTTTACTCCGTCGTTATATTGATGAACGGTTAAATACAATGAAAACTAGACTCATAGACCTTCGATGTGGTAGGTGGATCACCCCGTAACTCCAAGTATATTGAGAGAAAAGTTCGTTGACATCTGACCCAAATTTCAGTGAAATTTACAAACGTAACTTGCGACGACCTTTGTCGACTTTCGTATCACAACTTGTTTGGCTTCAAAACTTAACATACGACTATCACACTATTTAAATACCTCATAACATTACCTTCTTAGCATGTTATCCACCTTAAAATACCATAACGCACAAAAACAAGAGGTGTAACATCCTCCCTCCCTTAAGAACATTTGTCCTCGAATGTTGAGAGATATCTCGACCCTCAGGATTTCTAAAAATTTTGGCAGAGTTTCCTCTATAAAAAGGATTATCCAAAACCTATCAAGTAGTAAGAATATACCTCCAATGCCACACAGGGCCATAAAACAGCATAGCATAATTATATCGGCCTCACACGACCAACCGTCTATCTAGAATCCAAAAGGGTTAGCCATAACTCACCTCAACTGTCAACTGCTGAAGCCCGGGTTGCATTTGCCTTAGTAACATCGCCTAAACAAGATATATAAGATCTGCTTTATAGATAGGATAGAAATAGGGTAATCGTATCGCACGAGTGTCGTAGTAACCTTTTTGGCATGAATAAACAAAGGTGCCTAGAATTCATGTCTTTCTTAACTTTTCAAATCATCTCTTTTACCCCATTTCTTCCTTCACAACATCCCAATCGGAGGCCATCCCTTTAGTCCGTAACTTCTAGACTTGACGATATAGATTAGCAACTAAGATACCTTTATAAGACAAATTCTATGTACCCTGAACACTCCCGGCTAGGGATATACGAAATGAATCTCCTATACACTTTCGTAACATAGATGTAAGGAAAATTTGATTAAACTTCCTTTAACTACGAACACGTCGAATCAATCAATGGAAAATATGTACTCCTGACCATACAAGATCTCATAAGAATCCATCTAGATGTTAAGATGATATTGCTATAATACATAACTCTTTGAGGGGTAAGTGACCTTCTCACTCTCCTTTGAGATCTAATGCACCTTCCTGCAACGTGTTATCGAGCGTCTATATCGTGTTTTCGACCTGGTCACTTATCTAACATAAGATTATAACTCCCAAACTTTCTGAAGGAAATCTCTAGAAGTTCACTGTAACTAACCTCCTCTATCTGAGATAGTAGACATTTGAATGTCCTGAAGTCGTACAACCTCCTTTTATACATTTTACTTGTGTGATCCTCGACCGTGTGGATAACTCATTCTGGCGAGAAATGAGTTAATCTTATAAAACGTCAACCATCCATCATCTGGGTAGCATCTCGGATAAGGGTCGGGTGAACTCATACTGAACTTCACCTTTGAGCTACCTTTCTATTCTTTCGTCGCGAACTGTATTCTCTGAATATTCCCTCTGGGTATTGATATTCTATTTTTACATGTTGACCATTTGGTTATTATGCCAAATTCGGCAATGCTCCTTTTCACGTTAATACATCAATACGTGTCTTTAGTACTAGTACATCTTCATCGAACTAAATGAAATAAGATAGCGGGGGATAATGCGCCTCCACTCAATCCTTGCTCCAGAAACTAGTTTAATCTGGGGCATACAATTGACGTGGGTATCGGAGAACTCCGTCTCCCTTAATTCGAATATTGGCTTCCCTTGCCGTGGGACTTTCTTTTTCGATAGTACCGACTCTATGTTCTTACATTGTTACTCTTTTACCCTTGCCACGGGAGCGATGCTATTACTTCTCATCACATCCTTATTATCATTAGAGCTCTGAAATCGGGTCCTTAAATTTGCTAATTGTTGAAGGTCTTTAGTTAACCTTCTCTTTCCCCGACCTCTAGATAAGCTAAACTGCCGATACATCCTTTCTTATGTTTCCCTGAGGTTATCATTTTATTTTGTTAAACTCTCGCTTTTGAATTGTAATCGGACATAATCCATTTATATTGTTATCCTTTCACGTTGACCACCAACGGTGCTATTTCCAAGTTCTGGTTAGTAACTCTGGCTTCTGAACGTCTCTCTCTAAAGGAGGACCTTATTCTTCTATATCGTCTCAACTTGCCTTTCTTTACCCTTTTTATTCCCAAGAAGTATTACCCTTTTTTTAAGAAGACTCATAGGTTTCGGTATCATTGTAACTCGTCCTAGGAGCGCATTTATCATTAGCAAGCAAAATTCATCTCAATTTTATATATATATATTTTTTAGCTACTGTCTCCTAAAGATATCACATCGTAGCTCTAACGCATGCTCGTTGTTGATGGCTCTGGGTTATGGGTCCCAAAATTTTCTTTGGCTTTTCCAATTGTCCTTAAACGTGATCGGTCTCATTTCCCCATCCCTTATGGGTCTGCGCATCACAATACTTTGATTTATTTCAACCTCTATCATCTAGGAGTTTCTTATATACTTTAGCCTTAAGTTCCACTCTGGTTTATAACCTTGGTCCTTTATTAAACCAACACATCAAACAGTAGCTATTGACATATTCCTTATCAGATGTATACTTAAACCACTTATGGGAGTAATTCCTCCTTTTTCACCTCTTACCTAAAATCTTTTAACAATATACTTTTAGCAATCCCGTCTTCGTATATCCTTATAGCATCTTGGGCACTTTAAACTGCCCGTCATTATCTTCCGTACCTTCAGATCCATTTTCGCTTTGACAGTACAAGTTCTTAGTACTTTCTTAATTACTTACGTTCCCCTCAATGTTTCGCAGCCCTTAAGCTTGATTTACTTCATGCTAGCCCCTTATGCGTCGTTATATTCCATCTGAATTATCTCTTGAGAGTTGTGATTACTTACTGGTGAGGTTAAAACTTCAGGCTCTTAGACCATTCCATACTGTAGAATTTTGTATCGACTGACGGCTCTTCTGACCTCATGACTAATCTTTTTTTGGTTCTACATGTATCATTTTCAGTCTTAACTCAAGTTACCCCTTTTATTCATTAATTTTGAATACCCTTTTTGGGCCTATATCCCTTTGGCTTTGCTTACTGACTATGATCTTCTTTTCTAAGCCTTATATATCTAATGGCTCTTACCGTAGCTTAATTTCTCCAACCAGGAGGTTGCCGCCATTCCTTTCTTAGCGTTGGTAGCTACATCTCATTTTATAGTCATGACACATTCATCAAATTTGGATGACAATCTGATTCGTCCTGAAACTTCTTCGTCCTAATCTTATACCCTATTTTAACCGAAGTCAAAATAGTTTATAACATTCCGGTAATTCCGGGGTTAATTAAAGTTAGAGAGTCGCCACCTAATTATTTATGGTGAATTAGGACACCTAAAGTTCTTTAAAGTTATTTTCTAAAGTCAACTCCGTTTTAAAGTCTATGAAACCAAATGATTCTAGGTACGGGTTCAATTAATCTAAAGGGAAGATATTAGACATCCTTTAAAATCCATTAAAATGATTAACCGACCGGATTTATTTATAAGGCTAAGTATAAGATAAAACATAATCATTTTTAAAGTCCAAGTGTTGAGAGAAAAATAGTTAACGGATGCTAAATATGAGTGGAAGTTATAAGGCTTATACATAGATGATAAAAATACTAAAATCAAAAAGTGCAATCGTTGAGAAAAAATAAAACTTGCTGGAAAATAGTTATATATCTCAAAAGGAAGTAACTGACTTTGATTTAAAGGATTAGGAAAATTTGATAATAGTTCATTAGATTTCAACGACCTTGGACCCTAATGAAATCCGAATATTAAGCTTGTCTGAAATCACCTCTTTTTTTTTTTGAAAAACTCAGCCGGTTAAAATGTGTCCTAACTCGAGAGACTCCCAATTGTTTAACTGGTTTTAAAGTTGAAACTTACTTGAAATAAAAGCCATTTTTACTAAAAGTATTTGCTCAATTACGACTAATAATATGATTAACACATCTTGGTTATTGCTTCCTAAAATTAATCACTTGAGACTAAATCTTATAGAGTCAAGCTCTAGGTAAAATAATCTCACCACAAGGTCTAACATCATGGTCAAACAATCATCCAAATAGACAAAGAAAACCACATAAACAGTGTATAAGAATAAGAATATTGAAAACTATAATCAGGATGTCCACTGTTTTGCTTCACCCCTCTCATTCGTTCTCTGTCTGGCCGTAGTTCGAGAGGAGTATATGAGGGAAATGAGGAGGAGATGTGATCGGATTTAGCGGCGGCATAGTCTCCAAATGAGACTACTCGGGCAGTGGGAGTCTTTATGAAGACTCCATTTTGCTCCGGAGTGTACATGTAAAAGAAAGGGAGAATAATGATTAGATGGTATCCATGCTTAGCAAATTCAATCAAGAAAAGAGCTTAACACATGAATGATCAATTCACACACGATTTAAGAAACAATTCATGATGGCAAACAGGCTGTTAAGGCCTGAAAAAAATGTCATGCGACCCAACAGGCCCAGCATCTTCAATCATAAATAAGAAAGAATAGCTCGTAGCCCAACAACTCGCATAAAGGCAGTGAAAGGAAAAGGGAAAACGTGACCTGTTCATACATACTAAATCACCGATATATACTAAGTATCGCTTGATATTCAGAAGATATACCCTTGTATACTTGTACAAGGTATGCATATACCTTTGCTTTCACAACATATACCTAATATATAATTCTCATTCAACCATTTACTAAGCATTGACAAAGAAGAACATGCAAGGAAAAACACTTCATTTCTATATGTGGAGATTCCCCAACATGTATTTATCACCCCTAGTTTACAATACAATAATCATAGCTAGGTTTTGACTATGCAAATCCAAAGGCAAAGTAAGATAAGCAGTTTATATTTAACCCAGACATATAGTCCAAAGGAAATGGATAAGATGGTTTATATTCAAACATCACACAAAGGACAAGCACAAAGAAATGACTGATTTGCACAGGGAAGATCCCACTTCAAAACAGAAGAACACCATACATATGCTCAACACTTGTACACTAGCGTAGTCTTATAAATGATCAAGTAAACTGGAATACAAGAAGGTATTATGTCAAAAGTTCAGACCTATTTTTATGTATCAAGTACAAACACCTTAAGAGGAAAGGGAACAAGGAGGACCCTGGTGCAAACAACCATTTCTCATCTACACTTAAGCTATATTGACACTTTCAACATCCGGATTTATAATCCATACATAGAGGAGGTGTATTTAGAGGCATTCTGAAACTGTATGCTTAATCTGTAATGCAGTAAAAGAAACTCAACCGACATTCTTTACACAAGTAAACTGCATAAATTATGTTTGTCATTTTTAAACTTTTTAAAACACAGTTGCTTTGTAATGACTTCAGTCCATATGGAAAGCAGACTGGACCAGTTAACTCGACACCAATTCATACAAAACAGCAGCATTCAACAGGGATATTCATAATTGTAAATAGACATTTTTAACAAACATAGAGATGGGATACCAGATTCAAACACAGGGACTAGTTCGTTATATTGTATTTCATAGTTCGTACACATGCTCCAAATTCCAAACATTCACAATGCACATCATAAAAGACATCATACCCAATCTAGATGATTCACATTTTTTGTTTTGAACTACTATTTGAGCACGCAGGATCATGTTTCAGTTTAACATATCGTGTGACACTACTAGTTGATATAATCATCCACGCATGAACTCATATGAACACATAAACACTAATAAGCTGAAATTAAAACAAACCAGATTAAAACATAAACGTGTAGGACTGTTAACTACTAAACTGGAAAACTAAACTAATACATGAACATACGAACATTATTATTAACCGAAGTTAAACTAATTAAAACATGAATGTGCATAATCCTGCTAAGTTACTAAACTGCAACCCGACCAACTGAAACAACCAGCATGTATGAACACATAATCACTTCTTAAGCTACTAAAATTGGAATTAAACTAATTAAAGAAGGATTGTTTACCTTCTTCGAGTGCGGCGAACTGGGCTCGATTCTTGAATCTACACCCGAATTCGAAGTAGCGACAGTGTAACAAATTTTTTAATGTTTCGAAAGAATACCCGAAAGTATAGGTATTGAGAAAAATATTGATTTTTAGAGGAATCCAGGCGGCTAAAAGGGAACCCCCTTTCTCCCCTGATTTCACGATGTATTTATAGGATGATTTGTAGGGTTTTCTGGGTTCGAAATTGAGAGGGACTTTTACATCTAGGGTTTCAAAAACGAGTCCAAAATAGACCCGTTTGAATCTGAATATTGAAGGCGTTTTCCAGCAGATTTCACATGGCTGACTTGGATTTTATCTGTAAATGGGTCGACCATTTATGGTCTTTTAGGATCAACCCGTGTTTGAAGCTAGAAAAAGGAATCCCTTCCTCTGTCAAAGGCAGAAAACTCAGGTAAAGCAGACATAGGGACGTTTTTTGTGTGGAAATGGTGTAGACAAAGCTGTTCAACAGCTAAAGGGGTTATGTTTTTTTGCTAGAAATGGGGAGATGAGAGGAAAGGTAGAGAGAGGGAGAGGAGAGAAGCTTGTGCGGCGCTCTGTTCTTTTGTTTTTAGGGTTGGAAGATGAAAATGAAGAGGTTGGGCCGGGTAGTGGGTGATTATTTGGGCCGGACGGGTGAAAGGGGTAGTGGGCTGGCCGGGTAAGTGGAGTAATGGGCTGGTCGGTTAAGTGGTGAATTTAAAGTGTGGGCTACTCCGTTTGGATGAAATGGGCTTGATTGTTTGGGCCATTAATTGGCTGAAAAATATTGATCCTTCCTCCTCTATTTTAATTATTTTTTTGGGCTTCTAATTTAATAACTAGTACAATATATACTATGATAATTAGTGATTAATATGTGGAAAATGAAGGACTTGATAAAGTATAATTAATTTAACGAGCACAAAATCCCAAAATAAAATGATGACGAACCATTTTGAAATTTGTGATAAAGTAATGTCAGTAATGTTGATTGTAAAATAGTGAAAATGAAAGTAACAATATTAATAGTAGTAGCAATAAAAAATAATAGTGAAAATAAAGTGTTTAGCTCGTCAATAAATTTAGAAGCCCAAGAAAATAAATTGAAATAATTGAGGGACGAAATTGAGTGTCAACACCTAGCCTTCTCATCTTCTTATTAAATCTTCATGTGTTCGAAACTGCCATTTTTAGCCTCAATATAATAGACTCTCTATCTTCTAGTTAAAACATTTAATCTTTAGAGCTTCTTTCCTAATAACCTTTAAGGATTTCCCCTTCCTTTTGTAGTTTATTCGCTTACTGTCTGATTACTTACCTTGCAACTTCTCACTATCTTTCGTTATAACAACCTCTCGAAGTTTCACTTCTTATCCTGTTTAAACGAGAAAATTTCCCAATATCGATACTTTTTAAGTCAGGGAGCTAGATCACCCAATCGGTATGTTCTGTTGATATTTGGTTGTTCAATTCTCATAGTAGATAATTAAGTCTCATAACACATTCACCTTCTCAACTCAGCATTTACTTCTTCTTGTCCTCCGGTTTACTTGGATACCAACTTGTCGGATTACTATCGTATGGCTCTCTATTATTCCTCATATTGCTCACATGTCTCACCTATAAGTATCACCCCTTTACTATCAATCTCACTTCTTAACTTAGCCCTGATATTCGTAATAAAACATTCTTTCACCATTAACTCTTCCTTTAATCGGCCCTATCTCCAAAACATTTACTATTTTTGCTTTGCTTTAAAAAGAGCCTTCCTGAGGTGAAACATTTACCTTCCACACCAAGGTTCCAATACCTGACCCCTAAATCTTCAGACCTTCAAAGGTCATATCCAACTAACAATTCCCGGGTACATCATGTATATATCTTCTAGGGGGTGCCCTTAACGTAATTGTACTATTCTTCAGTAATGCCCATGCTAACAGTCATTCTAACCTTTACTAGCTCCCGATATCTCACTTCTTTCTAAAACTACGTTTATCGATGTCGGTAAATCACAAGCCGGAATTGGTATCCCTTATTATGGTTCTACCACTACCGATGGCAAGATAACAATACTTACATCATTCTACCTGAATATTAATCTCCTTACAATCCTCTGCGTTCAAGTGCTCTTTACTTTCTTTTCTTTACTTCTTTCATATCCTAAAACCAGAACTTTACCTTTGTGGGCTTTTGTTGTCTCTTCTGCATATGAGAGACAAATACTCATACTCTGAAACTTAAACATAATACTCGCACTTCTGGCGTATCAATAGTCTAGTAGGGGTCTTTTATTTACTAGCTACGAATGTGAACTAACCAAAGTCGAAAGCTAATCGGCATTATTAAAACATTATAAGGCACGAGTTGGACTCGAATTCTTAAGATTCAGATCTATTGCACGGTTTATTAGATGAAAGAATGGAAACCATCCCTAAATGCACTGTAGCCTCCTGCTTATAAGTATGGTGCACAACACACCCATAAACAAGACTCTACTATACACGGCTTGCAGACTCCCTAGGACTGATCTGCTCTGATACCAATTTTTTCACACCCCAACCTTGGGGGGTGTGGCTGGCACTTGTCACCCGAAGGCCCGAGTGAACCAACCATGCCATCTGTGACATGTAATATGAATAATGGGCCGACAAGGCCTCTATATGACACTAACAAGAACTAAATGTCTCAACCTGCATGCAGACGAACCCAACAACAACTTATATATATATATAAGGCCAACAAGGCTATATCGCGGTCATGCCAACTGTACAGGGGGCCGACAAGGCCAAGCAAAACATATATACACTGACAGTTGGTCTGCAAGCCTCTAAAAGAGTAACACAATAGCAACAGGTCAGGACAAGGCCCCGACATATCCCAAAACTATACATATACATATGCATATGTACCTATGGACTCAGAACCGGCAACTCCGAAGAAGTGGAGTGCGACACTCAATCGCTGATCTCGGTGTCCTACTGCGGAGGCGCGTCGGCCTGTCTATCAGCACATGTGGGCATGAACACAGCTCACAAAGGGGCGTCAGTACGAAATATGTACTGAATATGTAGGGTAATAAGTGCAAGCACAAATAATGTAAATAATATGAGAAGGGATTTAGAAACTACCTGAAACTCTGTTCAAGGCCACTGAGGGCAACCATAACCATAAGTCCATAACATAAATGTAAATGCATGCTCGTAAAATCATTCCTCACTGTGGAGGCATATATCATATCATATAACAATAATAAATCCCTCTGTGGGGTGAGCTCATCATCATAACATGCTCTCTGCCTAATGGATCAGTGGTATGCACAGCAACGTGCCTGCCCCGACGTATCTGACACGGCACGGTAATGAAAGAAATACATCTAGGTGCACATCTACGTGCCTGCCCGGCCGACTATAGCGTGGTGTGGTAATGAAAATATATATATATATATAAGTGCAATTCAAGAACGACCTCAGAAGAGATAACATAGAAAGAGTCAAAGTGACCTATTGTCGTTATCTTCCGACTATCGTTATTGTCGCTATGTTCTTTAGCTTCCAATTATGAGACCGCCAGCACAAGAAACATGAAAGTTACGTATTATGGATTTCTTTGAAGTATACATCATGTTCAAGCTAGCAGTAACCATGATCAATATGAAAGTCGGAGAAAGAACGAACAAAGGAATTCTAGCTCTTTTTGAGCGACGAACAAGGAAAGATGAGAATACTTAAATCTTCTTCGATGTGAGTTATTCATGAGAAAAGGTCAAATTTATTCCTATTTATCAATTTGAAGTGGAGCAATTTGAATTCGACGAAAAAACTCAATAAACGTTCATTCGAGTTCTAGTCATGCCGAAAGATATAGTGAAATCCCTACATACCTCGTTGATGGAGTTATACGCATCTTCCGGTTCCTTGAATACCTTATGAATGACTTCCTACACAAAACAAACTATTCGATATTAAAATCAAGTTCATAGCTCATGAAAATCTTCATTTAGACATTTAAGCGACCAACTCGCAAGCATAAGTTCGCAGGCTCTTTTGTAGCTCAATTTCCCTGGAAAACGCTATCAAATTCTAATCTACTACTCCTCCTCATCAATACGATCCTATACATATTAAAATAGCTCCAAAAAACACGTTAAAACCATATAAAATAGCCCAACTATCAAGCCAAGTCCATAAGAGTTCACAAGAATTGTCAAAACTTATTCTATTGGGTTTTCCACCAAATTTCTAGGTTTAATTACTTGTAAAGCTCAAGGAGATGAAGATAAGGTTAAATCATACCTCAAAAGATGAAGGATACTCTGCAACTCAAGTTACTTCAAGATGAAGCTTTCTTCCGAAAAGCGAAACAACGAGAAATCGACGATTCTATGATTGCCATGTTGTTCCTTATGTTAAGGTTGATAGATTTGCTCTTGATTTGGATTGAGATTGATAGAGGATTAATTGGAGAGGGTTTGAGGGTTTTACAGGTCGTGTATGGTGAGAAAATGGAGAAAAAATCGGAGGGGTCTTTTATATAACCTAAAGTGAGCAGCCACCGACCATGCTCGCTGCTCCCGCGGCTGTTTGCACCCTTGGACGGAAATGAGAATATCTCTCTACTCCGACGTTGTATTGATGAACGGTTAAATACACTGAAAACTAGACCTGTAGACCTTCGATGTGGTAGGTGGATCACCCCGCAACTCCAAGTAGATTGAGAGAAAAGCTCGTTGACATCTAACCCAAATTTCAGTGAAATTTACAAACGTAACTTGCGACGACCTTTGTCGACTTTCGTATCATAACTTGTTTGGCTTCAAAACTTAACATACGACTATCATACTATTTAAATACCTCATAACATTACCTTCTTAGCATGTTATCCACCTTACGATACCATAATGCACAAAAACACGAGGTGTACAGAGTCTAAGACGGTGATATTCAGGAGATCGTGGTGAGGTGTCTGACTGTCCCACAACACTCTTCTCCCTCTATCCTTTTATTATTCTTGTTTTTCCTTTGTATCCAGATAGTGTATTAGTGGATTTCAGACCTGTACTTTTATTAGTAGAGGCTTTTGTACACATGACACCAATCTTGAGGGGCATTTTGATTGTTTCCGTACTTTTTCATTTATAAAAGACTTGCCATTTGAATATTCAGCTTATCTCTTTATTCTCTTTGCTTAATTAACTTCATTGAATTGGAAGTTGTTGGGTTTGGCTTACCTATCGGTTGGAAAATAGGTGTCTGCTGGATAATATAATTTCTACCTTTGGTCTTTATATTGTCTCTAGATGTTCCAGTACAGATCTTTCAGGATTCTATTGACCATGTTTTTTAAAAAAAGTGACCTTGCAAAATCTGTTTGGAATTTCTTCTATAATACCCTTGGTTATAACTTTGCTGACCACCCTGCATATGAGAATTAATGTTTGTGACAACATAAAGACTCATAATTACATTATCAAGACTCTCCACCAAGTTCTTCCCATATACATTTGCTGGGATATATGAAAAGCCAGATGTAATGCTAGATATGGAGATGGACTCACCCCCATTCACAAGATCTGTCAGGACATTATTTCCATGTGAAATTGCATATGAAGAATGCAGGTGCTAAAATTGACTTCAAGTTGAATGCAGCGTTTGCCAAAAGGCTTTATTTCTGCATTAATAACTTTGCAGAAGTGAAGGCTCTCTTTTTGCTACCGACTGGTGCATGGAAAATGGATATAGAAATATAATTCTGGAAGTGGATTCTATGCTACTAGTCAATTGTCTGAATGGTAATGTCAAAGCTCCTTGGAATATCTCCAACCAGATCAATAAGATTAAAACAAGTATGTACAACATTTGCAAATCAATATCCAACATTCAAAACTTCTACATTCTTGTATTGTGTTTTATCTTCTACTTAGAATAGGATAAATCCTTATTTCATCTACTATTGAATAGGCTTTAATTTGTTATTTCATTCAAGGCAAATCTTTTTATTTTGTCCCCTGATTATAACGAATACTTTTGTGATATGTTGGATTTGTCCAACAGTTGTAATCTTTCTGAGGAGGTAAGGTTCTATATGTATCTCCTTCCTTTATTCTCCTTTTGGATTCAAATATATAGGGGTCATGCTAAATCCCCCACCACACATAAGAGGTGAAAGCTTAGGTGGATGGATTTAAATTAAAAGAAAAAAGTGTAAAAAGAAAAAAATTCACATTGAAAACTAATGCAATTGATAGTCATGCAAAACATATACAAACTTCACACCAATATATGATATTATTTAATTATTTGAAGTACATATACTGGGAAAACATCACCATAGACAGAGTATAGACTTGCCGGTAACACAATCATCATAACACACAATTGACAATTGTGTTATTTCACGATCTTCTCAGATACAGCGGTGGATCCAGCCTTTGACCTACAGGTTCACGTGAACTTAGTAAATTTCGTTCAAATCTTGTATTTATATTAAGAAGTTTATTAAATATATGTACAAATCATTTGACTATAAACCCAGTCATTATTGCATATTAACTGAAAGTTACTGTAGGAATCCATAAACTTTAAATCCTGAATCCGCCTCTGCTCAGATAGATATGAGAAAACTTTATGGGTGATGTGGAATTAATCGAGTGAACAACGTGCTGACGGAACGTGGAGTGCGAGGTTTCAAGTTAACATTACCAAAGCGATTACCGTCAGTAGTGACACGGACAGGGCAGCAATCGATATTATTTCCATTGCAGCAAGGAAAGAAGAAATTTGGAACTTGTTTAACACCATAAGTTGATATCACAAAAAGGAACAAAACAAAGATGGCAATGCTATTTCCTTTATCCATGGAGGCTATCTGGTAGAGAAAAAGTATGCTCTTTGGCAGTTTTGTTTCTGAATATAGAATTATTGGAGGATTGTTGCTGGCACTTATATAGGGAATTTTCGATAAGAAGCATATCTAGTAATTGGTTCCGTAAGTTCCTATGAGCCATTTGACAAAATGTGATATGTAAAATTTGAATCTGCGCATAGTTCATCTCGTTATCATCGACAATTGCAGCTGTGTTAGGAACCTCTTTTGGCTTCATTAATGTAAATAACAAGGTTGGACAGAACTCTATGTTGTAGTCTCTATCAAAATGTTCTATATTGTACTAGAGGGGTATGGCCCGTGCTCACATTTTACATTTTAAAGCCGTGGATCCTTTGCAGTCATTTGGTGAATGATAACAATAAAAAATTAAACTAAATGGTAAAATTTCAAACGGGAAGCATAAAGTTACAGCTGTATTGATGAAGAACAAAATAACACTAGCAATGTCTAAGAAAACTGAACTTATCCAATCAAATTCAGAACAAACATTTCATTATAGTCGATTATCACTTATAAAGGTTTCCACCAGTAAAGAACATAAGGTAATGATTTCATTTCCTTGAACATAATACTAAAACGGGTAATGATTTCATTTCCTTGAACATACTACTAAAACGTATCACTATATCTTTCTTGTCTTCCGGCTAAGCAGTAGATCCATTCGAAGGTTGATCTGAAACAGCTTTACAATAGCATATTTTACATCATTCTTCACCTTCAACTTTCACAATGGCATATTTGAGTTCATGATATAACTATTTGAATTGGTGTACAATCCAATGGTCCAGGAAACAGATCCTAACAGTGGTCACTTAGCCACCAAAGAGCTTAGGCCTTAAGAGTAAAATAATGAACCACAACAGCAAAATATCCAACTTCAAATGAGCACACCTGAAAATCATATGGCAATGGCATAAATGAGTGAACAAATAAGTAAATTGAATTAATTAGAATGACATTGATAAATAGGTCCTGGGTATGTTGTTCTTGTTGTTGACATTAGTTGTTAAGTATGATGCAGTCAACGAGAAGAATAGGAACAGATCAAGTCCTAGAATACTTTTCTTTTTTTCACAAGACTCCTTTACTTATCCGGGAATTTTTTTTAGGACAGACCCTTTTTAGAGTTCACAACAAAGTTGCAGTCAAACTTGCGGAAGTCAAAGCATTCATAATTTGGGTAAGTAACGATGAGATATGTACTGCAAGCATATGAAATAAGGTTCAATGAAATAGATGAAAATCCCAAATTCGGATCAAGTCCATAAAAGGATACATTCTCTCTGAAAATATATAAAAGTACCACTAACTATACTAACACAATATCTTAACTTTCAAATATGTTGAAAGTTTTAAAATAGATCATTCAGCTTAGCTGGTCTATCCAGTATTATTGTTATTTGCAAGAGTACACTATGTCCCACTCGGTTAATTTTGCTTTTGGATATTCTTCTTGTTCTCATTACTTTACTGGTTTGTCAGCCAGAATATTCTTTTCGTTTCCAACGAGCTATAAACATAATTTAATAAGCAGAGTTTAACCAAGAAATTAACCCAGAAAACAGGTAGAAGAAGAAGAGATCTTAGGCCTGGATTAATTATACCTTAAATAATGCCATTTGATATCAATTTTCCTAAGGTTAAAGATTGAGCTGTTCCTCTACATCTCGACTACAATCATGGTTGCCTAATACAGCCGAAACCACACAGTTTTACTGTAGATAAAGAAATGAAGCAGTCACTCAAATGTCATCGGATCATAGTTTTATATTTGAATTTTCTTGGTAACTCACCACTGTACCTTTTAGAAAAGAACTGATAGTTATTCCAAGAAAAAGGAAGCTAAGAAACCACGCTACATAACGATGACTTGACAACCATGACATCTTCAATTTTTGCAAAAGGAACCAGTTATTTGCAAACAAATTCATTCACTATGTTGATATCCGATCCATAGTATCAGTCATATTGCCCAAACTTTAATCTGATAAATCTCAACATTACAGTCTTACAGTCAAGTCACTTAAAATAGTATGTACGAAAAGTGGCCAACACTAACTTACATAAGTTTATTCAGAGATATGTCATGATTCAAATATCTAAAACTATTCCTTTTCAAGACAGCAGTTGCTCAAATTGAACCAACTCTTTTTCCTTAAAATGCCATAATTCTATGATGATGAACCAATTCAAGCCACAAAATTTCAATTTTTTCTTGTAAAACAGTTAATATTCTTTCATAAGAAAAGAAAAAAAAAAGCATGGCCAGAATGTTCATAATTCCGTTCACAATCAGGGTAAGAGATGCACCAAAATAAGGAAAAAGGTAATATGATTTCAAACTTACCTCCACGACTTTCATTTCCTATTATCTTTGGACTGAAAGAGAGAGATGGAATCCTGAATTTTGTTTGAACAAAATAAGTGTTACCTAAGAAACTTACTTCAGTTCCAGACAAGGACGAATCTGTGAGCACCGATGATATGAAGTCCATTCCCAAAAACATATCTAGACAGAAAGACATCAATATCAAGTGAAAAAATCACTTTCAAGTCATGCATCCTTTAATTATCGATCAATTTCGTAAAAGTTCATTATACAATTAGGAAAAAGAACAGTTTCACCTAAAATTCAAAATTAAATACTTCCCAGTGAATTTTAAATTCTATATTTGAGTCATTAAAGCTCCTTTCACCATGACTGTACAACAACTAATTCAATGATTTAAACCCTTTTTTTTTTTTTTTTTTTGCTTTAGTTATAGTTTAAAGTTAGAAGTTATAAATTTACAGGTCCCCTTGAGGATCAAATAAACCATAAACCAACTATACTAGAAACTGAACTTAGAACGATAGAAAATGAAACCATAAACCTTCTACAAAAGATGTACTAACAAATACAATTACCGAGACTAAGGTGTAGGCTACAAAGATTAGAGTAAAATTGATAAAATGCACTGGGTCTCAATAAAAGAAAAATAGGACTTTTTAGTACATGAATTCTAAATAATATTCCCTGTAGTCTGGACTAACAAATTTTCTTAATTCTAAGCATTCTTCTATTCGGTTTCTTGGATTCGGACCTAATCAAGCCTATGCAATTCCTTTGATCTTTTCTTCAGAATTGTCAGAAAAGTTTCTTAGGAAGTAAAAAGTTCATCAATAACCTCTCATTCTCACTCAATTTGAGCTGCCTACGGACCAGTACTATGAAGCAGCTTCTTTGCAACCTTCACCCGCTTCCTCTTGCACACCAGAAAAATCCTACGTGCCTTCCATCGCTTGGTCGAATTGAGTTGTTAAAACCCCAATTTCAAATCTTACATTAAAATCTCAAATTTTCATTACAGTAAAAAAAAATTACTTACATGCAACACTTCAGCTATGCATAATATCAGAAGAACCAATAATATACGTATAGAGAAAGAAATATGAAACGGAGCTCGTAAAGAATAGGGAAAGTCAAAGAAGAAGAAGGGGGCGAAAATCAAGAGTAAAATTGGAAGCTTGTAAGTGACTTGAAAGTGAAAGACAGATGTCCCACAAAAATGCAAAAACCGACAACGTGTCAGGAAATTGAAGAGAATGAAAGGGCTAAATTCAATAGTAAAATACAAATTTACCCATGACACACATTTGTAATTTCTACTTTACCCGTGTTCGTCCGACCCCAACGGCCCTTTCTATAATATAGCAATATTGGAAATGTGATTTTCCGAAAAAGTAAGAAACAAAATGTTCTCGATCTAGCATTGAAGTGAATTATATGGGCACGGCCTTGACTACTTGTGATCAATTGTTGTGGTTGAACAAGTTGCTCAAAGAGTTAGACGTACAGCATCATTTAATGAAGTTGGACTGTCATATTTATAAGAGGACTAAACAGACTAAAATGGATTGTTACTTTGCATAAGAGAAGTTGCAGGCTAGAGATGGTAGTTTTTATAGTAGCTATCATTCAGATGATCAACTCCTTAGCTTAGAAGTCTTATGGTATATGGTAGATTACATAAGTAGCAAGTCATAGATAACCATCACACCAAAAGAGAGTTTTAGTGGCAATACATTTTTCTTTATTGCCGCTAAAACATTTACCAATGATTCATTAAATGTCATTGTTGTTGGGGATAAACCCGCCACAGAAATAATATTCTCGGTATTTACAGCAGAATAATAATGTAGCACCGTGATATGGTTAATCAACAAGAATAAAAAAGAGCTATAATGACATCAAGATTTTTACGTGGAAACCCAAAAGGGAAAAACCACAGGCCGAGAGGAGCAACTGATATCACTATAGGAAGGATTTTACACTTTGTAGGTCTGAGTAAAATACTCCAAAGGCCACTACACACTCAAAAGAAATTACACTCTTTTAAGATTTTCCACCTCACTACAATATCGCTCACACTCTCTATTTTTCCTCACAGACTATTTTTCTATCTGTGAATGCTTCGCTCTTCTTTGCCTCACTCTTGTTTCTCTCTTTGTTTGGTGTGTTTACAAATGCAAGAATGGCTCTCCATTTATAGGAGACCAAACTTGGCCTCCAACCACAAAAAGAAGAAAAAGAAAAAGCTCCAAAATTTGTAATCCACAAATTTTCCTGTGGCTCCAAGAATTTGACTTTGGCTCCAAGTATTTTCCTTTGGCTCCAAGTTCAATTTGTAGCCAACTAAATTGGCACATGCCAATTACCACCAAATGGGATAGACTTCATCAATCTCCCCCTCCAATCCCATTTACCTGAAGGAGGCAACGCCGGGCTTTTAGTTTGAGTGCAGGCCGACAAGTTCCTTGCATAGCTCGAACTTGTCTTTTGGTACCACATTGGTCAGCATATTCGAAGGATTCTCACCTGTAGGGATTTTCTTGACCTGCATAGATCCATCCTCTATCTTTTCTCGAATCCAGTGATATCTCACGTCGATGTGCTTCGTCCTTGCATGGTACATGGAGTTCTTGCTCAAGTCTATTGCACTTTGACTGTCACAATAGACGACATAATCCTTCTGATGCAATCCAAGCTCTTGAAGGAACCGTTTCAGCCATATCATCTCCTTGCCAGCTTCTATAGCGGCTATGTACTCTGCTTCAGTTGGAGAGAGTGCGACACACTTCTGCAACTTCGACTGCCATGATATAGCTCCCCCTGAAAATGTGAACAGGTATGCAGTAGTAGATTTACGATTATCAAGATCACCTGCCATATCAGCATCTATGTAACCCTTCAAGACTGGATCAGATCCTCCGAAACACAAACAGTCTCCAGTAGTACCTCTCAAGTACCTAAGTATCCACTTGACTGCTTCCCAGTGTTCTTTTCCAGGATTTTCAAGAAATCTGCTAACAACACCAACTGCATGAGCAATATCAAGTCTAGTGCATACCATTGCATACATCAAACTTCCGACTGCTGATGAATAAGGAACTTTGGCCATGCCCTCTTTCTCCTCCTTTGTTGTAGGACACATCTGCTTGCTTAACTTCAAATGACCAGTAAGAGGCGTGCTAACGGGTTTAGCACTCTTGATGTTGAAGCGTTCTAGTACACGTTCAATGTGCTTCTGCTGAGATAGCCACAACTTTCTGCTTGTTCGTTCTCGAACAATATTCATCCCCAGAATTTGTTGTGCTGGGCCCAAGTCCTTCATGTCAAATGACTTGGATAGATCTCCCTTCAACTTGACAATCAGCTTCTTATCTTGTCCTACAATTAACATGTCATCCACATACAACAACAAAATAATAAAGCTGTTGTCAGAAAATCTTTTGAAGTATACACATAGATCAGAATAGGTCTTTGTGTAAGTTTGACTTTTTATAAATGAGTCAAACTTCTTGTACCACTGCCTTGGTGCTTACTTCAACCCATAAAGACTCTTATTCAATTTGCACACCATGTGTTTCTTTCCTGTTACTTTAAATTCTTCTGGTTGCTCTATATAAATCTCCTCTTCCAAATCTCCATGAAGAAATGCAGTTTTCACATCCAACTGCTCCACTTCAAGATCTAGGCTAGCTGTTATGCTTAAAATGGTTCGAATAGAAGTCATTTTGACAACAGGTGAGAAAATTTTGTCAAAATCAATACCTTTCTTCTGTTCGAAGCCTTTTACCACCAATCGAGCTTTGTATCCGACCAGCTTGCCATTTCCATCTTTCTTGAGTTTAAAGATCCACTTGCATTTGAGTGATCTTTTACCCTTTGGAAGTTCAACCAGCTTGTACGTGCCATTTTTCTGTAGAGAGTCCATCTCTTCTTGCATGGCTTTCATCCACTGGCTCTTTTCTGGATGGGACAACACCTCCTTCAGACTTTCTGGCTCCCCCTCATCACTAATGAGGACATACTCTGAGGACGGATACTTGGATGACTCTACCCTTTGCCTTTCTGATCTCCTCAGAGGTTGAGATTGTTCTTCTTCTTCCTGAATAGGGTACTCCACTTGTTCGGCATATTCACCAAGTTGCTCCCCCGCTCAGCAATCTCGACAGGTTGCTCCCCCTGCTCGGCAACCTCATCGGTCGTACTTTCTGCACTTTTGGGAAGGTTAGAAGGAATGGTAACAAGGTTAGGGACTATAGCATTCTTAGCCTTCTCTGACAGATCATTAGCAGTTCCAACTTCACTTTCTCGGAAAACTACGTCTCTGCTTCTGATGACCTTCTTCTTTACAAGATCCCACAGTATGTACCCGAACTCTTCATCTCCATATCCGATGAATATGCAGGGAACAGATTTTTCATCCAGTTTTGTTCTCTGCTCCTTCGGTACATGTGCAAAAGCTCTGCAACCGAACACCTTCAGATGCGAGTAGGACACCTCTTTATTGATCCAAACTCTTTCTGGTATGTCAAACTCCAATGGAACTGATGGACTCCTATTGATCAGGTAACAGGCTGTCTGAACTGCTTCACCCCAGAATGACTTAAGCAGTTTAGCCATTCTGAGCATGCTTCTCACCTTCTCAACAATGGTACGATTCATCCTCTCAGCTACACCATTGTGTTGTGGGGTTCCAGGAACTGTCTTTTCATATCTGATCCCATGGCTTGAACAGTACCCTTCAAATTCCCTTGAAGTGTACTCACCTCCATTGTCACTGCGGAGACGCTTTAGCTTTTGACCCGTCTGCCTCTCCACCAGAGCATGAAACTTCTGGAAAACTTGAAACACCTGATCTTTGGTTTTCAAGATATAAACCCACAATTTTCGTGAAGTATCATCAATAAAAATAACAAAGTATTTGTTACCACCCATCGATTCTATCTCCATTGGACCACAAACATCAGAATATACCAAATCAAGCATATTCAATTTTCTTTTAGACGATGTCAGAAATGAGACTCTATGCTGCTTACCAAATAAACAGTAGTCACAAGGTTTTATCGTTGTACCTTTGGCAAAAGAAATGAGTGATTTCTTGGCAAGAATTTGCAAACCTTTCTCGCTCATATGACCCATTCTTCTGTGCCACAAGTCTACAGAAATCTCATCTTGAGCCGCGTTCAATTCACCTCGGCATATTTCTGCATTTGTCCTGTACAACGTGCCACGAGTAACACCTTTTGCAATCACTAGTGATCCCTTGGTGAGTCTCCATTTATTATTTGCAAAATAGTTCTCATATCCATCTCGGTCTAAGGCAATTCCCGAGATCAAGTTCAACCGCAAATCAGGTACATGGCGCACTTCCTTCAGAACCAATGTGCATCCGACATTTGTCTTGATACAAATGTCTCCGATCCCCGCAATCTTTGAGTAACTTGTGTTACCCATTTTCACAGTGCCGAAATCACCTGCTACATATTTGCAGAAAAGGTCTCTTACCAGTGTGGCATGGTAAGTTGCTGTTGTGTCAACCACCCATTCTGACTCTGAACCTGCCAAATGCATGCATTCCTCTTCCTCGTTTATGAAGAGAACAAAATTATCATTGTTTTGTACTGTGGCAGTTGTGTTGTCGTCATTCTTCTGGCCACTGCTTTCACCTTTGCCCCTTTTTAGATTTGGACAATCTCTTTTGTAGTGACCTGGTTGATCGCAATTGTAGCAATTTCTGGCTTTTGACTTGGATCGAATCTTAGATTTCCCACGAGCTCCAGATCTACCATAGTTGCTCGAACCCCTTTGGTAACTCCTGCCTCTACTTTTTGTGATGAGAGCCTGACCATGATTTTCAGGCTTCTTTCTCATCTTCTCATTGAGTAGAAGAGCTGATGTGACATCCTTCAGCTCGATTGAGTCCTTACCATGCAAGATGGTTGTTGCCAAATTGTCATAAGATGATGGTAACGAGTTCAGGAGCACGATGGCTTTATCTTCCTCCTCGATCTTTACTCTGAGGTTGGCCAGCTGCGTGATTAATCCATTAAGCACATTTAAATGTGAACAAAAATTTGTACCTTCACCTATATGCAAGGCGTATAACTGTTTCTTTAGGTACAATTTGTTTGTCAGCGTCTTGGACATGTATAGGTTTTCCAACCTTGTCCAAATACCACATGCACTCTCTTCATCGATGATGTTATTGACCACATCATCTGTTAAGTGCAACCTGATTGCACTAGTTGCCTTTTCATCCATTTCTTCCCAATCCTCAACTTTCATGGATTCAGGCTTTTTGGATTTTTCCACTAGTGCCTTGTGCAATCCTTGTTGGATGAGCAGATCCCTCATCCTTCTCTGCCATGTTGAGAAACCGCTATCACCGTTGAATTTTGCTACCTTGTACTTTACTCCAGACATTTTTTTTTCACCGAGTATAGTACGGCCCACCGCAAAAAATATTTCTGTGAATGAGCAGAACCTGTGCTCTGATACTAGTTGTTGGGGATAAACCCGCCACGAAAATAATATTCACGGTATTTACAGCGGAATAATAATGTAGCACCGTGATATGATTAATCAACAAGAATAAAAAAGAGCGATAATGACACCAAGATTTTTACATGGAAACCCAAAAGGGAAAAATCACAGGCCGAGAGGACCAACTGATATCACTATAGCAAGGATTTTACACTTTGTAGGTCTGAGTAAAATACTCCAAGGGCCACTACACAGTCATTGCCTCCAAGGCCGCTAAAGGTTATAGCAGCATCTATGCCGAGTGCTGGTAAAGACCCGAATTATTGCCGCTAAAAGCAATTACTTTTAACGGCTTATTTAGCAGCGATTATTATTGCTTATAAAGTTGCCCTAAAAATGTGCTATCCAACATATTTTGCTGCTTTTATTATTCCCAATAAAGACACAATAATTGTCAGTAAAAATGATCTATTTTAGTGGAAATTAATATCTGATTAAAGCCCTTTTCAGAACAAATCCTTCCGAGATTACAAAAGAAACTTTATATATAAAGATCCAATCTGACAATATATAATACATCCTAAAGATACGAGAATATTATTATTACAAGGCCAACAGAACATCATGCGAGTATATCGGTGTCAAGAATGTAAAAGAGAACCAAATATCATTTTGATAATCACTTCTTAGCAATGAACAAACCCCATCTTTGTTCACCAGAT
The DNA here is from genome assembly GCF_019175385.1 of Lycium barbarum. Lineage (NCBI taxonomy): Eukaryota > Viridiplantae > Streptophyta > Magnoliopsida > Solanales > Solanaceae > Lycium > Lycium barbarum. The sequence continues at coordinate 101,574,377 of NC_083346.1, read as the reverse complement.
GAACTCCTGATTAGCTTTCCCTTCCAACCTCCGACTACTTCATTGTCGTCTTGCTGTAAAAATAATATCAGAAACAAAACCGTGAAGTAATCCTTGAACTCACAAAAAGAAAAATTATAGTGAAACAATGTTTCAATACCAAGAAAATCATACAACAAACTGAATGAAGCTTAGGGTGTGTTCGGTATGGGTCACTTATACCCTCCGTTAGTTTTTCGGGTCAAAAATACCCTCGCCGTTACCAGATGAGGCCACAAATATACCTCTGGTTAACGGCTTGCCACTTAATCCGACGTGGCAGTGCCACGTGGAAAAAATTATCTACGTTGACGGCCACGTCAGCCTTTTGAATAGTTCAGGGGTATTTTTGCCCCCCCTCCCCTCGCAAAAAAAATTAAAAATTTTATTGATATGTTTTTTTGTTTTTACACCATCCCCCCTCATCCTCCCACCCCTCAGCCCCCCCCCCCCCCCCCCTACACACACACACACAAAAAAATAACTTTTTGTCAAGAATTTGTTTTTGTTGGGATGTGGGTGGGTGGGTGGTGCAAAAATTAAAAAAAAATAAAAATTCAAAACGTCTTTTCAAAAAACAATTGAAAAGTTTTTGTTTTTGGTTTTTGCCCACCCCCTCCCCCCTTTTTTTTTCAAAAGAAGTTTTGAATTTTTTTTTTTAATTATTTTTGGTTTCTTACTCCCCTCACCCACCGAAAAAAATTAATTTTGTTTTAAAAAAAATTGTTTTTGATTTTTTGCACCACCCCCACCCGAGAAAACATTTCTTGAAAAGATGTTATGTATTTTTGTTTGGGGGTGGGGGGTGCGCTGGTGTAAAAACAAAAAAAAGTATCAAATGTTTTTTAAAATTTTTTTTTGGGGGTGGGGGGAGTGGGGTGGCGAGGGAAGGGGGGTGAGGGGTGGCCGGTGAAAAAAGAAAAAACTTTTGTTAATTTTGTTTTTTAGGTTTGGGGGGGGGGGGGGTAGGGAGGGGTCAAAAATACCCCTGAACTATTCAAAAGGCTGACGTGGTCGTCCACGTGGATAATATTTTCCACGTGGCACTGCCACGTCGGATTAAGTGGCAAGTCGTTAACCAGAGGGGTATTTGTGGCCTCATTTGGTAACGGCGAGGGTATTTTTGACCCAAAAAACTAACGGAGGGTATAAGTGACCTATTTCGAATAGTTCAGGGGTATTTTTGACCCTTTTCCCAATAATAAATAATATAAGTATGGAAGCTTAACTATTACACTCCTAAAATCTAAAAGTCATCGTACAAGGACTCTAACCAACAATGTCTAAATAATGAAATATATGTCAAATATAATAATAAATAATATCTAGAATTTAAAGTAGACATTTGGAAAGAGAGATCTTCAGGTGGCATGGCATAGGTAGAAGCTCACCCTCGGATCTAATTGAGCAAACTAGCTTCCAACTAGAGATGTAATCTGGATGAAATCTCTGGAACACAATCTGCACTCAAAAATGGTGCAGCAAGGTAGTATCAGTACAAACATTATGTACCGGTAAGCACCATCGGCCGACTAAGATTAGTTCACGTATATAAGCATAAAATCAACAAAATAAACAGATAGACACTTAATACTCAAATCCAAGTCACAGAATATCCCATAACAGAGTCATAACCTAAGATGAAACTTCTAAACCACAAGTCTGTCAAGTCTCAATAATCTCACCTGATAATCACAAGTTCAAGTTCCGTCTCTAGGTAGAGTCACTAATCCAGAATTTAACTCAGTCAATGGTCATATTTATATCACAATAGGCATTCAACATTCATACCAAAATCAAAACCCAACGAGCATATAATAATGCAGAACAAAATGTAGTGATGTGCAATGCAAAATATGATGATGTGCAATGCAATGCATTGCACTGGCCAATCACTCAAACTATACATACATGCTAATTGGTGTCTTTGCCCAATAGTTATGATCAAAATTTCGTTTTAGCCCCCGAAACTCATCCGGAACCTACCGAACACAAACCATATATGCGTTTTGATTGTAAACCACGTTACGGACTCATCCGTGACCTCGGAATTCCCAAAGAGATCATTTTAACCCGATGTTGACCAAGTCAACCCCAACACTATGAAACTAAGCCTTCACTTGAGACTCAAAACATCCCCGAACGTCTTGGGACCCAAACCAATGACTTCACTAAGTCATAGATCGTACTCAGAGGCGAATCCAGGATTTTATGAGAATGGGTTCACTATTGCTTTAAGATAAGATATAAATTTTTATGGGGACATCGACTTCCCGAGCAAAAGATAATTAATTACATTTTTTTAAGAAGTAAGTTGTTTTATAATTACAATGGTAAAAAGGTAGCTTTAGAAGATAATAGCAAAAATTAAAAAAGTTGTCCGAGCTGGGAATTGAATCCCTGACCTTGAGAATACAAAGATAACCTTTGACCAATGCTTCACTCAGCCTATTATGATCATGTGTTCACTTAGTTAATATTAGATATATTTTTAGAATTATACACATAATATATCGAGATTAGTCGAGTGACCATGTGTTCACGTGACCCAAAATTCAGAGGCGGATCCAGGATTTTAAGGTTGTGGGTTCCAAAAAAAAAAAAAAAAAAAACAACAACATACCAGGTGTAGTCCCACAAGTAAATCACAGCATTCCGGAAAAAGAACGAGAGAAGTAACCAATGTCGTATGTTATGAGGAGAATACCTTTGTCCTGCATAAATTAAAAAAAAAAAAGACCAAGTAGGGCAGAATTAACCATAGATTAGATCATACCATAAAAGTGGGGTTACTGTTACTCTTTTGCTGGAAAAAAGAAGCAAGTTTGACTTAAAAAGAAGAAACGTGGGGTTACTCTCTTTCTTGAAAAACAAAAGAAGTAAATTTGAATTAAAAACATGAGTCTAGCGGGAATCGATCCCGCGTACAATCTGGACAAAACCCACTTCAACTCCCCCCCCCCCCCCCCCCCCTCCCCCTTGCCATTGAACCATCAGCCATTTAGTTGTGGGTTCCAAACTGAAAATAATTATACTTGACTATAATTTTCAATATAATAATAGGACCTACATTAGCGGATGTGGGTTTCCAAAAACCCACACCCGCTACTGTAGATCCACCCCTGCCAAAATTTACACACAAATTCACCCCTGAATTCGTACTAACAGGACTCGAGGGAAGAGTAACAAGGTTAAATGGGTCAAAACACTATAACGACCAACAAACTTAGACCTCTTACATTCACCTTCCATGTGTAAGTTATTCCACACGATAATGCTTTGTAATAAATCGTATCTTTGTAGGGCATTTCCATACTTTAGCACTATGAACAATATCCAACTTACTAATGATAACGGAAACTCACCCCAAGGAAGGGGGTAGGGGAATTCTCTACCACTGAACGTAAAACAAGTGAGATCATATTATTTTTCTATTGTAACCAAGACTAAAAGTCACTAATATTTCAGACAAGCAGTAAAGCTACTCCACTCTAAATTAGGGGATGCTATTAAAAATTTGACATATCAGTAACATTCCCTTGACACACAATATATGGAAGCAGGAGACTCTGGTTAAGTTGATATCTCACCATTAGTTATTATAGTCCATGGTCAGTCTGATTATGAAATAGATGCTCGACCTGAGAGGACAGGTTGTGGATTTTTTTACTAATTATAGAAAGGTGCATAAGAAAAATCTAGAAGGAGGATGTTGATGTCAAAGACTGACATTGGCATGGCAAAAGGAGCTACAAGTGAGAAACATAGCAGAGCAGAGTCACCGCAGTCCAGCAATTTCTAAAATCTACTCCACTGGACGAACCTCAACCCTCGGTTTACTTTAACCAAATCAACTTGGGTCTCAATGCCAAAAGTAATTTGCATGCTCGATGAAGTAAATAAATAAGTTATCCCCCCAATGTGAAATAAACTAGTCAAAGAAATCCTGGAAGAACAATCTTAGTAGCAACGCATCCGTTCAGAAAATTACTGAACCAAATGATCTGTCATGTTGCTGATTGCTGAACAGTAAACACAGCTATGTCCAAATATTCTCTGGTTTACAACAACAACAACGTACCCAGTATAATCCCATCAAGTGAGGTTTGGGGAGGGTAGAGTGCAGAGGCGGATCTAAGATTTGAAGGTGGCGGATGCCATAATTTTATTCAATGTACATCTTGTTAGGAATGTGTATTTGGCTCGGGTCCATCTCCTTTTAGTTTATTCGGGTCAACTTAATAGTTTTTTTTTATTAGCAAATATGAAAATTACATCTCAAAAATCAAGAAACGAACATAATTAGCATCTTAAACAAGGAATCACACTCATTAACTTTCACTAACAACAGAAGTAAAATCAATATTTTCACCAAGGTGCATCTCTTATGTATATTAAAAAATGAATTTACACAAGTAAAATAACATCTTAAATAAGGGAATTACACTAATCAAAATAAGAAAAATAATAGAAAAACTCTTCAACAGGTAAATACTCCCCATAAGTAAATATAGAATTAGATAAACTGTAAGTTTTCAAAAATAAATCATAAATTTCATGTTTTTTTCTAAGCAGTGCTTACGAAATTTCCATCACAATTTAAGTAGTAAAGTGATTTAAATTGAATTTAACAATTATAGAATAACATAATTTTTTTATAATACACTCCCTCCGTCCATTTTTATTTGTCTATTATACTAAAAATATATGTCCACTTTTACTTGAAGTTATATAGTTTGAAAAACCAAGACATAATTTCCCATTTTAGACCTATTTTACCCTTATTATTAAGCACTCGAATCATTTCTCATTTTATTTATTGTTTATTAAAAGTGGTCCAAGTCAAATATAGACAAGTAAACATGGACGGAGGGAGTAATAAACAAAAGAAATTATAAAAAAAAAAAAAAATTATCCAAAATTCTCGTTGAGACCCAAGTATTTCGATTTAAATACTCACAGATTTGAGATTAAGAGAAATGCTTAATTTAAGGGATTTTGAAGTTTCTATTTGGGTGTTCTCACTAGAGATCCCAGATAAAATAATAGAAAAGAGGAAAGACAATATAAATAATAAAAAGATAAATAGAAAATTGAGAGGGCCGAAAAGGGAATTACTAGTACAAAGGAAGTAAAAAAGCGCAAAGAAAAACGGGAGTCAGAAAATGTTCAAGATAGATTCAAACTTATGTCTATCAGTCGTAGCACCTTTGTCTAATTTTGCGACTGGAGGTGGCAGGATCAAATATTTATAAAAAAATTATTAATTGAGGAGGTACCATGCCACCCCCACCCTAAAGGGTGGATCCGCCCCTGGTAGAGTGTAAGGTAAGGAATCTGTTTCCAATAGACCCTCAAGAAGAGATGAAAAGGTGACAGTAATAATAGGCAGTAACATCAACAAGATAATAAAATAAACAAGATAAATAGAGTGAAAGAAACAATCAGGTTGTACTAGAAATCTAAGAATAAGCAAACGTAAAAAGATACTCCCTGTGTCCCAATTTATATGAGGGTGTTTGACCGGGAATAAAGTTTAAAAAACAAAGGAAAGACTTTTGAATCTTGTGGTCTAAAACAAGTCAAAGAAATTTTTGTGGCTAGAAATCATTTCATCAAATGTGAAATGAGAATTTTAGAGTTAAATTATTACTAAATATAGAAAGGTGTTGTTAAAGAAAAAAGTGTCATATAAATTGAAACATAGGGTGTACTAATAATCTGGTACGGAAAGGAAATCCACGCGCTAACTTACTATCCCTCTACCCTGATACTTGACCTCCACACCCTCCTTTCTATCCAGAGTCATGTCCTCGATAAACTGAAATATTCTCCAATTTCTGGTTATAATTTGAGAGAGCAAACATACAGATAGGAAAAACAATCGGGAATGATCTTAGGGATCAAAGCATCTTTTTCTTTTGCCTTCTTGTTATGCTCAAGCGCTTCACTCTTCTTTAAGATTAAAGAGGCAATTTCATCACTTCTTCAACCAAAAAAAAAGAAACATGGAGAATGGATACTTCCTTGGTTCAAAAAAAGTATCCATTTAGTCAGTCATTCACACACCCCTTAAAAATATACTAACTCCTAGAAAAGAAAAGAAAAAAAGTAATTTGACTAAACTATTCCTAATTAAATATGCATTGAAATTTGGTCACCTAGTACTTAATAAGAATATATCTTGAAAAATAAAATTACTTTTTTCTTAATTTCATAAATGAACACTGTTTTTGAACTAGATTGAGTATCAGGTTTGGTAGGTCTTGTGTAAAATTGCTTTTTCTTTCAGGTTTATGTACAAACTAGGTAAATTATCCGCGCTTCGCGCAGTGGTAAATGACCTCATTAAGGTTATGCATGATCATTTCCTAATCTCCATTTAATGTAGATAATTAAAGGTCATTTATTGTTAAAAATTTAGACACATATATAAAGAAGCTCTAATGAATGCTTGCAATGTCATATTCTCTATTTTTGTGTACAAAAAATGTACCAGTTTTGATTGATAATTAGAACGTACCAAATTATCTCATCGGAAGTTCTGAATTGCAGTTTCTTTGAATTTTATTTTATTTTAAGTATCGCATAGGTATTGTTTGGTGCGAGTTTAATTACATCCTTTATATAGCAGAATTCTAATGCTGACATTTCAATTTTCATTACGCACTTATAATGTCAATAGAGAATCCATTAGATATTTTACACTAATGAAGCTTATTTATCTTGGGCGAGGAGGGTCATAACAGTAATTTTCACTATCTTTTTATTTACTGCCTACTCAATATTTACTTTTGGTGTGTAGATAAAACTATCAATGGGACGTTGCATAAAGACTTTTTTGATTCCTGTTACTTTCTAGTGTTCGGTTTTTTTCATAAGGAAAGCAATCATCTCCGCCCTCTTGCTTGGACAATTAATTCATAAGGACTTTTTTGAGTCCTGTTTACTTTCTTTCCTCCCACCTCCTTCAGCTCCATAATACAATTAAATAGATTTGTGAATTAATTTACGATTCACAAATCCTCCACTTTGTAATGTTTCATATGTCAACTGTATATCAAACAAACACTGCAAATGATGCAGAGAATGATATTCCAAGGAAAAACATTATTCAATACACACCCTAAAGCAAAGTTGAAGGAGACTCAGGATGAGCACAACAATATAACATGGATACTTCTATTCAACAAATAAGTTATTTTGCACTATGAACCACAACAAAGGAGACAGGGAATCCATACAAGCTAAAAAGTAGAAAGAAGATGGCATTAATAAGAGTTCATACCTAACAATGTTATTCAAAAGTCATACATGTGAGAACATAATATATATACAAAAACCAATATATGTGTTGTCCTTCTTTGCATGAAGGATGTAGCAAAACTCCTGTATAAATTTCGGTTTTTAGTTGTTCTTGCTTTATTTTTATATTTTCTGATATTGAATCCGCATTTGTGAGCTGTTCATGTCCGTCAAAATCCTGGACATCTCAGGTAGCTTAATTACTGTATGAAAAGATAAATGCAGTATTGATTGGGATTAACAGCAAAGTAGTAAAATTGCTAAAGTAAGCATTAAAAGATCAAAATTGTTGTGCACGATCTATATATTCTTGTGGTTTATTATGAAAACATAAGCATATCAACGTACCTATGAAATAGCTAGTTTAATGCAACAATGAGTTTCTAATTGTTGAAAGAGCCTTAAGTAATTAGATAATGGAAAAATATATCCATGAAAACAGGGCAAGGACATATATCAAAGGAAACAGCTTTGTCAATAAAAGTAGATGTAAACTTGATAAGTGTATTTTTTTTTCTTAACCTTGATAGGCGAAATTATTAATTAGAAGATGGCGAAGCATTTAATCAAACAAAATAGTAGTTCAGTATCTTCGAAGAATACCTACAAGTTACTGCTTATATTTATTTGCGGCATAAATGTAGTTGCAAGAGATATAAGCAAGGCAATCTTTTATAAATTAGTTCACATAAAAAAAGAAGAAACATAACAAAAACTAATTTTCATCTGTAACATCATGTTTTAACTTTTCTGTTTAAAGCAACCTAAATGGTATATAATAACAACTACGTGTATATCTGACGATACAAGCTTTTTCAACGAGTGCAAAACTACAACAGTAAGAAGTGTTATGCAACATATTGAAAACTCCTCTACATATTTGTGCCATATTTGAAAGGAATAAAATAGGAGATGCTTTGAAGGAATACCTATCTTGAGTTTAGTTGAAATTTTACTTGGGTTAAAAATTCTACATTGTAACATCTGCAGAAGTACTGCATGATCTGATTTTTTAGCATTCCTATTGTCATTTTATAACTCGACATTTGTAATACAAAAGAACCGATAAATCAAAGGCATTAAATCATACTTTTTCTGGTCCATAACATTTCTGGAAAAAAATAAAGCACTTTTCATCTAATTCAACAACTCAAGTAAACATAAACTGTAATAGTTTGTAATGAGATTCAATTACCTGATCAAGTTCCAACAAAATTTCTTCTCTCTTTGCAGTCTCTGCCTCACTTCCGATGCCCTCACGATTGCCTAATTAAGTTCTCATCACCGCAAAGTCAAAAGTCAATACAAATTCATGGAGGACAAAATATTAAAGATCATTGAATTGATAAAACACGGACTTAAGCTCTGGGAACTCGCTAGCACAGTGATGACGAAAGGAATATTTTCGGAATAGCCCCCACCAAAAGAAACATTTGAGTTACGAAATTCAGATACTATAAAAGATAAATTTACAGATCATTTAACCGATCGATAAATATCGAACCAGAAAATTCTCATGGTTGTGATCAGTTGTTCAGAGACTGATCAGCACTTGGGGCAATTTCTCTTTTGGCATGGCAATTCGAGAAAACAAATTACGATCGGGGATAAGGGAATTGCCATTTTGTTTCATCATTTTTTTGAAGATCCAAATTACAACTTCAAGGGAATTCAGAAACTTCCACCGAAATTTAGGAGAAGAGAAAGCAGCAGTTATGATTTGTGTTGTTTTTGTATCGCTGTAGCCGAAGGGACGCATAAAGTCAAAGCAAAACCTAGGAATACAAAGGAAAAAGATAAATTAAATTCCTGATTTCTAAGGTATGCCACATAAGCGGGTCTTTGGCCTGCTTATATATATATATATATATATATAGATGACGGCATGGAAAAAATACAAGTTCTTACCACGAATGACACAAAATACTTCACATGACACAAAATATAATACATGCAACATTTTCATTTCCTACTTCAGGAATAAATACAGATCTTGATGTCCAAGAGTCGGGGTTTGTCTGGAATGAATAAATCCCATATATATATATATATATATATATATATATATAGATGACGGCATGGAAAAAATACAAGTTCTTACCACGAATGACACAAAATACTTCACATGACACAAAATATAATACATGCAACATTTTCATTTCCTACTTCAGGAACAAATACAGATCTTGATGTCCAAGAGTCGGGGTTTGTCTGGAATGAATAAATCCCATAGCTTGAATGCATTGCATAACCTTACGTAAGCATCCCTGGGTCCATGTTGGTGAGTGGGATGTTCCTACAGGTATCGTTTAACCATAATACATGAAAAAAATACACCACCAAAGACAATTAAATAAGCGTGTGGATTTACCAATTGAATAAATATTTAAACACTGTGGTTAGGAAAATATAGCATTTATTGTCTTTGAACCTGAACTCTAAAAGTGCACCATTCACAAGGTAGACTTGACCACCAATACTGTTGAAGGATAAAGAACTCAACTTCAGACTAACACCAGCTTGATTAGCATAATTAAGTGCTGAAAGATTTTGAAGTTATAAAAATGGGCAGCCCGGTGTACTCAGTTCTGCTATGCGCGGGTCCGGGGAAAGGCCGGACCACAAGGGTCTATTTAAAGGTAAAAAACAAAAAAAAAAATAGTGTAAAGTAATCAGGTGAAGCAGTTCAATGTCAACCCACGACGTTAAGATAATTCTTATATCCCATAACAAACCCCATAGACACAACTTTCGCACTAATCAATAAATTAAGACAATGACTTACTTCAAAGATTCTGAAGTTCAACTATTTTTGCAAAATTGATAACTAAGGTCTAAAGATTCTAAAATACTATAAATATTGCTAATGAAACAGTCATTATTATTTTTGCGTTAGTACACATCAGTCATCAGTTCCATAAAACAACCATTTGTCGAATTGACTCTGCATAGATAATAGATTAGCTTAAACTCAACATGTGACTTCGAATGTATTAGACAGGGTACTATTTTTAAGATTCAGAAGTAGTTATTCTACTAAAAGAAAGCGAACAGATATCCCAGGAGCAGTATTTCCATTTCCCAAGATTATAAAAAGGAAAAAGGAATTAGCGATGAAAATTCTGTCGCGAATCCTATTTAGCGATTGATTATCCAAAAATCCTATTGGATGTCGATAACTTACCGATGGCTTAGCAAAAAAAAAAAAAAAGCGTAGCTAATTCCAATTCCTGTTCTTTTCATAATGAAAGCAGAGCTAAGCATGTTTAACTTTCGTTGGAGTTAACCACAAAGTCTTTAGGATGAGGGTGTGATGAAAAAACTTGGCAAGTTTATGAGTGTCTTTTTTACTAACCTTGTAGGTAGTATCTTCCCTGTGAGTTCGTGTAGCCTCTTCCAATCCATTGGTGCCGTTGATGGACAAATGGTCTGCAATAATCCGCCAAACATTCATCCTGCACATGGAAAATAAGTGACACTTAAGAATTCAATCACCATAAACCTGGTTTTGGTGAAGATATAATTTATGTATATATCAATTATTGAGATACAGGGGCATAGTCTTAACATAAAGGTATATTTCAGTTCTTAGAATATGCAATTAAGTATTTACGTGAACGTCACGACTAATTTTTAACTTATTATGACCGAGTACCAAATATTCGCATTTAGAATTTAATCTTGGAAACTTTTTTGTGCCAAAAAAAATTCAGAGCTGAATTTTGTAAAAGTCTCCCCCCCTGAACTTCTAGAAGCCTGTTTCAGAAGGTGTCTGGCGTGGACGGAGAAATGTGTAATCACCTTTTTTTTTTGGTGCCTTACTACTTTGATGAAAGCTGTAGCCAATTTGCTCCATCTTCCTTTCATGTTCCTAATCAAACATCCAACAACACCATCAAAATCAAATGCCATGACATAAATAATAAGGACTTTGAAAACTACCCAGTAAGAACACATATGCTTCTTCAAATAAGAAGTAATATTACCAATAAATAATTAGTAACCATAAAAATGATAGTCCATCCATCAATCACGCACCATAAAACAGGAAACATAACTTATTGTAAAACTAAAAGACAACAAAAATTCAAAAAAAACACATTCGATTCTTGAAACGAATGGGGCAAAAATTTTCGTGCTCCAAATATAACTAAAGAAGTCATAGCTTCTGAAGATACACTTTCGCAGCATCACTGGCGACATTTTCTGGAGCAGTGCGAAAGGTTTCCCTATGGGCCATTTCATCGAACACTCTATGGGTGTCAGAAGTTACTTCTTCAGAATTTAAAACACCACTTGGAATCAATCCTCCAAAAACGTGTTGACAACAGTTGGGGCACAACACTGCGACAAAAGAAAAAATAACATGGTTGAAAAATAAGAATTTTTATTTGAAAAATAACATAGTAGAAAAACATGGTTTGACGATATTTGAAGATGATTGTGGCTCAGCGTCCAGTTTTCTAATAACGTTATGAACGACTCAAGTATAGATACTTTACCGAAGCAATAAACGGTCAAGTTTGCAACCCCACCAGAGCCTCCAATGTATGTATCTATCAATTAAACTTGGAAGAGGTTTAATTGTGGAGTTGAATGTACGTGTAGGTCTTCTAATTCCGTGCTGATTCCAATTCTAACTGGAAATAGTGAGGCACCGATGAAGTGCCATATTTGGATAGATAACTGAGGAGGGAAACTTGAAACGTTGCGTCGAGCGAGAAAAGGTAGTGTTTTATGTTTCTGGGGTTTTTTTCCAAAGGAATTTGCAAAAAATTGTGGTAAAGATAAATGTAATCTCTGCATCTGTGTTGCGCCACGTCAGCGGGCCTATGGCCTGCTTTTATATAGATATATAAATATAAATTCATGAGCAACATTTCTTTGCTAACCTAAATAGAGCCACTGAATGTAGATTTTAAGTTCGATCATCTCAATTATGTCCCCCGATTATGCTCTCAATTTTCCTCGATTTTGCTCTGAGAAGTAAGGCGCTAGCTTATTACTGATTTTGGAACTGTGAGAACAGAAACCCTAATAATTGCATCGAGAAGGAGAGGCGAGTTTGTTTGGGGATAGAATTAAAAGGGACTTTTGAGTTATCTATTTGAGGATTTAGGATACAAGTTTTAAAAATTGGGTAAAAGGGACTCTAGTATAATTAGGTTATGCTGATTTAAAAAAGAATATTTTTATACACCCCAAAGTTTTTCTATTTACAAACAGGCCTAACATATACAGGGTTTTTTAGCCAAAAGGGCAACAAAAAATTTCCATTGTCAGCTCATTTTTTCAGCGGGAAAAGCAACAACCCTTCCCACATTCATCTTCGTCTTCTTCCATATCTGTTTTTTTTTTTTTTCAATCTCAACACATTCCAGCCTTCCAAACGCCTTGCTCTCTTCAAACTAGGGTTAGATTTATCTTCATTAAACAAAAATGAAATCTGCATTTGCCTTCTTCTTCATCACTAAACCAATTTTTTTTTAATTTGTGTTACTTCTCTGTTCTTGATAGTAATTTGTTAATACATTGTTTGGGAATTTGCTTGAAAGGGGATAAACATTTCATCTCAGTGATTTAAGGTAATAATTTAACGTTCTTCATCGTTTTCTACATTAAACATTTTGTTCTTCTATATTGTTAATAAACAACTGCACGTTGTTTATAAACAACATGCAGTTGTTTATAAATAACTGCATGTTGTTTAAACAACTGGATGGTGTTTACACAAATGACCTGCATTACACATGGTGTTTACATAAATATCATATATTTTTTAAAATCTCCATGTAGTGTTTACACTAAAAAACTACACTATTTAAATATTCATATGTAGTTTAAACAACTGCATGGTATTTATGCTAAGAGTTTGCACTGCACATGCAGGCTCCATGTAAACAACCAAACTTTGTTTAAACAACCACAAGTTGTTTGCACTGCGAACCTGCAAATAAATTATCCATGTATAAATACTGTACTGACTATAATACTGTCACAAATTCTAATATGTATCTATGTAATATCCGCAGGTGTTGTGACAATTAATGGGGGACACAATACTATTAGCAGTTGATCTACATGGTGAATGGATAGAGACCGATGAGCGTTATAGTTGGAAGTCGAAGGGTGGTCTTACAGTACCGATACTAGTGAGGAGGGATGTTATGTATGATGAGTTTGTTGATATCGTCATTACTAGGTGTAAGTTATGTTGTGCGCCGAAGGATCTCTCAATCACTTACATGCTCAGCATTGTTGCAACGGAAAAAGCACATTTTTCTGAAATAAAGGATGATGATGATTTGCTCACTTATTTAGCTGATGTTGACAAAGATGGTCGTCGTTGGCCTATTCTAAGGGTAAATGTGGTTGAAATTGGGCTGATAGAAGTTCCAGAATCTGGAGAAGCAATTGGAATGTTCCCTGGACTTGCTAGTAATACAGTAGGGCAAGAAGAAGCTGGAAATTTTTCTAGATTTGATTACAATACAACGATAGTTGAAGCTACTTCAGAGTTTCCAGATTTTGATTACAATACCGCAGGGGCAGAAAGAGCAGAAGAAGATATAGATTATTCTATTAATTTGTCCAGTACACAGGGGGTTGAGGGCTCAACACAATGTAGCCACAGTCGTGAAGACGGCACAGGATTTTTCTCGGGTCTAACTTTCAAGAAGAAACAAGAATTGAAAATCCTATTGAACCTTGCTGCCCTAAACAAAAAAAACAAAAAAAACACAAAAAAAATTCTACAATCTCAAATGTGTAGATAAGAATTGCAAGTGGCGACTGCGAGCTATGAAGTTTGAGGGTACCGATAGGTTTCGTATTACCACATACCATAATATGCACACATGTGGAGTACAACATCTTACAAGCCATCATCGACACGCAACCGCTGAAGTCGTTGCTAAACACATTGAAAATAAGTTTATCGAGGGGAACAGTCTATCTACAAGAGAAATTAAGGAAACAATTCGTGTAGAATTGGGATGCAAGATTAGTTACTGGAAATGTTTGGCGGGTAGTTATATTGCAAAATCTTTGACAAGAGGAACACCAGAACACGAATATGAAGTTATAGATAAGTACCGTCATATGATTCATGTTACAAATGAAGGAAGCAAGACAGATTTGAAGGTTGATTCTTGTGGCAGGTTCTTGTATTGTTTTGTATCTTATGGAGCTTGGATAAATGGATTTGCTTATACAAGAAAATTCCTAGCTGTTGATGGAACACATTTGTTTGGAAAGCATGGCGGAGTGTTGGTGTGTGCTGTGGCGTTGGATACCGAAAATCACATATTCCCCTTGGCATTTTGTGTAGTAAGTTCGGATGGTGATGCCTCGTATCAGTACTTTTTTGAACAATTGCTCGAGATCGTCCCCAACACTAATGAGTTGTGCATAATTTCTGATAGACATCCATCTATAAAGAAAGCAGTTTCAAAGACTTATATTGAAGCTCATTATGGAGCTTGCATGAGGCACCTTGGTGAAAGCATCCGCAAAAACTTTCACTGTGGAGATTGGATGCACCATTTTTATGATGCAGCAAAAGCATATTGGAGGGACGAGTTTAATGATCATTTTCAACAAATCAAAGATTTGGATATGAGTGTCGCCAAATATCTTGAGGATGTTGGTTTCCACAAATGGAGTAGAGCACACTTCCCTGGCAACAGGTACGTTATAAACAACCATTGGTTGCTTAAACAAATTATATTTGCTTACACTGAACAACTTCTATTGCTTACACTAAACAACAAGAAGTTGTTTAATCACTTCCTGATTGTTTACAGTGTAGATTCTTAGTTAATATGTATGTATTTCTTGATGTTCTAGGTATGATGTAATGACCACCAACATTGCTGAGTCAATTAACTCGATGTTCTTGGCGGAAAGAGAATTCCCGATTACTGCTCTATTCAATTCTATAAATAGGAGGTTTGCTTAAAAGTTTCACGAGAGGCGTATGGTGTTGGCCAACACATCAACCATATGTGTCCCTTCCGTTGAAAATATCAGGCAGTAGATTTGTCTTATGGTTCCACTCTTTCCCAACAAACACATCCCTAGTTTATGGTTCCACTCTTTCCTTGCTCTTATCAATGTCAAGAGGCTTGTAAATATCAGGCAGTAGATTTGTCACACTTATTCTCTTCTTCGTTTTACGTGCACCAGCAGTAAATGGAGTTCTTATGTATTTGGAATTCCTTAACATCCTCCTAGGCTCGAGTTTTTTATTCAAGGTAGATAATTCTTCTACAAGTTGTTTGACAGACTTCCCCATTTCTTTGAACTCCTCCTCCATTTTAGAAATTTTCAGTTCCAATTGTCTTTGTTTCTCCGCACAAGTGAGACATTCACATGAGCACTTCGCATTTGAAGGACAAACACCAAAAGATCCTGCACCAACTCCTCCTTCACTATACTGACCACCAAAATCAAAGTTGACTGGACTACCAACAAATTTGTCACCAGAATTCACTAAAGGGCTCCGCGGGTTCCTTTCATCACCCGTCCCTCTTGGAGTGTTTCTTTCTATACCCCCACCCCTTGGTGGGCTCCTTTCCTCTGCCCCACTCCTTACTGGGATCCTGTCCTCACCACCAACCTCCCTAGCTCCTACTTCACCCGTTATGATTGTTGTCACCCCAATCAATTCTGCTTTTAACATATCAATTTTTTCATCGGCTTCCTCACTGGAAAATAGCTCAAGGTCCTTCATGTATTTTTCCCTTTTTTCTGCATTTGTAGGAATCAGGAAAGGGTGCACTACCTGCATAGAAAGAACAAAAAATACAATGTTATGATCTTCCTTTATAAACAACATCATGTATATTAAACAACTGAATATTGTTTAGTTCAAACAACCTCAAGTTGTTTAATCAAGTCTCAGATTGTTTAAAAAAGTCTTAGGTTGTTTAACAAGTTTTAGAGACTTACGTTTTCATCAGTGGTACTGAATGGATCCATAGATTTTTTTAGGCCTCCATACGACATCCACCTTAGCATACGTGGCAATGTCCTCTCAGGGGGAACATTCTTAGCATTTCGTTGAAGTTTCGGAATAGCTTCAAAAGCCCAAGCCTAAATTACGTAACAATAAATTACAATCAATATAACTATTAAAAGCAAAATAATATTAAAAAAAATTATTTAGTTACCAGGAATGCCCATGGGAAGCCGTAGAGGTTGTATTCAGATTTTATTGCTTTTGCAAGATACTCAACAGCCAAAAGATAGCTTTTGAGACCCCACAGATATTCGTTGAAGACAGAGGGCTTGCAAGCTAGCTTGGTCATGTCGGTATCAACACCTGATGATATATCTCTTGCACATAAGATGGAGTGATAGAACCAAACCAAGGCAAGTGAAAACTTATAATTTTTTAGTGTTTCAGGTGATTTGATATTTTCAAGAAGGAAGTTAGCAGTAACAGTTTTTCTTCGTTGGAAACAAATTCCCATAATGGTTCACCCTTCTTCAGCCGACTAGCCAATGCCTCTTCAGAAGGAAAAGGGTGACACCGTAGTCCCGTCATCAAGGCAAATTCCCTTAATCCAAAACACACAGGCATATTTTCATATTCAAACCACAGCTCCATCTTTTTCTGACAAATGATGTGTCGGAGTAGAAGACCATGAACTATCATGGACCCAAAATTTACCCGCTGCATCGGAATATCTATAAAATGCCCAAAACAACTTTTTTTGAACCTATCTAAAATACCTTGTTCTACCAGAAGTCCTCTAAATTCAAGAAATGCTTTTCCTCCTAGAGGTGACTTTACAAAAATCTTTCCCGGAATATCACCGTGCGCGGAATAATGTGTCTTGAAGCTATATTTTGTAAGATCAGTGGACTTGATGCATTCGGGAATCTCAGTATCAGAATCATCAGCAAACTATACATGATTATAAAATTGATTACTTAAAAGAAAGTATAAAAAAGCCACACACATATGTTGTTTGAACTGGTGGTAGTTTAAACAACTAGTTGATGCTTAAATAACAACTGTTTGTTTACAATAAACAATTAGTAGGTGTTTAAGCATCCATCAGTTGTTTGAACTGGGGGTAATTTTCTAAAAAATAGTAAATGGATGCTAAAACACCTACTCTTTGTTTTCATTAATGCCAATTTAAAAAAACACTCACATTTGATCTTGAAGGGGCAGCATTCTCATCATGTAATACTTTTTTTCTTTGTTCGAAAAGTACATGATTTGTTTCTTCTTCCCTTTCTTCTCCACTTTCATTTTCTTCTTGTTGATCCGTTGAATTCTCATCTTCTGCATTTTCTTCTCCACTTTCATTTTGTCCTTCCTGATGCGTTGATTCCTCATCTTCTACACTTTCTTTTCCACTTTCATTTTTATCTTCCTGATCTATTGATTCCTCATCTTCTACACTTTCATCTTCTCTAACTGAACCACGAGCTGATGAGGTCAATTCTTCTGTTTCCTGAGCTTGTGGAAACCTATCCGCTTCTCCAGCAGAAGCAGACTCCTCTTCCGTTGACCTAGCCTTTTTTCTAGGCCTTCTTTTATAACCTTTTTGATTTTTTGTTTCCATTTTATCTACATACATAAAGCATCATAAAATTATCAACAATAGACCAAATGAATAAACTTCTCGAAGTTATAAAATAAACACAAGTTGTTTAAACAACCATCGATTGTTTACACATAGAAGAAATTCTGAAACAATAGCAGCCACAAAATAAAATATTTCTTGCAAGCATAGAGCTAAATATAACACCAATTTGAAAAAGAAAAGAATTTGATCAAGCATCTTAAGATGCTAGAAGTGTTTTAATTTGTTTTTTCCATCAAACATCATTATTTGGGACTCTGAAACATCTAACGCTAACAAAAGTTTAGAAAAAAAAAAATCTTTCCAATCATACTTTTTCCTCCATGAATTAACAAGAAAAAACACCCAAGAAAGTGCTAGAACAAAATCACCAACAAGTTGTCTTAGCCAATTATGAGCCAAATCCTCAAGCTTCCTCTCAAAATACACTCTCCATAATCCCATTGCTACATGAAGACAATCACAACCTTCCGCGAAAAAACTCTGAAATTCCCTCTCCTTAACAAAAGACACCACAAATAACAATAACCCAATGACACATAACATCAATCCAACAAATAAATCAGATGTTTTAATCACCAATTAGTCATGTGGGATTGACCCTAACAACTTTTTTGCTGTTTCAATACCATGTCCAAGTACATAAACTTCATTCAAATAGAACATTGTTACAATTGCTATTAGTGAATGTAAAACACAAACTATAAAGAAAGCAAATGATTCAATTTACTAAAATTCACAAAACCCAAAAACCCATTTTTCAGAATTTACAATCTTTTTGAGACTCAAATTGATTTTAGACTAAAACCCCAAAAAACTCCGTTTTTAGAGTTTACAAAAAGAACAAATCATATAGAGACCGAAATTGATTTCAGACTAATTTATAATAGTGAATGGTAAGATAAAGTTTACTGGATCGATCGACTAAGAAAACATAGGAAAAACAAAAACCCCATGTCTTAAATGAGCATAAAAACAATAGAAATTAGAATAAAAATAAATGCATACCTCAAAAAACTCGAATTTGCAGAGAAAGAATGTTCTTGGAGGAGAAACCAGTAAAAAAAATGGTTAAAGAGAAAAAAGTGGAGAGGAGATAGAGAGAAGAAGGGGAAGAACTGAAGAAGAAGAAGAAGAAGAGAAGAGGAATGGGCAGCAGCTTTGTTGGGAGCTTTGTTGGGACAAAGTTTATTTCCAACTTTGAGAATGGAACGTTGGTTTATTTCCAAAGTTTTTAAATTTTAATTCTAACCACCAAGTTTTTAAATATTTTCATTTAACCCCAATCTCTTCATAATTATATGATTATAACAAAAGAAAAGGAAAAAGAAATAGAAATCCCTTATTGTGCATTTCACTCTCAAAGAACCTTTTTAGCTCATTTTTCCGAGTTAGTGAATTAAAAACCTTAACAGTAGAAGACAAGCCCTAATTAATTTCAAGAGCCTAGTGAATTTCGTACGAGCCTTAGCCTTCCTTCTTCTAGCCTTCAACTTTAGTACCATCATAGAAAGAGAGAAATGAACAGGTGCTTTAAAAGTGAAATTGGAAGGACTTTGAAAAGTGGATAAGTTGGTAGAAAGGATGAGAAAATTATCAAAATGGTCCTTAATGTATAGGGGTGGGTTATTTTGATCCTCGATATATACCACTTGATGGATTTAGATACAAAAAGTAGATCAGTTTAGCCCACAAAATGGTCCTTCATATATGGGGGTGGAATATGTTGGTCCTTTGATATATACAACCTGATGTATACAAAAAGTAGATCATTTTAGTCCTTTCAGTTTCATTTTACAGACTTGTGTTAAAATAGAATCTTTTTTGTTTTATACATGGTAATTGATATTTTCACCCTTTCTCTCTTGCGCTTCTTCTCCTATTCTTCTGCTGCAATTTCTTACCAATTTTTCTACCAGACCTCTAATTGTTAAATTGATCTCTTAATCGTGCAAGATTCATAATTGAAAAATTGTCAGAAGACGCAAGTGAACTTCACTAAGAACATCATAGTTCTTTAATTTTGGAAGATTAAGATTTTTGTTTGACGGTGGAAATTTTGGTTGTTTATTATTATTAAACTCAATCGAATGTTGATAATTTAGCTTAAATCTTTCGTTCAAACAATGATTTAGTGCGTAAATTGAAATCTTAAAAGCCTCAGACATACACTTATGAAGTTTGGTTTATCAAAGTCTAACTTCTGCCGCGTTTGAAGTTAGGATTGTCAAAGCCAAATTTTAGAGGATTTGAAAGCAAGCCAATATATATATATATATATAAAAGAAGGGGAAAAGGGTCAAATATACCCCTCAACTTTACGTTATTGGTTAAATATACCCTCGTTAGCCAAAACATCTAAATATATCCCTCTGTTAGCTAAAGTTGTTAAATATACCCCTATATGGATAAAAATGACCAAATCAGATGCAATTAACCATTTAACTTAAAAAAAGATCATGCCTCATAATTTAACCCGACCCACAGATTTTGCTGAAGCTGACAATTCCAGAAGCAACTGAATGTTGCCGACACCCATGGATGCGATAGGCTCTTGATGAAGGATTTTTGAATTGGCAAGACAGTGGTATGACAAGCACAATAAATTGCGAGGACTAGTTTTTGAGGTTCTTTTTTCTCAACTTTCCAGTAGGAAGACACCAGTTCTCAAAGTTGAATGGTGTCATGGATGGAAATGCCCCATCATTTGTTAAACTAACTAATTTGGTTAGTCCACAACAAGGTTATCGAACCAAATGTAGTTGGTTAGACATAGAGCCCGTTTGGATTGGCTTACAGCTTAAAGCTGTTTGCAGCTTATAAGCTGAAAAAAATAAGTTGGGGTAGTCCAACTTATTTTTTTTGGCTTATAAGCTGTTTTCAGCTTATAAGCTGCTTTAGATAAACTAAGTCAAATGGGTTCAATTATTTTTTTGAGCTTATTTTAAGCATAAAATGACTTTAAGCTGGCCAGCCAAACACTCAAAAAAGCTGAAAACAGCTTATAAGCCAACTTATAAGCCAATCCAAACGGGCTCATAATGAAGATGTCTTCTTTGTTCTTCCCAATTCACCATCAAGTCTATTCATCATGGAATCATTAAAATGCGGTTCAATATCTAAGACAACTATTTGTTGATTCTCTTACTTCCTAATCCTAAAATGGAACTGATGCTACTACACGTCATGATAGGGCATTAACTATCGGGTCGGGTTAAAATTATGGGGCATGAATTTTTTTAAGTTAAATGGTTAATTTCATTTAATTTGGGTATTTCCATCCATGTAAGGGTATATTTAACAACTTTAGCTAACAGAGCAGTATATTTAGGCTAACGAAGGGTATATTTAACCAATAAAGTAAAGTAGAGGGGTATATTTGACCCTTTTTTCAAAAAAAAAAAATGTTTGGAGTTTGGCCCGACAGTCCTAAACTTCAGACCTGTACCAAATCAAACTTCAGACTCCAATCTATCCCTGAATATCTCTATATATCAGTTAATATTCATCCCATGGTCTTAGAACTGAGGCAATTAGAGATAATTCTTTCAAGTGCTTCTAACATTCTATCACTTTTATGAATCCGTTTTGCATGGATAAGGGATCTTTTGATTGTGTTACAACTAATAATTTTTCGTCTAATGCTTCAGATGGACCGTCCGGAGTGTGCATCCATTCAGGTAGTTTTGTATGATCCACACTTCTTGTTGGTCATTCCAGTTGTGATTGGAACATTGAAACAAAGTCAACTACTGATCTCTCAGATTTGATGAAAAAAATTCACTATTTTCTTTGAGTTTAGCAACACTGTGGGGAAATTAGCACCATGGATTTAAACGAGGTAATTTATAATCTTGTACATATAACAATAAAGAAGAGGAGGAGGAAGAAGAACAAGAAGACTTTTCTCTAAATTTGCCAACACTAATTATCTGACGCGAAATTAGTATTTTGAGTTTATAAGTTCTAGATAGTAAAAGATGAAAGTTAGTTGGTTCTTAATAAATTATTTATACATATTAAGTGAAATTTTGACACAAACTTAGCCCCCGTTTGGCCATAAGAATTATTCACTTTATTCCGGATTTTTTTTTAATTTTTTTTCCGGAATCAGCGTTTGGCCATGAGAATTCCGAATACAACTTGAAGTTGTATTTCGAAATATCAAAAACTCAAAAAACTTGTTTTTAAATTTTTTTCACTTTTTCACTTTTTTACAACTACATTTCACCAAAAACTACAATTTCAAAACCTATGGCTAAACACAACTCCAACTCCAACTCCAAAATTTCAAAAAAAAATATTTTTTTTTGATATCTATGAACAAACGGGGCCTTAGAGTCTGCTCCAAAGCTATCGATTATGCCGAACACATAATCGGCATGATAGATCAGCCCCTACTAATTACAAATTAAATAATTTGAAAAAACAAAATATAACTTAAAACTTTAAATAGCAGGGTCGAAACTGGCTACATATTGCAATTCCTACCACAATAGTTGTGTGGCCCAAACCAAAATAGCCAAAAGCCCATTTAATTTTACTCTTCCGGTGCCAATTGGGAAAACTACTTTACAGAAACATTTTTTTGCACGGATTGCCCTTCTTTTGGGGTGGTCTTTAAATTTTGCCCCTCATATTTATGGTCTTTAAATTTTGCCCTTCGCTTGGATACCTGAGGTTCTGGGTTCGAACCCCCGCTCAGGTATAAAATAAAAAAATAATTTCGCAAGGCATGACTGGGGGAGTGTATGCCGGATCCGGCATAAAGTCCTTAAGGAAAAACTAAAGTTATGCTGAAGGGGGCATAACTTTTCCTCAAGGCATAGTTTAGTTATGCCTTATGGGGCAAAACTTTTCCTTAAGGAACTATGCCTTATGGGGCAGACTTTTAATTAAGGCATAACCAAAAGTATGCCTCATAAGGCAGAACTTTTTCTTAAGGTATAGATTTTGCCTTATAAGGCAAAATTTTAGTTATGCCTTAAGGAAAAATTCCGCCTTATGTGGCATACTATAAAAGTTTGTCCATTAAAAGTATGCCCCCACCGGCATAAACTTGTGAAGGAATTACTAAAGTTATGCCGGATCCGGCATACTTATGCCAAGTCTGCCCATAAGGCATAAGTATGCCGGGTCCGACATAAGTTTGGTTATTCCTTAACAAGTTTATGCCGGTGGGGGCATACTTTTAATAGGCAAACTTTTATGCCGGACCCGGCATAAACTTGTGAAGGAATTACCAAAGTTATGTCGGACCCGGCATACTTATGCCAAGTCTGCCCATAAGGCATAAGTATGCCGGGTCCGGCATAACTTTGGTAATTCCTTCACAAGTGTATGCCGTGGGGGCATAGCGAAATTTAAACTCTGCCTTGCGATTTTTTCTTTTAATTTTGACTGTGTGGGAGTTCGAACCTGGAACCCATAAAGTTTAGCCGAAGGGCAAAATTTAAAGATTTCAAATATGAGGGGCAAAATTTAAACACCACCCAAAAGAAGGGCAATTCTTATCACTGCGAATTGCCCTTACAGAAACAGCTTTTGGTTGTGCACTTGGATATCTCTTTGACTCTATTAAAAATTGAAGGTGATACTTATCACTGTGCATTTAACTCAGTTACCTGATTGTTTGTTTTCTTCTCATGTTGGGTACATGAATAGTTTCGACCCAGATTCTTACGTCCTTTGGGTATTTAGCATTTCATTTTTCTTTTTTATTGTGGGCACGAGTATCTTAAATTCGTTCTTTATGTCAAAGAAATACTAGCAACTTAGAGTTGGAGTGTGATCGGAGAGGTAAATAGTAAGCAACTTAATAATGTTATGGTGCATAGAAGGGGGAAACGTTGGGGATTTCATTGCCAAGCAGGATCAAACTATATGGAGGAAAATTCCGTTTTGGCATTTTAAATGGGTTTCGGAATTGCAGCAGAGGCAGACCAAGGATGTGAAATTTATGAGTTCGAGATTCTAGTTCTATTAAGTTATTGAATTCTAAATTAATAATCGATACATATTCAATAAGTTTATAAATACAAATACAAAGTTTGGACCAAAATTATTGAATACGACTAACGCGAAAATTATATTCTAACTCTGCCCCTGAATGCAGTGAATATACACAGGCAGTGAACTATCATGCTCCAATCTAATACTCTTCCCATTCCAATTCCAATTATGTAACATTGTTTGAATTGACATGGAATTTATGAAATAAGTGGAACTTATGAAAGTGGAATATTTTTGTGATCATAAAAGCTTCTTGTTAATGGTAAAATGAGAAGTGTAAAGTTACATGTTCCCAAATTAAGGATTTCATTCTTTTTTGAACGGAATAAAAAGAAAAGTGTCACATAAACTTGAATAGAGGGAGTCAAGCAATTTTTAAAAATTTATGTATTACTTTCTAGTACTCCGTATATAGTTTCTATATAAATAAGGAATTGTGTTCAAACATATACAAACGTCGCCCCAATATATGACATTTTAATTATTTGAAGTGCATATACATTTGAAAGACCACCATAGACAAGAGTATAGACTTGCCGGTAACACTATCATCACAACACACAATTGACAATTGTGTTCTTCAATGATCAAGTTCTCAGATACAGCCGTGGATATAGCCTTCGACCTACAAGTTCATGTAAAACTAGTAAATATTTGACTGTGGCACCGAGTCATTATTAAATATTAACTTGAAGTTACTGTAGGACCCCATAAACTCAAATCTTGGATCCACATCTGCTCAGATAAATATAGAAACTTTACGGGTGATGTGGAATTAATCGATTAAACAATGTGTTGATGGAACGTGCAGTGCTAGGTTCCGAGTTAATGTTACCAAAGCGATTGTCAATATCAGTCACAGGGCAGCAATCGATGTTTTTCCCATTGCAGCAAGGAATGAAGAAATTTGGAACTTGTTTAACTCCATGAGCTGATATCACAAAAAGGAACAAAACAAAGATGGCAATGCTGATTCTTTTTCCCTTATTGGAGGCTATCTGGTAGAGCAAAAGTATATATGTTTTTTTTCCGCAGTTTTGTTTATGAATATATAAAGAAATGGAGGATTGGTGCGGGCATTTGTCCGAATAATAAGATCCATATATCTAGTATTCGATTCCTAAAGTTCCTATGTGCCATTCGTCTACTCAAATGATCATCTATATAGCTTGGGGTGTCAAACTCAAATTGTAACTTTTTGCACATCAATGATCAATGGAAGCTCAGTTCAAATAAAAAAGAATGATAGTGACATTAGGTCATTATATCATAACTTAGTGAAAATATATGAATCATAAATATCCCTAGATTAGTAAGCAAAACCGCTCACAGCTATGAATAAAGTTATAAAGTTAACAGTCTTCATAACGATTATCTGAGATATAGCGTAGCACATCCATTGTCACGTATGAACGTACGTAGGTGTCTGAGAGTGTCACGCCCCGAACCATGACCTGGGCGTAATCAGTGGCGGAGTCAGGATTTCCGCCGAGGGGGTTCAACATCTACTATATATACATAAAAAATAATTTTAACCTTGTTAAAAACAATTTTAACCCCCTCGGCTCTATGTGGCTCCGCCACTGGGTGTAACACGACACTTGGTGCCTGACTGCATGTGACCGAGCGAACCAACTGGCTCGCTGAATCAACATGTGACATCAAAACGTGCTAAATGGAAATAATACTAACACGTGATGATCTACTAAGAGTCTATCTGAAAGATCATAAATTCGGAAAATACTGAATAAGCTCGAAAGTCTGAATAAGTAGCCGACAAGGCTAGCACAAAAGCTGCTAAACATCTGACTGACTGGACTATAGTCTACGAAGCCACTAAAGATTACTGAACTACTAGCTGTTTACCGGGACAAGGCCCCCGGCATACCTCACTGACTGAACTACTATAAAGACTGAAAGTATGATAATGCCCCGAAGAAACTAGGGCTCACCAAGTAGCTGATACGAGAAGGTCCTAGCAAGCAGAATCTACCTGATCGCGAGATGCAGGCCCTCGGGCAATAAAAGGGGACGTCAGTACATTTGAATTGCACTGGTATGTAAAAGCAACTGAAAGAAAGAACTGTAAGTGGGGTGCTCGGGGAAAGGGCAGCCCAAATCAATAAACATATAAAGAGTGCTGAAACTGAAACTAATATCTGATAGCTGATAACTGAAATGAACAAAAGAAGTAAAGATATGAATACTCCCTGTTCTGAACGGAGAACCACCTGTTAACTAACAATCATGGGCTATGGCCTTAGGCCCAATATATATATGCATACATAATTTGTGGCCTTGTGCCCAAGTATAAGTACACAAAATCTGTGGCCTTGTGCCGAAGTATAAGCATGCTAAATCTGTGGCCTTGTGCCTAAATATAAGCATGCAAAATCTGTGGCCTTGTGCCCATTTACAGGTATTCAACATTCAACAAATTTGTATCAAGGAACTGAGGATCATGCTGTATGTATAACTCTGTAAGACTGAACATTACTATACTGAGACATGTATTCATGAACTGATTATGAGACCTGAAGCTTTACTATTTATAAACATGCTGAGTATATTCTAGATTGATACTCATAGGTATCAAACACAAGTCTATATTGATTATGTACTGATGTCACAACGTTCGGAATGAAAGTCATGAACGAACTATGAAACTAGAGAATAGAAGTTCTACAACTATTCAAGAAACTAAGCTTAACTATATTTCTGAGGCAATTAGTAACGTTGTAAAAGAACGTGGCGTAGGGAGAATCATTAACATTCCCAAACGTAGAGAGTTAGCCTCACATACCTTAACTTCATGCTTTCTGAGCATAATACGACGTTCGTCAACCCTTTCAACTTTAATCTTTAGCAATACAAGTCAAGGGGATTCTATATTAGCAGTAATATTCATGCTTTGGTCATTTAAGTATTTTATCAAACACTTGGTCGGCATAAAGCTTCACAACCTTCATTAATGGTGTTTGCTTCACCCAATTTCCATTCTATTACTTCTAGGTGATTCTACAATCTCAATTAGGTGTAAATAACATCATTCCCCATCACCCACATGATTACAACAATCTCAAGTCAACAATCCAAAACCCTACTATAGTTCGTGTAATTCTCTTTACTAAACCCATTTACTATTCTCTCAAGAAATCATCAATTCACTACTATGAATGATTAGATAGTAGATCATTACCTTTTTAAAGTTCAATCCTCTTGAATTTGAGTTCTAGGGTTTCCACGTCCAACAATAATGTTCCAATCACAACTCTATTAATTAGAAGGGTTTACTCAAGTTAGAAAGGGAATAGGGACTTGAATTCAATCTAGAATCATGATAAAACTTACCTTGGAGGGTTCTTGAGGCTTGGGACTTGTTCTCTCCTGCCTCAGGATGATTTTTCGTGATTAGGGGTGTTAGGAAAATAAACCCCAAGCATAAATATAAGAAAAACACAAAAATATGAGGTTTTGATCCGAAACCCGACCCATCCGCGTTGGGCCAGCATCGTACATCCAACGTGGGACCCTCTGCAGGTCCCTGGTCAGTAAGGGTGTTTTTGTGCGTTCATCCCGCGACGCAGGGCCATCGCACGAGCGGCCTGTGTGGATTCTGCGTAGTGTTCGGTAAAATGGGCAGAACTTCTTGTACCGAGCTCCGTTTGGTCTCCACAATATACCGTTGGAAATTTATTTCAAAGGGATACAACTTTCATGTTTTAAGTTTTCTCAAATTCTCAACCTATTTTCACTAAATTGAGCTGGAAGGCAGACGTATCGAAAACTTAGCCGATTCTATCGAATTTTAAGCGCCTTAGTATTAGCCATCTTGAGATGATCATATCTCCTTGCTCCAATCTCTGATTTCCCTAGTCCTTATATCGTTAGAAAGGTATTTCTACGTACTATAACTTTCATTAAGGGTACTTTCCCAAACTCCCAACTAATAAAGGAGTTACGGCTGCCCGAAGTAGGCCTATTAACCATTTTCACAAAGCGTTCAAACCTTCAGTTTTTCCACTAAAACTCTAACGATACGGGTCTAACCTTAGTTCTAAAATACGGGGTGTAACAGAGAGGTTTTCCATTTTTTTGAATTTTCTAGGTACTGTGTGAGCCTGTTATTGATGTTGAGAAATGCAAATAAAACCAACACATATGAGTAGAATTGAGCATGGAATTAGGCAATATATTGTGTTGGGCATGAGGAAATTACAATTTGTGGTCTTTTATGATTCATTCTTTTGCATTTTGCTTCTCCGATTACTTGTTTTCTTAGCTAAGTGATTTATAATTGATCGTTCAGAGTTAATAGTTAGTAAAATACACCCTTAGTAATTGGTTGGCTTAGTCAACTAGTAACTTCTTATCAATTTTGTTATTGTTAACTTGATCTCTCTATCGTGCAAGATTTATAGTTCAGAAATCGCTGAAAAGCATCGAATGGATTTGTTTAATTTGTTGCAAGTGAACTTAACTAAGAACACCATAGTTCTTTAGTTTTGAAAGCTTGAAATTCTTATTTTGGGTGAAAATTTGAAGTTGATTATTTATGCGTATATCTTTTGTTCAAACAATAATTTAATGCTTAAATCTAAATTTTAAAAACTTCAGACATACACGTATTTAGTCATGTCCGAACCTAGGATTTTCAAAGCCAAATTTTAGACAAATTGAAAGCAAGCAAACTTCAAACATTTCGGCTGAAATTTGACTTGACAATCCCCAAACTTCAAACCCCAATTCATTCCTGGACATCTCTATATATAAGTTAATCTTCATCCCATGCATGGTCTTAGAACTGAGGTAATAAAATATGATTCTTTCAAGTGTTTTGAGTATTCTATCGGTTTTTGTGAATCCGTTTTGCATGAATAAGAGATCTCTTGATTGTGTTATAACAAACAAGTTCTTATGTGTTGCTTCACATAACCGTCCGAGTATGCATTCATTCAGGTAGTTTTTTATGGTCCATACTTTTTGTTGGTCATTCTATTAGTGATTGGGACATTGAAACAAAGTCAACCACCGCTCTTTCAAATTTGATGAAAAAAAATTCATTGTTTTCTTCCAATTTAACTACACACTAAGGGGAAATTAGCACATGGACTCAAAAGAGCTAGTTTGTAATTATCTCGTACATAACAACAAAGAAGAAGAGGAGCAAGGGAAGGAGGTGGAAGATTTTTGACTCAAATTTGTCAACACTAACTATAAATTAAATAATTTAAAAATTGAATATAATTTAAATAGCAGGATCAAAACTGGCTACCTAATGCAATTCCTACCCAATACTTGTGTCATGTGTGGCCCAAACCAAAATAGCGAAAAGCCCAAGTGATTTCCCTCTTCTGGGGGCCAATTGGGAAAACTACTTTACAAAAACAGCTTCTGGTTGTACATTTACTCTTCATGCGTATGTATCCCTTTGGCTCGATTGGAACCAAATTCTACCCCAGATTCTAAAGTCCATTGAGTATTTAGCGTTTCATTTTATTTTTCTTGTTGGGAGTTTGAATTTATTGTCTTAAATTCGTTCTACATGTCAAAGAAATAACAACTTAGAGTTGGAGTGTGGTTGAAACATAGGTAAATGTAAGCAACTTAATAATGTTATGGTCAGATTTAGAACTAAGATTTTGAGTTTATGAATTCTAGATTCTAAATGAGACAATTTAGCGTTTTTGATAATTTTTTTTATATATATAAATATATATTAAATGAAATTTTTAATACAAATACAAAGTCTGACCAAAACTACTGAATTTTATCGAACTCGTAGAAAGGCTTATAGCTCCGCTCCTGGTTATGGTGCCTAGAAGGAGGAGATTTGTTGGAGCCTTCATGGCCAAGGAGAATCAAACTATTATGGACGAAAAAAATTATGGAATTTTAAATAGTGTTTCCTCGGTAAAAATGGATGTAACCGGACTCCAGTTAGAGATTTATTTTTGTAGAGTTTGAAGACAAATTGAGTTGTATCCAATTCCGAAAATTCCTTCAAAAGCTAGAAATCAAAATAAATAAAGGATATATTGAAGATGATAAAAAATGAGTTCAAATCCAAAAGATCAATCTTTTATGCCACCAATCGTGTTTTTTTTTTTTTTTTACAAGACTTAATGGAGATAAGGATATGCTAGAGTTACATGGGATGTCTTCCCCCCCCCCCCCCCCCCCCCCCCCGCCAAAGATATCCTTATATAAGCCAAAGACGAACTTTTCTACACTAAAGTACAAGTGACGTGACGCATTTGAAGCACCAACGTTCGTTCGTGCAGCTGCTCTCTGATGTAGGTCGGTTGATGTGACGTGAATTGTTGGGAATGGAAGACAGGTGTGAAGGCTCCCCCGTCATCCTAATGCCCGTTCGTTCGCAGATACCTGAGTGCGGATTCTTCCCAATACAAATAGGTTTCGAAATTGCAAGTTTATATACACACAGGCGGTGAACTAACATGTTACAATCTATAAAGTGATATTATTCCTGTTAGAAAAGGGGGGGGGGGGGGGGGGGGGGGGGGGGGGGAGGAGAAAACACTTAAATAATTCAAATTCTCGGTTGAAGACAAGTGAGGCAACAATTCTTCTTGATTCTACTCAACTTGACTTACAAAATCAATCATATCTCTTTGAAGAGAAGTGGGGAATATATTCTTGCACCACATAACTTGCATAAAAGGCTACATTTTTCCTTCTCATCAAATGACTGTAGTACTTAGGTTTTATAGGACTATCCTAGCATGTATCTAATCTAGTACATATATCATTTAATTCTATTCATCCTCCTTTTTTTCTCAAATACAGGTATCAACCATACATGTATCCTTACATTAATAACCTGGGAGTCTAGGGCGAGAGTATTATATAAGATACTTAAATGATTACTTCATTCATGTATCACATAAACCAAAAAATCTTTTTATTCTTCCAAAGCAAGGTTCACATTTCAACACTCTCCCTTGAACCTTGTGGTTGGAATTCACAAAGTACTCTTCGACTTCTCAAATATGAATTTCAGCCTGTTCCTCTTGAAGCGCCAGTAGCAAAGTTCTCTCTTCTTCTTATAGGAGGAGTTTGAGTCCAATACAGCCTTGACTTGCAAAGCTAGCTCAAGACCACATTCTTTATGTGATCTCATCATTGATCTCCAAAAGATCCTCATGTTTTCAGATTCTCTCATCTTCTCAGAAGATGTTTCCTTCTTGAGATTGAGGTTGTCATTTCTACTATTTGTGCTTTAAAAGGCATATCATTAGTATCATCTGTCCCTTCCTCTACACTACTAATCTCCCCTTTTGGAGATTTCTCAATAGCACGAGCAATTATTTTTCATCATTATCTCAATTATCATCTTTATTATAAAAATATTTTTAGATTCTACAACAATAGATTATATTTTAGAAGCGTACATCTCTTCGGGATTTACTTCTTTAAATTTTCATTAAAGCTAGTGTTGTTAGATTCAACTACATGCTTTCTCATGATGATGATGATAATAATCTTCATCTTCATCTTCTCGGATTTCATAAAAGAAACCTTCTCCAACAACTTTTCATCAATCTCTTGATAGATGAAAATGTGGATTTTCTTATCCATCTTTCTCACGGCAGCAATATCATCTGCTACCTCTCTACTCGAGATTCTTCGTCGTGCAACTACTTCAAACTCAACTGCTTCATCAAGGTTGACAACTCTTTGGTAGTTTCACCTACCATAATAATTACTTCAAGCTGATGCTTCTCTATCATAGCATTCCATAGCTATCGTAGCTAATTTCATATTCATTTCAATCTGAAAATTCATTCTTTCATATCTTTTGAAAATTGGGGTTATCTACAAGTCTCTCAAGACAAATGGCTCTGATACCAAATGTTGAAAAATCGGGGGACAAATGGCTCTGATACCAAATGTTGAAAAATCGGGGGAGGAGGAGCACTATCAATCACTTAAATTCTCGGTTGAAGACAAGTGAGGCAACGATTCTTCTTTGTTCCACTCTACTTTTCTTACAAAATCAATAATTTCTCTTTGAAGAGAAGTGAGGAATATATTCTTCCACTGCTTAACTTGCATAAAAAGCTACTCCCTCTGCTTCAGTTTATGTGAACTTATTTCCTTTTTAGTCCGTGCCAAAATGAATGAACTCTTTCCTAATTTGGAAACAAATTTACTTTATGAAATTATTTACAGCCACACAAATATTCAAGATTTATTTTGAACCACAAATCTCAAAAGTCTTCACTCTTTCTTAAATGTCGTGCCTAGTCAAATGGGTTCACATAAATTGAAACGGAGGGATTATATTTTTTTTTTCTTCTCATCAAATGACTATAGTACTTAGGTATTTATAGGACTATCCTGGTATGTACCTAATCTAGTACATGTATCATCATTTAATTATGTCCATCCTCATTTTTTCTCAAATACATGTATCAACCATACATGTATTCTTGCACTAATATCCTTGTACTAAATTCATGTATCACATAAATCAAAAAGTCTTTTTCTTCTTCCAAGGCAAGATTCATATTTCAACAATTCCATGTTCTATGACACTAATACTCTTTCCATTTCTATTCCAATTTATGTGACACATTTTGAATCGGCTTTGAATTTAAGGAAAAGGTGAAAACTTTTGAAATTTCTAGCGTTAAACATGTCATAACATTTATGTGGCTATAAAACTTTTAAAACTTGTGGCCTTAAATATACCATAATATTAGTGAGATTATAAAAACTTCTCATTTTGAAAACTGTTAAGTTACTTGTTTCCAAATTAAGAAGGTTGTCATCCTTTTCGGAACAGAATGAAAAGAAAAGTGTCGCATAAATTTGAAAGGAGGGAGGACTATTTTATGAGTCAAGCAGTTTTTAAAATTTATACTCCTTTCTAATACTCCTATGTATATAAATAAGGAACTGTGTTCAAATCCACAGTGAAAAGATGTTAGGAATTTTTGAAAAGATGTTGATATGGGATTTGAATCTATGAGGAGAGAGTATGTACCTAATACTGCTAGCTGATTGCAGGATAGCTCTCTACTCATGGTCAAGAAGAGACAAAATCATGCAAGATGGTGCCCTCAGCTGCTATTAAATTATACATGACTGCATTTCCTTAGACTTTTTGGGATGAGTTAATTAAAAATATATTTACTGGGTTAAATATCTTGTATAATACATAGCATTTATTAGCATCTTAAACTTTATAGCATATGGGCTATTGGCTCCAAAGCAGCTCCAAACAAAGTATACTTAGCTTTTGTTTTGTTATACTGCCCACTGCTATTATAGCCATGGTTCTGCCGGAAATTTCATTTTTGTTTGATTGGTAGTTGATCACGCCCAACTCTAGTCCTAAAAAGGATAAGCGGTCGTTGCAAATATAATCCAGTCTACAAGTCCGGAATCAAATCCCACAGAGAACTAACACTAGCTATAACCGTTCAATATTACTAAGAAGATAAGTTCGAACAATATTCTGAAATATAAAGATTAAGATTTCTATTTTAAACTAGTTAACTAATAAATAATAAAGCAGTAAAAATTATCAATTAAAGAGGATGAAGTTGGAAACAAGATTAAGAAGGTCTAAGGTTATGATTCCCCCAATTATCGGAATCTTCTCGCTACGTTGTCTATAATCTCACCGATTTATTCTCTACGGATCGTGAGCACTCAAATTATAGTAATTCTCTCTCGAGCAATCACCATAATTTACTAGACGTATTCTCTCAAACTACCCTAGCAATTTCTCACTGCTCACTATGACCACCTCAAAACTTCGTTATCTCTAATCCCGCTTTTAACCACACCGTATTGATCTATCACATACCTAAGGAGTGACGTTGTTCAACAACTACCTAAATATGCATTCTCTCTCGAGCAACACATAATAAATAGGAACAGCTAATCAATGGCCATTCAATCAACTGAAATAAGCACATAGTTGAACAAGTAGAAAATCCAACGGCTCAATTATACTAAAATTTAACAAGAATTCACCCTACAAAAGATTCCATCAAAACCCTGTAATAAAAGTTTAGCACCACATAGACATGGTAACCAAACAACAAAAAATAAAATTAAAGAGAAGAAAAAAAAGAGAGAAAGGGATAGGGCTAAAGCCTCTGTGCATCTCCCAGCGAGCAACCCCCCTCAATAGGTCCTTAATTTCCATTATATATTTTGGAAAGATAGAATCGTTCATCTCCTATTTCCCTTGGGACTTGGACTTTTATTCTTTTTCTATGCACATAAACCTGTCAACCGGTTTAACCGGAACCGAATCGGTAACCGGTTAGGGAACCGGCCGGTTTTCGGTTTAAAAATCGGAACCGTTTAACCGGTTTGAAACCTCAAACCGGAACCGGTCCGGTTCAAAGTCTCCAAAACCTTTTTTTTGTTTTTGTTTTTTGTATTATATATATATATGTATATATATATATATATATATATATATATATATATATATATATATATATATATATATATATATATATTATAGTATTTATTAGTATATTGTAGGTATATTTACATATGTTATACAAGTTTATAAGTAAAGTTTAAATATTTACTAACTAACAGGCTAACAGCAAGTCAGCAATACAGAATATACGTGTATACATATCTATATTAAGTTATATCATATATGCTTAAGTTATAGTGTTATACTACATATACCTAAAATATAGTAAGAATATACGTATATATATCAATATACTTAGGTTATATAACTTATATATATATATATATATATATATATGTTTAAGTATACTATATATACTTATAACTTATATATTATAACTTATGTTATTTATAGCTTAATTTTTTTCTAAGTATATAAATTCGTATATACGTATACATATATATATATATATATATATACCTAAAATATAGTAAGAATATACTTATATATATATCAATATATGTATCAAGATACTTAGGTGATATAACTTAATATATATAAATATGTTTAAGTTATATATAGCTTATATATATGTATAACTTTTTTTTTTTATATATATATATATATATATATATATATATATATATATATATATATATATATATGTTTAAGTTATATATAACATTATAACTTATATATATGTATAACTTACATATATATATATAACTACATTATAAGTATATTCTTAATATATTTTAGTTATTTTTCAAATATATAACTTTTTCGTTTTTAATTTAAGTATATTCTTAGTATATTTTAGGTATATTCCTAACTTAATAAAAGTAAAAATATGAACACAAGTAAATAGAAGAAAGCTCAATGAGCCATATATTTTATCCATTCTTGGATAACATTTATTTGCAAGTTGTAGTTTTTTTTAACTTGCAAATAATACATGAGTTGTACAGAAATAGTAGAATAATAAAATCACCAATTTTGAACCATTTCGTTAATTTCCCCCACATCATATTTGGTCATGGAAATATCTTCAAAGTCTTCCATTTGGTCCGGTCCACTAGCTATCAAATCTTCAATTTCTTCCTCTTCGCCTTCCTCCGCTTCTAAGTTTTGGTTGCGTCGCTCCGATCTAATCCAATCGCGAATGTACACTAGTACTTGCAAGCTAAAGTCGGATAATGAATGTCTATGGTCTCCAATTTGCTGTCTTCCTTGGCTAAATGCGCTCTCCGAAGCCACGGTTGATACTTGAACCGTAAGGATATCTCGAGCCATTATTGAAAGTACCGAATAACTTGCCTTGTACTTCATCCACCATGCTAAGACGTCCAAGTCACCCAGTTCCTTGATATTCACATTTGGCTGCATCAAATAAAAGTTATACTCATCAAAGTTTGCAGTACAAGAAGAAGTTGACTGTGAATGTAAAACTTTTAAACCCGACAAACCCTTTTTGCTACTCTGAGAAGTAGTAGGGCGTGGAGCAATGGGTGTAGCACGTTCTTCCAAACTAGAATAATGAGTAAAAACTTTTCTAAACTCATCATCAATAGCGAGTTCGGCTTCAGCTAAAGATGGTTGAACTCCCTCTTCAATTTCTAAAAATGTATAAACTTGACTAACCAAATTTTTAGTATAAGACACTTTTAAATAAGGATTTAAAAGAGAACCCAATATAAATAAAGTTGGGATGGGAAAAAAATACTTCTTAAATTTGATTATCATTTCAAAAATAGCCACTTGATAACCGGGTTTATATTTATACTCTTGTAAAACTCTAGCTATTTCCGCTAAGTAGGCTAAAATTCCGGTTACCGTGGGATAGAATTGTCTAGAAAAATCAAGAGTTGCATTATAAAAATTTTCTAAGAGGTCAACACATTCTTTAACATCTTCCCAATTCTAATAATTTAACCAATCATCACTATCAGTATTATATTTGTTGTGAACTTGTTGTATAAGAATCCTATACTCATATGCTTGTTGTAGCATAATGTAAGTGTAGTTCCACCTAGTCTCAATTTCTATTTGAATTTTCTTAGGTCTAAGGTTATTTTCCACACAAGCATTCTTAAAATCTCTAATTCTTCCCCTATTAGCATTACAAAAAAGAAACGCAACCGCATCTCTAACTTTTTGAACAAAATCTTCAAAATGCACAAGACCATCTTTAACAATTAAGTTTTAAATGTGACAACTACATCTTACATGAAAAATATTTCTTAGCGGAGGGTTTAGTTCTCTTTTTATAAAACCTATCGCCTTTGTATTATTAGAAGCATTATCTAAAGCAATACAAAGCGTTTTTCTATAAATGTTAAAAAATCTGATAATAGTAGACATTGAATCCGCTAAATATTTTTCATCGTGACGACCTTTTCCTTCATCATATAAAAAAGCTATAATTCTTTTTTGCATAACCCAGTTGTCATCAACCCAATGACATGTAATAGCAAAAAAATCTAACTTGTTAAGACTAAGACCCAAATCAGCGGTAAGACAAACATTACAATTTAAAGAATTAAATACATGGCGCAAATAAAATCTATATTTTTTAAACAAATCTATAACATCGGCTCTACAAGTACTTTTAGGAATACTCTCAAATAACAGATTATAACAACGTTGAATGTAAGTAACAAACCCCAAACCTGAGGGAAAGGAAAATGGTAAACAATCATAAGCTACCATTTTAGCTATTTCTACACGCTCTTTTTTCGTGTCATACTTAAAATTTCTACCGATTCGTGGGTCTATCGTCATTTGAATACCCCCCCACATTTGAACCCGTTTTCTCTCCCCAAACATCCATATGTTTGGTTCTCATATGACCATTTAGTGTACCCGTTCCACCATCCTTATCAGTTCCTTGCTTAAAACTAAATACTTGTCCACATAGGGTACATGTAGCTGATTGGTTTTCCCTATTCTTAGTCATAAATTTCCAAACTTTAGCTGTGGGCTTACGAGTTCTAGGCGGTTTGTCTTGTGTATGTGATTGTGCAGGACATGTATCTCCTATGGGATTTTCGGGAGGTTGTGTTTCATCATCTTCATTAAAAGTGTCGGTAAAATGTTGTTGCATTGTCTCATGACCTAAAAGTGGATTATTTCCACCAACATCAATACCTAAATTAGGTGTTTCTTCCACAAATGTTTCCTCATTAAGCCCACCCCTAACAATACCACTACTACTACCGGCACCACGTCTTAATCTCTTTGACATTATTAAATAGAATTAATTTAAATCACAATCAAATAAATCACAAGAAAATAAATTACAACAAATTAAATTGCTAGAATTAAATTGCTAGAATTAAATTGCGAAAAATAAATTGCTAGAATTAAATTGCGAAAAATAAAGATAGAGTTGGAACGAAGGTACCAAATTGCCGGATTAATTTCCAACAAAGTGAAGACGGCTAGAATTGCAAATCCACCAAAGCTACTTCGGATTGTTGCAAAATCACCAACTCCACGAACAATATTATAATTGCAAAATTAATAATTGAAAGTTGAAACTATAATAAGACTTTGTGGCTAATTATTGCAAAGTAACTATAATTTAGAGATTGAAATTTGAGAGAAAGAGAAGAAGAGTAAATTGGTGTGAATTAAAATGAAAATGAAGAAGGGTTTATATAGGGGTGGGGGATGGGTTAAAGTGTTAAAAAAAAAGTTTGGGGGGTTGGGGGGCCAAAAATTAATTTTATGACCGTTTGGCAACGGCCATTTTTGCACCAACGGTCCATTACCGGACAAAGGCCCAACGCCAACGGCTATAATTTTTTTTTATTTCACCGGTTTAACCGGTTTAACCAGTCCGATTCCGGTTTCAAAAAAATCGGAACCGGACCGGTAATAATTAAACGGTTAACCGGAACCGGTTAACCGGTTCTACCGGTTCCGATTTTACCGGTCCGGTTACCGGTTTAACCGAACCGGTTGACGGGTTTATATGCACAACATGTGTCCAGTATATCCCTTAAGTCCCTTGCTGCAAATTAATTCACCTCAATGTAACAGCTCCCAATTTTGTCTACTTTTTGTTTAGCTTTTCAATTAGTCCCTGTAGTTTCCCTTTTTCATCAAATTGTTCCTAAAATATCAAAATAGCACACAAGCAGAATAATATCAATAATTGAATTTAGTTGGGCACATTCAAGATAAAATACAACCAAAGAGCGGTAAAAATGTGGGTAAATTAACATTAAAATATATATAAATATGCCCAATATCAGTAGTTTACAAATTAAGTTGTTATCTTCTTGCATTATGAACTACTGTTCCAGAGTGGCACACGAATAGGTCCATCATGTTGCTTCTTAATAGGATGGATCATTTAGTCTCAACGGTGTTTTTATTGTGTCAAAGGGCCTTATCAACTAAAGAAACATAAAACTGCAGATAATAGGAATAGACGGTGGATTTATCTGTAACATATTATTTGAGAATATGTGATTTTGCTAACGCAATAGACGTTGAAAGATAGAAGGAAAAAGCAACCAATGACACCTGAAGAATGGATTCTTCTGTATAGTCCACAAACCACAAATGTACTGGATGATTTGATGTCCGTTGTGCTCACAAAAAGTGAAAAACAGTAGCAGCTGGATCATAGTGGATTTGCCTTTTCAAATGTTTTGCTTCTTATAGTAGTCCCTTGATGAATTATCAGCTACCATTACCAGCAGCTCCACCTCCATTTGTCTTGTTGCTTGTGCTATTTGTGTGCAAAACCGGACTGATGATGGGGCCCTGCCCTTTTGCTGACTTCAATTTACCCAGCCTCATTCTCTTAATTTGTACACTATGCTTTTTTTTTTTTTTTTTCTATAACCTTATTTGTTCTTCTATTGATATGCAAAAGAAAATGTTGAACTGATGATGCTTTCAATTTGCCAACCTGCCAAATCTTTTGCTAGTTATTTTCCTGTTAAGACTACGATTTTCCTTTCCTTGCCACATTATATGTGGTTAGGGCTGACAAAATGGTTTCAAAAAACAAGTAACCATCCGATTCGACCTAGTATTAAATATGGGTTGGATAATTGACCATTTAAAAATGGATCATAATATCCATATTATCTACTAAAATATGGGTATCCAGATGGATAATATGAATGTTCATATTATCAATACTCATTTGTCTGCTTGTTATTTTTCATGAATTCTTGTTTTCTGGTAGTCTAAGCTTAATTTGGCTTTTAGCTTGTGTTCTCACCTGAGTTTTTGCTTTCATACTATCCGTGGTTAACCCTTTTTTTAATCTGTGTTAAATATGGGTGGATCGGATATTTTATCCCTTTTTGGTTAACCCGTTTTCGACCCGCTCAATATCCGCGCATTTGCCACTCTCATATGTGGTTATTAAATGACTGATGTAGTAAGCTAATCATGGGGACGTTGATTTGTTGATCATGAACTACTGGTGTTTTCGTTTTCATGGATTTTGATTCTAGTGCAGACAGCGAATTACGCGGAGGGAGGAAAGGTCCAAATTAACGGAAAACATGACGTTATGCTTCACATTCAACTAAAGACTCATAACTAGCATTCAGGTAAAAGAGAACAACATGGTGAAGGAAAAACATGGAAAATATCTCCAGCTCAATCTAATTTTCTCCTTCCTTATCTCTGAATCCTTAAAGTTAGTAAAGCAAATCATACTTTCAGAGAAGCAAATGAGTAAAATTTTCTATCTATTGGATTGGTTTGATGATTCAGCCTTGAGATGATGAACCTCGTCCAGGTCACTGAAAGCATCGAAAGGACTATCAAGTTGAATTTCTGTAAGCATTCGACGAAGATCAGTGGCCTCATCCTTGAGCTGCCTATTCTCTTGAACGACTTTCTCATGAGATTCCGAGACGGTGTTTAACTTATTGATCAGATTTTGATTCTCTGTTCGTAGGCGAAGCACTTGAGACCATAGTTCATCAAGGTACCTCTGCTTCCTCATCCTTGATCTTCTAGCTGATTCCCTGTTTGATATCATTCTCCTCTGCTTTCGTTCATCGATGATTCTATGTTGTTGTTCCTCCGATTCATCGGAGGTTGAGTTACTGCTGATGCATGATGGCTGTGTACTCATGAAGTCTTGAATAGGAAAAGAGGCCTGATAATTTGATATATTGTTATTGGTTAAGAATGTGTTGAATTGGTATGGTAAGTTTTTGTGCATGAAGGTGTAATCAATGGGAAGTGATGAGAGATTTTCTGGAGCTAAGTAATGCTCTGATGAAATCATTATTGATTGTATTTGGAATAAGCTTTAGTTTTCAGATAAAGCTATTAAGGTAAGTTGTGGGGAGGTTTTATAGGAGCAGAAGGCTTGAAAAGTGGGCCAGATTAAGAGCCCGTTTGGATTGGCTTATAAGTTGCTTCTAAATTGCTTATAAGCTGTTTTCAGCTTTTTTGAGTGTTTGGCTGGCCAGCTTAAAGTCATTTTGTGCTTAAAATAAGCTCAAAAAAATAATTTGGCCCATTTGACTTAGCTTATCTAAAGCAGCTTATAAGCTGAAAACAGCTTATAAGCCAAAAAAAATAAGTTAGACTACCCCAACTTATTTTTTTTAGCTTATAAGCTGCAAACAGCTTATAGGCATAAGCCCATTCAAACAGGCTCTAAACAATGAGTTAACTGTACTGTGATGAGCTTGATGAAAGCAGATAATAAAATATTCATTTATGAAGCACAATGAAAGATAAAAAAATAAAAATAAAAAAGGCATCATCAACTCTACCTATATGTAATCACCGTCGATTCGAAGTCCAGATAAAGGAGGCGGGTTATGGTAAGTTGATGACTAAGATTTTCAGGTGAAGCATATTTACCGCTTTCGAATATTTGAAATTTGATTTATGATTCGTCGACTTATTTCATATCATGGTTCAGGCGTTAAATGAGTGAGGTTTACTCACTATCCTAAAAATAATTAAACTATGAAAAGAGATTTAGGATACATACAACTGATCCCAATTAATTTGTAATGGAGACAACGTTGAAGCATATATATAGTAGCATAGTTGGTTTCAAGTCCAGAGTTGTGGTAAGTTGATGACCGATCAAAAACTATTTATACTATATTAAAATAATTCAGATAGCCAACCCCAATTAGTTTTGGATTGAGACATAGTTGATGCATATTTAATATAGAAAGACAAGGGGTCATGTAGATGCGTGTATGTATGATGTATGCATCTGGACCATTTAATACATGCATATCATGAAATCTTAATGAAGGTGGAGTTTTTGGAGAATTGCCAAACAGTACATGTAATATGCTTAAAAGGAAGAAAAGTTTGTGATGATTGGGACAGGAATTATTTAAGCTAGGATTGGATTATTGGAATGGGAGAAGAAAACAGTTCAAAGTCAATCTTAGAAGAAGCGATATGCAATTTGGAAAACATATTAAAGTTTCACAGCCAATAGCAATTGTGAATTGATGACGAAATCTAGGTCAATTGAAAGTTATAAACTATTTAAAGCATGAAATTTTGATGATTACTTTAACAATGATGAGTCGAAAGGCACTTAGAGATTGAGAGTTTGGATGGGCTTATGCTTATAAGGTGTTTGTAAGCTAAAAAAAATAAGTTGGGGTAGTCTAATTTATTTTTTTTGGCTTATAAACTGCTTTAGATAAGCTAAGTCAAATGGGTCAAATTATTTTTTTGAGCTTATTTTAAGCACAAAATGACTTTAAGCTGACCAGCCAAACACTCAAAAAAGCTAAAAACAGCTTATAAGTGAATCCAAACGGGCTTTGAGATAAAAGGGACCGATGAGAAATGTGTAATAGTCTATGATATAGTATTGTTTAAAATCATAGCACCTCAATGTTGTCTTCTTAGCTCTTATTCAACTTCCCATAATTAGTTGAATTGTTGTCTGTGTGATCAAGCTTCTAAAGTCTGCTTCTTTTGAAAAGTGTTTTGAAAAAGTACTTTTGGAGAGTAGCAGCTCGTGTTTGGCCATTCAATTTTAAAAATATTTTTGTCAAATATCATAGCAATAATTTATGCTTGGTCAAGGTTCTAAAAGTGCTTCTACAAAAAAAGCTACACTTTTAGCTTTCAAAAAATAATTTTTACTACTCCCAATAGCACTTATTTTTTCCCTAAAAGTTTGGACAAACACCTCATCTTACTTACTATAATAAGTACTTTTGACTTTCCAAAAACTTGACCAAACAAACTATTAGCCCAAGCACAAAAATTGACTTGCATATTT
Organism: Lycium barbarum; assembly: GCF_019175385.1. Lineage (NCBI taxonomy): Eukaryota > Viridiplantae > Streptophyta > Magnoliopsida > Solanales > Solanaceae > Lycium > Lycium barbarum. Next base: position 101,531,767 of record NC_083346.1, on the reverse strand, counting down.
AGTGAGCTTCTTGAGTAGTTACCCTTGGCTTGCTATTTCATCCCCCACCCTCCAAACAGACAAAAAAAGTCAGTGCACTAAGCTTCCGCGAATGTGCATAGTTCAAAGAAGGACCGAACTACATTGGATCTATTATTTCTACGAGAGATTGTTTTCACGGATTCATCTCATGATATGGCCTCTCGGTCATACGATGACAACTGTTTCCGTTGCACCAAAAAGGGTGGGACAAGTCTTTTAGACAGAAAACCGTACAGTAAAAGTTAGCATGCATGTAAAAGTAAGAGAGTACACTATTTTCTGATTATCATCTTTCTCGGCTGTTGTTCCGGGCGAGCACTCTCTTTTCTTACAATTAGTCTAGATGAGTACAATAATTAAGCTTTTTAGTAGGTCTCTCTTTGTTTTTATTTGAGGAAAAGCCAAGTAAATGTAAGTAGAAGTACCTTTCTGAAACATTATGGAGTGGTGAGCCCACATATGCATCAGAGTGAGAACTATGAGGTACTATTCTATACCTATAGACTACATAAATTACTGGCCTCTGGTGGAGGTACTTGTTTTCATCTTTTTTTTATTTTATTGTGGCTCAGGTTTGTGATTGTTCAAATGGATCCTTTCAAGAACTGAAGAGCCTTAATAAATTGACTCTAATCATCTTACTTAATAAATTGACTCTAATCATCTTAGTATTTCTGCTGTTATATGTGTATGTTTCCAAGAATTTCTTTGTCATCCCTTTTTATATTTTCTAATCAATCATTGATATTATTAATTGGTGAATAAAGTTATAAAGGTTCTGGTTAGACGTATTCATTTATTTACATGAATTACTATGATTTTTGTTGCAAATCAAGAACTTTGCTTGATCTTGTGCTGATGATAAAATTATCAATTATTGTATGTGACTTTTACTATTGTAGTTTTCCCCATGGAAAAATGTTATATTTTGTTGATTTAGTAATTTTTTTTTCAAGTTATCTCTTAATATAGTACTCCCTCCATCCCATAATAGTGTCACCTTAGCCAAAAACACGCATATTAAGAAACCAGTAATGCAATGTGAAGTTTATCAAACTACTCCTATACAATAAAAATAAATTACTTTTACCTTTTGATTAGAGCATGCACAAGAAGAAAAATTTTTGACATTGGGAATCTAGCAATACCAATAGCCTGTTTGGCCAAACTTATTTTTCTCTCAAAAGTACTTATGTTATCAAGAAGTACTTATTTTAAAAAAAGTGAGGTGTTTGGCCAAGCTTTTAGGAGAAACTAAGTACTTTTGGGGAGTAGCAGAAGCAGTTTTTCAGAAGCTAAAAAAAATAGTTTTTACCCAAAAACACTTTTTTGAAAAGTACTTTTGAGAAAAATACATATAAAAGCACTTTTTAAAAGCTTGGCCAAACACTAATTGTTGCTCAAAAGTACTTTTCAAATTAATTGGCTAAACACAAACTGCTTTTAGCCAAAAATATTTTTTTGAAAAGTATTTTTGAAAAAAGTCAAAAGTACTTTTTAAAATAAGTTGTTTTTAGAATCTTGGCCAAACAGGCTACAAGTTACTATGTAGTTTTTCCAATTATCATTTAGATGTTACTTTATTGTCTAAGGATAGAATTGGAAAAAAACTAGTCAATTTATGTCTTGATTTACTAAGATGACACTTATTATGAGATAAAATTTTTTAGCTAAAGTGACACTTATTATGGAATAGAGAGAGTAATAGTCTAAAACTATCAAGGTGACTAGTACTGTACGTTGTGTCTGTACAAGGTTAATATAGTGATTTTGATAACTTTTTTTTATCAGACATCACCATGTTAGCACGGCAAGAAGAATGTAAGCACTTGCAAAGGACACTAATTGAGTAATGGTTATAATACTTCCATTTTCGTTAATAGCCTATTACCTATGTCACTTCTATTTATATATTATGTCTAACTTGGTAATCATAAAGCCCTCTAATTCATGGCAAACCATGGTGGGGTACCCACCCACCCCCATCCCCACATGATAAGATATGTTAATTTGTGTTTTGATGATTTGTCAAACTCTCGAGGAACCAGATAGGGATTAGGTACTCGATCAGGTCCCCCGCGTGTCATAGTGTCAACTCTACAGCTGTAAAATTGCGGCATTGTACCGACTGACAGAACCGCAGCAGCACAACTGCAGTGTGCTAGTGGTCAAGACTGAAATGTCCCTATCCATTGTCACATGATTCTCACATGCTCCCTAATATATATACAACATGTTCCAATGCTTAACCTAACACTTTGAAATCAAAAAGAATATTTACTCTCAAGAGGCAGCCGCTGCTGCTCCCAAAATGCTCTCTCAAAGATCAAAGCTGCAATAACTAAGGGCCTGTTTGGAAAGCCACCTGGTAATTGGAATTGGTGTAATTACTAGGGTAGTAATTACACAATAGTGTAATTACAACGACTTGTTTGTTTGTCATAAGTAATTACAATGTAATTACAAGTGCGTTGTTTGGTTGCAAAAGTGTAATTACATAGTTAGTTTAATTTAAAAATAAAATTTAATTATAAAATATTTAAAAAATATTTTCCTTTATAAATGATATTAAATTAGTTATTTAATAACACATTGTTTCTTGAAAATATATTAATTAATAATCATATATTTGTAACTAAAATTATAAAAAATAATTGATACATATTTTTCAAATTAATAATATTTAATTTTAATTAATTATAAAACTTAAAAGAAGACTTTTTTTTGTGAGAACATCAAGGATTGGATGTTTGACAAAAAAATAATATTTATAAATATAATGTCATAACATTATTCAAATGTTTGACACAAAAAATCCATCAAATGTAAGTAAAAAATAAACAACATGCAATGTGAAAGCAAATAACTTAAAATTGAAAATGTAACCTAAATTCAAAATCCAAAAGAAAAGTTTAACATAATACTCTTATGTCAAATTCCAACATTACATAAGTGAGTTCCAACGTAACTTAAGTAAATAATTCAAAAGAAATGAAAAATATAAGTCTATAACCTCATTCACAACGAAATTCTCTATAACCTCATTCACAACAAAATTCTACTTTAATAACGTCACTCGTTATATGCCAAGTTTGTTAATGACTCATTTTTTTCCAATATTAAGAGGTGCAGTTTCAAAAATTAAAATAATAACACGGTTATGCTAAATGAATAAAATTAAAAAATATGAGCAATTACATGAAACCACAAGAAGTAAAGGTTGGAAATGAAAAGAAAGGAAATGAAAAATAAATAATATAAAAAGAAAAAATACATTTTTTAAAAAAATTAAAAGTAAAAAAATCAAAATAAATTAAAATAATGGAAATAAAAAAAATCAAAAGAAATTAAATTAATAGAAATAAAAAAGAAATTAAAATAAACAAAAAAGAAACAAACTAAAAAGTTACCCTGCAATTACAGGGTGTAATTACACCTAATTCTCAAACCCCCCCTCCCCCCCCCCCCCCCCCCCCCCCGCCTGAGAATTGGAGAGTGTAATTGCACTTTCTCAATTACACCCAATTTCCACCTAATTGTATAATTGTTTGGTCAAATAAACAGGCCAAATTGTGTAATTACATCCAATTATACCCAATTCCAATTACCTATGTGACTTTCCAAACAGGCCCTAAAGGAACCAGTTCAGTATTCAATATCTATGTCTTAGGTTTTTTTTAGTTGTTAAGTCTTTGTCTTTTGTTATTTACTTGTATTCCTACACGGCTTTCAAGAAGTGTAAAAGTGGGACAAATCTACAACCTTTGTCGGTTTATGTTCTGGGCTAGAGTTAGTCAAGGTGTGATTGTGTTCTTGGCTAGAGTTAGTCGAGAGTGTCTTTGCAATAGAGTTATTGTAAAGGGCTTACAATAGAGGTATTGTAAGGGGTAGGGATTAAGAGTTTAATTCCTAGGTTGCAATAGGTTGTAATATGAAGTTACTCTGTTTAGTGAAGTTGGAAATCCTACTGGGGTAGGTCGTGGTTTTTAATCTCTTGAGCAAGGAAGTTTTCACGTAAATATCTTATGTTATTTACTTTTTGTTTTTACTTGAGGAAACGGATAGAGAACCTGGTTCTCTATCCTATTTGGTGGACTCAGATATTATATCATTTGGTACCAGAGCAGGTTCTTTCTAAAGGTTAACACCTAGAAAAGATCTTTCTCATGCCTGCTGCACCGAACATAGATGAAGGACAATCTAGCACAAGACCACTAAGATTCAATGGTAAATATTATGGATGGTGGAATACAAGGATGAATGATTATCTCATGGCTTAGGACTCTGAGTTATGGGGCATTATCTGTGATGGTCTTTTTGTTCCTATGAAGAAAAATGAGGCTGGAGCTGAAACTGTTCCAAAAACAAGGAAGGAATATAATGAGACTGATAAAAAGGCTGTTGAAAAGAACTACAGAGCCAAGAAGATCCTTGTGTGCGGTATAGGGCTGATGAGTACAATCACATCTCATCATGCCTATTGGCAAAGGAGATCTGGGATGCTCTTCAAACCGCTCATGAGGGAACTAGTCAGGTGAAACGGTCTAAAATAGACATACTTACCACATAATATGAGTTTTTGAAGATGAAGGATGGTGAGTCTATTCATGATATGCATACTAGATTCACCTCTATCATAAATGAACTTCATTCCCTTGGTGAAATCATTGCGACAAACAAATTGGTTCACAAACTACTAAGTGTACTACAAAATTCTTGGGAAAGTAAAGTAAATGCCATCACTGAAATCAAGAATTTGCAAAAACTGACCATTGACGAGCTCATTGGTAATCTCAAAACCTATGAGCTCAAATGAAAATAAGATCTTAAAAGGAGGGAGCCAAGGAAAGAGAAGAACCTGGTTCTCAAGGCTGATGGTAAGAGTGATTCAAGTGATGATGAGTCAGACATGACATATCTCACTCATAGATTTCAAAAAATGGTTCGAAAAAATGGTGGGCTCCAATAGAAGGGAAGTTACAACAAAAATCTCTAGGGATATAACTATTGTCACAAATGTGGGAAACCTGGGCATTTCATCAGAGAATGTCATCTCCACAAGCAGGACCATTTTAAGAATAACTTTGACAAAGCAGCAAAAAGGAACCAGGATCCTGACATAAAGTTCTAGAGAAGAGAAGCAGCTGACAACTTGGTGAAGCAGGCTCTGGCTGCATGGGCCAAGTGAATTTGAAGATGAAGAGGACTTAGGTGACACATCCATGTTGGCTATCAACGATGAACCCTCAATATACGATTCAATCTTTGTTCTCATGGAAAAATCTGACACTGGTGATAGAAGTGAGCAGGATAAGGTAAACCTTCTTGATGTTCAAACAAAACTGAGAAGTTACTCTCATAGAAAATTGATCTCATTAGCAAACATTTTAATCAATGAGTATCATAGTCTCATTAAAGAAAAGGAGGCTCTAACCAGAAGATTGACGAATTAGAACACGAAAGGGACGACATGGTAGTCTGCATAGTAGACTTGAGGGAACAGGTTGAGGAGGTTACTAGAGAAAATTCCTTGCTAAACAGTCAAATGAAGAAATGGACGGATACACCTTCTAAAGGAAAGGAGGAGGCAAGTCAGATTTAGCTTGAGCATGAAAGCGAGCTTGAGAAAACCAAAATGAGTCTTGAGGCTGAGCTAGAAAAGAATAAGGAGCTTCAGGAGAATCTGAAAAGCGTGAAAATTAAGCTAGATGAGTCACTGTAGTGGACCTGGTCCTCAATTGTATCTATGTACACAAATGATGCAGGAGACAGACAAGGCCTTGGTTTTCAAAAGACCAAAATTCCCAACAATCTCCACAGCAAGGCTGTCTCTATAACTGAAAGTTGGCTATGCACTTATTGTGGTTAGACTGGCCATCTCAAAAGGGCATGCAAAGTCAAATTTCAAGCCCCTAAGAGAAATAAAAAATTTGTCGAAAAGAGACCGAGAGCGGAGGGACCTGGTCATCGCAAAAGAAAAACTGACTTACCTGCATGGGCAAAAAGAAGCTTAATTCATCCTCTCCATCACTCCAAGGGACCCAATCTGGTTTGGGTTCCTAAACTCAATCAGTGATCCAGCCGGTAGGCTTGAGTGAGAGGAAGTAGTCAAAAAGGTACATGGATGAGAGCTGATTAAGGTGGATAACTGAATGAATGAATTTCTCTCACTCAAGGCCTACCAAGAAGGGAAGATGTCATTTGGAAATGAAAAGAATGAGTGCATTCTTGGCACTGGCAAAACTGGCAAGACATTCTCCCTTGCAACTGAGAACATGTACTATGTGTTTTTATGTGAAGCACAACTTGTGAAGTGGTCCTCATATCAGTGGGATCTAACATAACCCTGTGTTCTTAATATATCGTTGTGTCCTTGGTAATGATGCAAAATTGAGACACAGACAGACAGATAGGACATGCAAGTCTCTATCCTGAATTGTCAATAAGATCGTGGAGGACCTGGTGTTTGCATACAAAGAAAGGATGTGTGTGATCTTCGATGAATCATATGATTTGGGTAGCAAAGAGGCATACAATGATGAAGATGAAGATGGTGAATTTACAAAAGTCCATGATGAAGCCATTGAAATTTCAAATGGAAAGACTGAATTAATGAGCCAGATCAAACAAAGTGATGAAGAAGATGCAGCAGAATCTCCAGAAGGCACTGAGGAACCTGGTCCCCCCATTACTCCACTCGAAGCTGTAGATCGGGTAGCTTATGCTGTATCAGGTACTCCTGAGGTCGGATAAAGAGATGGAAGTCATGCCCCTGTTGATGTCAACGATGAATCAAATATGGAGGAACCTGGTTCTTCGAATCATGAAGTTCAATTATCCAACTGGAAGCACACGGGATCTCATCCTCTCCACAATGTGATTACTCTCTTAGACTCTGGTATTCAAACTAAGTCTAGGGCGAGAAATATGCTTTCTTTCTCAGCCTTCCTATCTCAAGTTGAACCCAAGAATATCAAGAAAGAATTGAAAGATGTTAATTGGATAGTTGATATGCAAGAAGATATTCAACAATTTGAGAGAAGCAAGGCGTGACACTTGGTCCTTAGGCTTTCAAACAGAACGATGATTGGGACTAGGTGGGTGTTCCGAAATAAGCTTGATGAATTTGAAAACACTACAACGAACAAGGCTAGGCTGGTAGCTCAATGCTACAATCAAGAAAAGGGAATAAACTATAATGAGACTTTTGCTCCTGTTGCAAGAATGGAAGCAATCAGGATTCTTATTACTTTTGCATCTCATATGGAATTCAAATTGTTCCAAACGGATATCAAAAGTGCCATTCTTAGTGGATATCTGAAGGAAGAAGTCTTTGTTAAGAAACCTCCTGGTTTTGAAAGTCATGAGCATCCTGAGCATTGTGTTCAAGCTTGACAAGGCTTTGTATGGTTTAAAGCAAGCGCCTCGAGCATGGTATGAGAGATTATCAAAGTTTCCTCTTGAAAATGGTTTTACAAGAGGAAAATTTGACAACATCTTATTTCTGAAGAAAAGAGGGAGAAATTTATTAATTGGGCAAGTTATGTTGATGATTACATTTTTGGTGCTACCAATGATTTCCTTTGTGAAGAATTTGCCAAGCTCATAGGAAGTGAATTTGAGATGAGCATGATGGGTGAGCTAAATTTCTTCCTGGGGCTACAAGTAAAGCAAACCCCAAAAGGCATCATGATCAGTCAACAAAAATACATTAAGAAGCTGATTAAGAGATTTAGATAGAGAATGCTAAGCCTATTGATACACCTATAGCCGCTGCTACTCTGTTAGACATGGATGAACCTGGTTCTTCTGTCAATGAAACCCTACATAGAAGTATCATTGGGTCCTTATTGTACCTAATTGCTAGCAGACCTGACATTATCTTTAGTGTTGGGTTGTGTGCAAGGTCCCAATGAAGCCAAAATGAATCTCATTTGAAGGCTGCAAAAAGAACTTTGAGGTATCTCAAAGGAACTCCGGACCTGCTCCTCTTCTATCCCCCTGGAGATAATTTTGACTTGGTTGGATATGCTAATGCTAATTATGCTAGGTACTTAATGGAGAGGAAGAGCACATCTGGAATGACACGTTTTCTAGGGTCATGCTTGATCTCATGGGGTACTAAGAAACAAAACTCTGTGGCTCTTTCTACTGCTGAAGCTGAGTATGTGGATGCTGCTTCTTGCTATGCTCAATTGTTATGGATCAAACAACAGCTTAAGGATTTTAGTGTGATCACTGATTGTGTTCCCTTGTTGTGTGATAATCCAAGTGCACTTCATATGGGAAAAAATTCAGGGCAACACAAAAGGACTAAGCACATTGATGTTAGACACTATTTCCTGAGGGATAATGTTGAAAAGGGATTGATTTGTATGAAGTTCTGCAAAAAAGAGGACTAGGTAGCAGACATCTTCATCAACGCACTGAGAAAGGAACACTTCGAAAGAAATCGCTTGGAGTTGGGCTTGATCAAGCTAAATTAGTTACCCACTCACCAGTTCCCTCAATGATTGGCTATGTTAAAAAAAAGGTACAATGCTAAAAAGTGTTTTTTGGTGGCATCTAACTCATTCTTATACTGTTACAGGTATACACATATGGCAGCTTCAGGACTATACAAGTATAGGTGTCATTGCATTACTCAAAGCCTTTGCCTGTATTTTCAAAATGGTCAAGGAACCTGGTTCCTGTGATTCAGGTTAGCAGTCTCTTCAGTACTTATTTTAAATTTCTCAAAGTGCCATGTTATTAATCTCTTTCCCGCCTCAATCTCCAAAATACACTCTCAAACATTTTTCTTTTCTCTAGAACCGACCCGATATCTAACACCTTTTCTCCACACCCAATGACACTTGTTTCCTTCTCTCCCATTTAACTCGATTTCTTGTATCTCTCTCTCCTCACTTCAATTCTTAGGCACACTACTTCACCTTCTGTCACGACCCAAACAGCTGTGAGTGGCACCCACCCAAATCCCCTAGTGGGCGAACCATCTACTTAACCAACCATCCAAACCATTATCAAATTACTTAGTCAAATTTAAAACATTCAAGGATATAACAAGTATAAATATCTCCAAAAGTCTATTCATGCCATAATTAAATAAAACCTGCGGAAGTCTAAACTGTTACATCCTCAAAATCTGAAAGTCATCGTACAAAGACTCTAACATAACTGTCTAAGAAAGAACCACTGTCTAAAAATAACATAAATGTCTGAAATGAAATAGACATCTAAAATAGGAAAGATCTTCAGGCGTCTTTGCATGGATAAAAAAAACCCTCGAATCTGTTGGAAATTGGCCTAAAGCTAAATATAAGGTCTCGTAGAAGTCTCTGGATCACAATCCGCGCTCAAAAGAATGCAACAAGGTAGTATCAGTGCAAACACTATGTACCGGTAGATATCATAGGCCGACTAAGATTAGTATCATGCATACAATCACAAAATTAATAAAATAGACAGATAGGCAAAACAACACATAATCTCAAGAACTATCAACAGAAATCATCCAACACTAAATATCAACCAACATAGGGATAAGGTAAATCTACAAAAATAGAAATCAATAAGAGTAACTCAACCCACGTAATCACCAAACACAATCGTAAATCACAAATTATCTCAACTCTGTCACATATCCGTACACACATGCTAAGTGGTAGTGTTTGACCCATTAGCCATGACCTGCTGGGGACCTATGGTGTCCATGTACACTCGCTCCGGAATCTTACCTTGGATCACGAGCCTTTAACTGTGGCCACATCCTCACCCCTTGTCAAATGTGCCTTTTCATATTTTTATATCTTTCTCATCACAATGTATTTCCGTTCCACAATCAATAAGGAATGTGAATAATCAAGAATCAATATCAGGGAACACATGTCACCATGTCACAAGTCATATCAAGACTCAAAAATCAATTCATCAATAATCATGAATAAGGGATTACTCCAAGTCAACAAAAAGAGTATATATGAAATCCTTATTTATCATTTCGTATCAATTCATCATATAATTAATCAATCTATATCAAACTGTAGGAATTATCAACCACACTTTATGTCCGAAGCCCTAATCATGCTTCTTCTATCAATTTCGTATCACATACAGTCAACTAATCAAAGTCTAACTCAAGTAGACCATAACCTACCTCAAAGCAGAACTGGAACAATGTAATCACTCCGCGATAGCTTTCCCCTTTCGCAAAGCTTCTGAACGTTCTAAGTCTAGAAACATAGAGCTATATGAGTATTCAAATCATCTACTCAAACAATACTACACTTTAGGGAAAAGAACCCAACTACTTCTACCCCTTTCAAATGGGTAAACTATCGCTAAGTATTATTTCATTATAATATCAACCCCAATAATCATATTCTATCCATTCATGGGTTTTCTAATCGTTCCAACCCCTTCACAAGCAGATTTTATGGTAAAGCTATCATCTTTATGAAACCCTAGATCTCATTCAACAAGTTCACCATTAATAGACAAGTTCTCATCCTAGAAAGCGATAATATATACTCTTAGATGATTAAACAGCGATAAATTCAACAACCCATTCATTATTCAAGGGTTTCTTAAGTTCTAGGGTTTTAGCCCTTTCATTCACCATTAACGGACCTTTAACTAACCATGGAACCTATCATGATAATGGAATTAACAAATTCAAGGGTTGAGACTTACCTTTCAAGAGTACTTTAGCCGTAACCTTAAATTTTTGCCACAGAAATTCTTGGAAACTGTTTTGGTGTTATGTGGGGAATGGGGTCGAAATAAAGAATATAAAACACGAATTCTGCCTCCCGTCGACCGCTGCAGCGGTGTCTCGCTATAGCACGAAAGCTCCCGCTATGGCAGACCTCATTAAAGTCCCGCCTCCCCGAGGCCACGACCCCCTACCCGCTGCGATGGACCAGTTGCCGCGGTCCATTTTGACCAGTAGCTAGGGTTTTTGCACTAGTTTTCACCCAAAAATCCTAACACCAATCCAAGGCCCTACAAACGCAAACAAAATATGCACAGACACATAAAATAACGCTACGGACTCACCCGCGGCCTCTGAATTCCCAACAGAGGTCTAGTTTTCTAAGTCACCCCCCCCCTCAATAACGACCTAGCGGATCGTTACACCTTTTTTCTCACTCACTGAACACAACAACTAAACCCCAAACCCTCTGCATTCTTCTCTCTTTGTGTCTTATTTCTTCCAAATTAACCATGTCTCAACACGATCTTCCGTCTCCCATCGTACTAGAAATGAACCCTACTCTCTCACCGTCCAAAACTCCAACACCATCGGAATCAAAATCGTTAGAATCACCCACAAAGCCCTAATCTCCATAGACCAATACACCACTATCTCACTAATAAAGCCAATGATTTCTGGTCCCCTTAGGACTCGCAAGAATTAAACCCCAAAAACTCATGTTCTCTTCTACAACTCCTATTCCTACTGAAAAGCCCACCTCAGAAGAGAGTGGTCAAACTGTGTCAATCTCGAAATACCTTTAAAATATTGAGGAAATCGAGGAAAAAAATGATGATGTCAAGGTTTCCAGTCAATCTATGATGGCTAAGGTTATGGGTACAGAGGGTCAAAGTGGTATTTCTGAAAAATTGACTTTCGGTGACATGCACAAGATTGCTGGTGTTGGTACTACAGAGGAGTAGGAAAATGCTGCTAATAAAGAAAATTATAAGGAAAACTCGACTAACTCAGGTAATTTATCCCTCTTGATAGTGCTAAAGGGGAAAGTGAGCCTTCAATAGAGTTTGATGGGTCTTTGTCTGAAAAGGAACCGGTTAGGTCCAACATTTTGGACAGTGAGGTCGAGATTTTAGCTGGTTTTATTGATACCTTGCAAGCTGAGAGAGGTAGTACAGGGATTCAGGGGGAAATGAAAAATGGACAAGAAAAGGGCGAACTAAATGAGTGACTTGGTCCCTCAACCCAAGGAGAGTTATGAGTCTTCTGTACTCAGGAAGACTCCTATCTAGGATGAGACACCAGGGTCCTCAAGGGAAAATATGGATGGTGTTATCAAACCACTAACTCTGTTTACCATTATTGTACCTCTGAGAGATCCTTTACCTGAAAAGGAACCTAGTTCTAACAGTCCTCCTAAGGAAGTTGATTCTGATGATGATCTTGTCATAAGATCAGTGTTTAAAAAAGAACCTCTGGTGCTGTGAAAAAGGGTGGTGTCAACGAAAGAAAACACATTACTTATAAGGCATATACCACCGGGCAAAAGAAAAAGGATCAACTTGAGTCTGCTCTAAAGGCTAGTAAGAAGAAGAGTGTTGTCAACAAAAGGAGGAGCTCAGTGAAACGTAAGCTTGTTGATGAGGAAATTGAGTCAGCTACTGATATGGTGCCTGTAGAGGATGAGGAAGAGGAAGTGGAAAAATCTTCACTTGTTAGGAAGAATTCAAAGAAGAAAAAGGAAGAGAAAGGAAAGAAAACTAATGAAAAAAATGTTGTGGTTGACGAAAGCGAACAGGGTGAAAAGGTGAAGAGTGTATTTCAACCTCCTAAGAAAAGAAAGAGCAGTGTGAGTGAGGAACCTAGTTCCTCAAAGAGGCAAAAGAGTAAGTCTTCTGAGTTGGAGAGGCAGGAAAATTTAAAGGCTCAAAAAGTGCTGTTAAGCAGAGTGTTTGACTCTGATATTGGTGACAAACATGGGATAAAGGAGTTACTTGAGATTGTTGAATTTCAACAATGGAATTACCTCTTTGTCCAACCTTCCCCTAGTGTGTTTGAAAAACAAGTGGCAGAATTCTATGCCAATTTGTGCTACAATGATGATTATACTTTGGTTGTATCCGTAAATGGCACATGTTTTGACTTGGATGAAGCAAAGCTGGGTGAAATCCTTGGTGTCCCAACTGCTGGGATGAAAAAAGTGGAAAGAAAGGCGTCTGAGGCTTTCAAGGATTTGGTTATCAAAAAGGAAGGGACTGCTACTGAGGAAAGAGAGTATCATCTCCTGTTCTAGCTAGTTAAAAAAGTGCTACTTCCACGAGTTGAGAGAAGATCAATTGCCTCCATCGCGGACCTGGTTCTCCTAGAGGCACTAGCAATCTTCAATTCCATCAGTTTTCCACCGCTCATGATAGATCATATCATAAAGGTTGTTAATGCAAGAGAGGGAAATCATGGTCATCTATATGGGTTCTTTCTAACAAAAGCCACTGTGGGAACTCGAAACCAGATGATCACTATAAGCACTTTAGAGGAATGTGAGTGTGTGGAAAAGAAGGGTGGTGTTGGTAGAAACTCAACCATTTCTAGCTTGATTAAAGCAGAAGAGAAAGCCACTGCTGAGATTCAAAGGCTCCAGGCCAAAAATGCTCTCTTGATAGCCCAACTTGTTGAAAAGGCACAGGGACCTGGGCCCAGTGGTGAGGTGGAGGCTGCTAATAATGAGTTAAGGGCTAAAAATGTAAACTTGAGACAAAAGATTGATGAGCTTTGTGACCAAATGGTCCAGGATCAGAGAAATGCCAGTGAAAGAGTTGATCGACTTCTCAAGGCTCTAGCTCCTTAGTTCCTTTCGTATCCTATCCTCAATCCCCATATTCCTAAGCCCTTTAAAATCCTTCAAATGTTCTATTCTTTTTCTCCCTGTTCGATAATGACGTTGGTACTTTTGGTCATTTAAATATCATATTTTTGTGCTGATTAAGGCTACTGTTTTATTATGATTAATCAATTCTGGCCAATTACTTTGTTTTATGTAATGCTTAATTCAACTTGTTGTTCCTGTTTTTGTTTATGTTGTGTTGCCCAAGTTTCCATGAGTTAATGCTGCTAAACTTCTTTTTGCTTGTGCCAATATATTACTCTTTTCAATTATGCCAAAAGGGGGAAAATACATTTTTTTCAAAGGGTAAATTGATATACTGAAGTTCAAGAATACCATGTTGTTCAAAGGGTAAATTGATATGCTGAAGTTCAAGAATACCATGTTATTCAAAGGATAAATTGATATGCTGAAGTTCAAGGGGTAAAATGTTAGTTTGCTTGGAAGATAGGCCTGATCCACAGGGGAACAAGTGGGAATCTGGTTCTTAGAGGGAACATCAATTCTAAGTTTGTCATCATCAATAAGGGGGGAAATTGATAATATATGTTATTTTGTGTTTTGATGATTTGCCAAACTCTCGAGGAACCAGATAGGGACCAGGTACTCGATCAAGTTCCCTGCGCGTCGTACAGTCAACTCTACAACTGTAAAACTGTGGTACTGTACCGACTGGCAGAACCGTAGCAGCACAGCTGCAGTGTGCTAGAGGCCAATCCAAAGACTGAAATGTCCCTATCCGTTGTCACATGATTCTCACATGATCCCCAATAAATATACAATATGTTCCAATGCTTAACCTAACACTTTGAAATAAAAAAGAATATTTACTCTCAAGAGGCAGCCGCCGCTGCTCCCAAAGTGCTCTCTCAAAGATCAAAGCTGCAATAACTAAAGGAACCAGCTCAATATTCAATGTCTATGTCTTAGGTTCTTTTTAGTTGTTAAATCTTTGTCTTTTGTTCTTTACTTGTATTCCTACATGACTTTCAATAAAGTGTAAAAGTAGGACAGATTTACAACCTTTGTCGGTTTATGTTCTTGGTTAGGGTTAATCAAGGTGTGATTGTGTTCTTGGCTAGAATTAGTCAAGAGTGTCTTTGCAATAGAGTTATTGTAAAGGGCTTACAATAGAGGTATTGTAAGGGGTAGGGATTAAGAGTTTAATTCCAAGGTTGCAATGGGTTGTAATATGAAGTTGCTTTATTTAGTGAAGTTGAAAATCCTACTGGGGTAGGTCGTAGTTTTTAATCCCTTGAGTAAGAAGTTTCCACGTAAATATCTTCTGTTATTTACTTTCTGTTTTTACTTGAGGGAACAGATAGAGAACCTGGTTATCCTGTTTGGTGGACTCATATATTATTTCACCAGCCCACCACAACACCCCCAAAGAAATATTATTGTCTCACACTATAAGAAATTAAACATTTTGTGGGGACTAAAATCATCACAAAAACTGTAAATCGTCATGAAAGATTATTCATGAAGACTCAAGGATCGTCGAAAAAGGTCCTGTGCATGAAACTTCTTCATGGTAGTACTAAAGAGTCGCGAAAATAGTCACTCTTATGGATAAAATAAGAAAATCAACTTTATCTTAACGAGACACTGAGACACATTATATTTGTTTTTCGGTGAAATCATGTTTAACCAAAAAATCAGTTAGAGATTTAATTTTATTGGGTTTAAAGACGAGTAGGCTGTATCCAACCCCGAGAACTCTTTGACGAGATTGATTTGGAGTGATGGAAAGCACGGTTGTTTTCGAAATAATAATGCAGTAAAAATAAGAGCTAAAAATAATGAACTTCAGTGTATATTGCTTAGAGAAAATAATAGGGTTACAAATGGTGAAAGGAAGAAGATGATCCATCGCTGCTATCCTAAGCTTCCTCATATAAGCCAAAGGGAGACTTTTCTAACCCCAAAGTTCGGGTGATGTGACATGATTGTAGCCCCACGTGTGTCTCTTCCATGACACATTGATCGAGGCCTGCGGACATGACTCGAGTTGGTGAGGTTGGAGGCCAGCTGTTTAGATACCCCAGACTTTCTGAGCTTCCGATGGTGAGCACTAGTCCGGATGCTTGTTTTTCCCAATAGAATATTCAAATTAAAAGCACGTCTATTTTAATAGAGACTTGCATATTTTCACTGATTGATGGTCATTACTCCTACAATACAACAATATGCTCACACATTTTCACTGATTGCAGGTCATTACTCCTACAAATGGAAAACCCGTCGCTGCACCAAATCCCAAGGGAAACT
This sequence comes from Lycium barbarum, assembly GCF_019175385.1. Taxonomy (NCBI): domain Eukaryota; kingdom Viridiplantae; phylum Streptophyta; class Magnoliopsida; order Solanales; family Solanaceae; genus Lycium; species Lycium barbarum. The sequence goes on along the minus strand of NC_083346.1, from coordinate 101,515,880 downwards.
AACACTACAAAAAAAAAAATGGTAATGTAATTTGCGGAGGTTGGAGGTCGCAATTCGTGGAGGTTTTAACCCCGTTATTTGTTGTTAATTGCAACTTTCAACTTTCGCAAATCACTTATTTTTTTATAGTATATAATATGGTCGCAGATCTGCCGGCGAAATTCTGAAGGACATCTATGGGACAAGGAGTGGAAAGAAACAATCTATAAGTTTTTGAAGCATCTTCTTCCTTTGTAAGTACTCTTGCTTTTGATAGAGATGCTAATGGAACTGTATCATTTAGATCAGTTCCTTACTCTTAGTCAATGGACGAACCTTAATAATATATAAAATCCTACCGTTAACCAAAAAAAAAAAAAAGGGTCTATTTTGAAGTCGCATTTAGATGACTAGTGTAAGAAATATTATTGTGAGTGACACCATTGTAAATTGATTATTTTCTGGCGTAGTTCCAAGAAAGCAACAAGGTTATCTTATCATCAAGGATTGGTTAAATATGGACTATGTTATTAACGTCATGTACCTAATTAAGTAATTATAAACAAGTTTTATGAAAAGGATCACTTATAAGAATCCTTTAATTTTGAAAAGTGAGAGTGTTTATCTATAAGATTCCGTGAAAGGGAACATTTCTGATCTATTCGTGTCAAATATAAAGAAACTTAAATTAAACAGAAAACAATAGACATAGGTTTGGATAAACAAAAGTTCGATGCAAAAGCACATTATACGTGTGTATATTTTTGTCCACATACATGTATAGAATATGATGTGAGTAAGTGGTTTGAACCCGCGAGGGTCGCTCAGTTGGTTGAGCATGGAGCTTTTATAATGGAGGTCTCAGGTTCGAAACCCCCTGCGAGGGTTTATTTTTTGCCCAGTTTTTTTTTCCTTTATTTTTCTGGCTTCCCTCGTCTTGGTACATTTCTATTTTAGTTAAGTATATCCTTAAAAACACAGTGTAATCAGGATGTTGAGAAGTTTTACCAGCATAAATTGCAACTGGTTGGAGGCACTTTTGACAAATGACATGAAGTGGAATTACTGCTCCAAATGATTGAGCACATGGAACACAACAGACCTCTTGAGTACACATGGGCATACAATTTCTATTTAGTGGTTGTTTCTTAGTTGGTGGTATTAGCACCCCGGGATGCTCATCCTACTGAGAACTGGTCATTAGTTAGAAAATGTACTGCCTTGGTGCATATAGAGGGCCAAATATAGAGCATGTCAGATATAGAAACAGAAGTTCTTTATGGAGCAATTATTTCAAATTTCATTCTATTAGTAATTTTGTAACAATTTGTAATATCAAATTAAGACAAGTTATAAGTCTTAATTTGATCATTAGTTTAAATTTTGTATTTTCATTAGCCTTTTGGCTAGAGTTGTACAAACTTCTGGATTTTTTGATAAAATTTATAAAATTAGCCCTAGGCCAAAAGCCTAGTGGACTTTTATTAAAAAAAAAAAGAGTGAGTGGTTTGAGATTATAAGCTACTACAATTTCTTGTGTTTCAATCATCAAGACAATTTGGAATACACATATATTTAATAAAGAACTTTGAAAAAGGTTGATCTACGTACTTGTCTTATTAAGGTTATGGTTTATTTTTATTTTTGAAATCTTTATTTCATCCATTTGTTACCAATATATCTGTTCCGGGTGCCCACTACCTTTTGATTTAAAAAAGCTTTAACTTTTAGTAATAAACAAAGAAAATACTATACATTTATTTAAACAAAAAAAGAAATCTTGTCAAATCTCAAAGGTGGCAACTTGCAACCGCAAATGCATTTTCTTCAATTATTTAGCACTTAATAGAGATTTCAATACTAACCCCACACCCACCATTTTGTGTTCATTTCTTTTTCCAGTTTCTGGCATACGTGATTCCCCACTATGCAACTCTCTCTTGGTGCAATGACAAGTCCATAGATTGGATAAGAACTAATCAGAGAAAGTATAAATTAATCAAAGAATTTAAGGTTCTTAACATTATCAATCCCCTCCCCTTCCCCATTCCCCATTCCCCATTCCCCCTTCCCCCCACCCCCACCCCCCACCCCCACCCCAACACCCCTCTTTTAACTAAGATTGACAATATGCTAAATACTAAACGTGGACGGCTATGAAGATTTGAGTTAGGTTTGTTTTGTTATTTTTCCCAATAAAACAAGAAAAAGGGTTAATCAAATTTGCCCTTGTATTATCTGAAATTAGGAAACTTTGCCTTTCATTAAGTTTAGGGATAAGGCTCTATTACCCCTTGAACTATACCCGAAATTGGTACGACACACCTTACCTTTCCCTGAGTCCTATTACCCCTCTAAACTTATTTAAAACAGAATGATTACCTATTACCCCCCTAAACTTATTTAAAACAGAATAATTACCCCCCTAAGTGATAACGTGGTAAGGAGAGTGTGTTTCACTCTCCCAAGGAGAGTGAGAAACATAAAAAGGGGGAAAACTTATTTTTTTTTCTTAAAAATATGTATTTTCTTAAAATATGAAAAAATGAATTGTTTTTAAAAAAATATGAAAAGTCCGTTTTTTTAGAAAATAAATTTGAAAAACTGAGAGTTCTTATTAAAAGATTGGGACATTTTTTAGATCTAGAAAACTGATTTTTTTTTTCTATATATGAAAATAAATCTATCTTTTCAAATTTAGTTTTAAAAAAAGGATTTTCCACATTTTGAAAATATAATTAATTTTTCCAAAATTTTATAAAAATTCATTTTTTTCACATTTTGACAAGAAAAACACCTTTTCCGGATTTTATTTGAAAAATAAAATTGTCCTAAGAAAATGAAATCATGAAAATCAAGATTTTTTAAGATATTTTAAAAAAATAATCAAGTTTTCCATATTTTTAAAAAATCTATTTTTCCATATTTTAAAAAAAATCATGTTTTCAGTTTTGTTAAAAAAAAAAGGTTTAAAAATCATCTTTTAAAAGAAAATTCAGTTTTTTAATTTAAAAAAATCCATGTTTTCAGTTTTGTTACTTTTTTAAAAAAAAAAATCAAACGGGTTTTTAAAAAAAATCAAATTTAAAAACAAAAAGGGTTTTAAAAATCATTGTTTTAAAGAAAATTTTGTTTTTTAATCCATTTTTTTATTTTATTTTTTTCTTAAAAAAGAAAAAAAAACGGTTTTAAATAAAAAATCAAATTTTTAATTTTTTTTTTAAAAACGGGTTTAAAAAATCATTTTTTTAAAGAAAATTCAGTATTTTATTTTTTTTAAAAAAAATTGACACAAAAGCTGAAAAAGTTAAAAAGAAAACAAATAAATATACATGTGGCAAGAAGAGTGTATGTCACTCTCCCATATGAGAGTGAGCATCAACGCTTAGGGGGGTAATTATTCTGTTTTAAATAAGTTGAGAGGGGTAATAAAATTCAGGAAAAGGTAAGGTGTGTCGTAGCAACTTCGGGTATAGTTCAGAGGGTTAATAGTTCCTTATCCCTTAAGTTTATTGGTCTAATATAATTAAAATAAAGTTTCATTTTTCCCCTTAACTCCTAATTAACTAACAAAGTTCCAACCTGAGGGAAATATTAATCATAATAAAAGTTGAGGGTAAATTCGTACATTTTTTCTCAAAAAATTTGGAGATGTGGAGCCCATTCATTTCACGTCGGAACTCTATTAACAATAAGGACAAATACGACATGATTTACTAACTGTAAGGTTATGAATGAACTAAAAGTGAAATAAAAGGCAAATTTCAGGTATTTCAGATAGTATAGGGGCAAATTTGGACATTTTTCAGGTAAGAATAAACATAAAAATGCAGTAGCAAAATTTTGCTAATGAATGTCTGAATGAATCATATTTTTGAATGGATTTAAGTTAATGATTTTTTTTTGATATCATAAGTATAAGTTTACATAACAGTTATAGTAGGTTACTTACCATTTATTTTAAGTTATCATCAATATTATTCTTATTAACTAAACTACTTTTTATACCAAAATAATTAAATAAATTACTTTTAAAGTAACGTGGTTTATGCATAGAACTTAAATATTGAATGATTTAACAACCATTATCAACCTAGCTTTTAATAGAAAAGAACTAAAGAGAAGTCTTTCAAAGGTAGAGCTTCCACACTTGTGGATGACACTTCTGACAACATCACGGGAAAACGAGGATTAGGAATACTTTAAAAAACTATATAATTGGATATTTGTTTTTTTCAAAAAGTTGAAAACTTATATAATCGCTTAACTTTGGGTAATTGGCCATCATAATCTCTCAAACTTTGAGTAAGTAGCCTATATAGTCACTCAACTTTGTTTTGTCTTTCAAAAGTCACTCACCTTTGAGTAATTGGCCTCCATGGTCATTTTAGCCGAAAATATAATTTTCGATAAATATTTAATGACGTGACAGTTATAACTATTTTAAAAGAAATATCTTAAAAATTAAAATCAATAAGTAAATTTATTTAGGATCCGATTAAAGGGAAAAGGGTCAAATTTGGCTCTCTACTATGTGAAAATGATCAAATATACCATCCGTTGTAATATTGACACAAAAATACCCTGCTATTAGTGAAATAGTTCAAATATACCCTTCCTCTGTTAGAATTATACAAGGTGAACGCCTAATCCCATGTGGCACTAACTTTTTTATGAGGGAGACGTCATGTGGCATGCCACCTCATCGGCCCAACTCATTTTACCCCTCCCTCCACTTTTTCTTTCCCCATTAGCTCTCCTCCCCCTCCACCACCATTGCAACCGGTCCACCGTCAACACCATGACCACAACCATTTTCACGACCAACAATAAATACTTCATCAAAAACTAGAAATTTCTGCAATTTCGCCTGTTTTTGTTTTGTTGAAATTATTATGTTCAGCGGAATTTAAATTGTGTGTCCTCTTTAGAGCTAATTTAGGTAGAAAATTATGTGGTATATCTTTTCTACAGAAAGTAAATGATTACGTTAGTCATAAGCACAACCGCATCAAGTTTCAAAGAAAAAACAGAGAAAGAAAAAAAGGAAATGGCCGACTAGCCTACAATCACAAATTCGAGTTCTGTATAAACTGGGTTATAACATTAATTAAGGGGTTTAAGTTATAGGAAATTATTGAAAAGTGGGTTAGTGGTGGCAATATAATGGTGGTGGACAGGGATGGAGCTAGTTCATCGGGTGCGGGTTCGACCAAACCTAGTAGCTTTAGTCAAAACCTTATATTTGTATTAAAAAATCTATTGAACATATATAAATTATTAATTAAGAACTCAAGAACTCTAAAAAACTAAAATCTCGAACCCATAAACGTCAAATTCTGGCTCCGTCTCTGGTGGAGGGGGAGGAGGTGCTAGTGGAGGGAGGAGTAAAATGAGTTGGGGCGGGTGAGGTGGCATGCCACATGGCGTCCACCTCATCAAAAAGTTAGTGCCACTTGGGATTGAGTGTCCACCTTGGACAACAACGGAGGAGGGGTATATTTGGACAATTTCACTAACAACAGGGTTATTTTTGTGCCGATATTACAACGGTGGGTATATTTGATCCTTTTCACATAGTAGAAGGGCAAATTTGACCTTTTCCCTCATCATAATTAGTGCATATAACACTAAAGTTTAGAATATTATTCATCATTAATACATACTCCATCCGTCCAAAAAAGATTGTCCTCTTTTGACTAGACACAAAGTTTAAGAAATAAAGGAAGACTTTTGAAATGTGTGGTCCAAAACAAGCCTTAAATATTTGTGTGGCTGTAAATCATCTCATAAAGCTAAATTATTTCTAAATATAGAAAGTGGACAATCTTTTTAGGACAGACTAAAAAGGAAAAGAGAACAATTTTTTTGAGACAGAAGGAGTATAAATTTTGAACTTAGACAATATATCTAAATTAATACATAAATAATAAAAAATTACTCTGAGATTATAAAATTCTATCGAATTAAACAAGTGAGCTAACAAACATGTGTCTGATGAGAAATTCAAGACATTGGATTCTTTTAGTTGAGAGCCACTCCCGCTCAAGTTCTTATTAAGAACCTTTTCTTTGAATATTTTAGAGGTTATGATTTTTTTTGTGATTATTGGCCCACTTGTTTAATTTGATACAATTTTATGTTCTTCGAATTTTTTTTGGTAGTACTTATGCCTTGTAAAATTATTTAGATATATTGTCTAAGTTCATTATTTTTATGTATAAATGGTGAATATATTTTAAACTTTTGTATTATATGCACTAATTTTGATGAATTGGATCCTCAATAAATAAATTCAATTATTGATTTTTTTAAGATATATTTTTTTAAAAAATAACTGCTACGTCATTAAATGTATCGGAAATTATATTTCTGGCTAAAATAACTACGAAGACCAATTACCTAAAGCTGAGTGACTATAGAGTCTACTTGCCCAAAGTTGAGTGACTTTTAAAAGATAAAACAAAGTTGAATGACTATGGTAGCCAATTACCCAAATTTGAATGATCATATAAGCTTTTAACTCTTTTTTCAAACATATTACTTTTACTTCGCTTATTAAGTAGAACTGCTTGCTTTATTACATGGTTTATAACATGTCAAAGAATTGAACATCATATCTCTGCAAATTGAATCTGATTCCCACGTAATGTATATACTCACCGGAGCAAATAATAAATACTCACATATTCTTGCTTAATGCATGTCATTGCATGATGATTTTGGAGGGTCACCTGTGCATCACATCTTCAGTAGAAATATGTTAAGAGATATATCTGATATTCTGTCTAAATATGGTTCCACTAATAATGCTTTTAGTGTCCTACAATAATTTACTTCTCCGCCTTCATTTTTATATGACTATTATATTAATGATCCTTCGAGAAGACTCATTTTTTGCAACAACTAATTAATAATATCTAAACCCTATAACAAATTTATCTTCATCAGGAAGAAGGAAAAAAAAAAAAAAAAGGAAAACCACACCAGAAGTTATTGGTGAAAGGTGGAAACTAGCAGTCACTCAAGCTGATAGTGTATATATATATATATATATATATATATATATATATATATATATATATATATATATATATTTAGGATGCATAATATCTAGATGTTATATCCAAAATTAATTGGACGAGTATTAGTTGTCAAAGCAGCCAAATATTTGTACTCTTTAGAAGAGCCAGTTTATGGCACTTTCGTCGTCCGTTTTTTTATATTAAATTGTAGGCCCCACTCATGTTTAATTCCCCACTCATATATATTAAACAAAACAACTATTATTAAACAAAACAACTAATATAAAAAAAAATGTGGGCCACATAATTTTAAGGTGTATATATATCCGTTCCAATTTCTTTTCAAAAAAGGTTATGAGCCCCACATGTATTAAACAATAATTAATATTAAAAAAATAGTACAAATTAATAATGTTAAAAAAAAATTGCCCCCAAATTAAAAAATCAAACAATATTTATGTAATTTTCAAAGTATCTCATTAAGTCAATAATGATAGATTCATTGTCACGTGCGTTTTCGTGGCAAACACTAATATAATAAAATTTTAAATACGGAGCACAAACTACAATGTTATATTAATCGTGTTTTGAACATAGTATCCCATGTGTGTGTATATATATATATATATATATATTATATGCATAAAAATAATGCAAACTAATAATGTTCAAAAGGGTGGGCTTCATACTAAACAACACCAAGCAATATAAAAAAGGGAAAACTATGTATATATACATGTTAAGGAGAAATATTTACGAAACGTAACGATAGTTTTCCTTATTTACAAAACATAATGATATATTACGCAACATGACGGATTTTCATATATTTTTTGTTTTTTATTTTTTTTCCAGAAAAAAAAAATATTTTTTATAAAAAAAATATTTTTTTTAAAAAACATTATTTTTATATATATTTTTAAATTTTTTTTTTCTCAAAGGCTTACAAAATTACCTCAAATTTCTGTGTATGAAAGTTGTATGAAAAATGTATGAAATATGTATGTGTGGGCGAAATTTTTAATATAATTTTCATATACAAAATTTTGAGCGAAAACTTTAAGCCTTGAATATTGTATGAAAATTGTTACAATGTTATTGTAGTTATATTAATTTTCCAGAAACCTAATATGAACTTTATATACAAAAAATGTGAATGAAATTCTAAGTCTTGAGGGAGATATACACATTTCATACTATTCTCATGCATAAAATTTTGAGCGTAATGTTTAAGCCTTGATCAAGATATACACATTTCATACGTTCTTAATACATAAAATTTGAGCGAACTTTTTAAGCCTTGAGCAAGATATACACATTTCATACATAAAAATTTGAGCGATTATTTTAAGTCTTGAATATTGTATCAAAGTTGTATACAATGTTATTGTAGTTGTATTAATTTTACAGAAATCTAACATGAATTTTATATACGGTAATGTGAGCGAAGTTTTAAGACATGAGCAAGATACAAATTTCATATTGTTTTTATACACACAATTTTGAGCGAATTTTTTAAGCCTTGAACGAGATATACACATTTCATATATTTTTCATACCGTTTTCATACACTAAATTTTTAGCAAACTTTTTAAGTCTTGAGCGAGATATACACATTTCATAAAACTTTCATACATAAGTTTGTGAGTGAAAAAAAAAATATTAATTTAAAAAAAAAAAATTAAAAACAAATTAAAAAAAATATTTTTAAAAAATATTTTTTAAAAAATAAAAAAATTTAAAAAAATAAAGCATGTTTTGTATAGGATTTGTAATGTTATGTTTTGTAAATATAAAACTATCGTCACGTTTCGTAAATATTTCTCCTTAAGATGTATATATATGTCAAAGACCCTATAAAAAATAAAATTAAAAAAAAAACTATATAAAGCATGGGTTTAGACCCATGCTTCGTCGTTCGTTGTCCCTTAAAAAAAACGAGTGGGCTCCATACTAAATAACACCGAGCAATAAAAAAAAGGAAGAAAAAAGTGGAACTCACCATCTCTAAACTCATGGGAAAAAAAAAGTGAAACCTATATTATCAAAATCAAGCAATATCAAAAAAAAAAAAAAAAAAGTGAACCCCATATTAAAAAAATATAATGTTAAAAAAAAGTGTTGGCTTTGTATTCATAGCAAACACTAATATGATAAAGTTTTAGATACGGAACACAAACTACAATGTTATATTAATCGTATTTTGAATACGGAAAAGGGCCAAAATTACCCCTGAACTTTGAAAAATAGTTCATTCATACCCTTCGTTATACTTTAGGGCCAATTATACCCTTAAAGTTATACTATGAGGTCAATTATACCCTTATGTCTAACGGCTGCCACGTGGCATCATCTCAGCCCTTCAAAATTATTTTACCCTCAAATAATTTTTTACCCACTAAAATAACTCAAAACGACCCGAATTTTTTTTCCAGCAAAAATAATATGAAATTATTTTTATATTTTTTCTGGAAAAATAATTCCCTATTATTTTTGCTGGAAAAAAAAAATTCGGGTCGTTTTGAGTTATTTTAGTGGGTAAAAAATTATTTGAGGGTAAAATAATTTTGAAGGGCTGAGATGATGCCACGTGGCAGCCGTTAGACATAAGGGTATAATTGACCCCATAGTATAACTGTAAGGGTATAATTGGCCCTAAAGTATAACGAAGGGTATGGATGAACTATTTTTCAAAGTTCAGGGGTAATTTTGACCCTTTTCCGTTTTGAATATAGTATATGTATATATATATTATATGCATAAAATAGTACAAACTAATAATGTCCAAAAACAAAAGTGCATCCCATAAAGGTTGGAACTCATACTAAACAACATCAAGCAATATAAAAAAAAAAAATTGGGACCTACCATCTCCAAACTCACTGTAAAAAAAAAAGGTGAACGTCATATTAATAAAAGCAAACAATATCAAAAAAAAAAAGTGAACACCATATTAAAAAAAATAATGTGAAAAAAAAGTGCAGACTTTGTATTCGTAGTTAACACTAATATACTAAAGTTTTAGATATGGAGTACAAACTACAATGTTATATTAATCGTGTTTTGAACATAATGTGTGTGTATATATATATATATATATATGCATAAAAATAGTGCAAATTAATAATGTAAAAAAAAAAAGCGCACTCCATATTAAAAAATCAAACAATAGTCATGTAATTTTCAAAGTATCTCATTAAGTCAATAATGGCGGATTCATTGCCACGTGCGTATCAATCCATTAGTGGGAACAAATAAAATTATTTTTCTTCAAAAAGTTAAGTAGTCAAACCATACAGTTTTTTTTTTATATATTAGCCTGAGATCTAATCTAGATATTAAACTGTTATATTTGTTATTCCGCTATGTCATTTATTTGTTATGTTCGGTAAAATAAATATGCTTAAAATATTTATACTTTAAAATAACATAGAATTTAATTACTTTTTTATTTTTATTCCTACTCTAATAAATGTGAAAAGAGATTAATGTCGTAAAAAAAATATATCAAATGGAGATCAAATAATGACTAAGGTAAATTACTCAAATTATAATTCTAATCGACGTTTTCTTAAAAAATCATGCAAAAGACAACATGACAAGTAAAATGAGATAAAAAATAATAAGTATTTTACACCTTTAAATTAATCGAATTAAAATTGAAAGTATCAACTGATGCTTAAATATTGCTATTGTTTTATCTCAAAGGGAGGAAAATAGTTTTCTTTTAAACAAGTCTTCTCTTTTAAAAAATAATAATAAATTTGCCGATTTTGTATTCGTAACAAACATTAATATAATAAAATTTTAGATACGGAGCACAAACTACAATTATATATATATATATATATATATATATATATATATATATATATATATATATATATATATATATATATATATATATATATATATATATATATATATTCAAAGACAACTACATACACATAAATGCATTATAATGTAAAGTGTTGGGCCCGTGCGCAGCACGGGCATAGACCGTCTAGTGTGATTCTATTAGCTAGGCATCATGATGATTTATCTGTTTCTTTCTGAAAATACAAGAACAAAAGAACAAATAACATACAAATCATCCTCACCTCAAACTCAGTTCAAATTAAGGCCAATCTCATACTAACAAAAAGGAATTTAATGGATGACATAACATAGGAAATAAAAGGAAGAGGACAGAATTTTTTTTTAGGAAAAAGGACCAAAAATGACCTTTCTGTTATAAACTGCTTGTACATATTGTCCGCTTTGGCGCACCTCACGGCTTTAAAACGCGTATACAAGTAAAGGCTTCAGGCCCAGCTTATAAGCACGCACACAATCCCGTGTGCGAGCGATGTGGGAACTTCAAGTTCACAACACACCCCCTCATCGCGAGCATCGTGCTGATAACGTGTTATAAACTGCTTGTACATATTGTCCGCTTTGGCGCACCTCACGGCTTTAAAACGCGTATACAAGTAAAGGCTTCAGGCCCAGCTTATAAGCACGAACACAATCCCGTGTGCGAGCGATGTGGGAACTTCAAGTTCACAACACTTTCATGGTACATAATTTTCTTCCTGGTTACTAATAATGAATCTATCCACTATTGCTAAATGCTAAATGTAGTTCTCATCGATAAAGAAGGAAATAATAGAATGGTCAGACTAGTAAACAGGAAAAAGGATGATGAACTTGTTATACGTACGAAAGGGGACGTGATTTAACGGCAAACACCAAACAACAACAAAAAATACATCAACTTATGTTGAATTTTTCTTTATAAAGCAAACTATCAACATAGTGGAAAACTTTTCCGACCATCCAAAGAATGATTTCTCATTCCTTCGGATTTCGGAGTATCGAATTTTGACTACTAGGAATAAAGAATTTTGTGGTAGGAAGCTTTACCCTCTTATTTGACACTACTAATAAATACACGGAAATTTTCAACGGACGTCCAACAAAACCAGTTTAATTCGTCAAAAAAGTTATCGATGATCCAAATTTCGATGAATTTTTTATCAGACATCGTCAAAAAGTTCCATTTTTTAATAATGTGATCTACTCAAAAGAGCAAGAATTACCGATTATAAATTTTGAATACCGAATGCCTAAAAAATTATTTTTCTAAATGGAGGGAGACATGATGCGAATGACATTGGCCCCTCTCTTCCTTTTATTTTGTTTCCTCTCTCTCCTCTTCTTTCTTTCGTCAATGGAGGATCTCTAATTAGATGCTTCACGGTGGCAGGTGCACCTTTTATTTCTCCCAATATCATTGCTTTGCCTGCCTATTTTAAGGCTAGCCACAATGAGCAAGGTACATGTGCAGTCCCCACATAGTTTATGGGATGGGTTTTAGATCTTTTAAATGTGGCATTAGGCCATCATTCCCTCGTGAGCCAGTTTTTGGAATCGAGTAAGCTTCAAGATTTATTCGTGAGACACTTACAGAAACAACACTGTATTCTATTGGGTTGTATTGAAAAATTCAAAAAATATAGGCGAAAATACAAGGAGAAATCTCATTCGAAATACAGAAATACATGCGAAAATACAAAAAAATACACTGTATTTACACTAAAAAATGAAGAATACAATGAAAATCCAGCCAGATCCAAAGAAATAAAATGCACTGAGATTATTTCTCAGATCTGAGAAAATTCGGTTGGTTGGTCAGGGATTCCAGCAAGATAGCTTCAAAGATGGCGAGGAAGAAGGGAGATACCATGAATTCCGATCGTCATAGATTCCAATCGTGGAAAGCTTTTACGAGAGAAAATCTGACGTGAGCCTTATAGTAATGAGAAAAAGGCGAGAAAGAGGGAAAACAGTTGGTCTTCATTGGTATTGTTCGTGGTGGGAGCTGGTCGGACTTTAGATTATGCCGGAGCGGCTCGATCAGGCTTGGAGAAAGAGACAGATAGATCTGGAGAAATGAGGGAGAAGAATGAGATTTTGTTCTCAATGTATTTTTCGCTCGAGTGTATTACTCTTCTTTAAATGTATAGTATTAGTATAGCTACAGCTACGATAGGTAATTATAATTTAAAGTCTAGTTAATATAGATAAATACCTTTTAAACGCTATCTACACAATGTAAAAATCTATTTATTCACATTATATCAAAGTTATTGAGTCCAAAATTCATTCTTTACGGTACAATGACACTTTGCATTCATTGACTCAAAATCTCAAATATGTCGTTATATTTGTTTCTCTCACGGACAGGGATGAAAACTATTTTTTAGGTTTCTCATTGAGTTAGTTGGTCTTACGAGTGGAGCATTACTTTATTGTTTAGAATGTCATGAATTTCTTGTTTAGCCTAAAATTTATTTATTAGGTTAACCAGTCAAATGAGGTCACAAGTAATATAATTAATTCAGATTTTGTTAATCTTTAATAATGTGAATGTAATGAAAATAATGAGGAAATTATAAACTAAACAATCAAATAATAATCACACATAGGAAAAGAGAGTGAATCTTGTGAAGTTTTCCGGCATATGTTGATGGCGAGCAACAATCAAGAACAATAATAAAAGGAAACAATCTAAGTAGAAAACAAGTATATAAGCGCGTGTTTCATATGTCTAAAGTGGTGGAGAAATGACGGAATTTATAGGATAAGCTAGTAGTAATTGCTTCCGTATGGTTCAATCGTTACATATGGTTGAGGTCGCAAGTATTAAATGAAATCACAAATATCTTAGAATCTGACCCGTTGTTTGAGTTGTCATTTGTCTAGGCACTTTGAACCTTCCTAAACGGGTTATCCCGAGCCTTTGTTATCTGATACGAATGAAGCTGGTCCGGGAGTTGATTCTCAGATGGTCAAACAAGACTCTGATTTGATTAGCATTGACTAACTTAGTCGTTGAATATAATCCTCTCTATAAATTGTCACGTGTTTGGTAAAATAATCTTTCTTCCGGTATATTTTTATCAATACATTTATCCAATAGACCCAATAGTATCATAAATAATGGTATTTTTCTTGATCACTTGGTGTGGATTACTCGCATGTTTCCAAAACACAAATCTCTACTAAGGTCTTTTGATAATAAAAATTACAATGTGGATTGAGTTGAATATATGCTACATTATAAATATTGAGACATATTCTAGAGATCATACTATTATAATAGACCTCCCCGTGTGCATAAGATGAATAATATTATTAATTACTTTAATTTGAGTTATTAACGTTTACAAGCAATTTCCACTTTTCCCCCAGACCATTACCTGATCATAGAGAACAATTAATGTCATATTCTCTCCATTTCAATTCAACGTCTTACTTTTAAATCGATTAAAAAAAGAATATATCTTTACCGTCAGACTTGTCTATAATAACATCCGCATATAACAACACATCTCTATGACAGCTAAGTGTTTTTTCAACCGATTTTTATGTTATATTTTGCTTCAGTAAAGGATTCAAGAAAGAATATATCTTTACAATCAGACTTGTCTATGACAGCATCCACATATAACAACACCTCTCTATAACAGCTAAGTGTTTTTCGAATAGATTTTTATGTTATATTTTGCTTCTCTATAACAGTGTTTTACTTATAACAGCAACAACCATCTTTATAACAGTACGCTCTTTGTAAAATTACCCCCTATAGCTGCTAACTTCTTTTTTTGGTTATATAATAATTAATCATCTTTATAAAATAGAATATTTATGATTACCTATAATAAATGTAAAGATTTTGACCAAATTTATATTTTGATACTTGAATACATTATTTATGGTTAAACAAAATTATATGAACATATATTTTCAACATTAAAAGATTTTCCTTCGTTATATAAAGTGCGGATAAGCTTAGGATTTTACAATTACAAATGAAAAATTTGTGTTTTATAGGCCTTTTTTGCCTATAACAGCCAAATATTATTTAAATTTAAATATCAATGTTATTATAGGTGTATAACAATCATTCGCTATAATAACCAAAAAAATTTGAACACAACAATGCTGTTGTAGATAGGTTTGACTGTATAATATATTTAGTAACTTTAATTCCAATATTTTACGTAACTATTGTTTATACTCATAAGATTTAAAATATATTTTCCACCTTCCCTGTACGAGTAGTGAAGAAGTCGTATAGAGCACTTTAGTTGGTTGTTGACCAACGGATACGTTACAAACACTTTTAATTTAAGATCATCAGATTTATATCTTCTTTATTTCTCAAACTTTCTATCTAATTAAATTAAGACTTAAATTGAAATGGGTCGAGTAACAAATGTGTCTTGATCACCTTTCCATGCTAATCAACAAAGAAAATCATAGTGCAATACAAAATGTTGGCTCAGTTGGCCTTATTTTATATTATATTTTGTGGCCCTAATTAATTGCAAAAGGAAATAGGAATACCCAAGAAATTGAAAATATTGTGGTCAGATATAAGTGTTTCCAAAATTAACATAAAAATTTGAGAGCGGGTAACATCCCATCTATCAATTATGAGCTTATCATATATTCCGCTCATTCCATTTCAATTTATGTAAATTTTTTTTTTTTAAAATTTCTGTCAAAAAAACAATCTCTTTTCATATTTAGAAACAATTTACCTTTATGCAATGATTTATAGCCACACAAAATAGATATGTCTCATTTTACATCACAAGTTCAAAAGTCCTCTATTTTTTTAAACTTCGTGCTCAGTCAAATAGGTTCACATAAATTGAAATTGAGGGAGTATAAATACGTACCTACCATTTGAAATGGGAAAAATTTAGGCCCACATTCGACATTTACACAAAATTATAATTTATATGTATGAATCCGAGATATGTTTATAATTCTTAGTGCACCTTGAAATGAAAATGATTTAAACATGCATTTGCTACTTATATTAAATAAAATTTATAAGTATAATATACGTCTTTTGCGTATAACTTTTCTCATTTATTTACAGCTAAATTATAGATTAGAAAAATAAATTGGATTAATATGACGTAAGAAATTATTATTTGCTTGATGAAATATACTAATTAATTAAAAGCTAATGATGGTAATTGTGCGGCAGTGGCTAGCGAGTGACAATATGACAGTGGACGTGGTGGTATAACATCATCTTCGCAGGACTCATCAAATTTTATACAATATTTAATTGAATTAGACTAATTTAGAGCAAAAGTGACTATAAGAAAAAAACATATGTATAATCTTAATGAGGTTAGATCTGAATTAACGATTCAAATTGAGACCCAGCTCCATCTTTAAGTAGAAAGAATCTGCGAGCCTACTTGTGTTGGGTTGATTTCTCAAATGATCACTAAAGAAGAAAGTCACCTTTCTGAGATAATGAGTGACCATCTAAGAAATCAGCTCGTTATCATTACTTAGAAAGGAATATCAACGGATTAAAGATATTTTCACTCGTCTCGCCGTAATAGTTTGTACTTATTGTCGGTGTGTATATCAGGGGCGGAGCCAGGATTCCGACGAAGGATGTTCATATTTTAGGACAACGGATGTGTGAGCGATAGTTTGCACACCCTTTGCTGCTAGGCTATCCTTCGTTTCTATGTCAAGGTTGTTCATTACTAGTATATATCCACAAAGTTCTATATTTAACATAAGCATTCGACAATTTTTTCCGATGAAGGGTGTTCATATGAACACCCTTCAATGGCTGTGGCTCCGCCCGTGGTGTATATACTTAGTGTGCAACAAGTGTACAATTGATGCATGTATATATACTGACTAAAACTATATTTTGTTATGAATTTATTGAATTATTATGTGATATAAAAATCCCTAAATTACTTTTTGACCTCGAATAATTGAAGTTAGAACTAAGGAGAAAGTTATGTTGCGACTTAAAAAGCTTGTCAAGTTCTCCACTTTCTCCCCCACGAAAACAACTCCAACATATGTATGTTCCACTTCTTGTCGATTTATTTTTCTAAAGGCATTCTCCTTATTGGTTCAAAAAGGATAAACGCCTCACATCATCCTGTATTCTCTCTTTCATCACTTCACTTTTCCTTTTTTTTTTTAAAAAAAAAATAATATTTTAAACCCTTCAACTCTTACTACAACTACTACATCAATAACATCATACCCAGTATAATCCCACAAAGTGGGGTATGAGGAGAGTAGAGTGTACGCAGACCTTATCCCTACCATGGGAGGTTGAAAGGCTGTTTCCAATAGACTCTCGGCTCAAAGAAAGAAAGAAAGGTAAACCAAATTAGTCCGGAAAAACCAATAATAGAAGTGAAGAAGACAATGCAAAATACTAAATAAAACATGACAAAAAAGTGTGAAAATGGAATAATAACGTAGTACCACCAACTCATATGACAATCGAAGTACCCGGCACAACAACATAATAGAAATTAAAGGACAAGAAACTACAAAGAGCAATACGAAGCGTGGCAAAGCTCAACTAACTACTAGTCTTTTACCCTGATACGTGTCCTCCATAACCTCCTATCTATGGTCATGTCCTCGGTGAGCTAAAACTGCATCATATCCTGCCTAATCACCTTTCCCCAGTACTTCTTCGGCCGACCTCTACCTCTCCTGAAACCATCCATAGCCAGCCTCCCACACTGCACTGGGGCATCAACACCTCGAAACACACCTCCGCACTTTAGCAAGTCAAGAAAGAAACTTGACCTTTGACATTAAGGGATAAGTGCTGATTGTTGGCGATGACTTGGTAAAAAGAGTTTATGATAAAGGTTCTCAAACTAGGTTGCGACCAAATAGAATGCGGACCTATAAGTTTAGTGGAACAAAATAACCTGTCTAAAGGAAGGATCAACTTTCTCAAAAAATATTAATTATTTAATTATAAGAGTGTTCGTATAAAATACCGTTTATTTCTCTTTGAACGTCTCAATTAAGTAACACTCAACTAATTGGGACAATAAAAATAGATTTGTACAAAAAACAAGTAGAATAAATAAATTCCTATTTTTTAAAAATGTAAAATGTTTTTAAAAACTTAGTTTGTCATATAATATTTGCGATTGGGGGGACTGAGGGAGTAATAAACTAAAACACGACCTTGTAATTTAACATTCCGTTTGTAACATTCTTACTAGCTTTTCATCATAAACAATTATTAGTATTAATTTTTCATCACTTCTTTATTTAATTTATTCCTAATACTTTGTCTGATTATATTAGTGGTGGTTTGTGCGTTTTAGTATAATGCCAACTTTAACTTGCACGTATGTTATCCGTTGCTTACGTACCATCTCTAAGGTCTCAATCCACTTCAACGTGAATAATTAATATATTAATTTTGTTAGGACTTTTAGGGTTATCCCAAAGTGTCTCCAAATTACTGACCAAAGGGAGTATGTATAAAGATTATTAGAAATTTTAATGCCTCTTTATTAGATATATCACCACTAATTGAGGTTTATGTGTCAGTGGTTTGGACCACATCTTTAGTGATTAGAGATATGGTATATTGCCAAATCGACAATGACATGCATGTTGGTAAATAACTATTTGAATAAGTTAAGATTTCATATAAGAAATTAGGTGAAAGAAATTAAAACAACGATTTAATCTTAATTAATGGCACATCAAGGATATATCATGATTTCTTTTCAATAATTGATTGGTTTATTAAGCATTTCAACATCATTAGATACATCTGAAAAAACATTAATTGGGCCATCTCAGAATTATTTTATAGCTAATCATTTCAATTACATGAATGTAGAATTCTTAAACAATGACCGTGGTGGTTGGGGTGGGGTGGGGGATCATAAGTTTTTGCACGTAATGTTGGTCTGAATCTGAATGGTTCATATCTTAGGCCATTGACCGCGGAGAGACAGGGGTTGTTTGTTGGGGGGGGGGGGGGGGGGGGAGGGATCCTAAGTTAGACCTTATTTGTTTGCACCTAATTAATGTAGGTCTGATTATGAATGGTTCAGACATTAGGCCATTAAGTGCTTTGCTTTATATATCAAGATTTTAAGCATTTATTTGGTTTGGATATATCTTATTCATTAAGATCTTGAACAAAATCTCAACATCAATAAGAAATATTTTTGTATGGATAATTTTCACCACCACTTTGTGCGCAACCACTAGCTACCACCACTAATCACCTTAGCCATCACAATCACCGCCACCATCCCTAACTACCAACCACCTCTGCTATCACAACCACCACTTGCAGCCACTACGGCTGTCAACCGCCCGTCGTTGCCACACCTACCAGCTCCATCATTATAATTATATCACTGTCACCTTGGCCACCACAATCAGCCACTACCACCACTATGCCAATCCCTCCTACCAACCACCTCTATCACAACTAGTACCGTTGCTAATTACCACTAATACCATCGTCGACCACCACACATTCTTCGATCAGCCACCAACACCGCCAACTACTAACATCAACCAACTCCACCATCACAATACCACCACCATCGCGTCAATCACTACAACACCAACCACCTCCACCATCACAACTATCACCACCACCACCATTACTAGCCACTAGCATGAACCATCACCTCTACCTTTACAAACCATCTTCACCAATCACCACATAAGCGAACAAAATTTTTTCATTCATTTTATTAAATAATGATTTTATTTTATTAAATTTATATTTTTTTAATATTTAATCATTTTCTATTTGAACTGTATACTTATTATGTTTAGAAATAAATTAATTATGCACATTTACGATGTCTTAATGCAAATAAATGAGGCCTTAAAGCCGCGTGACTTTTCACTACTTAAAATATTCCATATTTAGTAACATCGTGGAAGTATACAGAAGTATCTGTATATTTAAAATTGAGAAAATTACATCCCATATTAATTAGGGTAGCACTGCTACCAAAATTGACCCATTTTCTAAAAGCTTACAAAAAATGACTCACTCCCTCCTCCTCCTCCTCCTCCTCCTCCTCTCTCTGCACTCACTCCCACCTCCATCGCTATCACTGCTCCACCGATCTAACTCCGGCGAAGCAAGCCATCTCCGGCCAAACAACGCCCAACGATCTGACCGGATTTGCTTTTTAACACCGTCACCGGTCTAACTCCGGTGAAGCAAGCCATCTCCGGTCAGTTTTGTATTGTTCCCTTCTAACTCCAGCGAAGCAAGCCATCTTCGGTCAGATCTATATTGTTACAGATATGACCAGATTCTCTTTTTAACGCCGTCACCAGTAACTTTTTATTTTTGTTTAAATGTTAATTGTATTGTTACAGATCTGACCATATTCGTGTTTTTCCGGCAACCTCCATGAACGTCGGCAAGTGCCCTTTTGGTGTATATGGGTGAATATGGTGGTATATGGGTGTATATGGTGTTTATGTATATAGGTGTATAAATATGGTGGTTGGTGTTGCTCCGGCGTGATCTCCGGCAATGACTGGTCGCAGGTGTATATGGGTTATAATATTGTATATGGGTGTATATGGGTATATGGGTGTATATGGATATATGGGTGTATATATGGGTTATAATATTGTATATGGGTGTATATGGACATATCAGCTATAATATTGTATGTGAGTGAAAGCTTTGCAATGTAAATTTTGGGCTAATTTTTGTAATGTAGTGAACAAATTGTATATTTATGAAATTTCCCCTTTAAAATTTGACTGTTCGATAACTTCCCTTCTAGACAAACCTATAGGTTTAGAACTACTTTTTTCTTTTCTATATGTACTCTTCATGTAATACAAAGCTAAACAATCTTTTCCTAAATAAAGGGGAAGAAGTAAGTTTGAATAAATTTACGAAAGACTAAATAATGGTGCACGCCTTTGAAAAAAAAAGATGTTTAATATCCAAAATTTTAAGGGCATCTACATGTTGTTAATAGGTTCGCGGGCGAAATATTATTTAGGGTCCCTAATATTTAATAATCTTTTTATTCCATTTTATGTGATATTATTTTTGTTATACCCCATTTAAACGGGTCAAACCGGAGTACAACATATTGGTGATTCTTATTCTATTTTATTTTAAGGAGTCGCCACCTAATTAATTTAACGGTGAATTAGGACACCTAATTTATTAACTAAGGTAAAGCCTAACTAAACCTCCATTAATGATCTACTTAATTAGTGTGATTCTAGGTAAGGGTTCTTGATTATCCTAAAGGGAAGGGGTTAGGCATCCTTTAGAATCCGTTAACTACGGTTAACTGGTCAAACTTAGGTTAATTAATTAAGGCTAAAGATGCAAATATAGCATTTAAATTTTTAAAAAATGGCTTGTAAATATTGCTAAGGTTTTAAAGGAAAATATAATAATGCTATTTAAAATAAGACTTGTAGAAAATATAATAATTTGCATAAAAGAAGACTTTAAATGCTATTTAAAATAAGACTTATAAATGTTGTTAAGGCTTTAAATGAAAATATAATAATGCTATTTAAAATAAGACTTGCAGAAAATATAATAATTTGCATATAAGTAAAAGAAAATGCGGGTTTATGCAGCGTTTTTATAAATATTTGAAATAAATCAAATGGCAAGGTATTAATTAATTTTTTGCGGTTTAGGAGTATAGACAAGATACAAAAATAGCTAATATGAGTTTAAAAGAAAATAATTTTATAATCAGATTCTTTTCTATGGTCAAATTAGGGACTTGGCGAAAATAAAGATTTCGAAACATTGAAAACTTATTTTCCTTTTTCAAAGAAATGTCAAAATACTATTATTCTCATATAGAAATAATGCCCGTTTCTTTCAAAGGTATGCATAAATACTTCGTAAAAAATGAATTAAGACATTTCCGCTACTAAGTCGGAATAACGTCCATTTCCGAAGCGAGAAACAATGGAATCCGTTATTGGGATAAATTATTAAACCTTTAAGTAAGTTATTTCGAAAACAAACTCAAACGCTACTACCCATTATCACTAAAATTATCCCCACTAATTCTACTAGGATCCATCTAAACTAAAAAAATAAAGAGAAGGTAAATATTAGTCAAGCAATCAAATATACAAAAAAAAAAAAAAAAAAAAACGAAGCAACAAAAATAAAATGTTTAAATGGGCTCGGCCCATTTTAATGCTGTAGCGATCTGTTCTGGCTATTGGGCTTCGACCTAGATTTTTTTTTTTTTTTTGCTTCGAACAGGGCTGACACGGGAGAGAAAATCACGTTGAGCTTTAGCCCAACACCGAATGCGGAGGGAGACAAGTCCTTTGGACTCGTATGCGATGATCATGCATAAAAACGAAAGAAAAGCATTAGTATGTAATCAATAAATAAGGCTAAACATATATAATGTAAATTCAAAACAGACCAGTGGATTAGGTATATACTATGTATATTTCGTGTATACACATTCATAAGGATACTTAGAAGGTTAATATTGGAAAGCTTTTGCCCCCGTCTTCCCGATGTTGCACAAGTTCCAACGGATTTCATGAATCCCAGGCATGGCTAACACCGAAGAGGGTTCAAGCTTAATCCATAATGACCCACTAATCTCCCCATAGATGTATTTTCATGAATATACCTCAAGAATACATAGGTATACAACCTCACTGCCTTAACAACACTTATAAGTATATGGAAAACATTTCAACCAATCAACCATACAACAATCACTGAATATCGCAAAAACCAATTACAAAATGTGCTAAGGCAAAGATTCTGCACAATAGCAGCAGCAAACAAAGGTTTACAGATTGTGAACAAACTCGTAAATCATATAATCTCACATAGGAGCATACTGGACAGAGCATAGCTACGGGTTTGAGGTCTAACATAAAGCATTTTGATCCTATTTAACTGAAGCTAGTCGAAGCAGGGCAGAAGATTATCATAGACACAACACAATTAGATGCAGGCCGTCTCAGATATTGATGAAATAGGTTTAGTATGACACAGGGGTGACCATGATAAAATCAAATACCAGGGAGAAGCCAAGCATAGCTAAGAAAAGAAAAGAAAAAAAAAACAAAGGAAAAAAAACAGGCATGGAGTATGCACAACTGTTCTAGGATTTGCCATTTAAACAGTGGTATTCAAACTCAGGAAATTTCTAATTTAAGAGAGGGAAGGATTAGAAATCATATAGGGCAGGCAGCAGTAGTGGTACAACCAAGGAAATGAGCAGGGGAGTAGAAACAAGCCAAGAGACATGTCAAAAGAGGAGGGGATGTCATGCAGGAGCCAAAGGAAAATCAGTAAGCATAGATTGGCATAATCAAGCAACAATCTGAGTGAGAAGGCAAAAGTGAATGAGGTAAAAGTAAAACATGGTAAAGTGAATGCTCACAATCAATAAGTATGTCTAAGCTGAAATACAACACCATAGAATTCTATAGAGGAAAACCAACTGTGCAAAAACTAACATGGATGGACCTCAACTACAGAACCTAGACAGTTAAACATTCCTCAAGGCACTAGTTAACACATAAGCCTAAGTCCAGTGCTATGGCATACATGTATGGTCACAACACATATTTAACATAAATTTAAATGACACAGGCTTGAAGGAAACATGCTTAATCACACTAGTTGAGTCAATAGCAAAATCATGCTTATCTAAGACTGTTTAGGCTATAAATAGCACATAAGACATGATCATTCAAATGTATTAGCACACTTAATTTATTTGATCCAAATCACAATATTACACCTACCAAACAATAGAATACTAGACTAATATATGTTCTGCCTACATTGTTTGAAACCAATCAACATCTAATCTATATTATAGAATGGCCAACCTTGTCATGACAGCCAGATTAATCAACATAGAATGCTTACTCATCATAGATACTGACCTAAATGACACTTGAAGGCAGTTGATCTAACATGCTGAACTAACAACCAATTCAATTTTAATATAACTAACTGCAACAGGTAGGTAGAGCATGGGGAATCAGGTTAAGGTAGTCTATAGGGCTATTAAAACTAGGCCAAACCAATGTGTATAGACAAATTTCTTTACCAAACTAAAACCAAGGTAGAGAAGAAGAGAAATTATTCATCTAATCTGCAGCTAAACATGAACAGGCTCACACACATTAGGCCATCATATGCAAGATCATTTGATTAAAACAGCTCAAACTAAGTAGGAAAAAAAAAGACACAACTCACACATTGGAACCAGCTAAAGCCAAACTACCATACCTAACATATGTAATTGCATAAACAGAACAAACTTAACAAATAAACCAACACACAAGACTGATTAAGTCCGGATTAATATCGACATACAAACAGACTTATCCATTAAACTAAACTAATCTAACTAATCAGCATGTTTTAAAACCTACGCATCGATTACGAAAACATAGATAAAGCAGAAATAAAAAGGGGAAGGGAGAATTACCTTCTTCGGGTGCAGCGAAGTGGGTGCGGAGGTTTCGATATCCACTCGAACACTACAAACTCCGATGTTTGTATAACTCGGATTCGAACCAATACCCAGGGGCAAAAATAAACAGAAAATGATTTAGTATTTTTTTAATCGATATCAAGAACTATTATGAAAATTAATATTTTTAGGGGAATTTGGGGTGGCTGAAAAACTTATCTAAATGACTCAAGAAAGGATTATTTATAGGGATCAACTAGGGTTTACTGGGGTTCAAAATATGGGCGGGATTTCTAGTCAAGAACACTCCACTTCCCCGCTCCCAATGTTTGGATTTTAGTGGATATTTCAACCCCGATTAGAAAAGAGAACAAGGAGACAAAAATCATTAAAATTCGGTACCCAAAAATGAAAAAGGGGCTGATAAAAGAGAGATTTGAACTTACAACGGACAAGAACTCATTAAGGCTCAGATCGAAACAAAACAGGAGAAAGAGGATGAAACGCCTCTTCAAACGTTGAACCGCTAACGAAGCATTAATTACCTTTCCCGAACTGACCATGCAAGGCCTGTGAGGGTGGAAAGGGCTCTGCGGATTTACCGCTTTCAACGAGGGAGAGAGAGAAAGGAGAGAGAGAGGAAGAGGAGGAGAAGAGAGCGCCGCGAATAAAGGGGAAAACAAACCCTAGTCGTTTCATATCTTTGAAACGAACGGGTCGGGTTATTGGGTCAAAATAATGGGCTGGTCGGGTCGGTTCGTCTAGTGGGCTGTGTTGACGAATTTTAAAACGTGGGCTGGGTCAGTGCAGGGGGGTAGTGGGCTGGGTATTAAAATGTGGGCTGGTCGGGTTATATTTTAAACGGATGGTGGGCTAATCACAATGGGCTGGTCCGAAAATGATTATAAATTGATTGGGGCGGATGGGCTAAAAATATATATTTTCTTCTTGTGCTATTTTGGGCTTCTAAATTTGCATAAAAGATATATTTTAAATAACTATATACTAACGTGTGCGATAATATTTTAAAGTTCAATCAGTGAATAAACGCTACTATTTAATTGTGCGAAAATAAATGCGATGCGCGTGCATAAGATGGTAAAAATGATGAAATGATTATAATGCGAGTTATAATAATACCGGTAATAATAATAATAATAACAATAATAATAATAATAATAAATAATAATAATAATAATAATAATAAATAATAACAATAATAATAATAATAATAATAATAATAATGATAATAGTGGTAGTAGTAACGGTAATAAATAAAAAATGATAACAGCTAGTGACTACAATAAAAAGCTAATAATTGTAGTAAGTATAAATAATTAATTCTTAAGTTACCAAAATATTAGAAGCGTAAATAAATATATTTTGAGGAAGGCGGGACAAAATTGGGTGTCAACAACTTGTCCCTCTTTGTCCGGTAATGATGAAAGAATTTTCGGGCAAAGACGTTGACTCAGTAGCCTATTTTGTCCCGACTGAAGGATTTTGGAGGACTAAGGGTAAAGAAAATTTGAGAGGATTATGGCCGCACTCCGGTCTCCGAGGTGCCTACATATTTCGGGTTGCACGAGAATCAGGCCGTGTGTAGTTCTGGGATAAACTACGACACCTATGAATAACGAATCCCGATTGGCGCGAGTCTTTGCAAAATATTGTCCCAGTGTCGAATTATGATGACCCTGGGTATTATGACCGAACTCGAGAATTCTGAAATATGAATGTGTTAGTATGCAAGCAGAATATTTGGGGTTGGAGACGAGTGTTCGAGGTAGATCCTTGACCCTTGTCGGGAAGTCTGATTATCCTTCCCAACAAATTGCCCCAGTTCGCTGCCAAAGAAATAGTTGCACGTTGCGCTAAAGCTCCTGCGAAACTTAAACTAGATAAATTAGTCAGTAAAAAAAATAAATATCGGATGTAAAGCGATGTAAAATAAACCCATGAAAATGCTGCAATGATTTAATAAAATGATAGCCTTGGCTGAGGCTAATGCAAATGAGGTTCTAGGCCGATGATTCATGAGAATGATGCCTTTGGCGATGATTAATGAAAATGAGGCCTAAAACCGGATATGCATATGGGCTATTTAAGCCGAATAATTTATGAGAAATGAGGCTTTCTAAGCCGGCATAATGAGGTTTTCTTTAAAACCTAATGGTTGATGAGGTTTTTAAACCAACATGATTCATGGTGCAAAGCATTGTGCAGTGAATTTTATGCGGTGCATATGCGTCTGCAAGCATTTATGCAAAGCGGATGAAAGCATTTGCGTAATGCGTGTGCGGTGCAAAGCCTTTTGAAGGCAGCCATGCAATGTATGTGTGGTGCATTTGAGAGCATTGATGCAGTGCGTTTGTAGGACATTTGAAAGTAATAGTGCAATGCATGTGCGGTGCGTTTGAGAGCATTGATGCAGTGCGTTTGCAGGGCATTTGAAAGTAATAATGCAATGCATGTGCGGTGCGCTTGAGAGCATTGATGCAGTGCTTTTGCAGGGCATTTGAAAGTAATAATGCAATGCATGTGCGGTGCGCTTGAGAGCATTGATGCAGTGCTTTTGCAGGGCATTTGAAAGTAATAATGCAATGCATGTGCGGTGCGCTTGAGAGCATTGATGCAGTGCGTTTGCAGGGCATTTGAAAGTAATAATGCAATGCATGTGCGGTGCGTTTGAGAGCATTGATACAGTGCGTTTGCAGGGCATTTGAAAGTAATAATGCAATATATGTGCAGTGCGTTTGCAGGGCATTTGAAAGTAATAATGCAATACATGTGCAGTGCGTTTGCAGGGCATTTGCAGGGCATTTGAAAGTAATAATGCAATATATATGCAGTGCGTTTGACAACATTTATGCAGTGCGTTTGCAGGGCATTTGAAAGTAATAATGTAATACATGTGCAGTGCGTTTGAAAGCATTTATGCAGGGCATTTGAAAGCAATAGTGCGTGTGCAGTGCATTTAAAAGCCTTTATGCGAAGCATTTGAAAGCAATAGAAAATATTTGTGCGTCGATACATTTGAAAAATCATTCGCAAGACTTAAGCATTAATTTGTCGCAAATCTTGAGGATTATTGTCACTTGAGAGGCATAATTGTTATAAGAAAGCTCAAACCGCTCGACGCGCAATCCTTGCAAAGCTGCAAACATTACATATTTCAGCTTCCGCCATTTGAAAATCTGCATTCAAAGAAAATTTGTAAGTTTGGGGGAGGGTTGATTCGCGTTGACTTTGAAGATCTGGCTTTTGACGCTTCATGCTTCCAACTTTGTCTGGACTTGTAACCTCCGCCCATTTCTAAGTCTTGGCTAACTAATAAAACTATCTGATGAAAAGTCATATCATTTCAAAAAGAAGTATGCATAAAAATATGTATATAGTGATAAATAATTTCTGCTGCACTTGGGACTGTGACACATTGTGAAACAAAGCGAGCGTCTTTTCTCCAAAGTCTTCTTTTTGCCTGATGACTCTGTTGACCATATACTCTTTTATGTCTCTCAATGTCGCTTGCACTGATGCCCTTAAAAATTATCCCAGTTTCTGGCACATGAGGATATTGAACTTTAAAATGACGAGACCGAGCCTTATATAGGTTGCCTACGTATCCCACTAAGGGAATCAGGTCAAGCGTAGTTCAAATTACAAGCAAAATAAAATTGAGGTTTTCTAATAACGTGACCGAAGCCTATGCAGGCCGCCTACGTATCCCACCGCGGGAATCAAGTTAGGCGTAGTTCATGTTACAAACAAATGGAAATTTTGGAAATTTCTATCTTAAGAGCCCAAACCCGATATTGGTTTCTTACGTATCCCGCCGAGGGACCGTAGCTTCATTACATAGAAAGACATTACAAGATATTACAAATGAAAAGCTCCTAGACGTAGTATCTCTTGACGGCATATGCGTTGATAGCTTTCAGCCAAACTTCGCCTTCCATTTCTGCTCAAATTAATGCTCCTCTAGTCAGCACTCGATGAACCATGTAAGGCCCTTTCCAGTTAGGTGCAAATTTTCCTTTCGCTTCATTTTGGTGCGGGAATATGCGCTTCAACATCAATTGCTTCGG
Source organism: Lycium barbarum (assembly GCF_019175385.1). Lineage (NCBI taxonomy): Eukaryota > Viridiplantae > Streptophyta > Magnoliopsida > Solanales > Solanaceae > Lycium > Lycium barbarum. The sequence goes on along the minus strand of NC_083346.1, from coordinate 101,487,470 downwards.
TTTGAACTGTCGGTCTTATCTTTTTGTTGAAAGCTTTGGCCATTCTGTTCTGTGCTGGACCCGGCATATCATCATAAGACCATGCGAACACGTCTATATACTGTCTCAAAAGGTTGGTCAATTCCTCCTTTTGTGACAGAGTTAAATGGACGCTAATTCTTGTTTCCCTTACTGCTTCTGAATCTCCCAAGTTTATGGTTTCTGTTTCATCCAAATTTGGTTTTGGCTTATTCTCAAACTGTTCAAAATCCTTAGTTAACTCTTCAGGTTGCACGTCCTCTTCACACTCTTCAGAATCTTGTTCGGCATTTACTATGGGCTCGCTTGTTTCATTACGTTTCACATTCACAGTATCAGCAGATTTACTAGTTTGATTGCTGAAAAATAAGAGAAAAAAATTAATTAAATAAAGACGGAGTAAAAGATAGAAAAGCATAGTTTGGATTTGGCACTTAAGCTTTCAAAAGTTTGGAGGCAAACACAACAAAAGCATAAACACGATTCGGGCCTCGGTTTTGAATCGTGTTGTTTCATCAAAACTTAATACAAATTGTCTACCAGGACTCCCGGAGAACCGGGGGCGGGGTACAAGTCCAATTGTTCAAAATATCTCCACGCTCAGCATCCCAAATAGTTGAGGTTTCGGAGCATTCATCCAGGACCACGTTGCATTCAGCTTCCTCCTCGGCAATGAATGAATTCTTGAATCCTTCCACGAGGCTGTCTTCAGCTGCTTCCTCTAATGCTTGGATGACGGATGCCTTGAAAAATGACTGATTCAGGGGAGGAACAGGCTTTAGCAAAGGAATATCACTTCTCCTTTTGAGACTAGCCAGTGAAATTTCTTCAAGGGTGGGTTCGTATCCAAGACCAAAAGTGTCATTTTGCCCGGGTAACTGAATCGGTTCCACTATTCCATCCTAATTCGCTCCGGAACAGGCCGATGATTCAACATTTTTCTCTTTTTTGACCGGTACAATAGTCCCTTCCAAATTGCAATCTTCATCAATGGTAATCACGTTCACATTTGCGTCACCATGATTGGGCAACGGATTGTTGTTTATATTTGGGAGAGCTCCTTTGAGTTGGATGACCCCTTCTTTGATTAATGCCTCGATTTTGTCGTTGAGAGTAAGGCAATTTTCAGTATCATGTCCGGCAACTCCTGAGTGATACGCACAATGTTTAGTACCGTTATACCATCCAGGAAGGGGATTAGGAACTCTTCCCTGAATTAGTTGGAGTATCCCTGCGTTTCTCAACCTTTCATACAATTGGGCTAAGGGTTCGGCTAACGGTGTGTGGGTTTTGGTTGGCTTTCTTTCAAAGTTTGGGCGAGGTATGGGTGTATTTTGTGGATGGTTTGGTGATTGGTATTGGGGTTGAGGCGAGTAAGTTGGCTGGTATTGTGATGGGCTTTGGTGGGCAGGTGTTCGGGGTGGGTAATGCTGGTTGGGTATGGTAAACAAGATGGGGAGTGGGTGGAGGTTGGTAATAAGGCTGAGGGGCTTGGGTGTATTGGCTGTAGTATGAAGGCTGGGATGAAGGGTAATGGTAGGTTAACAATTGGTTCGGTCTTCGTTCTTGGATGGTCATGACCGCGGACACTCCGTCCCTCTTCTTCTTAGCTGAATCTGATTGAATTTCCTTACTTGTTGCTTGCAAGGCTGCAAGATTTGTTACTCTTCCTGTCTTGATTCCTTCTTCTATGAAATCTCCCATTCTAATAACTTCGGAAAACTTTTGTCCGATGACACTTATCAGTCTTTCATAGTATGTGGCATCTTTTAAAGACTGTACAAAGAGCGTTGTCATCTCACTCTCCGCCATTGGGGGCTGGACTTTTGCGGCTTCCGCTCTCCAGCGCATAGCATACTCTCTGAAAGTTTCTGTCGACTTCCTTTCTAACTTCATCAAGTAGAATCGGTCTGGGACAGTCTCAGTGTTGAACCTGAACCTATCTATGAATTCTTGTGCCATTTCTCCCCAACTATGCCATTTCTGCGGATCTTGGCATGTGTACCAATCGAGCACCTCTCCTGTCAGGCTCCTTATAAACAGTTTCATCCGAATGGCCTGATTTTTTCCCACTCCGACAAGCTTATCGCAGTGCGATCTCAAGTGAGCCCGAGGATTTCCTTTTCCATCAAACATATCAAATTTTGGTACTTTATATCCAGTAGGAAACTCGATGTCAGGATGAATACACAGATCCTCATACTCCAGTCCTTCACATCCCTTGTGGGTTTGGATGCTTCTAACTGCTTCTTTTAGACTACGAATCTCCTTTGCTACATTCTCGTCTGCTTTCTCCCTGGCTTCCCTTTCTATCTCCTTATAAGGGTCAACCTCTGGATGCTACACGACCTGCAATTGGGTAGTGAAAGGTTGAGCTTCTGCTACATATACCGGTGGTACATACTGCGTGTTATGGTTAGCGGTGTGTGCCAATGGTATGTGTTGAGTTGCTTGGTAGTTTTGGGTAAGTGGGGTAGTTCGGATAACTAAAGGTTGAGGAATATATGTTGTGGTGAAAGATGGCGGATTGGCTTGTTGGAAGTTAACTTGTTGTGGGTTGGATTGTTGAGGGTCATATTGTTGCGGGATGGTTTGTTGTAGGTTGGTTTGTTGCGGGATGGCTTGTTGGGAGTTAATCTGTGCTAGGATGGCTTGTTGTGAGATGGTTTGTTGCAGGCTAGTTCGTTGTGGGACGGGGGGTGAATTGGTGGTGCTTGGATTGGTTGTGTGAAGTGGAGGGTTTGAAGGAAACGTCTGAGGAAAGGGCGAGTCAACAGGCGAAAAGGATGGTGGGATTGTCGCACCTTTCTTTGTTCCTGGTGAGGCGTGTTGAGGGTAATAGAGAGGTTGGTAAGATTTCGCAGTCGCTCAATTTCACTTTGCATGTTGGCTATTTGCTGCATCATTGGGCGATAAGTTCATCATTTCCTCATCCCGAAGCCTCAGGTTCGTCTCTTGGAACGGTGACAAGTCCCAAGCCAGTCTGTTCGGATGCCTCTGAATCATTCATATCGTTAGATGCTCATGCTTATGATCTTGTGAAGTACGGGTGGTCTTCCAGTTCGTAGTCAACATGAATCAACCTTTGGGGGGATAATCAAAATAAAAGAAAACCTTCAAAAATGAAGAAAACTGCGTTAGTATAGTGCGAATGATTGGTGCTTTAAATAAAATAATGCGAACATTGGGCAAATAACGTTGAAAGAAACACATATTGCATAGCAAACAAATCATATAAAAGAGAAATATAGCAAACATAGCGTGACCTATTATGCACGGGACCTCTTTTGTGCCAGAGGTAATCCTAACACTAAATATTCGGGATTATGATAGAGAGATCCATGCCATTTAATTGAGACACTTGAGTTTGGAAATAAAGAGGCCAAATTTCATTGAATAAAATAAAAGCGAGTACATTAAATAAACCAGAATACATCAAAGATAATAAAAAGACAATCCTAAAACTTGGCCTAAAATTTTGCATTTGATCACGCTGGTGGCTGAGCTGAAGATGTTGCTCCATCATTACTAGGCCCTGCTCCCGTATTCCCCAAATACTGCATTATATTCGCCATTTGAGCCCACATCTTGGGAGTGATAACCATGACCCCCAAGCGAGCATGTTTTATCCAAATTGTCTTCACTTTGTCTTCGAAACCTGATTCACATGCTGGGCTAGGCTTTATGTTACCATAATCTTCTTGCAGCCATGCGTGATATTCTGGAATACCTCATGCCGGTCCAGCTCCAATGCTTATCGGATCAATGTTAACCCATTCATCGAGAATTAGGCCAGCTCTAGGAACTCTGAAGTCCTCCCCAAAAAGGATTTCAGAATTGCTCATATCAGCTTGGTGAGGGATTACTTGATCTATACCGAACTGTCGAAGCACGCGTACCGGGCTGTATGGCTGGAGGCCTTTCAACCTAATAAGATCAATGTAGTAAATCTTCCTTCCTCTTATGTAAGCCATGGTACGTGGTAGCAAAGGATACTTCCATTGGATTTGAGCGCCAGTTCGGGAAGCCAAGAACTCATACCAATCGTGAGTGCCAACTGGAGATACAAACGGTTTCGTCCTTTCATAAAAACTACCAGTTTTGTTTGACTCACTAAAGCATATATTTGATATATTCGGGCGTTGATAAAAATGCTCCATTGCCCACATCTGGAGGAGAAGATTCCAACCCTCAAAGAAATTTGTTTCTCCCCATTTACATTTTCCCAAAGCCCAGAGTATTTCCGCCAAAATCATTGGAGCCAAAGTGAGTTGTGCGCCATCAACCCCTTCAAAGAGTGCTCGAGCCACAGAACATATGCAAGTGCTGATCTTGCCGTATTCACGTGGGAATACCAAAATCCCAAGTAAGGCGACAGCGAATACAACGGGTCGTCTAGCTTGCCAATGAGCGGGAGTGCACGAAAATTCCTTCTTGAACAACTTGTACCCGTCCTGACGACCATACCTCTCATATAGATAGTCCAAAGATACCCAATTATTTTCGAAGCAACAGAGTTCCTTAGTGTTTTTCAACCCCAAATAGCGAAGAAATTTCTTTCCCGATTGATTGTGCGGGATAATCTGACCCTTCCCCTTGGTATTTTAAGTTCGTGAAATAGCTTATTTCTTCTAACGTGGGTGTGAGCTCAAATTCCTTAAATTTGAAGACCACTCGGTTGGGATCCCAAAATTGGAGTAAAACTCTAAAGATATGTTTGTCGGGAGTGATCTGAAACAACGAAGGGGGGAACTTCAAAATCCTTGTGACCGCCAGTCTACTACCTAGGTCTAAATCTTCCCACCATACCCTCAGCTTGCTCGGAAGCCACTGACCATCTTAATTTTGGGGATCTGCGGGACGAAATCCATCCTACAAAAAAAGAAAAAGAAATGATTTTCCAAACTCGACGTGTCATGATTAGGCTTCGGATCCTTCTATCACTATCACGTTACACATAATATGGTTGTTGGTCGTTGGGTTATGAAAACCCGTCGACAATTTGGTAGGTTTCCTAATTGTGGAGTCGATACCTAGGATCGACCCACCTAGGGTTTATGCATGCATGACCTAATGAAATTGGTGGCATGGCTCTATTCTTAAGTTTTCTAAGATTTGGCTTACTAGACACAAGGTTCCCGAGCGGACTACTCGAATGAGAAGGCTACGCGGTCACCGGAAATTCGGACACCCCGCGCATATGCCAACTCTCCTAAATTTTGGATTTTTTTTGAAAAATTTTGTGGGTGTGCAAAACACACCTCGCGTGTACGTGTGATAGTGTGAGTTTTCCAGAAATGGAGGAAATATGAACGGAATGCCAGTTTAAGGAAAGCAAAAACATTACATAGAACAAATTTCACATAAGGAAATAAACAACAATTAAAAGCACTTAAAAGCACATAAGGAAAAATCCACAATAAAGGCAAAATAAAGAAAAACAACCAAAATATCCAATCAATTTAATTATTAACCTAAGTTGTTGTGGTTAAGGACCTAAAATCCCCAGCGGAGTCGCCAAGCTGTTATACCCCATTTAAACAGGTCAAACCGGAGTACAACATATTGGTGATTCCTATTCTGTTTTATTTTAAGGAGTCGCCACCTAATTAATTTAACGGTGAATTAGGACACCTAATTTATTAACTAAAGTAAAGCCTAACTAAATCTCTGTTAATGGTCTACTTAATTAGTGTGATTCTAGGTAAGGGTTCTTGATTATCCTAAAGGGAAGGGGTTAGGCATCCTTTAGAATCCGTTAACTACGGTTAACCGGTCAAACTTAGGTTAATTAATTAAGGCTAAAGATGCAAATATAGCATTTAAATTTTTTAAAAATGGCTTGTAAATGTTGCTAAGGTATTAAAGGAAAATATAATAATGCTATTTAAAATAAGACTTGTAGAAAATATAATAATTTGCATAAAAGAAGACTTTAAATGCTATTTAAAATAAGACTTATAAATGTTGTTAAGGCTTTAAATGAAAATATAATAATGCTATTTAAAATAAGACCTGCAGAAAATATAATAATTTGCATATAAGTAAAAGAAAATGCGGGTTTGTGCAGCGTTTTTATAAATATTTGAAATAACTCAAATGACGAGGTATTAATTGATTTTTTGTGGTTTAGGAGTATAGACAAGATACAAAAATAGCTAATATGAGTTTAACAGAAAATAATTTTAAAACTAGATTCTTTTCTATGGTCAAATTAGGGACTTGGCGAAAATAAAGATTTCGAAACATTGAAAACTTATTTTCCTTTTTCAAAGAAATGTCAAAATACTTTTATTATCATATAGAAATAATGGCCGTTTCTTTCAAAGATATGCATAAATACTTCGTAAAAAATGAATTAGGACATTTCCGCTACTAAGTCGGAATAACGTCCATTTCCGAAGCGAGAAACAATGGAATCTGTTATTGGGCTAAATTATTAAACCTTTAAGTAAGTTATTTCGAAAACAAACTCAAACGCTACTACCCATTATCACTAAAATTATCCCCACTAATTCTACTAGGGTCCATCTAAACTAAAAAAATAAAGAGAAGGTAAATGTTAGTCAAGCAATCAAATATACAAAAAAAAAAAAAAGAACAAAGCAACGAAAATAAAATGCTTAAATGGGCTCGGCCCATTTTAATGCTATAGCGATCTATTCTGGCTATTGGGCTTCGGCCCAAAATCTTTTTTTTTTGCTTCGGACAGGGCTGACACGGGAGAGAAAATCACGTTGAGCTTTAGCCCAACACCGAATGCGGAGGGAGACGAGTCTCTTGGACTCGTATGTGATGATCATACATAAAAACGAAAGAAAAGGATTAGTATGTAATCAATAAATAAGGCTAAACATATATAATGTAAATTCAAAACAGACCAGTCGATTAGGTATATACTATGTATATTTGAGTATATTTCGTGTATACACATTCATAAGGATACTTACAAGGTTAATATTGGAAAGCTTTTGCCCCCGTTTTCCCGATGTTGCACAAGTTTCAAGGGATTTCATGAATCCAGACATGGCTAACACCGGGGAGGGTTCAAGCTTAATCCATGATGACCCACTAATCTCCCCAAAGATGTATTTTCATGAATATACCTCAAGAATACATATGTATACAACCTCACTGCCTTAACAACACTTACAAGTATATGGAAAATATTTCAACCAATCAACCATACAACAGTCACTGAATATCGCAAAAACTAATTACAAAATGTGCTAAGGCAAAGATTCTACACAACAACAACTGCAAACAAAGGTTTACAGATTGTGAACAAACTCATAAATCATATAGTCTCACATAGGAGCATACTGGACAGAGCATAGCTACGAGTTTGAGGTCTAACATAAAACATTTTGATCCTATTTAACTGAAGCTAGTCGAAGCATGGCAGAATATTATCATAGACACAACACAATTAGATGCAGGCCGTCTTAAGATATTGATGAAATAAGTTTAGTATGACACAGGGTGACCATGATAAAATCAAATACCAGGGAGAAGCCAAGCATAGCTAAGAAAAGAAAAGAAAAAAAAAACAAAGGAAAAAAAAACAGGCATGGAGTATGCACAACTGTTCTAGGATTTTCCATTTAAACAATGGTATTCAAACTCAGGAAATTTCTAATTTAAGAGAGGGAAGGATTAGAAATCATATAGGGCAGGCAGCAGTAGTAGTACAACCAAGGAAATGAGCAGGGGAGTAGAAACAAGCCAAAAGACATGTCAAAAGAGGAGGGGATGTCATGCAGGAGCCAAAGGAAAATCAGTAAGCATAGATTGGCATAATCAAACAACAATCAGAGTGAGAAGGCAAAAGTGAATGAGGTAAAAGTAAACCATGGTAAAGTGAATGCTCACAATCAATAAGTATGTCTAAGCTGAAATACAACACCATAGAATTCCATAGAGGAAAACCAACTGTGCAAAAACTAACATGGATGGACCTTAAATACAGAACCTAGACAATTAAACATTCCTCAAGGCACTAGTTAACACATAAGCCTAAGTCCAGTGCTATGGCATACATGTATGGTCACAACACATATTTAACATAAATTTAAATGGCACAGGCTTGAAAGAAACATACTTAATCACACCAGTTGAGTCAATAGCAAAATCATGCTTATCTAAGACTATTTAGGCTATAAATAGCACATAAGACATGATCATTCAAATGTATTAGCACACTTAACTTATTTGATCCAAATCACAATATTACACCTACCAAACAATAGACTACTAGACTAATATATGTTCTGCCTACATTGTTTGAAACCAATCAACATCTAATCTATATTATAGAATGGCCAACCTTGTCATGACAGCCAGATTAATCAACCTAGAATGCTTACTCATCATAGATACTGACCTAAATGACACTTGAAGGCAGTTGATCTAACATGCTGAACTAACAACCAATTCAATTTTAATATAACTAACTGCAACATGTAGGTAGAGCATGGGGAATCAGGTTAAGGTAGTCTACCTTCTTCGGGTGCAGCGAAGTGGGTGCGGGGGTTTCGATATCCACTCGAGCACTACAAACTCCGATGTTTGTATGCACTCAGATTCGAACCAATACCCAGGGGAAAAAACAAACAGAAAATGATTTAGTGTTTTTTTAATCGATATCAAGAACTATTATGAAAATTAATATTTTTAGGGTAATTTTGGGTGGCTGAAAAACTTATCTCAATGACTCAAGAAAGGATTATTTATAGGGATCAACTAGGGTTTACTGGGGGTCCAAAAAATATGCAGGATTTCTGGTCAAGAACACTCCACTTCCCCGCTCCCAATGCTTGGATTTTAGTGGATATTTCAACCCCGATCAGAAAAGAGAACAAGGAGACAAAAATCATTAAAATTCGGTACCCAAAAATGAAAATGGGGTTGATAAAAGTGAGATTTTAACTTACAACGGACAAGAACTCATTAAGGCTCAGATCGAAACAAAACAGGAGAAAGAGGATGAAACGCCTCTTCAAACGTTGAACCCCTGACGGAGCATTAATTACCTTTCCCGAACTGACCCTGCAAGGCCTGTGAGGGTGGAAAGGGCTCTGCGGATTTACTGCTTTCAACTAGGGAGAGAGAGAAAAGAGAGAGAGAGAGGAAGAGGAGGAGATGAGAGCACCGCGGATAAAGGGGAAAACAAACCCTAGTCGTTTCATATCTTTGAAACGAACGGGTCGGGTTATTGGGTCAAAATAATGGGCTGGTCGGGTCGGTTCGTCTTGTGGGCTGTGTTGACGAATTTTAAAACGTGGGCTGGGTCAGTGCAGGCGGGTAGTGGGCTGGGTATTAAAATGTGGGCTGGTCGGGTTGTATTTTAAACGGATGGTGGGCTAATCACAATGGGCTGGTCCGAAAATGAATATAAATTGATTGGGGCGGATGGGCTAAAAATATATATTTTCTTCTTGTGCTATTTTGGGCTTCTAAATTTGCATAATAGATCTATTTTAAATAAATATATACTAACGTGTGCGATAATATTTTAAAGTTCGATCAATGAATAAACGCTACTATTTAATTGTGCGAAAATAAATGCGATGCGTGTGCATAAGATGGTAAAAATGATGAAATGATTATAATGCGAGTTATAATAATACCGGTAATAATAATAATAACAATAATAATAATAATAATAATAATAATAATAATAATAATAATGATAATGATAATGATAATAGTGGTAGTAGTAACGGTAATAAATAAAAAATGATAACAGCTAGTGACTACAATAAAAAGCTAATAATTGTAGTAAAGTATAAATAATTAATTCTTAAGTTACCAAATTATTAGAAGCGTAAATAAATATTTTTTGAGGAAGGCGGGACAAAATTGAGTGTCAACAATTTTCTCATCTTTTCTAAAGAGAATGATACCTTTCTTGTAAATTTTGAACTAATTAAACTTAAACTATTCATTTACCTTTAATGACAAGGATTTATTGTTTCACAAATATTATAAGATGTTTAAGATCACAAGTTTCGAAGTCTTACAACCACACAAATATTATATGTAATATATTTAATATCATATATCTCCAGTCAAACTATGTCATATAAATTGAAACAAACTTAATATAATGTTTATAGTTTATGTTAATATTAAGACAAAGCTGATGTCTATAGGTCCCTAAATATAATTAAAAGATTTTGAGGGACTTACAAGAGATAATCCTTACTATACATTCACATATTCAAGCCTATATAATCAAATTGGGATGGGCTAGGCAGACGGTTAAGGTCAAGCAAAATTAAATTCAGTTAAATTAAAGATTAAAATCCAAATTAAAGAGTAATTACAACGGAGGAAATGAGATCTCTAAAAACTCATATAATCGAACTGAACTATCTAAGTTAGGATTGAAGTATAGTTGATTAATTAACTTAATTATGTGTACATATGCTCAAAAAACATTTGCCGTTTGGGAAGTGCTCTCAACACTAATTAATCGTCATTTTTTAACTAACATCATCGTAATAGTAAGAAAAAGTAGGACAAACTTTATAAGAACAAAGCTTTTTGGTGGCTCCATTAGTAACTTCATTGCCTCATGCATCACTAATTTGAATTTTTCAAGCATTAGCATAAGATATTTGTATGATTTCCTCCAAATGTTTTTTTTTTTTAATTTAAAAAGAGTTGATGTACATAACTAACATATAAAAGCTTTGGTGCCCACTGAAAAAATCTTCTTCAAACTATAGCATGAACACCCCCCCCCCCCCCCCCCCCCCACACGCACACACACATACATGTCTCTACTTCTATGGGTTTTTCTTGGTGAATGCACTAATATAGCCTTTTGTTTTAGTGGTGGAGCTTTTGAATAGTGTGCTTTCCCCTTTTACCTACTCCTTCTTCTCCTCTTTGATGAAACTTAAAAATTATTCATAGTGTTCATTAAGTTCATTGTCTTTCGTCAAGACGTTAATGGTGTAACTATGAAGATTGTATTGTAATAAAACTATAGAAATTAACACAATATGATGTGCTCTAATTCCTTGTGTATAATGTTTCCTTTTACAGTTTGGAAAGTGTTGGAGAAACCTCCTTCACTTTATCTTCATCACACAGCAACAATAGAGGATCGAAGCAAATGGTTGATGAAACAAAGAAAGAAAGCAAAGTCTGGGGGATTTTCTCATTGGTTTTGTCGAAGAAGAACAGATAGGGCCTTTGTCTAAACTAGCAACGGATGAAAGCGCATTTTTTTGCGCGGATTCCCTTCTTTTGGGTGCTCTTTAGTTTTTGCCCCTCAAATTGGTGGGCTTTAATATTTGTCCTTCGCTTAACACCCAGAGGTCCTGGGTTCGAACCCAGGCTCAGTCAGAAAAAAAAAATCGCGAGGCACAAGTTGAGATTCGCAACCCCAACTTATGCCTTAAGGCAAGCTTTTACCCAAAATTAGTCCTTAAGGCAAATCTGTGCCTTAAGGCCTAACTTAGGCCTTAAGGCGGAGGTTTGCAAAATTCCAGCAATATATATATATGATTTTTTTTTGCCTTAAGGCAGAGTTTGAAACCCAACTTATGCTCTGCAAATCCCAACTTATGCCTTGCGATTTGTTTTTCAATTTTTGACTGAGCGGGAATTCGAACCTGGAATTAAGGGGCTTTTAGCGAAGGGCAAAAATTAAAGACCACTAATTTGAGGGGAAAAAATTAAAGACCACCCCTAGTAAAGGGCAATCCTGCAAGTTGCCCATGAAAGCATTGGGCCATTCTCAAGTTATTGGGCCTCAACAGACACACTCCTATCTGCAGAAATACAAAGGCCCACATGATGAGCATACATATGATAGTTATTGTGTACATAGTTACATAGAAAAAATGACACTTTTGATTCCTTTATGAGCTGTACAAAATGATGATTAGTTAGTTACATAGCATAGGAATTTAGCATTTTAGTCCGTAGAAATTTGTATAAATCAGCAGTTGCATTGTACAAACTATTCACTGAATATACAAGGAAAATTTCTTAATCTCCTCTTCAAGTTCTTTCATGGTATTAGAGCAGTGAGCTCGATCCAACTCTTAGCCTTTAATTTTCCTCAATCATCACACTTCATTCAAGATGAGTGAAGAAAATGCAAATCCCACACCTTCACAAACTGGAAATATCACACAAATTGATTCCAGTAGCCCTTATCACCTTCATTCTTCAGACACACCTGGGAGGAACCTTGTTAGCATCATATTTGATGGCAAGGGATTCTCAAGATGGAGGAGATCTGTGCTGATATCTCTTTCAGTAAAGAAGAAGCTGGGCTTCATCAATGGGACTTGTAAGACCCCAGATCCAGACTCTGCTGAATTTGAGCAGTGGAGTTCATGTAATGACATGGTCACTGCTTGGTTGTTGAACTCATTATCCCAAGATATTAGGGTCAGTGTAATTTTTTCAAAATCAGCTAAAGAACTTTGGGACAGCCTTGAACACATATTTGGAAAGTCAAATGAAGCAAAATTGTTTCACCTACAAAAGGAACTAAGCATGTTGGTGTAAGGATCTGCAGACATATCAAGATATTTCACAAAGATTAAGAGAACATGGGATGAACTAGATTCTCTAAACTCATAGGTGTTGTGCAATTGTAAATACACTTGTGATGGGAAGAGAAAGTTGCCAAAATCAGAGATTAATACAACTTTTGATGGGGTATGATGTTTATGCACAAGCAAGAGGAAACATCTTAATGATGAATCCTTTACCTGAGATGGACTATGCTTATTCCCTTTTCTTACAGGATGAAAATCAAAGGGAAATTTATGCTAATGCACAGTTTCCCATTGATTCAGCTTCATTTATGGTAGCAAACAAAGGGAAGAGTATTCATAGACCACCAACTCAGCCTCACAATGTTGGAAATCAACCAACTCAACCTTACAGAGTTGGATATCAGATCAAAATCCTGGTGGCTATGGACCTGATGGATATTCTCAAAAATCAGGAAATACACCAAGAAAATTCAAATGGAGAAGATCAAAATATAAACAAATGTGAGTTGTACAAATTGTTTCAAAACAGTTTATGTTGAGGATGACTGTTATAGGGTCACGGGTTATCCTAAAGATTTTGAGTTTACCAATTCAAGAGGATATCCAAGACCAGTCAAAGCAAAGGCTGCAAGTTTTTTTGAGGAAAATCAAAGCACTAATACAGGGAACAATGATGTGATTAATGGAAGCCAACATTTCAGCAAGGAATAGTGCACAAAACTTGCACAAATGTTCAAAAATTTGCAGATAGGGCAAATAATGGCATCTATTTCAGAGATTAATGCTAATGCAATTGCTGGTGCAATACTTAAATATTCAGGAACTTGCTTATCTGTTTATGATACTAAAACTTGGATAATAGACTCAGGTGCTTCAGAGCACATGTGTTCTGATTTATCATCTTTCTCTTCTTTAATTGCACTTCCTATTTCTATAAACATTACTTTGTCTAATTCTTTCAGGTTAAGTGTCACACATACATGAAGTGTAGCCATTCAACCCAATCTTACTCTTAAGAATATGATTCATGTCCCTGATTTTATATGGTCTTTTGGAAACAGCCATCCTACCTTGGTAGGAGTAAGGTCAGCGTACACTCTACCCTCCCCAGATCCCACGTTGTGGAATTTTACTGGGTTGTTGTTGTTGTTGTTGTCCCTGATTTTATATACAATCTAATTTCAGTAAACAGACTGTGTATTCAACTCCAGTGCTATATTTTTTTCACCAATTCTTAGTGTCTCTTGTAGGACCCTTCTTTGAAGAGGGTAGAAAGTTTTGGCGAAGTCAGTGATGGACTTTATATTTTGCAACCTAGAGTTTCCAGTCCTAAGGTTTTAACCAATTATGATGTTTTTACTTTACCAGAAGAAAGCAATTCTTGTTATGTAGGAAGTCTTTCTCATTTTCCAATTTCTGCCTCAGCTATTTCTGATGTAAAGCTTTGGCATGTAAGACTTGGGCATTTTCCTTTTCCAATAATGAAAAAGTTAAGTTTCATTCAATTTCCTTCTAGTTTTGAATATGTGTCTGACATATGTCCTAGAGCCAGACAAACAAGGAACTCTTTCCTATCAGTCAAATAAGAGCTAAAAGAATCTTTGAACTAATTCATATGAACACTTGGGGACCATAATGGTTACAATTATTTCCTTACTATAGTAGATAACTATAGTAGAGAAACCTGGACTTTTCTTTTGACTACTAAATGCAATGCTTTTCCTGTGTTAAAATCATTCCTTACAATGATTGAAAGACATTTTAAGGTCAAAGTTAAATGTATTAGATCAGACAATGTCTTGGAATTGGGAAGAGGTTCCCAGGAAGCTGCTTTTCTCACTAATCAGGGGATTATACATCAAAGGAGTTGTATTTCTACCCCTCAACAAAATGGGGTGGTTGAGAGGAAGCATAGACTTATTGGAGCTAGCCGGGACTTTATTCTTTCATTCTAATGTTCCTATTTCTTTCTGGGGGAATATGTTTTAATTACTACACATTTGATTAATAGACTACCTAGCAGAGTTCTCAAAGGGAAATCACTATACCAAATCCGATTTAGAAGGAAACAAAACTATGACACATTTAAATCCTTTAGATGTCTTTGCTATGCTTCTACTTTGACTCAAGGAAAAGGGAAACTTGCTGACATGGCAAAGTCTTGTGTGTATCTACGTTATCCTCAAGATAAAAAAGGATTCAAGTTGCTGGATCTCAAGTCTATAAAGATTTTAGTTCTAGAGATGTGCATTTTCATGAAAACCATTTTCCTTTCTCTACTTCTTCTCAGCTCCTTCTAATTCTTCATTTCCTATTCATAACCCCATTTCACCTTCTCAAAATCCTAATCCAGTTCCAAATAGTTCAATTCCAGTCAGACACAGTACTAGAATCCATCATAGACCTGCATATGTGTCTGATTACTTTTGCAATTCTATCTACCTCACTAATCTTAACTATTCTTGCTTCTCTCAACCAATAAAACCTACTGTCTATTCCTTCGATGCCCTTTCTCCCAACAACAAAAGTGTCCTACATTCCTTATCTATTTTATCAGAACCTACCAGTTTCCAAAAAGCCTCTATTCATCCTAGTTAGAAACAAGCTATGGATACAGAGATAGAGACTCCTATGCTTAATCATACTTGGGATGTGGTGACTTAACCTGAGGGTAAGAAAGCTTTACCTTGCAAATGGGTTTAAAAAGTTAAACATAATTCAGATGGAAGTGTTGAGAGGTTGAAAGCAAAGTTGGTGGTGAGGGGGGATATCCAAAGAGAAGGTATTGATTACACTGAGACCTTCTCTTCTGTGGTCAAAATGACCACAATTAGATGTTTACTTAGTGTGGCAGTCAAAAAAGGGTGGAAAGTATCTCAAGTAGATATTAGTAATGCTTTCTTGCATGGGGATTTATTAGATGAGGTGTTCATGAAGTTTCCTGCTGGGATATCACCTCCTAGTCCTGATCATGTTTGTTTACTCAACAAGTCACTTTATGGCCTCAAGCAAGCCTCTAGAAAATAGTATGCTAGGCTTGCAGGGACACTCAGTTTTAAAGGTTATTCAGCTTCACTAAATGACTACTCTTTATTTTTTAAAACAATCGGTGATCTTTTTCTGTCCTAGCTGTGTATGTAGATGACATACTCATAATAGGAGATGACATGCATGAAATCAACCAACTTAAACTCTTTTTAAGTTCTGAATCTCGGGTTAAAGATTTAGGGACATCCTTTTTTTTTTTTGGGCATGGAAGTCTTAAGAGAAAAACATGGTTACATTGTCAGTCAGAGAAAGTTTACCTTAGATTTTTTTCAGGAATTTGGTTGTTCTCACTTGCCCAAAGTTTCATCCCCTCTTAACCCTGCACATAAATTACATAGAGATGATCAAGATCTTATGTCTAATCCTACACTTTACAGACATCTAGTTGGAAAATTAAATTATCTTACTCTCATTAGACCGGATCTTGCTTTTGCGGTGTTGAAACTTAGCCAATTTGTGCAGAAACCCTTTTTTTCTCAGTTTGCCTTAGCTCTCCAAGCCGTCAAATACCTTTCTTTGGATCCAGGAAAAGGTATTTTCCTTTCATCTAATCCCTCTTTTTCCTTAACCGCATTTTGCGATGCGGATTGGGCTTCATGCCCTAATTCTCGAAAATCTCCTCTCTGGTTTCTTTATAACTCTTGGTGGTGCCCCTATTTCTTGGAAATCGAAAAAACAAGCATGTATTTCACTCTCTTATGCAGAAGTAGAGTATCGATCTATGAGGAAAGTGACCGCTGAACTTACATGGCTTGTACATCTTCTTCAAGATATCTCTGTCTCACCGTATCTTCCAGTTCCCATTTTGTCACGACCCATTTAGCCTAGGCCGTGCGGGCACTTACCTTCCCACCTCGGTAAGCGAACTCTCATCCCAACAATGAACCAATACATAAATTGAAGAAAGTTAAGTAGCGGAAATCAACAAATACGTAAGTCCTACTATATATATATATATATATACTAATACAGAGCATCTAAGGTGAATAGTACAGTCTGGAATACTAATACATAAATGTCTATGTATCTGAAATAAAAGTAAGACATATTATAGGAAAGTCTTCAAGGTCACGCCATGCTCACCCTAGAAAATCGAGAGGAAACTGAAGAGTCGATCAGTCACGGGTCAAAGAAGTAGATCCGACTTGGTACTTTGCATTCATAAAAGAATGCAGTAAGTGCAGGTTAGTACAAACAACAGTACTAGTAGGCATCATCGGCCGACTAAGCATGGTTAACACAATTCAGAAAATAAAGCAGATAAGCAAGGAATCTAACAAGTATAAAACAATATGATCAACATCAAGTATCCGTTATCGCCTATGTAAAGCATCTAAACCTAAATAAGTTAAGTCTGAATATATCCGATCCGATCCAATGATCACCATCCAATCACCAAGAATCTAAATCAAGTCATAATGCAATGCAGTGCAATAATGGAATGAATGCAATGTAATGCCATGCAGATGAGATGTACATATGTACTCCAGACGGAAATATCGACGTCTCGATAGCATAACCTAGCGTGACTCGCAAAGTCTAAGTGCCACCCGTCCCAGATCTTTTCCCAACAGACATACGAGACCCTGGCTAATTGCTCACAGGGGGAGTCTCACCGGTACCACCCTGGGAACCCGCGAAGTCCATTCACTAACAACAATTTCGGGATATCATCGGAATCGGGCATGCAATGATGATGCCGGAATAGATTATCGGACATCGGCTATTTCACAATCACTCAAGTAAAAGAGTCTGTCAAATATCAGTCTCACACAATCAACGATTCCGGAATTGAACCTCGGACATCGGCCTTCTCAAAATCACTCAAGTAAAATAATTTATCAAATAACAATTTCATACAATCAACGATTTCAGAATTGATCTTCGGACATCAACCTTTTCACAATCACTCAAGTAAAGAGTTTATCGAAATATCAGTTTGCTCAATTAACGATATCAGATCATCACCGGGTATCAGCCATGCATCATGAATGTGTGAGAATGCATGCAATGCGTATATTAATTATCCACAGCTAAGTTTAATATTGCAAGTACCAACAAAGGGGTACGCCAACAATGTATCATATCACAGTACTAACAGTGGTATGCCAACAGTACACCAATAGCACAAGTACCAACAAAGGGATACACTAACAATATATCATTATCGCAAGTACCAAACTACTCATAGCATCAAACCATCACAATGGAACAATCAACACACAAAACAGGGTGGCCAGTCCCAACACACAACAGGTTCCAACCTAAGACAATATCCAACCCGACTTCATACCCCAAGTTTCACATGCTGTCTCTGATATCATAATCTAAATATGTGCTTCGCTATATGAAGTCTCACCAAAGGTAAGCCATAACCTACCTGGACTGCCGAACCGCAACACCACCAACTCACTCCTTTGCTTTGCCCTTCTGCTGAACCTCAGAACCAAAGTAGTCTAAGCATAATCGAATTCTATATTAGAAATCATGAAAAATGATACTAATATTGCTACTATTTCAATTCGGTCCATTTTAACCCTAGAAATTGGGAAAACAGGCCCATAAGGGCAAAACGGGAAATTCGCGGGAAAAATACCAAATCAAGTGCTAGGCAATCATAATCCAACCATTAATTGTTGATTTAGCCCAAGGATTAGCCTAATTTATTATTTCAAGCAAAACCCCCAATTTGGGTATAAACCCTAAGGGGTCGTTTGGTGCATGGTATAGACTGGGATATCCCAGCACTAACTTTTTGTACCGTATTTGATAGGAGGTATAAATTTATCCTGGGATAAATTGGGATAAATTTGTACCTCCTACCAAACACGGTACAAAATGAAGCATAATCCTAAGGGTGGGATATCCCACCTTATCCCACTAAGGTTGGGATAAATTAGTCCCGGAATAATTTTGGCTACCTACCAAACGACACCTTAAGTGTTCAATTCCGAAATTCAATGTTAAAAGTGAAAGATATATGATTAATAAGCTTAGATTGGTCAATATCTAACATAAACATCACCAATTTTATCATTAATAATCTTAGGAACAATGTTCTTCCAGACCCTCTTTCAACTCTTATCACTAAGGGTTTATTAAGGGAATAAGAGAATCTAACATGATAATGGGGTAAAGGAAGCATGAAGAAATGAGTAGGAATTACCTCCAAGGTTTCCTCAAAATATCCTTAGGAGCAGTTTCTTCAAGCTCAAATATCAAAATGGGACAAAATGAGGGTCTAGGTCTTTTAACACTTCATTAATATTATTAACTGTCCGTCACCCGCTTTAGCGGTACAGGGACCGCCATAGCGGTACCGCTTCAGCGGTCAAGCCTAAATGGTTTGGACTGCTTCAGCGGCAGGGCTACCGTTCCAGAGGTTCCGCTGCTGCAGTGCTGGTGCCGCCAAAACTGGCACCAGACACCAGAAACTTAGCCTAAGTTTCACATATCGATCCGATTTTTTGACTAATTCTCGAGGCTATCTGCTCACATACCAAACACATAGTCCCACATAAAAAAGCACTACGAACGCGCCAGTGGCCTTGACATTCCCAACGGAGGTCTCATTGACCGAGTTAACCCCCGATGCCTTAATTTTAATTTCCCATCCTGAGTCCTGAAATGCATCCAAGTGCATCGGGAACTGAACCAAATACACATACAAGTTGTAAGCGACCACCCAGACCTCTCGAAATCAACGAAATTTTGAAAAAGGTTCGTTTACCAAAAGTCAACTTTGGGTCAACCATTTTTCACTTTAAGCCTATATTTTCACAAAAGTTGCCCGAATCCAGTCTAGACACCTTGGGAAGCATGTCAATGGTCCTTTTAGGTCACAAGTGAGACAATCAATGCTCGGGAACGGGCAAAAACATTGAAAGAACTATAACGACCAAATGGGTAGTTACATCAGATACCAATTGAACCGTTGCTCGTCCTCGAGCGAAGAAAAGAATGGAAGTAAGGAAATACCTGAATCAGTAAACAACTGGGATATTGGCTATACATATCGGACTTAGTCTCCTAAGTAGTCTCTTCCACAGGGCGGTGCTTCCATTGTACCTTCACAGAAGTAGTCTCCTTTGACCTCAACTTCCGAACCTGCCTATCCAATATAGCGATAGGCTCCTTCTCATAAGTCAAATTCTCATAAAAAAATATAGAATCCCTACGGATAATGTAGATACCGTCAGCATGGTATTTCTTCAACATCGAAACATAAAAGACCGGATAAACCCCGCCAAGCCTGGTGGCAATGCTAACTCATAAGCTATATCGCTGATACAATCCACAATCTCAACTTTCCCCTCTTAGCAAAACTCATAACACCCTTCATGGGTGAAACCTTCAATAGAACCTGGTCACTAATAGCAAACTTCAAATCCCGGACCTTCCGGTCCGCATACATCTTTTGCCGACTCTGGGCTACCATAAGCTTGGCCTAAATAACTCTCCCTCTATCAAGGGACTCTCTCAATAGATCTATGCTCCAAGGTCGAGCCTCGAACCCGTCAAACTAACCAATCGGAGATCTACATCTCCTACCATATAAGGCCTCAAAAGGTGTCATACCAATGCTCGAATGATAACTGTTATTGTACGCAAACTCTACCAAGGGCAAGTGCTGATCCCAATGACTACCAAAGTCAATAACACACGCTCTTAACATGTCCTCGAGCACCTGGTTATTCAGCTCGGACTGGCTATCGGTCTGGGGATGGAAGGCTGTACTAAGATCTAATCGGGTACCTAACTCCTCGTGAAATGCCCTCCAAAATCGGGGGGTGAAGATAGTACCCCGATTAGATACAACAGAAATAGGCGCCTATGTAATCTCACAATATCCCTAATATACATCTTGGCTAACTTCTCCGTGGTATAGGAAACCTTAACCGAAACAAAGTGAGCGGACTTAGTCAACCGATCCACTATCACCTAAATAAAATCAAACTTGCCAAGGGTCTTTGGAAGACCTGTGACGAAATCCATGGTAATCCTCTCGCACTTCCACTCGAGAATGGGCATCCTCTGAAGCGCCCCACCGGGTCGCTGGAGCTCATACTTTACCTGCTGACAATTTCCACAGTTAACCAAAAATTAACTATATCTCTCTTCATACGATGCCACCAATACTGTTGTCTCAAGTCTCGGTACATCTTAGTCGCCCCCGGATGAATGGAATAACGAGATCTATGAGCCTCAAATAAGATCAACTGAATCAATCACCAAAACGAGGAGTACACACGCGCCCTCTAATCCACAGAATGCCCTCAGAATCAATCACGACAACCTTAGCCTCACCTCTCAAAACCCTATCTCGGAACTTTCTCAACTGAGCATCCTCAAATTGGTGAGCCCTGATCCGATCCAATAAGGGTGACCTGGCCTCTATACATGCCAAAATCCTGCCCGAGGCTGAAATATCAAGACAGACTAAATTGTTGGCCAGATGATGTGCCGTGAATTTCGACACATTTTATGCCTTTGTAACTAGAAGTGTTGCTTGTTTTTTAGTGTTTTTACATCGTTTCTTATGTTATTTTTGTGTTTTATAGGGTTGGTTGAATAAGGATCGGAAATGATATGAAATACTGAAAAAATGGATAAATTGGAGCTAAATGACGGTCCGTAACTCGAGTTATGGACCGTAACGTGATCCGTACTAGAGAGGATACGTGCCGCTATGAAGGACGGTCCGTAACTCATGTTACGGGCTGTAACGTGTACCGTAAGCTGAGGAAAATTTCCAGAAAGTTGCCAAGTAGTGTCACAGGTTACGCCCCAGAAGGACGGTCCGTAACTTAGGTTACGGGGCGTAACGTCGTGGCGTAACGCATTGATCACTGAAGACTGAGGCCATGATCCGCTGGGAGATACGGACCGTAACCTGAGTTACGGTCCGTCGTATAATGGCTGTGACATCATGCTGAGAAAAGGACGAACCGAAGGATGGACCGTAACCTGTGTTACGGTCCGTAACGATGCCGTGTAAGGGTGTTTTTGTCCAGAAACATGGCGCGATTTTTGGCCCTATAAATACTTAAAGTAGGGTTTTAAATTCATTATTCAGATTTCTCTTGGGAGCATTAACTTTAGGTCTTTAATATTAGAAGTGGTTGGAGCATTTAAAGCAACAACTTCACTTTCATTCCATATTGTATTCGCATCGTAAGTATATTATGTTAACTTTTAAGCTTTCTTTGTTAGCAAAAATTATGAGTAGCTAATTTTAACGCTAAGGTTGTGGATCCCATGATGGATATTATGTGAATGGGTTTCTACTATTGATATATGCATAATGGTTGTTATTATTTATTCTATCTTTGTGCGTTAGTGTTGGGTAATGATTGCAAGCATTAGCCTAAGCCATTATATTAACTTTTCTTGGGAAAGAGAGTCAATGTTGGTAAGATTGAATAACAATAACTCGAGGCGTTAACCCTCATTTAATAGACTAACTTAGGAATAAGAACAAGTCTAAATTGGCATTATTGGTCGCTCTTCGATTGCAACTCTTTTATATTCGGAAGAATCATAAAAGAGGGAATACGACTTAACTGTTGGGAAATATTAGGAAGTCCTTAAGAGATCAAGTGCATATTCATAGAACAACCATTAGAAATATATCACATTGAAACCTGAAGCATAATATCTAATCAAGTTGGGGAACGCAGCCTTAGTCTTTATCTCTCATTAAATACAATTCCAGTCAAAATATTCAATTACATGATTCAACAAATATTTCAAACTATGAGGAATAGGATTAAAGTCTTTAAAGACTAGTATTGCATATGATTAGTATCCTTTTCTCTACATATTCCTTGTGGGATTCGACCCCAACCTTGTTTGGGTTACTATATTTGACAACGTCCGCTTTACGCCATTAATAGGTGTAATTTGAGCGTATCAAATTTTGGCACCGCTGCCGGGGAATACGTTTTAGAAATTACTGATTGTTGTGTACTCTTCTTTAAAACTTTTTCTATTCTATCACACCTCGTTTGCTGTTGTGGTGAACCAGGTGAACATGGCAGGAAGACCGAATCGGAATCAAGGAAACAAAGGTGGACTCCAAGTGAACCCCCTGCACCAGAAGAGGATGAAGATGAAAATATATTTGCGGAATTCATCAATGAAGCTGACTATGCTTCTGCTGTGGTTCCTCCTAGAACCGGAAATGCTACTTTCAAAATTGATAGTTCTATCTATCAGCTGCTGAAGCTTGAAGGTTATTTCCGAAATTCTTCGGAGGAATTTCCACTTCGACATTTGAAGAACTTCTTGCATGTATGTTCTCAACAATCCCAAGGTGCTGTTTCTGGTGATGCACTGCGGTTACGAGTCTTTAAAGGTTAAAGGTTGATTAAGTGATGTGCTTTTTTTTTTCTTTTTTTTTTGGCAAAGCCACCAGAAAGGTGGAAATTTATTGATAAAGAAAATATGTACATATCAATCCTAAAGTGATTGATCAAATAACTAAAAACAGTAAAAGAAAGAAAATGACCAAGTGGAAATGGAAATACAGATTTTGGTTTTAAACCAGACTAAACAACTATTAATCCAAGGGCCTTGACTTGATAACATCTATCACACCTTCAAAGTTTCACATGTGGCATGTTTCAAATCAGTTGAATCATTCTTCAGACCACTTAAATGTAGCTGTGATCTTCTTGTTCAAACCAGAATCTGCATGGAGCCAGCACCACTCTCACTTTTGTACCATTGTCCAAGTACATGAATCGTATCTTGGATATGTTTAGCAAATATATCTGGACATCTTATTATGTTTTCTGTATCTGAACATGCTAGTTCATACAACATTTGAATCTTCTTTCAACTACTGTACTTTTCCTTTCAATGTAGCAGCTGTCCATAGCATAAACTTTTGCATGAAATCAGGTCTGTATGGTACATAAACCATAATTACTACATTCGGCTACTTATGTGTTGAGTATCACACCATTTATACCAAGGAATAAGCATGCCAAGCATACTAATACCACCCTAATACAACTGCTGCAAGTACTCACAAACAGTTGGCAGAATGTACTCAGTAATAGTTGCAGCATTGATGTCAATCTGGTGCTTTGTCTTGAAGGGTTCTTATTCTCAACTTTGGAATTCCTCTCTTCTCCATATTCAGAATCCTCTTAGCTTGACTGGGTAATTCCTGAAAACTATGAAACTGAATTGAACCTGCAAAAACAAAAACCAAGTTAGCTAAAAAATCTACAAGCCCATTTCCTTCTCTATGTATATGCTCCACAGATACTATTTGATCCTCCATCATCCTCCTTATATCCTCCACCAATATTGAAATGCTCCAAGGGACCTTCCATTCAGCATTTAAAATCATCTTCATGGTCATGGAATCAGTCTCTATGATCAATGGAAAAAGCTGTTTTTCTACACAGTGGCTCAGTCCCATTCTAATAGCTTCAGCCTCAGCCACAATATTTGTTCCATCTGTCAACATTTTAGAAGCTGCATACACCAAATCTCCCTCTTCATTTCTTATACAAAAGGCAGCAGAACTTGGACCTGGATTTCCTTTAGCAGCCCCATCGTATTACACTTATAAACTCCATATGCAGGTCTCCTCCATGTAATAATTTTGCATATAACAGTAGGCTTATATCCTTCAAAGAACTGAACAATCTGATGCCATATAGTTGGAATATTCAGCCCAGGAAACTAAACTTTACATAACATATGAATGTTCATATTTATGTCATACAGCACTCTATTCAGATTCATAATACCACCATGAAGCCTATTGTTTCTCCACTTCCATATTTGCCATACAATAAAAGTAGACACTGCTTTGTATATTGTCTTCATTTTGAAATGGAATTTTTCTTCCCACCAACTTCTTATATCATGTTTAACCTGAACACAATTCAAGCTCAATCCAGCCCCCATATTGAAGTATCTCCATACCTTTGCAGCCAAATCTCCACACAGAAATAGATGGTTTATTGTGTCTATCTGAGCATTATGACAGCAGCAACACTTTGAAACTAATGGAATGCCAATACTTGCCACCACTTCATCAATTGGGACTTTAAACTTCCACAATCTCCACATGAAGAATGATATTTTAAAAGGTACACCTTTGATCCACATATTCTGAAATGGCACTGTTACATTAGCCTTTTGTCTCAGCAAGTGCCATGCACTACTTACTGTAAACTTACCTGTGCTTGTCATCATCCACCAAGGTCTATCCCATTCATTTGATGCACATTTAATGTCAATTTCCTGTAATATATGTTGCACAATATCTTCAGGAAACATCTGAATGAGTTTGTTGACATTCCATCTTCCATCTGTCATAAGTTCAGAAACATCTTCAGCATGCTCATTGATGTGCCAGGACTGGGGAACCACATAACTAAGAGCACCTAGCTTAGTCCAATTTTCAAACCAAATGTTTGAACTTCCAATCTTTGGCTCCCACCAGATTTCCTGTTCTATACTTTCCCTTGCTTCCAACATCATCTTCCAGACTTGTGACCCTCCCTTCCATTGAACCAACTGAGGAATTTGTTTTTTGCAGTACTTATTCCACATGAAATTGGCCCATAGTGAACTAGTGGTTCTAAACTTCCACCATAGTTTAGCACATAAAGCTTTGGATGTGTCATGAATAGATCTGAATCCCAACCCACCTTCATGTTTGGGAATACACATGTTAAGCCAAGCTGCCCAGTGTCTGCATCTACCTTCCTCCTTATTATTCCAAAAGAACCTGGCAAAGATCCTGTGTAGTTCCTTTATAACACATTTAGGAGGCCTTATAGCATATAAAACATGAATTGGAATACTTTGAAGGACACTTGTGATCAACACAGCTTTTCCTCCATAAGACAATAACTTGCCTTTCCAAGTTTGTAACCTGTCTTTGACTTTCTTCAATAATTCAGTATAATCCACTTTCCTTTTTCTGGCATGAGTAATTGGTACTCCAAGATATGTAAAAGGAAATTGTCCTCTCACAAATCCTGTAACAATTGCAACCTGCTGACTAACCTCATGTGATACTTTGCTGAACATATAAAAGGAACTTTTGCTCTTGTTTATCAGCTGTCCAGATACCTTCTCATATTCCTGTAGAGTATTCATGATCATCTGTAATGACTGGTTATCTGCTGAAGAAAAGATGATTGTATCATCTGCATATGCCAGGTGATTCAAATCAGCACTCCACTTTGGCATCCCATACCCAACAAAACCAGGCTGATCAAACAAAGAATTTAGTGCCCTTGAAAGACCCTCTGCAGCAATAATGAAAAGAGCAGGAGAAAGTGGATCCCCTTGCATGACTCCCCTTGTAGAATGGAAGAAACCATGTGCCTAGCCATTTAGGAGAACATAATACCAATTATTTGCCAACAGTCTCCATATAAGATCAATGAAAAAGGGAGAAAATCCCATCTTTCCCATCACTTTACAAAGGTACAACCATGAGACCCTATCGTATGCTTTTGCCATATCTAACTTGATCACAACATTGGTTGGTTTTCCTCTCTTCCTTATATCAGTTACAATTTCTTGTGTCAACAACACATTTTCAATTATATTCCTTCCTTTCACAAAGCCAGACTGATTTGGAGAGATCACCTTTGTAAGTAGCTTGTCTAGCCTGTCATGAACTACTCTTGATATGACCTTATTGATAAAGTTGCTAAGACTTATATGTCTCATATCAGAAAATGCCTCAACAATATTTTTCTTTGGTAACAAAACCAGATTAGTGTGAGTGATGGATTTGGGAAGAGTTTGTCCTTCAAAGAAAGCTTTAACAACACTATATACATCAGCCTTTATCACCTCCCAACACTTCTGATAAAATATACCAGAAAATCCATCAGGGCCACAAGCACTGTCCCCATTTAATTCAAATACAACCCTCTTTACTTCCTCCATAGTAGGTTGAGCAGCAAGTAGTATATTATCCTCCTCTTTGATCAGCTCTTGAATATGATGAAAAATTGGAGAATCTTCGCTAACCCCCTCATGAGTAAATTGCTTATGGAAAAAGTTGACAGCTTGAGCAGCAACACTATCAACATCCTCAATCCAATTTCCAGCATCATCTTTAATCCTCCTAATCTGGATTCTTTTTCTTCTTCCTTTTACCAGACTATGGAAATATCTAGTATTCCTATCACCTTCTGAAAAACAATCCATCCTGGCTTTTTGCCTCCAGAATTCCTCCTCATAGTGAAGAGACAATTTAAGTTCAGCTTGTGCCCTTTGCATGACCATTCTATTTTCTGCTGATGGAGTTTCTTCAAACAATTGCTCTTTAATCTTAACTATTTCCTCTCTGATAACAAGTTGTTTAAAAATGTCCCCAAAAGTATTCTTACTCCATGTGCTTAAAGCTATTTTCAGTTTCTTCATTTTGAGCTTAAATGACAGAAATACATCATCTGTTAAGGCTGTTTCCCATTGATGTTTAACAAAATCAAGAAAATTATCATGTCCCACCCAGAATTTGAGAAATCTGAATGGTTTGATAAACTTTTCCCCTTGATCTCCACATGATACAAGTAATGGTGCATGGTCAGAACCAGTCCTTGACAGATGTTCCACTTCTAATTGTCCAAACCAATTCTGAAATGCATCATTATATACAATCCTGTCCAATCTCTTAAATATACAGTCATTAGCAGCCCTACCATTCCACCATGTGAAAGGACTCCCTTTGAAAGGCATCTCATGCAACTCACAGGAATTCAGACAAAAGGCAAAGTCTTCATATTCTTGTGGCAAAACTGGTAGACCTCCTATTTTCTCTTCTTCATTCAGTATAACATTGAAATCACCTCCAACCAGCCAAGGAGCTGTCATATTATTAGCCAAGAGGTATAAACTGTCCCACAACTGCATTCTCTCCACATCTGAACATTTAGCATACACCATTGTAACCACCATTTCTTTATTAAAATCTTGAAACTGCAGCTTTACAGTAATAGCCTGCTCAATATCCAATAGAACCTCAACATCAATATTATCTTGCACAAAGAACCAGATTTTTCCATTACAGTTGGAATTAGCATAAGGCATTCCAAGTTTCCTTCTATATTTCTGAATTTGGTTCTGATGTTGAAAAGGCTCCATTCAGAGCTACCAAAAAGAACTTATGATGCTTGTTTAACATTTGAACTCTATGAAATGCTTGTTGAGACTTTACTGATCTTATGTTCCAGAATAAAGTTTTAACAATCATTTAACATATTTCTTAAGGTTACTCCTTGTTGAATACCTCACAGTTTGAGGAACCTCTGAGTTTTGCTTTCTTCCTTTCTTTGGACCTTTGCCTTGTGAATTTGGAGATACTCCAGCCTCTACACATATCTGCTGTAGTTTCATATCAACAACATCACCCTCAACATCTTCCTTCTTATTGGTGATCAAATTCACCTTATCATGTTCATCGTGTACCTTGTGAGAGATTACATCATGTAACACCTTGTTAGGTGATACCTTTACAGCAACATTCAGAGGCTGCATATCTCTAATATCAGGAATAATGGCCAAGGTTAAATTCCTTTGCTCAGCATCAGCAACTTTCTCAGGATAATAACCAATCACCTGCAAGTTACAGTTAGAGCTATGTACCTCCTCATCAGTAATATCTTTCAGAATTACTCCTTGAGTAGACTCCTTCTGATCCATGGAAACATCCATGTCTTGCATCTTTTCAACACAACCTTCATTCAAATACAGATCACCTGCTTGAGTACTTTCAGACATCAGATTTTCCAAAGAACTTTCATAGGCCACATATCCATCTTGACTCTTGTTACTATTAATTCTTTGTTGAGCATCTGCATCTGCATCCCTACTTCCAGTATTTTCAACTCCTTGTTGGTGATTATCTTCCTCATTTCTTTTCTGCCCCATTTCAGCCTTTTGATCATCTGCAGATAATTCAGTATTCTCATCGTCCTGACAGCTATTAGACTTCTTTGAACCATAAACCTCTTCAACCTCCATAGAATCTGCATTACCATCCAGCTGTGGACTATCAATAGCTATTACACTGTAATTAACAGCTTCACTTTTGTGCACCTTAGCAGTATCATTCTCATAGACTTCACCCTCTTCTATAGATTTGGTTCCATTTGTAGCCTGATGTTCATCCATACCCAAATTTGCAGCATCTACACCAGCACACTCCATGCTATGATTCTCCTTGTCATCTATACAGTCATCTGCAATCCCTTGTTCTATATAATGCTCATCTTGACTGTTACTGAGCCTACTAATATCAACATCCTCTACTCCTTGATTAAGTAACTCAAATTTGTTTGATACCATAACTTCTTTGTTTCCATCATTCCTCCCATTTGTATTCACTTTGTTCTTGACCTGCCCTTTGTTTCCAGGATAAGTTACCACAGTACCACTAGATAATACCTTTGGTAAGTATTGTTGTACTGGTTTTTTCCACCCCCTATTCCTTCTATATCCTCCTTGTTGGATTTGCCCTTGCTTACTTGTTCCAGGCTCATTTACTACAACTGCAGCCTTTCCTTTGTTCTGAGTCCCTTCCCCAATATCTATCACCTCCTTTTCCAACAGTTCTGGATGTAGCACCCAACATTCCTCATTAGAGTGACTTTGTAAACAGCACTTTGTGCAATAATTTGGTAAGTAGTCATATTGAATATTAACTTTAATCGACCTGATATCCTTTGTAATATCATCTTCAATCTCCATCCACACAAGCTTAGGAAAATCTGCAAGCAAATCAACCTGCACTTTCACTCTTGCACAGTTTGGTCTGGTCTTGTTGATTGTAGCAGCATCTAGCTGGATTGGCTTGCCCACAACAGAAGCCAAAGTAAACAAGGATTCCTTGACAAAAAAAGTAGGAAGAAGGTTTGGAAACGAAATCCAAGCCATAGCAATTGAAGTCTCCTTTTCCACACTGAATTTAGAATCATATATTAATGGCCTCATTTGATAAGAATGTCCATCTTTTGCCTTCAACCAAAAGAAGCTCTTTGAAGATATATTAATAAAATCTTCCTTCAGATCACATCTTATCAATACATGCCTATCTCTCAAAAAGCCTACACGAACGTTACCCTTTACGCCACACTGAAAAGGTATAATAGATCGCAACTTTTCTAGTTCAGGCCATCCATACGAAAACTTACCAACAATGGCATATTCTAGATTTTCAATCCTTTCCATTCGTAGTACTTCAGACGATGACCATCTTAAAACGTGTTTACCATCTATAATCTCAACCATCTTCATAGGAATGGATTCACACGTGTGTATGGGATCTTTACCAGTTTCATGCATTAAAGTTTGATGATAATTCTATGTTGTGGACGTAGGGACTGTTTGTAACTGCTGAACAGTGCTGGACGAAGGAGGAAGAAGGGAGAGGGGAGGGAAATCTTGAGGAGAGAAAGCCTGAACAACCACCAGATGCGGTGGCTGGCCAGTGGCCGGAGTGGCCATAGTATTGTTAGGGTTTCAAACTAGGGTTTGCATGGGAGGAGAGAGAAGAGAGCGTTTCAGAGGGTATTACATCTCATACTTTTGTACGTTTAATTAAGTGATGTGCTTGATTTGATTCTGTTTATTCTATTTGGTAATGTTAAGATCTTTGAGTTCAAACAGCTCCCGGGGGAACAATTATATTCAGCATGGGAGCGGTTCAAGTATTATCTAGCTCAATCTCCAACTCATGGGTTTCCAGATGCTATTCTCACGGAGAAATTCTACAAGGACTTAGATACAATGAATCAGATTGCTATCAATACTGCCGCGGGAGGATGCTTCATGGACAAGTCATTTGTCGTCATCACCCGCTTGCTTGATAAACTCACCACCCACAATCAAGCTTGGCATTCAACTGATGGTGAGAGTCTTTCTTATGGTAGTCCATCACTATTTGCCGTTGAAAAAGAAAACCATGAGAGAGATCATGCCTTTGCTCAATTGCAAACCACGGTGGATCAATTATCAAAGAAGTTGGCAGAAAAAGATGCATAAGGGTTAAATGTTGTTGACAAGTTACCACCTCTTCCACAGGGCATGTATCAAGTCCCTGAAGGGATGTACCAAGATAGCCAACAACCGTATGAAGATGCTAATTATATCAACAACTCGCAAGGGGGCTATCAAAGGCAAAATTATCAAGGTGCGGGCCATCACCCATGGCAAAAGCCTCAACAACAATTCCAAGGGAACAATTATAGCAGAAATGATCAGGGAAATCCAAATCAAGGGAATTACAACAACAATAATTATGGCAACAAGAGCTCGAACCCTTACATTCCACCAAGGGGGCAAGCATCAAATTCCCAACAGTGGAGAGACAATTCAGCTAGCAACTCTGCTGGCAACACTTCTAATGATTCTGCGGAACTGAAAAGTATGATGCAGAAAATGCTAATGAATCAGGACAGAACAGAGAGCACTATCAAGGGAATGTCTCAGGTTCAACTATCTCATTCAGCTTCCATTCAGAAGCTTGAATCGCAATTCAGAGACCTTTCCATAGAAGTGCATACTCCTCAACGTGGACAACTACCAAGTGATACAGTTCCAAATCCAAAAGGTAGTGGAGTAAACTCTGTGGAGCATGTAGCTGCTATTAGCACCAGAAGTGGAAAAATACTTCAAGGTGCTAATAAAAAGGTGATTGATCTTGAGCCAATTGTTGAAGAAGAAGCGCAGCCTGATGTATCTGATGATATTGTGGAGGAAGAAACAGAGGAGGAAGTCCCTATTGTAGCTGAAGAGGAGCAGAATCTTGATAATCTCAAGGCACAAGGAGAAAAATAGGAAAAGGGGAAGGCAAAACTTTCTAGCGCTCTTCTCCCTTTGAGCCAATTGTTCAAATCTTCACCGATTTTTCCTCAAAGACTAGTGAGAAAAACAGAAGATGACAAGTGCTTGCGATTTTATGATCAACTCAAGCAGTTGACGATGAACATTCCTTTCATGGACGCTGTCCAAGAAATGCCTGGCTTTGCTAAGTATTTGAAGGATCTCTTAACGAAGAAGAAAAAACCATTGAAACACGACACTGTGGGTATCACTCATTGTGTTAGTGCTATTCTTTCCATGACCACAGTGCAAAAAAGGAAAGATCCTGGAGCATTCACAATTCCATGCACCATAGGGCAGCAGGATTTTGCCAGGGCTTTGTATGATAACGGGGCTAGCATAAATCTTATGCCCCTGGAAATTTTCAAGAGATCGGGATTAGGTATGCCAAAGCCAACTACCATGAGGTTGCAGATGGCTGACAGATCGATAAAAAGGCCAGTGGGGGTAGTTAATGATGTGCTTGTTCAAATCGAGGAATTCCTACTGCCGGCAGATTTCGTTATTCTTGACTATGCTATTGATCAAGAAATTCCTATTATTCTAGGAAGGCCTTTCCTTGCGACGGGGAGGACTCTTATGGATTCTGAGAAGAATGAGATCACGTTCCGAGTGAACGATGAGGAGGTGACTTTTCACGCCAGCAAAGGCATGAAATTACCTAGTCTTTATCAAAGTAGTTCAGTCATTAATTCTGTTGATATGGTGGATGAAGCGGTAGAATTCAAAATGGAGGAAGAATGCTTGGGTGAAGCATTATCGGCCATCTTGGTGAACTTTGATGCAGAACAAATGGAGGGATATATTGAGACAGTGAATTCACTCACCAGTCTGGGGTCTTACTCTTATGAGCCCAAGAAGTTGTCTCTTGATTTAGAGAAACGAACAACTCCTCCAACAAAACCATCAATTATTGAGCCACCGAAGTTGGAACTCAAGCAACTTCCATCCCATCTTAAATATGTATTTCTTGGAGCAAATGACACCCTCCCAGTTATTGTGTCATCGCTTCTGAACGATGGCCAAACTCACAGACTCATCGCAGTTTTGAGGAGGCATTTAAGAGCTTTTGGTTGGACTATTGCAGACATCCGGGGGATTCCCTTCGGAATTTGTGAGCACCGAATACAGTTGGAGGAGGAAAGTTCGCCAAGCGTTGAGTATCAGAGAAGATTAAATCCACCGATGCAAGAGGTGGTGAAGAAGGAGATTATTAAGTGACTAGATGCAGGGGTGGTTTACCCGATTGCCAACAGTCCATGGGTAAGTCCAGTCCGGTGTGTGCCAAAGAAAGGGGGCATCACTGTTGTCCCTAACTCTAAAAATGAGTTGATTCCAACAAGAACTGTCACCGGTTGGAGAGTCTGTATGGACTACCAGAAGCTGAATATCGCATCTTGCAAGGATCACTTCCCTATTCCTTTCATTGATCAAATGCTTGATCAGCTAGCTGTAAGGTCTTATTATTGTTTCTTGGATGGGTACTCAGGGTATAACCAAATCAACATTGCATTGGAAGACCAAGAAAAGACTACTTTCACTTGTCCATATGGGACATTCGCTTTCAGCCGGATGCCATTTGGTCTTTGCAATGCCCCGACTACTTTCCAACGATGCATGATGTCGATATTCTCTGACATGGTTGAAAACTTTCTTGAAGTCTTCATGGATGACTTCTCTGTGGTGGGAGATTCATTCGATGAATGTTTAGACCATCTTGATCGGGTGCTGCAATGGTGTGAGGAGACAAACCTCGTTCTCAACTGGGAAAAATGTCATTTTATGGTAAAGGAGGGAATTGTCCTTGGCCATAAGATTTCCGAAAGAGGGAATGAGGTTGATCAAGCCAAAATCGATGTGATTTCATAACTCCCTCCACCCATTTCAGTAAAAGGAGTTCGGAGTTTCCTGGGGCACACCGGATTCTATAGGAGATTTATCAAAGACTTCTCCAAAATTTCACACCCAATGTGCAAACTCTTGGAAAAAGAGTCCAAATTCAATTTTGATGAGAAGTGCATCAAAGCTTTCGATGAGTTGAAGCTGAAATTAACCTCCGCACCTATTGTCGTGTCCCCGGATTGGTCGTTGCCCTTTGAATTAATGTGTGACGCCAGTGGTCTTGCAATTGGCGCTGTGCTTGGTCAGCGGCTTAACAAAATCTTGCACCCAATTTATTATGCCAGCAAAAGAGCTCAATTGAACTATACAGTGACAGAGCAGGAACTACTTGCTATTGTTTATGCCTTCGAAAAGTTTCGGGCTTATTTATTGGGTGCCAAGGTAGTGGTTCACACTGACCATGCGGCCTTGCGCTATTTGATGGCTAAAGAGAATGCTAAGCCTCGGTTGATCAGATGGGTGTTGTTGCTACAGGAATTTGATTTTGAAGTCAAAGATCGAAAAGGGTCATAAAATCAAGTAGCTGACCATCTCTCCAGACTTGAAGCACCAGGGAGACCGATTGATGTGCTGAATATTGATGACACTTTTTCGGATGAAAGAGTCTTGGTCATCTCCAATGATGTGGCACCATGGTATGCCGATATTGCCAATTATTTTGTAACTGGCATCGTTCCTGAAGATTTGAAGGCATATCAAAAGAAGAAATTCTTGAGAGATTGCCGACAGTACTATTGGGATGAGCCTTACTTATTCAGGACTTGTGCTGGCAATATGATCAGAAGATG
This sequence comes from Lycium barbarum, assembly GCF_019175385.1. Taxonomy (NCBI): domain Eukaryota; kingdom Viridiplantae; phylum Streptophyta; class Magnoliopsida; order Solanales; family Solanaceae; genus Lycium; species Lycium barbarum. The sequence continues at coordinate 101,453,314 of NC_083346.1, read as the reverse complement.
TGTGGCTGAATTTGAGGTGATGGATATTTTGAAGGCGTGTCATGATTCTCCGGTTGGTGGGCATCACAGTGGAAATAGAACCGCAACCAAGGCGCTAGAGTGTGGCTACTACTGGCCAGCCATTTATCGTGATGCAAATATGTTGGCACGTTCTTGTGATAAATGCCAACGCCAGGGCACAATAGGTCAGAGGTATGAAACTCCGATGAATTTTGTTCTTGAGGTGGAGCTCTTTGATGTATGGGGGATTGATTTTATGGGGCCCTTCGTGAGCTCCTACGACCTGAAATACATTCTTGTTGCGGTGGATTATGTCTCCAAATGGGTGGAGGAGATGGCCTTGCCTAACAATGATTGTAGGAGAGTTAATGCCTTTCTAAAAAAGAACATCTTTACTAGATTTGGCACTCCTAGAGCTATTATTAGTGATGGTGGCTCTTATTTCTGCAACAAACCATTTGCTGATCTTCTTGAAAAATATGGTGTGCATCACAGGGTTGCTACTCCATATCATCCTCAGACGAGTGGTCAGTTTGAGGTCTAAAACAGAGAGATAAAAAGCATCTTGGCGAAGACGGTCAATGTGAATCGCACTGACTGGTCCAAAAAGTTGGATGATGCTTTATGGGCATATGGCACGGCGTTCAAAACGCCTATTGGGACTTCACCGTATAAGTTGGTATTTGGGAAGGCATGTCATTTGCCTATTGAGCTTGAGCATAAAGCCCTTTGGGCATTGAAAAAGCTGAATATGGAATGGCATGAAGCAACAAAGCTGAGGTTGTTTCAAATCAACGAGATGGATGAATTTAGGTACAATGCCTATGAAAGTGCAACGTTGTACAAGGAAAAGATGAAATACTATCATGACTCGAAGATCCTAAAAAGGGATTTTAAGCCAAAGGACTTGGTCTTGTTGTACAATTCACGCCTAAAGTTCTTTCCGGGCAAGTTAAAGTCTAGGTGGTCTGGTCCTTTTGAAATCACAAATGTTTCCCCGAATGGAAGCGTCATTGAGGTGAAATCCGAGGATGGCACTCGGACTTTTAAGGTGAATGCACAAAGAGTGAAGCATTACCATTGGTGTATTGATGATGGTAAGGTCGTTGATAGGTATCGTTTGAAATACAGTTCCTGAACTCGAAAATACGGTATCTGATAACGTCCAAATCCACCCTATTAATTAGAATGGGCACGGTCGTATGCAAATATAATTTACCCAACTATGAGTCGGGGTCGAATCCCACAGAGAACAATATGTAGGCGATTAGGAAAAGTAGGAATTTTCACCAACTACGCTAAAGCCAAACGATGGATAATATTTTGGTTTTGTTTGAGAGAAAATTATAACTAATGCAAAAATGTAAACTAACCTAGAAAGCAAGTAAAATGATCAATGGCCACAAGCATGGATACAAGGGAGACTACGCTCAAGTAACGATCCAATGTATTTCATGATTTACAAATAATGGTGAATTTTTATTACTTAGCCTCGGATAATGACTCTAAATTAGCTTCTTCCGAAGACTAACTAGACTACCTAATTGAATATCCCTAAAGCAATTAGGAGCATTAAGAACACCCGAATATGGCTACAAGTGGTGTCGCCTATTCCTAGGTCGATTTCCATTAGATGAGGGTTAACGCCCCAAATTCTTGTTAATTAATCTTTCCCAATCCCGAGTTTGCCTCTTCCAAGTTTAAACCGAAATAAATGGGCAAGTCTTAGGGTTAGCTACTCCCTTAAGAATCATTCAAAATGAGATTAATTAAAGAAACAATAACTCACTTCATTAGGAATAAAATCATTGAACACATAAGCAAAACAAGAGATTCAATCCAAACTTTAATCAAGAATATTTCCATAAACGAAATTAAAGTTTTGAAATGAAATACTACACACATAAATATTCAATACATAGCAAGAGTAGAAGAAATGGGTAAAGAATTTCTCATTGGTGTCTCCAAATCTTCTCTTCCAAGGTGTTGGTGATGAACCCTAGCCTCCAAGAACTTGTGTGTTGTGCCAAAGATAAATGTTTTCTGCCCTAAGCCTCTATTTTATGCCCCATTTTTCAGATTTGCAATTCTGCCCGTTTTTGCAGATCTGGCCCGTTTTTGCAAAACTGTCCAGTTTGGACAGTTTTGCAAAACTGTCCCATTTGGCCTCTTTTTGAGTTAATTTTCACTTGGTTTCTTCCGATCACTTCTAAATCACATAAAACCTGTAAAATAGATGTAAACGATATTAAATGCACTATTTTCTCAAGCAAACATAGCAAAAATATAAGATTAAAGAAGAGATAAGTTGGTAAAATACCAACTTATCAAACCCCCAAACTTAAACTATTGCTTGTCCTCAAGCAATTCAAAACATAAAATCTCTTTCTAAGGAATTGACTCAATAGTGCATCAACATCATACCAAATTAAAAAGTCTACTTTAAGCACAAAAACATGACTTTGATTGGTACCAACAATTAATTCAAAACATATGAATCACCAACTTCTTCTTAAAAACTTCATTTTCTTTTCAAGTGCTCAAACACCAAGTTGATCAAAGTAGCAATCAAGTCATGACACTAAAGCTTCAAAATTTGACTCCTTATCACAAAACAACTTTCTTTTGTTCATTCCTCTCAATTGAAAAATGGAACAAGTTCACAACTTAAATTCTCATGTGCCCTCACACTCAAGAGAGAATCCCACACTTAGAAAATGTAATTCAAAACACAAATGGGATATTTAAATAGAAAGAATTAACTCTCTTCTCTCACAAAGATGTTCAATTGCACAAGTAGTACCATAAGCTTGCCCTTCATGTATTTCTCCACTAATATAGACACACTTGGTTCAAAATCAATTAGGACTTAAAGGGTTGTAATGTAGGCTTTTGGTTAAGGTAGGAGCATAATTTGGAAATAGTGACTCAAAAACCTCCCTAAGCACTACAATTTTCAACAATCAAAGCATACTTCCTTTGAAATTTTTCCACCCGTTTCTTCATTTTTCCTTTCACCACTTAGTCTTCCCATTATTCACACACTAGTTTTTTTTTTTTTTTTTTTTTTTTTTTTTTTTTATTTGCACCGTAACACCGTCGACGGACCGTCGATCGTGTTACGGGCCGTATCTCCAACCGTAACTCAAGTTATTCATTTATAGCACAGGAACCGTAACTCATTCGACGGACCGTCACACGTGTTACGGTCCGTAACACCTCACCGTAACACCACCCAAATTTCCAGAAAGTTTTACATGGAAATCAATGGTGTTACGATGGGTGTTACGGTCCGTAACACACGTTACGGTCCGTAACACCTCACCGTAACGTCATCCAAATTTCCAGAGAGTTTACTTGGAAATTTAATGATGTTACGATGGGTGTTACGGTCCGTAACACACGTTACGGTCCGTAACACTGAACGACAACAACCATTTAACAGTTCAATTTTTTTTTTTTTTTTTTCGAGTAACTCCCACATAACAACTTTTTCCAACCATCACCCCCAAACTTAGGCTTTTCGCCTATGTTTGCACTTTCAACGCACTTAAGGAGGTAGGGTACCAAAAGATGGATCAATGAAGAACAAAAGGTTAAAGCTTGTAACATGGTTGCCAAAGAAAAGGTTAAAGGCTCAAAAGGGGTTGACTAGGGAAAATATGCAAGGGTGGAATATTTAAGGCACAAAAGCGGTTCAAGGAAGGCCTAACATCATTTTTCAAACCAAGTGTAGTCTAGAATTTCGCCTTGAAACTCATTCCGGGCAAGCTCTAGACCACAAATAACGCAAAAGAACTCACAAATAAACCTCATCACACATGGCACATGAAAACTCAAGTAGAATATGTATCCAAGAACCAATTGAAACAAATGAACTCAAAAAGTCACTCATAGCCTAAAGAGACTAATTAGTGAAAGTAAGAGCCAAAAATTAAACCTAAAAGTCACAACAAGAAACCTTACTTCAATCATTTTTTTTTTTTTTTGTTCAAAAATCAAGAGTTCATATGTTAAGGTTTAAATAAGTTGGTACCAAGCAAGCCAAAAATTAGCCAAGGGGTAAAAAATCACATCCCAACACCATTTTTACTCCTAAAGTAACCTAACTAAGAACGAAAATAAAATAACAAAAGTTTTTACTCCTAAACTACCTAATTTAGAACGGAAATAAAATAACAAAAGTGACTAATCCACAACATGCAAAAAGAACGAAATTTTCAAGAATTTGAGCAAGTTCCATTTGTAACGTTTATCCACAGCCACACCAACAGTCACAAAATAAACCCGACAAGGGCACACAATCAAGCATAATCAAAATATAACGTGCTACCACATGCCACCCCCAACTAAAAACATTGCAGTGTCCTCACTGCACAAGCAAAAACTGGACAGTTTTTCAGAACTGGACAGTTTTGCAGAAACTGGACAGTTTTGCAGAAACTGGACAGTTTCTGCAATTTTCAGCAGCTACTGGTTTGGGACTGTCCGAAAATTCCACCTTCTCAAAACAACTCCAAAAATTCTAAAACTTTGCAGATTAGTCAAAAACCATAAACAAAACTATTCTAAAAAATCAAATTTCAAAAATAATTTAAAATTTTTAAAACGATGGGTTGCCTCCCACCAAGCGCTTAAGTTTACGTCGCGGCACGACGGTTACCTGTACCACTTTTCCTTCCATTTGGAAGATATGAATTTGCGCCCCAACTTTGAATCAAGATTATGATGACGCTCATGGGGCGGTGGTAGAAAAACAAAGAGGCCAACTCTCGGATGTCGCATTTTGCACTTTTTGGCCTTTGAGTGAGGAATGCCTTTTTTTCTTCTTGGCATAGCAAACTTCAAAATAAAAACGCTTTCTTCTTCATATCCAAAATTCTCCATTGGCTTGTTTGGTTCAACTTCTATATCATCAACCAAGCACAATGTTGAAAAATGGTTCGAATGTGGTCCAACGCGCTCAAATTTCAAATTTGCATGAATTTTGACATCCTTACCCTTAAATGAACTAGAGTCTTCAAAAACGATTTCATGAACTTTTTTATGCAACTCTAGTATCATTTCTTCAATCTCGGCATCATTCACTATTTTTGGATTTGTTGGTTGGTAATTTATCATTAGCTCTTGAAAATCAATAGTGACCACTTCTTCATTGGAAACCAACTTAACACTACTATCCATGGCCTTTTGATGTTGAGCGTCACATGCCTCAATCTTTGCATTCAATTCGGCCTCCAATTTTTTTATAGCAATTTCAAGTAACTCCACTTCTTGACTTTGCTCAACATGCATTTTTAGCAATTCTTCTATCATCCGTGAAAAGCCATCACGGTGATCCCCATAGAGTTCAAGTTGTTGAGCTTGATTCATTAGCCAATCTTGGCTCACAATATCAACTTTGTCAAGTTTTTCTTCATGGTGAGAATCGTCCAAAGCTTGTAAAAATCCTAACATGGTGAAATCCATGTTTTGGATAGTTTCATCATCTCCATTTTGAACTACTTCCCACCATTTGGCCACAATTTTCCCATATTTTTCATTTCTCCCCATAATGCCACTTAACATTTCCTCAATTTCCTCTTTTCGAGTATTGGAGATTTCTTCTTTATGACTTAGCTCATTTTCTTCAAGTTGAACCACTTCTTCAATTTCACAACTCTTGTTGTGGTCACAAGAATTTCCGGGCTCATCTTGTAAATTTGACATCTCTTCTTCAACTACTTCATTTTGAGGAATAGGCACATCCATGGAAATTGAAAATTTTTCATCCTCAAGTGATTTGTTCATTTCCAAAATGGATTGCCCGGCGAGTTCTCGCTCCTCCTCCCTTTCCCGGTCAAAGTATACTTGGAGCAATTCCATGATACCTTCATATCCGGTACTTTGCCTTTCGTTTGCCATATCATTGTTCCTATCAAACTCAAAAGCACAACTAGTATTTTCATTAGAACAACTTGGGGGAGGGGAAGGAAAATAATTAGGGCAATCACTCCAATGTCCATTTTGACCACCACAACTATTACAAATATTCCCATGATAGGATTGAGACGGTGCACACATCTCTCTCCCGGGAGCATTTTCACAATCTTGCCAAAAGTGAGGTCCTCCACAATATGGACATGGGTCATCAAAGTATGAACAACTACCATCCAACCAATTTTCATTATATGATGCCATTTGTTTTTATTTATTTTTTTAGCAAAAGCAAAAACTGGACAGTTTTTTAGAAACTGGACAGTTTTGCAGAAGCAAAAACTGGATAGTTTCTGCAAAAAAAACTGGACAGTTTTTTTTTTTTTTTTTTTTTTTTTTTTTTTTTTTTTTTTTTTTTTTTTTGAAAGCAAAGAAAGTTTGGACCAAAGCAAGTTAGCTTAAATCCCAAACTAACCTAAATACGCCAAATTGTTCCCCGGCAACGACGCCATTTTTGATAACGTCCAAATCCACCCTATTAATTAGAATGGGCACGGTCGTATGCAAATATAATTTACCCAACTATGAGTCGGGGTCGAATCCCACAGAGAACAATATGTAGGCGATTAGGAAAAGTAGGAATTTTCACCAACTACGCTAAAGCCAAACGATGGATAATATTTTGGTTTTGTTTGAGAGAAAATTATAACTAATGCAAAAATGTAAACTAACCTAGAAAGCAAGTAAAATGATCAATGGCCACAAGCATGGATACAAGGGAGACTACGCTCAAGTAACGATCCAATGTATTTCATGATTTACAAATAATGGTGAATTTTTATTACTTAGCCTCGGATAATGACTCTAAATTAGCTTCTTCCGAAGACTAACTAGACTACCTAATTGAATATCCCTAAAGCAATTAGGAGCATTAAGAACACCCGAATATGGCTACAAGTGGTGTCGCCTATTCCTAGGTCGATTTCCATTAGATGAGGGTTAACGCCCCAAATTCTTGTTAATTAATCTTTCCCAATCCCGAGTTTGCCTCTTCCAAGTTTAAACCGAAATAAATGGGCAAGTCTTAGGGTTAGCTACTCCCTTAAGAATCATTCAAAATGAGATTAATTAAAGAAACAATAACTCACTTCATTAGGAATAAAATCATTGAACACATAAGCAAAACAAGAGATTCAATCCAAACTTTAATCAAGAATATTTCCATAAACGAAATTAAAGTTTTGAAATGAAATACTACACACATAAATATTCAATACATAGCAAGAGTAGAAGAAATGGGTAAAGAATTTCTCATTGGTGTCTCCAAATCTTCTCTTCCAAGGTGTTGGTGATGAACCCTAGCCTCCAAGAACTTGTGTGTTGTGCCAAAGATAAATGTTTTCTGCCCTAAGCCTCTATTTTATGCCCCATTTTTCAGATTTGCAATTCTGCCCGTTTTTGCAGATCTGGCCCGTTTTTGCAAAACTGTCCAGTTTGGACAGTTTTGCAAAACTGTCCCATTTGGCCTCTTTTTGAGTTAATTTTCACTTGGTTTCTTCCGATCACTTCTAAATCACATAAAACCTGTAAAATAGATGTAAACGATATTAAATGCACTATTTTCTCAAGCAAACATAGCAAAAATATAAGATTAAAGAAGAGATAAGTTGGTAAAATACCAACTTATCAGTATCACGTCGAGCTGTGATGTTAAACCAAGCGCTGTGTGGGAGGCAACCCACATTTACCGCTTTGTAAGTAGTTTAAATTTTGAATTTCCTTTGTTTTCGTTTGTGTTTTTGATGTGCTAATGTGGTAGGATTTTGAGAACTGAAGAGGCCAAATAACTGCTAAGTTTTTCTCAGACGAGACGCTCCACGTTACGGCCCGTACCTCAAGTTACAGTTCATATCATGGAGCGTAACAAGCGAAAAGAAAATCAGAAATCACTGAAGGATGGAGGAAGAGTGTTACGGTCTGAGTTACGGACCGTCGTACATGTTACGGACCGTAACACATGATCGTAACTTTGACAAAAATCTAGGCATTCACTGAAATTTTGCACCCGTTACGCTATGTAATACGGACCGTAACACGAGTTACGGTCCATCGGCTGTAGTGCCAGGTCGTTAATGAAAATGGAAAATGGTGTCGTTTGGTTGACCGTAGCACGATATACGTCTCGTATCTCATATTACGGTCCGTAACATGGAACGTAACGGTCGGGCATGTTTAAATACATTACCCGACGATTACAAATTTCAAAAATCAACCGGTGCTTTCAAACGTTTTAACTCCCTCTCCCTCATAACTTTCCTCTTCTTTTCTTTATCTCCCCCTCTCTTCATCTCCCACTCTCCCTCTTATTTCTTCCACCAAAGTTGCTATTTCTTGTTCAAAATCCCTGCTATACATTTCGAGTTTCATCCAATCCTCGCCAACGATCAGGTATCACCATGTTTTGACTCTCTTTCTTCTTTTATCGACACTATTGCTATGATCTTTCATGAGTAAATTCGTATGCTATGCTGTGAAATTAGTGTGTTGATTGTGTTGAATGAGTTTAAATCCCCATTGAATAATTGCGCGGGATTTAACAATGGTTGGGGGTTAAGATTGGTATGTTTGCTGTTTTAGAAACTCGTGGGCACAAGCACATTGTTTCCCACTGAGTCGGAGGGCATTCCGATTGAAGGTTTCCTTCGTGAAATTCCTAAATTGATTTGCCCACCAACTGTTCGATAAAAGGTTCCAATAAAAACTTTGGTAAAATCGTGTGAAGTCTGAGTCACCCGAGGTATGTGAGGGAATAAAATGATGTTTTACACCATACCCAAGGAGTATAAAGTCAAAAATCTTGGCCTCGTGCTAAGATGAGATAATTTGGTCGAGTATTGCTTCTGTTGACTGTTTGCCCGTCATGCAGTGTTCCGGGCCGTAACGTGTGTTACGGACCGTAACATCCATCGTAACACCGATGATTTCCATGAAAAATTTCTGGAAATTTGGGTGATGTTACGGTGAGGTGTTACGGACCGTAACACATGTGACGGTCCGTAACATAGTACCGTAACACTTATGATTTCCAGAAAAACTTTCTGGAAATTTTGGTTACGTTACGATTCAATGTTACGGACCGTAATGCGTATGATGGTCCGTCGAATGTGTTACGTTTCCTGTGTTAGAAATGAGCAAATTGAGTTACGGTTGGAGATACGGCCCGTAACACCACCGACGGTCCGTCGACTGTGTTACGGTGCCTGAGCTAATTGAAGTCCTTAAATTGTATAATTGAACAGCTTCTCGTATATCATATCTAACTTTGCCTTCCACAGGTATGGGTAACCCAAAGTAAGGAAAAAAGGTTTCACCCAAGGTTGCAGGCAAAGGAAAGGGTCGTGCTGCAAGCAAAGTCACCTCACGGTTGCGCGATGAGGATCACAGCAAGGCCACAAGAGTTACAAAAAAGCCTGCTGCATCTACCAGGCCAGCCACACCATCCAAAAGTTCCTCCTGGTCTGATGCAGAGAGTTCGTCTGGTTTTTCGAGCCATAGTGAACCCAGGCGGGCTGTCACACCAACACACCGACCTCAACCACCCATTAGATAGCCTACTGCGGAGGAGCGCGAAAACGAGCGCGAGCAGGAAAGGAGAGAAACTGACCTTCGGATGAGGGCTATGTATGAACAGGACATCCGATTTTCTGTGGAGGGATCTGAAGACTTGTACAACAAAGGGTGTGAGCTGGCGAAGAATGAGGGGCAGGACCCAAAGCGGAGTTTTTTCGAGGCGAGGAACGTCAGCTTCGATGGTCTCGATAGATATCCAGGCATTCGTGACAGTATCCGCTTTAATAGGTTAGAGTTTTTGAAAAACTCTGTGGGGTCCTACATCCCGGCTCTTGTTCGGGAATTCTACGCTTCTTATGGGGCTGCTGTATTCAAAGCACAGAAAAAGGGGCAGCGAGCAACTCAAGTGCCGGCCATGAATGAGGTCGTCGTGCGGATGAAGAAGATTGATGTTTCTCCGACGACCATCAATAAAATACTATTTGGGGAGGATTATGTTGAGCCTACAGCGGCGGAAGAAGGGGAGTTTGTCTACAAAATTGAACAGAAAGATACAATCTCCGTCAGAAAATGGGTGGCCTCAGTGATTGCACGGTCGGCAGATCCCGAATGGGCAATAGTGCCAAATTTGACAACCGCTACACGAATTTGGAAAAACACCCTCACTCCAGAGGCAAAGTTTTGATGGCAGATTATTCTGTTCCGCATCCGTCCTACCCAGTCAGATAATTATTTGACTCCGGATAGGGCTGTTCTTGTGGCTGCCCTTATGTCGCGGTATAGGATCAACTTTGGAAGACTGGTAGCAGTAGATCTCTGGGAGAGAGCCACCCAACCAGCCACTTCCCTCATTCATCCATGTTTGCTGACTCTCTTATGCTTGCGCGTGGCACCAGAACCCTTCCCCCTTATCAATTACAGTGCGATCGTTAGGAGTATCTACGACATCACAAAGGGGAGAGATGATATGTTGAGCCAGGGTTCAATGCCATCTGCCTCGTCTTCTGATGTGCCAGAGGGGCCAACGGGATCAAATGTTTTACCCTTGGCTATCATGGGTGCTGACAAAACTGCCGCGGGTCAGCCCACAGATTTTGAGGCTCCACCTGCTGATTATGCTACACAGCCCATGCTAGCTCTAGCCGCACCTACTTCGAGTGGTCCTACCTCTTCCACTGGAGCGAGCCCAGCACCGGCTCAGCCCATACCGGGAGTCCCACCCGAGCTTGCAAGAAAAATGATGTTCAACCAGGAGAATTTTGGGGCAGTGGTCCTGCAAGCAGATCGCACAGATAGGCAGGTCAAACAGCTCATGACTAAGCTGAAATTGTACACTAAAAGAGTTGTTGATGCAGCGTTGCGGCCAATAAAAGAACAGATGGCTGTTGACCACCTACGGATCCACTCTCGGATAGATGGTATTGAGAGCATAATGACGGATCTGACTAGGACACACCCTGTTATGGAGTTGGGCACAATTCCGAGTGAGTTGCGGTCTGTCAAGGATGATGTGCAGAAATTGAAGGCATAGGAAGTGGCTGTTGTGACGGACCAGCTTCCGAAAGTACACACAGAGTTGGTACAGAGCTTATACTAGCCGGCTCAGAGTCTACTTGGGGATATTGAGATCGAGGACACGGTTGAGGAGGAGCACGACGAGGAGTTAGAAGAGGATACCCACTCTTTGGCCAAAGGGAAGCGCAGGAGAGCCACGTCAGATGATGAAAACCTCGAGCCCATCCTCCAGAGTCTTGATCCATTTGCTTCTTTACGCCCACAGAATGAGGAGGAGGAGCGGCGCACTTTGAAGAAGCTCCGACATGAGTCTCGGCTGGGTTTTGACACCACTGGAGCTACTTATAGCTCAGCCCATCCCATTGAGCCGGCTCCCCATACTTCTTCCCCACCCTCTGCGACTGGGACTTCTAGTGTTGGCCAGCCTGACACCACCATTGCTCCGCCTTATGATGCTGCTGCAGATCCGAGCGCCTAGTGCGCTCCAGGGAGGCCCTCCGTTCTTTTGATGCATTATATAGATGCCTTGAGGGTAATGCATGTTTCTAAGTTGGGGGTGTGGGTAATTGCTGTTTTTATTGGTATTGCTTTGGTATATTGGATATTATTTGTTATGGTTTTTGTTTTTGTGGGTATTTTATCCCAAATTGTGATAGTAAGTATGTGTTTAGGACAATTGTTATTGCTTTTGTTTTTGTTGGTATTGTTTTTATTATTAAGTATGTGTTAGGACCTTCTTCGACTGTTCTTTGCCATGTGTTCTATTCCCGAAGAATGTTATTTTTATGTTAAACCTGGCATGTTTAGGATGTTTAATTAAGAGTAAAGTAATGATGACTTAAGTGGTGGTGGTCCGTGTTTTTAGCATATATAAAAGTGATTTTTACAAGTCAATGATATCCCTCCGAAAAATAATTTGTGATGTACAACAAGAATTGGTTGTTGATATTGACATGTATAGTTCTTTTAATGACATTGCATATAAAGGGTGTCCATGTATGTGAAATCTTCAAACGGAAGTGAAGTCAGAATATTTAAACAATCCTTATGCCATTGTGTTGTGAGTTCTTAGTTTCTATTTGTGTATGATGCGTGTAATCTAGAACTTGCTCGGTTGGTCGTGCGTGAATTCTAAGGAGAGTTTGATTGTGAAGTGATCCTAGGCTTTCTTTCTATTGACTCAAAGCCTGTTTATCTTAAATGAGCCTAGCTCGTAAAAAAATGATCCCTAGTCTCCCATTTTGAGCCTATAGACTTTTTCTTTGATTAGCCGTGAACTAACCTCCTTCCCTTCTGTGAATAAACCCATTTGGTACCAAGTCCCTTCTTGACATTGAAAAATGACAAATGTGGCTAAAAGCCTAAGTTGGGGGTGATAAGTGAAAAATGCAGAAAATGAGGCTAAAAGCCTAAGTTGGGGGTGATAAGTGAAAGATGCGGAAAGTAAGGGCAAAGGCCTATTGGAGGTGATCGTGAGTATTGCGGGGCATGATTCAGTGTGGATATATATATATATATATATATATATATATATATATATATATATATATATATATATATTAAAAAAAGCGACAAAGAGGGTGAGTCACCACTATCCAAATATTCGTCCTACCCGTCCCTAAGCCAACGTTACAAGCCTAAAAAGTCCTAATGTGATCACAATCAAACTGTTCAAAGTTGAAGGCATGGAAAATAAAGGCAAGCCTATGGTATGTGCACGCATGGTATGCAAATTTCTTTGTGAGTGTGAGTGTCCTTCTGTCTCTTTAGTCTTCTGTCCCATTTATTTTGTAAATGTGTGTTGGGACATTCTTTGGTCTATGTGAGGGCGTAAGGATTGGAGATTGCAAAGTAACTGGTTTTCCAGAAGTTGAAATTCATGTGCATAGAGACTCCCATACTATGATTGTGTCATTAATTGAGGTTGCATAGTGAATTGCAATTTTTCTGAAATGTGCGTCTTGTGTCACAAATAGGAGATGGATAAGAGCCTAAATATTTTTCTTAGATTGAAGAGTCCGTGCTAGAAACACATGCCAAAACCACCGTAGTCATTCTTATTTTTCTAGATGTCGTGTGTTAGTAGTGAGTCTTATTGTAGTTGCTTAAGGACAAGCAAAAGCTTAAGTTGGGGGTGTTGATGTGCCGTGAATTTTGGCACATTTTATGCCTTAGTAACTAGAAGTGTTGCTTGTTTTTTAGTGTTTTTACATCGTTTCTTATGTTATTTTTGTGTTTTATAGGGTTGGTTGTATAAGGATCGGAAATGATATGAAATGCTGAAAAAACGGATAAATTGGAGCTAAATGACGGTCCGTAACTTGAGTTACGGACCGTAACGTGATCCGTACCAGAGAGGATACGTGCCGCTATGAAGGACGGTCCGTAACTCATGTTACGGGCCGTAACGTGTACCGTAAGCTGAGGAAAATTTTCAGAAAGTTGCCAAGTAGTGTCACAGGTTACGCCCCTGAAGGACGGTCCGTAACTTAGGTTACGGGGCGTAACGTCGTGGTGTAATGCATTGATCACTGAAGACTGAGGCCATGATCCGCTGGGAGATACGGACCGTAACCTGAGTTACGGTCCGTCGTATAGTGGCCGTGATATTATGCTGACAAAAGGACGAACCGAAGGACGGACCGTAACCTGTGTTACGGTCCGTAACGATGCCGCGTAAGGGTGTTTTTGTCCAGAAACATGGCGCGATTTTTGGCCTTATAAATACTTAAAGTAGGGTTTTAAATTCATTATTCTGATTTCTCTTGGGAGCATTAACTTTAGGTCTTTAATATTAGAAGTGGTTGGAGCATTTAAAGCAACAACTTCACTTTCATTCCATATTGTATTCGCATCGTAAGTATATTATGTTAACTTTTAAGCTTTCTTTGTTAGCAAAAATTATGAGTAGCTAATTTTAATGCTAAGGTTGTGGATCCCATGATGGATATTATGTGAATGGGTTTTTACTATTGATATATGCATAATGGTTGTTATTATTTATTTCTTTGTGCGTTAGTGTTGGGTAATGATTGCAAGCATTAGCCTAAGCCATTATATTAACTTTTCTTGGGAAAAAGAGCCAATATTGGTAAGATTGAATAACAATGACTCGAGGCGTTAACCCTCGTTTAATAGACTAACTTAGGAATAAGAACAAGTCTAAATTGGCATTATTGGTCGCTCTTCGATTGCAACTCTTTTATATTCGGAAGAATCATAAAGAGGGAATACGGCTTAACTGTTGGGAAACATTAGGAAGTCCTTAAGAGATCAAGTGCATATTCATAGAACAACCATTAGAAATGTATCACATTGAAACCTGAAGCATAATATCTAATCAAGTTGGGGAACGCAACCTTAGTCTTTATCTCGCATTAAACACAATTCCAATCAAAATATTCAATTACATGATTCAACAAATATTTCAAACTATCAGGAATAGAATTAAAGTCTTTAAAGACTAGTATCACATACGATTAGTATCTTTTTCTCTCCATATTCCCTGTGGGATTCGACCCCAACCTTGTTTGGGTTACTATATTTGACAACGTCCGTTTTACGCCATTAATAGGTGTAATTTGAGCGTATCAAATTTTGGCGCCGCTGCCGGGGAATACAGTTTAGAAATTACTGATTGTTGTGTACTCTTCTTTAAAACTTTTTCTATTCCATCACACCTCGTTTGCTGTTGTGGTGAACCAGGTGAACATGGCAGGAAGACCGAATCGGAATCAAGGAAACCAAGGTGGACTCCAAGTGAACCCACCTGCACCAGAAGAGGATGAAGATGAAAATATAGTTGCGGAATTCATCAATGAAGCTGATTATGCTTCTGCTGTGGTTCCTCCTAGAACCGAAAATGCTATTTTTAAAATTGATAGTTCTATCTATCAGCTGCTGAAGCTTGAAGGTTATTTCTGAAATTCTTCGGAGGATTGTCCACTTCGGCATTTGAAGAACTTCTTGCATGTATGTTCTCAACAATCCCAAGGTGTTGTTTCTGCTGATGCACTGCGGTTACGGGTCTTCAAATATTCCTTGGCTGACCAAGCAAGGGAATGGTATGAAAAGCTTCCTAGCAATTCTATCCATACCTGGAGCGAGCTGGCCAACACATTTCTGAAGAAGTGGTTCCCACCGAGCAAAAAGGCTGAACTTCGAGATAAGATCTTTGAGTTCAAACAGCTCCTGGGGTACTTACCTTCCCACCTCGGTAAGCGACCCCTTATCCCAATAATGAACTAATACATAAATTGAAGAAGTTAAGTAGCGGAAATCAATAAATACGTAAGCCTCACTATATATGTAGATAGGTAGTAGTAAAGTGTGTGGAAGACAGTAAATAACCCCAGGGTCTAATCTGAATAATACAAGAGCATCTAGGGAGAATAATACAAACTGGAAGTACTAATACATGATATCTATGTCTCTGGAATAAAAGTAAGACATGTAATAGGAAAGTCTTCAAGGTCAGCGGACGCCATGCTCACCCTGGAAACTCGAGTGGAAGCTGAAGAGTCACTCAACCACGGGTCAGAGAAGTAGATTCGACCTAGTACTCTGCATTCATAAAATAACGTAGCAAGTGCAGGTCAATACAAACAACAGTATCGGTAGGCATCATCGGCCGACTAAGTATAGTTAACACAATTCAGAAGATAAAGCAGATAAACAAGGAATCTAGCAATTATAAGACAATATAATCACAACCAGATATCCATCATCGCCTACGTAAAGCATCTAAACCCAAATCTGTCAGTCTGAATGTATCCGATCCAATCCAATTACCATAATAGAATCATCATGATCCATCATCATAACAGAGTTATAACAATCCAATCATCACAACATCTTAATCAAGTCATAATGCAATGCAGTGCAATAATGGTATGAATGCGATGCCATGCCATGCAAATGAGGTGTACACATGTAGTCCAGACAGAAATATGGATGTCTCGGTAGCACAACAGACAGACGGGACCCTAGCTAATTGCTCACAGGGGGAGTCTTACCGACACCACCTTGGGGGACTCGCGGAGTCCATACACTAACAACGATTACCGAATAACATCGAAATCGGCCATGCAACAGCGATGCCGGAATAGCTCATTGGACATCGGCCATCTCACAGTCACTCAAGTAAAAGAGTCTGTCAAATATCAGTTTTACACAATTAACGCTTCCGAAATTGAACCTCGGACATCGGCCTTCTCACAATCACTTAAGTAAAATAGTTCATCAAAATAGCAATTCCATATAATCAACGATTCCGGAATGGATCTTCGAACATCGGCCTTTTTACAATCACTCAAGTAAAAGAGTTAATCAAATATCAGTTTCGCTCAATCAACGATACCGGATCATCACCGGGTATCGACCATGCATGAATATGAGAGAATGTGTGCAATGCATATGTAAATCAATCAAGTTCAATATCACAAGTACCATAACATAACCGGGTACGCCAACAAGTATCACATCACAATACCAACAGTGGGTATGCCAACATATATCAATAAGTCAAGTACCAATAGTGGGTATGCCAACAATATAACTAACTACAAATACCAACCACGAGTTTGTCAATTCTATCCAAATCAAGACGACAAGACAGAAGTCGATAATTACCAACTACACATGGCATCAAGCTGGCACAATTGAACAATCAAGCATGCATAATGGGGTGGCTAGTCCCAACACACATCAGGTCCCAACCTAAGGCAATATCCATCCCAACTTCATACCCGAAGGTTCACATGTTGTCTCCGACCTTATAATCTAAATATGTGATTCACTATACGAAGTCTCATTAAAGGTAAACCATAACCTACCTGGACTGCCGAATCGCAACACCAACAAGTCACTCTTTTGCCTTGCCCTTCCTCTGAAGCTCAGAAACAAAGTAGTCTAAGCATAATCGAATTCTATATTAGAAATCATGAAGAATGATACTAATATTGCTATGATATAAACTAGGTCCATTTTAACTCTAGAAATTGGAGAAATGGGCCCACAAGGGTAAAACGAGAAATTCACGGGCAAAATACCAAATTAAGTACTAGGAAATCATAATCCCACCATATTGCTGATTTAGCTCAATAATTAGCCTAGATTCTGATTTCATGCAAAACCCCCAAATTGGGTATAAACCCTAAATCTCCAAATCCGAAATTCAACGTTAAAAGTGAAAGATCTATGATTAATGAGCCTAGATTAGTCAATATCTAACAAAACATCACCAATTTATTCATTAGTAATCCTAGGAGCAATGTTCTTCCAAACCCTCTTTCAACTCTTACCACCTTAGGTTCATTAAGGGAGAAAGGGGAATCTTAACATGATTATGGTTTTAAAGGAAGAATGAAGAAGTGAGTAGGAATTACCACCAAGATTTTCCTCCAAATATCCTTAAGAGCAGTTTCTTCAAACTCAATTATCGAAATAGGGTAAAATGAGGGTCTAGGGCTTTTTAACACTTTATCAATATTATTAACAGGCTGTCACCCACCGAAGCGGTACCTGGGCCGCCCCAGCAGCTCTGCCCCAGCGACCACCTGGCTGCTTCAGCGGTAATACGAAGAGTCATATACCTCTCCAACGGCAGGGCTACCGCTCCAGCGGTGCCGCTGCTGCGATGCTAGTGCTGCTAAAGTGGGCTTCAGACACCAGAAACTTAATCCAAGATTTCCTTTTAATCCGATTTTCTGACTAATTCCCGAGGCCATCTGCTCATATACCAGACTCATAGTCTCACATAAAAACGCGCTATGAACGCACCTGTGGCCTCGAAATACCTAACGGAGGTCTCGTTAACCGAGTCAACCCCCGATGCCTTAATCCCAAATTTCCATCCCAAGTCCCGAAATGCACCCAAGTGCATTGGGAACCGAACCAAACACACACACAAGTTCTAAACAAACATTCGAACCTCTCGGAATTGACGGAATTCCAAAAAAGGTTTGTTCGCCCAAAAGTCAATGTTGGGTCAACTATTTTTCACTTTAAGCCTATATTTTCACCAAAGTTGCTCGAATTTGGTCTAGGCACCCCGGGAAACATATTAGTGGTTCCCTGGGGTCAAAAGCGAGCTAATCAATGCTCGGGAACGGGCGAAAACGCCGAAAGAACTATAACGACCAAACGAGTCGTTACAATTGGCCTTACCGGGGTGGTACAGAATAAAGATGTCATTACTCCTTCAGGAGCTCCATCCATCGGCACTGCCTAGAATTAAGATCTCCCTAGGTAAACACATGCTGAAGGCTACGGTGATCGGTAAAAGCCTCACAATGAACACCGTACAAGTAGTGCCTCAAAAGTTTCAAGGCAAAGACTACAGCCAACAACTCCAAATCATGGGTAGGGTAATGTTTCTTGTGAACCTTTAACTGACGGGAAGCATAAGCTATCACTCCACCCTCCTGCATCAACAACGCCCCCAAACCCATACGGGAAGCATCACAATAGACTGCGTAATCCTTACCTTCTATCAGTAAGACTAGGATCGAGGCTGTAGTCAAAAGAAGCTTGAGCTTTTGAAAGATCTCCTCACAATCATCTGTCCACTGGAAGGGAACATCCTTTTGAGTCAATCTAGTCAAGGATGCAGCAATGGCAGCAAAACCCTTCACAAAGCGACGGTAATAACTGGCCAAACTGTCACGACCCAGCTAGGGGCCGTGACGGGTACCCGGGGCTAACCACCAAGCACCACTCGTTCTACTACTCATCATACTTATTTAACATTCTTTTATCAAATTCGTACTCAAAGCATAAGAAAATCATTTCTCTTCTGAGAACATAAGTACTTTTATATACATATGCCTCTCGGCTATCAAAATAATAATGTACACATATATACGCATAAAAAGAAGTGACCTTGTGAGACTATATAACCCACACTGCGTATCTACGAGCCTCTACTGGAGTGCTAGACATAAGGACGGGACAAGACCCCGTCATGCCCAAAATATACATGTACACAAAAGAATAATGATAAGCACCTCCGAACAATGGAGTGCTCTCAAATCAGCCACTAGCTCCTATGAGTCTGGATCAGGATCACCTCCCTGTCTACCTGTGGGCATGAACACAGCGTCCAAAGAAAACGGACGTCAGTACGAATATTGTACTGAGTATGAGAGGCATAAATAGTAATGATACATCAATGAGATAAAGGAAGCATCAACAAGGAGCAACTGTATATGACTGTAACTTATAGAAGAAATAGCACATACTGACTCACTCATAATCATCATCATCTCATGTATGCAATAATGTATAAGTTGCCCGTCCATATAGGTACGGTGTGTAAGCTGCCCATCCATATAGGTACGGTGTGTAAGATGCCCGTCCATATAGGTACGGTGTGTAAGATGCCCGTCCATATAGGTACGGTGTATAAGCCTGCGTCCAGGCCTCCCGCGTCCGGGGCATAAGCTACCCATTATAGTAGTGTGTCTGCCCGCCTTAGCGTGTCTGCCCGGCCATATAGGCACGGTGTAACATCATCATCATGTGCATATCATAGGCCTATCATACTATTATCATAATGCATGCATAATAGCTCAAGGGTAGTTATACTTTATCAAGGTGACATAAGGTCGTGAACCCTCGATTCCATTATGGACACTTATAAGAATGTTGCCTCACCTTGAAGGAAATAGTATATAAGGTGAATGGATACAATTAATGACATCATTAGCCTTATGATATTCTGCCTCACCTTGAAAGAAATAATGTATGAGGTGAGTGTATACAACGTACGGCATCGTTAGCATTATAGGAATATCATATCATGAACTCTAGAATCTTTATACTTAACTCATCATCATCCTCATCGAACTCGTAACACATCTCTTAATACATTTTGCTATTCATGATCATAGACTCTTGGCTTTCCGAGATATAAAGAACTCATAGAGAATGAGGAAAATCATACCATAGGATTCATGCCATAGAAAGAAAGGACTAGCCTCACATACCTTTGGTGTTTAACTAATATATCACTTGGTTGTTCTCTTTCGATGCCCACGTCTCTACCTTCAAGAGAATTCACATTAACATTAGCTAATTGACTTCTTAAATGTGCTTACTAGACCTAAAGAAAGTTGGGCAGTATTTCCTTTATTTATGCAACTTTTCCCATATTATCTATCAACTCCCAAACAACCATAACAACATTCATAAAATAATAGCAACAATCATCATTCGTCTACTCTATCCGCATTTCACAATTTCTCTTCATTTTCTCCATAATCATGGTCATAGCTCATCATCGCATTTTCTCACATATAATACTTATTCCACATTCTAAATGTCATTCATAACGTATTTACAATCACAACATACCAATATTCATAATCCAATCCAACTACTATTTCACGATGACATTATTCACTTATTTATAATCCATTTTTCTATATCTTTCTACAATTCAAGTGTTTCAACTTCTCGGTACCTTAAACATTATGCAAATATCATAAACTTACCTTAGGTATTGTAGGAACAAGCCTTGAGTAGCAATACTCTTCTTGCACCAAAAACCCTAACTCACTTCCTTTGAAATTTCTTGGCTTAGATGACTTTGATGGGTTTCATACTCTTGATTCTTGTTGGTTTGATTAAGTTGATCATCAATTTCCTTTGAATTCTTGTGGATGAAATGTATGGAACTTTATAAAGGTCTTGAGAGATGAATAAAGAATGTGGGAAATGAAATAAATGAAGTGGGAACATCATTATATAACCAGAAACTATTCAGCTCATCGGGACTTCCACGGACACTTTCACGGTCCGTGGAATATTGTATGGTCCGTGGAACAAGTCGTGGTTCACCACAAGAGGACCATCATATCTTCTGGGTTTTCCATGGACCAGTATGCGGTCCGTGGAAAGTTTTACGGACCATGAAACATGGTCGTGGAACTCACAGTTCCTTCTGAAGTTGTTCTCGTCGTTTCATTCAGTCAAAGGGTCATAACTCTTGATCCCGATATCGTGTCAGGGCCCACAACCTATGGTTGGACAGCTCTTTCAATTATCTACAACTTTCATTCTTAGTGATTTTCCAAATTCCAAAATTATAATAGCGGTTTGGCCCCTCCAAGTCAGATCATCCGAAAATGTTTCCTTAAATCGTCCTTTTGGATGGCTTATGCCCATATTTGTCTTATATAGCTCTTCATTAATGATCTAAACATCCCTATAACTCGTCCTCAAAGCTTTACCAAACAATCCTTAACACAAAATTTTACGGAACATTTCCTAAACCTCACTTATACTTCACTTGTCCTTATCAATTCTTATCTCATCAATTCATATAACTTCAAGATCTTAACGTATGCATTCTAAAACCACTAATTATCCGTCTTATAATCTTAAGAACTTCCTATTATCCTTAAGCTCGCGTTGGTTCATTCACTATGCGGCGACATGAAATTTTCAAGGTGTAACATTCTTTCCCCCTTTTGGAACATTCGTCCTCGAATGTTTAATGCTCGGGAATTCTACAAAAATTTCGCCAGAGTTTCCCCTGTAATATGGCACTACCGTCCTATCACATCAACCCATAATAACATTGCCTCACAGTGCTATAATACAAAATCAATATATTTATGGCCACACACGACCAAAAGCATGAAAAGTAAGCATACATACCTCATAACGATGGTGTTTCATCTTGAATATCTTCAGGGGGTTGGAATAAGCGCGGGTACTTGGACTTCATACTCTCCTCTGCTTCCCACGTCATTTCTTCTCGGTTGTTGTTTCGCCACAACACTTTGACTGAAGCTACCTCCTTATTTCGAAGTCTTCGTACTTGCCTGTCTAAGATGGAAATAGGCACTTCTTCATATGCTAGCTTTTCTGTCACTTGCACATCATCTATTGGAACAATTTTTGTGGGATCTACGACACACTTGCGGAGCATTGAGACATGGAAGACTGGATACACTGATTCAAGCTCTAAAGGTAAGTCCAACTCGTAGGCTACTTGACCCACCTTGCGGATAATTTTATAAGGTCCAATGTATCGAGGGCTTAACCTTCCTTTCTTGCCAAATCTCATCACCCCTTTCATTGGTGACACTTTCAAAAATACCCAATCATCAACCTGAAATTCCAAATCTCGCCGACGGTTGTCTGCATAAGATTTTTGGCGACTTTGGGCTGTCAACAATCGATATCGGATTACCTTGAATTTTTCTACCGCTTGCTGAATCAATTCAGGGCCTATTAACTGTACTTCTCCTGTTTCAAACCATCCAATTGGAGACCTGCACTTCATTCCATTTAAAGCTTCATACGGAGCCATTTGAATACTGGAATGATAGCTATTGTTGTATGAAAACTCAATAAGGGGTAGGTGATCATCCCAACTACCACAGAAATCTATCACACATGCTCGTAGCATATCTTCCAAAGTCTGAATAGTACGTTCGGCTTGTCCATCGGTCTGCGAATGAAACGCCGTGCTAAGCTTCACTTGGGTACCTAGACCTTCTTGGAAAGACTTCCAGAACTTGGCTGTAAACTGTGCTCCTCTGTCTGTGATAATGGATAATGGAATACCATGGAGTCGCACAATTTCTTTGAGACACAACCTTGCATAGTCTTCCGCTGAGTATGTGGTTTTGACTGGAAGAAAATGAGTTGCTTTTGTTAATCTGTCCACAATCACCCATATAGAATCATATTTGCCTCGAGAACGAGGTAACCCCACAATAAAATCCATGTTGATCACTTCCCATTTCCAAGTAGGAATTTTCATTGCTTGTAATAATCCTCCTGGCTTTTGATGCTCGATCTTTACTTGTTGGCAACTTGGACATTGGACTACAAATTCCACTATGTCTCTCTTCATGACGTCCCACCAGTATATCATCTTGAGATCGTGATACATCTTTGTTGCACCTGGGTGAATAGAATACCGAGAGTAATGGGCTTCTTCTAGAATTCGTCGGCGCAATTCTGCCACATTCGACACATATAGCCTGCCTCGGTATCTGAGAATTCCATCTATGGAAACATCAAATGGGGACTTCTCATTTTCGTGAGATACATCTCTATAATGGCTCAACTGAGGATCTTCATACTGATGCTCTTTCACTTCTATATTCAGAGATGAAACTGTGGGATCATTAATACCAATCCCTGCACTACCCGAATCAATTACACGCACTCCAAGATTAGCTAGCTGGTGAAGCTCATGAGTCATTTCTTTCTTTTTCGGTGGAACTTCACATAGGCTACCCATGGATCGGCGGCTAAGCGCATCGGCTACTACATTTGCGTTTCTAGGATGGTACAAAATGTTCACATCATAATCTTTTAATAATTCTAACCACTGCCTCTGTTGCAGATTCAACTCCTTTTGTTTGAAGATGTACTGAAGACTCTTGTGATATGTATAAATATCAACATGCATGTCATACAAGTAATGTCTCCACATTTTTAATGCATGAATGACTGCAGCTAATTCGAGATCATGAGTAGGGTAGTTCCTTTCATGTTTCCGTAGCTGTCTCAAAGCATAAGCAATAACTCTACCATGCTGCATCAATACACACCCTAACCCAACGCCGGAAGTATCACAATACACCACATAACCATCTGGCCCCTCTGGAAGTGTTAGGACCGGAACTGAAGTTAATCTGTCCTTCAACTCTTGGAAGTTGCGTTCACAAGCATCATTCCATTGAAATTTAACTGACTTCTGGGTTAGCTTCGTCAACGGGGCGAAAATATATGAGAAGCCCTCTACGAATCTTCTATAATAGCCTGCTAATCCTAGAAAACTACGAACTTCTGTAGGCGTCGTAGGTCTTGGCCAAGTCTTCACAGCTTCAATTTTCTGAGTGTCGACTCGAATGCCATCACCTGAAATAACGTGGCCCAGAAATGTTACAGAATTCAGCCAAAACTCGTATTTTGAAAATTTTGCATATAATTCTCGGGCTCGAAGAATCCCAAGAACAATGATCTGCATGTTCTGATTCTGTACGGGAGTACACCAGAATATCATCGATGAATACTATCACGAATAAGTCCAAGAGTGGCATGAATACATTATTCATCAAATTCATGAACACTGCCGGAGCATTAGTCAACCCAAACGACATTACCCGAAACTCATAATGGCCATATCTCGTTCTGAAAGCTGTTTTAGGAATATCTTCTTCTTCAAATCGCACTTGATGATAACCCGACCACAAGTCTATTTTAGAAAACCATTTGGCACACTGTAGTTAATCAAATAAATCATCAATCCTTGGGAGAGGATATTTTTTCTTTATCGTTACCTTGTTCAACTGCCTATAGTCGACGCACATTCGTAGGGAGCTAACTTTCTTTCTTACAAATAGAACAGGTGCTCCCCACGGTGATGAACTGGGTCTAATAAACCCCTTCTCAAGCAAATCTTTCAGTTGTGCCTTTAACTCTTTTACTTCTGCCGGAGCCATTCGATACGGAGGAATATAAATAGGCTTAGTGTCCGGCAGCACATCAATGGCGAAATTAATTTCCCTTTCTGGAGGAAGGCCTGGAAGTTCATCAGGAAATACATCCGGAAATTCATTCACTACCGGAACGAATTGAAATGTTGGCGACTTTGCTTCGGTGTCATGTACTCGAACTAGATGATAAATATAACCCTTAGCTATCATCTTTCTTGCCTTAGGGTAAGAAATAAACCTACCCTTTGGAGACGCTGTATTACCCTTCCATTCGAGCACGGGCTCTCCCGGAAATTGAAATCGAACCACTTTCATCTGGCAATCAACGCTAGCATAATACGATGCCAACCAATCCATACCCATAATCACATCGAAATCTAACATTTCCAGCTCAATTAAATCATCTTGGGTCTGGCGATCACATATCACAACTACATAATTTTTATACACTTGTCTAGCTATCACGGGATCACCAACCGGAGTAGATACCTCAAAAGGCTTAATTGGCTCGGGTTTCACCCCAATACGACCAGCAACATACGGAGTAATATAAGAGAATGTAGAACCCGGATCTATCAATGCATACACATCATGGGTAAATATAGATAATGTACCTGTAAGCACATCCGAGGAGGACTTAAGATCCTGTCATCCGGCTAAAGCATATACACGGGGCTGAGTGGCACCTGAAGTAGATGCTCCCCCTCGGCCTATACCTCGACCTGCTGGAACCTAAGAAGTCTGGCCTATCGGGCGCACTGAAGATGAACCAACCACTGATCCTGTGGGCTGACCTCCAACTCTACCACTCATCGACGGGCAATCCCGCATCATATGACTAACCTGGCCACAGGCATAGCAAGCATCCGAACCGTGGCGACACTATCCGGAATGTAATCTACCGCACTGGCTGCATCGCGGTATTGGAGGTCTCCTCTGACTATAATCTCCCCCAAACTGTGAACCTGAGGCCCTTGAACTCTGACCCTGTCCTGAACGAAAGGAGCGATCAAATCCCCTTCCCATAAATCGAGGAGGTGCACTAGTCACCGACTGGCTGGAGTGTCTAGAATAAGTCTTCCTCGATCCCCCTCTATAATAACTGCCTGCCCCCATAGATCTGGCCCTTTTGCTTTGCCTTCTATCACTGTCACGACCACCTCTTTGTGGTTGCTGTCGTCCCTCTAAGTTCTGGGCATGGTCTTGTATTCAAGAAATATCCATCCCATCTTGCAACGAGGCCGTCAAGCAATCCTTGAATAGATGTGGCCCTAAGCCACTCACATACCTGTGTACCCTATCTCTTATATTCCCGGGCACTGGTGTTTTCTTGCCTCAAATTTAGAAATCTATCCGCTCTAGCTTGGCGGACCTCGGGCGGCAAGTAATGACGAATGAAAGCATCTACAAATTCTTGCCATACGGGAGGGTACGCATTTTCTTGTCCTGATGCTAACCAATTATTATACCACAACACCGCCACATCTCGGAGTCTATACGATTCCAACTCCACGGATTCAAGCTCGGAGGCATGAATAATCCTCAAGGTTCTCAGCATCTCATCAATAAAGCCTTGCGGGTCTTCATCCGGCTTTGACCCGAAAAACTCCGGAGGATTTAGACTCATAAAATCACGGGCTCTGGTACTAGCTGCCCGATCACCTGAGCTCACATTTTGCTGTTGTGCCTGAGCGGCAACCAACTGCGCCAATAGACGAATGGCTTCGGTTACTTGTTGACCCGAAGCACCCGGTGGAGGAATTGGAGGCATAGGAGTTGGAGCTGAAGCCCCTTCTTGTTCCTCGGTAATAGGCGGAGTAGAAGAAGCATTAGATGGAGCCTCATTATATGATTCACCCTCATCTACATTCATTGGCGGCTCTCTCTCTGCCCGCCTTTTTATCGTAGTCTTGCCCTTCTGGGCGGCTTTAGCCTTTCCCTTTGGCAGCATTTCTGAAATCACAACACACTATAAGGGAGGATAAAATCTTATACACGGCTCTATCGCACGATCTCATAAGAGGAAAGATGGTCATTTTTCCTAAATGCCTTGTAGCCTCTTGTTTATTAGCATGGCGCGCAACACACCATAAACAAGACTCTACTAGACACAGCTCGTTGACACTTCCTAGGACTGAACTGCTCTGATACCACTTTTGTCACGACCCAGCTAGGGGCCATGACGGGTACCCGGGGCTAACCACCAAGCACCACTCGTTCTACTACTCATCATACTTATTTAACATTCTTTTATCAAATTCGTACTCAAAGCATAAGAAAATCATTTATCTTCTGAGAACATAAGTACTTTTATATACATACGCCTCTCGGCTATCAAAATAATAATGTACACATATATACACATATACAGAAGTGACCTTGTGAGACCATATAACCCACACTGCGTATCTACGAGCCTCTACTGGAGTGCTAGACATAAGGACGGGACAAGACCCCGTCATGCCCAAAATATACATGTACACAAAAGAATAATCATAAGCACCTCCGAACAATGGAGTGCTCTCAAATCAGCCGCTAGCTCCTATGAGTCTGGATCAGGATCACCTCCCTGTCTACCTGTGGGCATGAACACAGCGTCCAAAGAAAACGGACGTCAGTACGAATATTGTATTGAGTATGAGAGGCATAAATAGTAATGATACATCAATAAGATAAAGGAAGCATTAACAAGGAGCAACTGTATATGATTGTAACTTATAGAAGAAATAGCACATACTGACTCACTCATAATCATCATCATCTAATGTATGCAATATAGGTACAGTGTATGTAAGCTGCCCGTCCATATACGTACGGTGTGTAAGCTCATATAGGTACAGTGTGTAAGCTGCCCGTCCATATAGGTACAGTGTGTAAGCTGCCCGTCCATATACGTACGGTGTGTAAGCTCATATAGGTACAGTGTGTAAGCTGCCCGTCCATATAGGTACGGTGTGTAAGCTACCCGTCCATATAGGTACGGTGTATAAGCCTGCGTCCAGGCCTCCCGCGTTCGGGGCATAAGCTGCCCACTATAGTAGTGTGTGTCTGCCTGCCTTAGCGGTGTCTGCCCGCCTTAGCGGTGTCTGCCCGGCCATATAGGCAAGGTGTAACATCATCATCATGTGCATATCATAGGCCTATCATACTATTATCATAATGCATGCATAATAGCTCAAGGGTAGTTATACTTTATCGAGGTGACATAAGGTCGTGAACCCACGATTCCATTATGGACACTTATAAGAAGTTTGCCTCGCCTTGAAGGAAATAGTATATAAGGTGAGTGGATACAATGAATGACATCATTAGCCTTATGATATTCTGCCGCACCTTGAAAGAAATAATGTATAAGGTGAGTGTATACAACGTACGACATCGTTAGCATTATAGGAATATCATATCATGAACTCTAGAATCTTTATACTTAACTCAACATCATCCTCATCGAACTCGTAACACATCTCTTAATACATTTTGCTATTCATGATCATAGACTCTTGGCTTTTCGAGATATAAAGAACTCATAGAGAAAAAGGAAAATCATACCATATTATTCATGCCATAGAAATAAAGGACTAGCCTCACATACCTTCGGTGTTTAACTAATATATCACTTGCTTGTTCTCTTTCGATGCCCATGTCTCTACCTTCAAGAGAATTCACATTAACATTAGCTAATTGACTTCTTAAACGTGCTTACTAGAGCTAAAGAAGGTTGGGCAGCATTTACTTTGTTTATGCAACTTTTCCCATATTCTATATCAACTCCCAAACAACCATAACAACATTCACAAAATAATAGACAACAATCATCATTCGTCTACTCTATCCGCATTTCATAATTTCTCTTCATTTTCTCCATAATCATGGTCATAGCTCATCATCGCATTTTCTCACATATAATACTTATTCCACATTCTAAATGTCATTCATAACGTATTTACAATCACAATATACCAATATTCATAATCCAATCCAACTACTATTTCACAATGACACTATTCACTCATTTATAACCCATTTTTCTATATCTTTCTACAATTCAAGTGTTTCAACTTTTCAATACCTTAAACATCGTGAAAATATCATAAACATACCTTAGGTATTGTAGGAACAAGCCTTGATTAGCAATACTCTTCTTGCACCAAAAACCCTAACTCACTTCCTTTGAAATTTCTTGGCTTAGATGACTTTGATGGGTTTCATACTCTTGATTCTTGTTGGTTTGATGAAGTTGATAAACAATTTCCTTTGAATTCTTGTGGATGAAGTGTATGGAACATTCTAGAGGTCTTGAGAGATGAAGAAAGAATGTGCGAAATGAAATAAATAAAGTGGGAACATCATTATATAACCAGAAACTAATCAGCTCGTCGGGACTTCCACGGTCCGTGGAATATTGTATGGTCTGTGGAACAGGTCGTGGTTCACCACCAGAGGACCATCATCTCTACTGGGTATTCCACGGACCAGTATACAGTCCGTGGAAAGTTTCACGGACCGTGAAACATGGTCCTGGAACTCACAGTTCCTTCCAAAGTTGTTCTCGTTGTTTCGTTCAGTAAAAAGGTCATAACTCTTGATCCCGATATCATGTGAGGGCCCACGACCTATGGTTGGAATGCACTTTCAATTATCTACAACTTGCATTCTTAATGTTTTTCCAAATTCCAAACTTATAAAGCGTTTTGGCCCCTCCAAGTCAGATCATCCGAAAATGTTTCCTTAAATTGTCCTTTTGAATGGCTTATGCCCATATTTGGCTTATGGGTCCTTCTTAGGACTTGCTCAAATTTCCATGTACTACTC
This sequence comes from Lycium barbarum, assembly GCF_019175385.1. NCBI lineage: Eukaryota > Viridiplantae > Streptophyta > Magnoliopsida > Solanales > Solanaceae > Lycium > Lycium barbarum. The sequence goes on along the minus strand of NC_083346.1, from coordinate 101,424,038 downwards.
ATATACCTCTTCATTAATGATCTAAACATCCCTATAACTCGTCCTCAATGCCTTACCAAACAATCCTTAACACAAAGTTTTTCGGAACCTTTCCTAAACCTTAATTATACTCCACTTGTCCTTATCAATTCTTATCTCATCAATTCATATAACTTCAAGATCATAACGTATGCATTCTAAAACCACTAATTATCCGTCTTATAATCTTAAGAACTTCCTATTATCCTTAAGCTCGCGTTGGTTCATTCACTATGCGGCGACATGAAATTTTCAAGGTGTAACACAAACCTATAAAGCTACGAATCTCAGTAACGGTAGTTGGCCTCGCCATACCTCTCATAGCCTCAATCTTCTGTGGATCAACCATAATTCCTTCCTTAGACACCACATGGCCTAAGAATGTTACAAACGCCAACCAGAACTCACACTTAGAAAATTTAGCGAACAGGCTATGTTTCTTCATAAACCCAAGAACGGTATAAAGATGGCTCTCATGCTCCTCTATACTCTTGGAATACACCAAGATGTCATCAATAAACACAATCATAAATGAATCAAGAAACGACCTAATGATTCCATTCATCAAGGTCATAAATGCAGCTGGGCATTGGTAAGCCGAAAGACATCACTAAAAACTCATAGTGGCCATATCTCGTCCGAAATGCTGTCTTCGGAATATCCTCCGCCTTAATCTTCAACTGGTGATAGAAGGAACATAAATTCATCTTCGAAAACACCGAAGCACCCTGAAGCTAGTCAAACAGATCATCAATACGAGGCATAGGGCAATTGTTCCGGACAGTGACCTTGTTCAACTGGCGGTAATCAATACATATCCTCATGGTCCCATCTTTCTTCTTCACGAATAACACAGGAGCACCTCAAGGGGAGATGCTCAGTCTAATGAACCCCTTGCTCAATAAATCCTGCAATTATTCCTTAAAATCCCTCAACTGGGCAGGTGCCATCAGAATGGTGGGATGGAAATCTGACGTGTCCCCGGATCCACGTCGATACAGAAATCAATGTCGTGATCGTGTGGTATACCGGATAAATCTGACAGAAATACCTCTGCGAACTCGCTCACAATAGGGATAGACTCAAGGGGTGGAGATGCAACAGTCGTATCACGAACATGCGCCAAAAAACGCTAAACACCCCTTACTCACTAACTTCTTCACCCGAAAAAAGGAAATGATCTTCTTCGGAGCGGCACTAGGAGTACCTCTCCACTCAAGCCTAAGAATGCCCGGCATGGCTAAGGTGACTATCTTGGCGTGACAATCCAAGATCACATGATAAGGAGAAATCTAGGACATACCCAATATAATATCAAAGTCCACCATATCAAGAATCATCAAATCTACCCAAGTGTCGTACCCCATAAAAGTAACCAAACAAGACCAGTAGACTCGATCAACAACCATAGAATCTCTGACCGGAGTAGACACATGAATAGGTATATCTATGCTATCACAAGGCAAATCCCAACCAATGGCATGAAATGCAGATACATACGAATAAGTGAATTCAGGATCAAATAACACAGATGCAGCTCTATGACGAACAGAAATTATACCTGAGATCACAGCATCTGAGGCCTCTGCCTCGGGTCTACCAGGAAAGGAGTAATAATGGGCTCTACCACGCCCAGTCTAAGATCCCCCTCTCACACTCTGAGTACCACCTCTAGCTGGCTGGGACCCACCTCTAGAACCATGGAAAGTACCGCGACCTGACTGAAAATCGCCTCTCTAAAAAGTCCCACCTTGACCACCGGATGATACAGGAATCCTCGGCGGTTGATAATCTCGCGTAGGTCGGGGACATCTCCTGGAAACATGCCCAACTTCTCCACAAGAGTAACCGGTAAGAGGAATTGAGTGCTGAAACACGGAAGCTGAAGAACCAGATGAAGCAGTCCTGTCCACTGGTCTGGAGAATGAACTCTCAGGAGCTCTCTGCCTAGATGGCTCACTAGAGGAAACTGGGAATGCTAAATGCACGGGATGAACGGAATGGGGCTAAGGTGGCCTCGAAAACAGACCGGCGCCCCTCGAACCAGAACTGCACCACCAAAAGCACAAGCCTTAGCGCCATCAACTATAGAAGCATGCTCAATAATGGACTGGAAGGAAGCCTCCATAGACTCCATCTGAAGACAAGGAATCTATAGAGAGCCCACTAGTCCTCCAACATAGCGCCTGATCCTATCGGCCTCAGTAGAGATCAACGGAGTAGAGTAACGAGCCAAATAGAAGAAACGGGTCACATAGGACTCCAAGGACATGCCCCTCTGCTCAAGGTGTAAAAACTGCTCCCTACGCGCCGCTCGCAAAGACCGGGGCACATACTTCTCAAGGAAGGCCCGGTAGAACTGAGTCTAAGTCAAAGGAGAAGAACCCTTAGGTCTGCACGCCATGAAATACCTCCACCACGTCTTCGCGTCTCCGCGAAACTGGTAGGACACATAATCAACGCCGTGGGTCTCCACTATCCACATACAGTGCAGCAACTCATGCATATCAAGAATAAACTCATAGGCATCCTCAAACGAGGTACCAGCAAACCTCGGCGGCTCTAACTTCCTAAATCTCCCAACCAGCTCCTGATTAGAAGCAGTCATAACAGCGCCCTTCACGGGCCTAATCTCATCACCAGGAGCGGGTATCACATCAATACGAGGAGCCATAGCTGCAGCGGGATGTGCTGCCCGCTTAGGTCCCTGCTCAGAGGTCTGCGCCCCAACCCTAGTCTGTGAAACCCCGCCGGGTGTAGTAACATCATCATCCGCCTGCTGGGCATCAAGATGAAGCAATACTCTGGCCATAGTATTGTGCATGTCCTGATCAGAAGTAACCTCACGCTTTGTCTGAGCTGTAGCCACATCCTCGGGCTCGAGGGATGGAGATCTCTCTCGGCGTTGTCCTACAGTCAGAGCTCTACCCCTGGCTGGGGCAGCCCCGTGGCCTCTCGCTCTGCCATGTCCTCTGGCAGTCGCTCGCCCTCAAGTGCCAGTCGTAGATGCAGGCTCTGGCACCTGACCTCGGACCATAGTAGCTCGAGTCCTCACCATCTGTGAAAGAAGAGATAAGAGTCATATACCAATTTGAATAAAGTATCACAATAGAAAGAAAGAAAGTGAGATTTCCTAAATGTCCTATAGCCTCCTGCAGATAAGTACGAAGCTGATCATACCGATCTGCGAGACTCTACTAGACATCCTCTTGTATTAAAGACCGGATAACCTAGGGCTCTGATACCAACTTATCACGACCCATTTAGCCTATGCCATGCGGGCACTTACCTTTTCACCTCGGTAAGCGAACCTTCATTCCAATAATGAACCAATACATAAATTGAAGAAAGTTAATAGAGAAATTAACAAATACGTAAGTCCCATGATATATATAGTAGAAGAAGTGCGGAAGACAGTAAATACCCGCAGGGTCTAGTTTGAATAAAACATGAGCATCTAAGGTGAATAGTACAATATGGAATACTAATACATAAATGTCTATGTCTCTGAATTAAAAGTAAGATATATGATAGGAAAGTCTTCAAGGTAAGCGGGCGTTATGCTTACCCTGGAAACTCGAGAGGAGGCTGAAAAGTCGATCAGCCACGGGTCAAAGAAGTAGATCCGACTTGGTACTCTGCATTCAAAAAAGAATGCAGCAAGTGCAGGTTAGTACAAACAACAGTACTAGTAGGAATCATCGACCCGCGGAGTCCATGCACTAATAACGATTTGGGGATATTATCAGAATCGATCAGAATAGATCGGAATAGATCATCGGACATCAGCCATCTCACAATCACTTAAGTAAAAGAGTCTGTCAAATATCAGTCTCACACAATCAACGATTCCAGGATTGAACCTCAGACATCGGCCTTCTTAGAGTCACTCAAGTAAAAGAGTTTATCAAATTTCAATTTCATACAATCAACAATTTCAGAATTGATCTTCGGACATCGGCCTTTTCACAATCGCTCAAGTAAAGAGTTTATCAAAATATCAGTTTGCTCAATTAACGATACCGGATCATTGCCGGGTATCGGCCATACATCATGAATGTGTGAGAATGCGTGCAATGCGTATATCAATTATCCATAGCTAAGTTCAATATCGTAAGTACCAACAATGGGGTACGATAACAATGTATCATATCACAATACCAATAGTGGTATGCCAACGGTATATCAATAGCACAAGTATCAATAAAAGGGTACGCCAACAATATATCAATATCACAAGTACCAATAACGGGTACACCAACAATGCAACATGGTTCAAATTCCAACAACGGTATATCAATCCTATCTCAGTCAAGACAATAACACAGATTACGATATCTACCAACTACTCATGGCATCAAACCATCACAATGGAACAATCAACACACATAACGGGGTGGCCAGTCCTAACACACAACAGGGCCCAACCTAAGGCAATATCCAACCCGACTTTATACCCGAAGGTTCATATGCTGTCTTTGATATCATAATCTAAATATGTGTTTCGCTATATAAAGTCTCACCAAAGGTAAGCCATAACCTACCTGGACTGCCGAACCGCAATACCAACAACTCACTCTTTTGCTTTGCCCTTCCGCTGAACCTCGGAACCAAAGTAGTCTAAGCATAATCGAATTCTATATTAGAAATCATCAAGAATGATACTAATATTGCTACTATTTCAATTCAGTCCATTTTAACCCTAGAAATTGGGAAAACGGGCCCACAAAGGCAAAACAGGAAATTGGCGGGCAAAATACCAAATTAAGTACTAGGCAATCATTATCCAACCATTAATTGTTGATTTAGCCCAAGTATTGGACTAATTTCTGATTTCAAGCAAAACTCCCAATTTGGGTATAAACCCTAAGTGTTTAATTCTGAAATTCAATGTTAAAAGTGAAAGATATATGATTAATAAGCTTAGATTGGTCAATATCTAACATAAACATCACCAGTTTTATCATTAATAATCTTAGGAACAATGTTTTTCCAAACCCTCTTTCAACTATTATCACTAAGGGTTTATTAAGGGAATAGGCGAATCTAATATGATAATGGGGTAAAGAAAGAATGAAGAAATGAGTAGGAATTACCTCCAAGATTTTCCTCCAAATATCCTCAAGAGCAGTTTCTTCAAGCTCAAATATCAAAATGGGAGGTCTAGGGATTTTAACACTTTATTAATATTACTAAATGCCCGTCACGCGCTTTAGCGGTACAGGGACCGCCCCAGCGGCGCAGCCCCAGCAGCCAACTGACCGCTTTAACGGTCAAGCCAAAATGGCTTAGACCGCTTTAGCGGCAGGGCTATCGCTCCAGCGGTGCCGCTGCTGCGGTGCTGATGCCACCAAAACGGGCACCAGACACCAGAAACTTAGCCTAAGTTTCGCCTTTCGATACAATTTTCCGACTAATTCCTGAGGCCATCTGCTCACATACCAAACACATGTCCTACATAAAAACGTGCTACGAATGCGCCTGTGGTCTCAAAATTCCCAACGGATGTCTCATTGATCGAGTCAACCCCCAATGCCTTAATTTCAATTTCCAATCCCAAGTCCCGAAATGCTTCCAAGTGCATTGGAAACCGAACCAAATACACATACACGTTCTAAACGACCATCCGAACCTCTCGGAATCAACGGAATTCCGAAAAAGGTTCGTTTGCAAAAAGTCAACTTTGGGTCAATCATTTTTCACTTTTAGCCTATATTTTCACAAAAGTTGCCCGAATTCAGTCTAGACACCTTGGGAAGCATGTCAATGGTCCATTCGGGTCACAAGTGAGCTAATCAATGCTCGAGAATGGGTGAAAATGCCGAAAGAACTATAACGACCAAACGGGTCGTTACACATTTATTCTGATAATCAAGCTGTCATTCACATAACTAAAAATCCTATTTTTCCCAAAAGTACCAAACACGACAACTTGATTGTCATTCCGTGCATCAACAACTTTAATCCGGTCTGATTTTCCTCTATTTTCTTCCTTCCAAACTCCAAATAGCCAATCTTTTCACCAAATCTCTCACTGGGGTTTTTCATCAGAATCTGATGGACAAATTGGGTGTCTCTTCATTACCCTCCAATTTGGGAGGGGGGGGGGGATGTTGAAGAAACCTCCTTCACTTTATCTTCATCACAAAGCAACGATGGAGGACCGAAGGAAATGATTGATGAAACAAAGAAACAAAGCAAAGTCTTGGGGATTTCATCTTTGGTTTTGTCGAAGAAGAACAATATAGAAGAACAGATTAGGCCTTTGTCTAAACTAGCAATGGATGAAAGCATTGGTCCGTTCTGAAGTTAGTGGGCCTCAACAGACAGACTCCTATCTTCAGAAATACAAAGGGCCACACGATGAACAAACATAGGATAGTTATAGTGTACATAGTTACATAGAAAAAATGGCACTTTTGATTCCTTTATGAGCTATACAAAATGATGATTAGTTAGTTGCATAGTATAGGAATTTAGCATTTTAGTCCCTAGAAATTTGTATAAATCAGTATTTGCTTTGTACAGATTATTCATTGAATATACAAGGAAAACTTCTAAATCTCCTCTTCAAGTTCTTCATAAAGTAAAACAAGTTTCTTGAAAATTAATGTATATGAGATCTAAAGTTTAAAAGTACTTTAACAATATTAATAGAGTTGTATGCAACCACTTTATATTGTGAATTTAAGGTGTAGGTTGACTAAGTTGCAACTTCATCTTGTTGGGTTGCGGTAGTAAGAAAGATACCCTTATAGCATAGTATGATGTTGTTCGTTCTACTCGAGCTTGCGCGATTTTAAAAGGACTCACGCCATTAAAAAGATATTTATATATAATTATGTATATATAACATCTTTTATTTATCAACTTTTAATGTGACACATTGTTCGAATATCCAACAATATTTCTCTCTCAACTAAATACGACATGATGTATCAACGAAACTTATTACTATGTTTATTTAGAGATTCAACTGTCTGTCATCCATATCATCCCAGTTATTATAATCACCAAAGTCCACTTGTTTGTGCCTCCAAATTATTATTGTCGGGGAAAATACAGTAAATATTTTTTCTGTGCTATCATTCTGTTGCCTGCTTCTAACTTTTCATCGGCCGAGAGTTACTCTTAGCTGTCTTTATACTCATTTTATTAAATCACCCTTGCTGATGTTAGCTTATTGGGTGAGCTCGTCTAAGCACTCTTAATTTAGTGTAGCACTATTTGCTTTCAGCCAAGTCTGCACAATTTCCTCAAGTTTTCACCATGCGTCATTTTAAGAATATGTGTTTAACTTTTGTCCAAGTTTAAATTTGTTTAGAAAATATAGACGTTAGCCAAAACTTCTCCCTCCTTCTCCATCTTCTTCATATCTGTTATATAGAAGTCCAAGACACATTATTTGTGATTAATTTGGTTGAAGGAACTTGAAGAACGTTATTAGTTTTTGTTGAGCTTGATTGTTGAAGAAGAAAAGGGGCCTACTAATCTTTGAAGGTTTGGGTTGAATCTAATTTTTGAAAATTATTGTTATTGGTATTAGAAGAGTGGGTATTAAATTTGGAATTGATTTGGATCAATTTCGAAGCACAAACATGTTTGTAAAATTTATGTGCAAGTCTGGACGATTCGTTAAGATTTGTGAATGTTGAGTAAGTAGTTAGGAAGTTGTAAGTCATTATCATTAGTGAGTTAGTTATAGCCATTAGTGACTAAGTAGAGGATTAGTTAGTTAAACTAATCCTACTCTTTAACTATATAGATGAAGCCTTGTACTCATTAAACAAAAGTTTGATGACATGATAATATCTTTTTCTCTCTAAATTCTCATCTTGTTCTTGGATTCACCATTTTTGAATCCTCATCATTCCCCACCGTAGAACATACAATTTGCATCAAGAAATTGCATCTATTACTCAAGATGCTAATTCTGTGTCAACATATTTTCAAAACTAAAAGGTCTGTGGGTTGAGTTTGAGTCCATGGTTTCATCTCCTGCTTGTAATTGTGAGAAATTAAAAGCTTTTGTGATATATCTACAGAGGTTGAAAGTCTATCGGTTCTTGATGGGGTTAAATGACACCTATGCACAGGTAAGAAGTCAGATTCTAATGATGATACCATTGCCTTCAGTAAACTAGGTTTACTCTATGATCATTAGTGATGAAAGTCAAAAGGCAATGGCACAATTAGTTGGTAACACAGGTTTACTTGGAACTGCACCACCTGATGTGCAGGATTCAATAGCTATGTACACCAGAACATAAGTTAACAAAGGAAAAAGACCATACTATTATCCCAACTATAATTCAAATGCTTTTGTGACGATCGTAAGCTCAAAGGACATTTTAAGAAGGGCTGTTATAGGATAGCAGGTTACCCTCCAGATCATCCAAGGTTTAATAAACACAAAGGAAACAATGATCATAAGAACTATGGGTATAGAACCAACGATAGCAGGAATTTTAATCATAGAGTCAAGCAGAGAAGGACATGCACAAGTGGACAAAATGTTGCGGCTGAAAAGGAGTGGAACTCTCAGAAGCTGTCTCACATGTGTGGTTGTTACCATTTGCTTTTACGCGGGTGAGGCATAAAAGTTACTACGAGTTTGTTGGTGCTTTAATTGGATTTTTAGTATTTTAGAGTCGCCACCTAATTTATTATGGAAAACTAGGAAAAACTGGGTTTAAAGATTTTTGCAAAAATAAGTAAAAATCTTTTGAACCAAAGTTCGAGGTAAGGGTTCTGGTGATCCCCTAGGGAAGGTTTTACGCACCCTAGTATTAAAGATCCGTAAAATACAGTTGACCTACGAGCTTCAATGTGTGATTAATGTACTTATTTGTTAAAATGTTTCTCTTCTGCAAAAACTTGTCATGCTGATCATAATTCCAACTTTTGTGGCAAAAAAAACATCCTTTAAAGGGGAAAGTTGGTTTTCTTTTTTGAAAAATGTTATAAGGGGTTCAATTAATTTCATTTCCGGACCAAAACGCACTTAAGATTTCTCTCAAGTAGAGTTTCTACTCATTTGGTCCTAATGTCAAGATTTATTCCTTATAAGCTTATTTATTATATATAAGAAAATAAATGGAGTATATCTCCTCTATAAGAATAGTATAGGTTTTGACACGCATAAGTTTAAGAAAAGAATTACTTGTTACTTATTGATCCATTGAAGCTCATTATTCAACCATATACCACTCCAAAGCCATCTTAATCCTCAAATCCAGGCCCAATATCAAATATTCCTTCGATCCAGACGTTTTAGCCCAAAAAGTGTAGCACATTTGGCCCAAAATACGAAACGAGTCAATCCCAAAAGATGTCCTTATTTTCAGATTAAGCTCAAGTAACACACTTATTAGTTCTCAATTTTAAGTCAGTGATATGGTCAAGAAATGTATCTAATTATTTTATTCCAAATCGAAGTGGTACAATTTCAAAAATGTCACATTTTAATCTCATTCTCAAGTGGACATCCAGGCCCAAAATTGATATAATACAACTACATTCTGGCCCCAAATTTTCCATAAAAAATTCCATTTCCAACCCAAATCACACTAATTCCAGATCCTCTCAACCCTTTCAATTTTATACCATTTGGAAAAAAAAAATGTAATCAGCCTCGTAAAATTTAGGGATCTTTTGGACTAAAGTTCGAGGTAAGGGTTCTGGAGATCCCGAGGGAAGATTTCACGCACCCTAGTATTAAAGATCTGTAAAATACGATTGACCTACGAGCTTCAATGTGTGATAATGTACTTATTTGTTAAAATGTTTCTTTTCTGCAAAAACATGCCATGCTGATCATAAATTCCAACTTTTGTGGCAAAAAAAACATCCTTTAAAGGGGAAAGTTGGTTTTCTTTTTTGAAAATGTTATAAGGGGTTCAATTCATTTCATTTCCGGACCAAAACACACTTAAGATTTCTCTCAATTAGAGTTTCTACTCATTTGGTCCTAATGTCAAGATTTATTCCTTATAAGTTTATTTATTATATATAAGAAAATAAATAGAGTATATCTCCTCTATAAGAATACTATAGGTTTTGACACACATAAGTTAAGAAAAGAATTACTTGTTACTTATTGATCCATTGAAGCTCATTATTCAACCATATACCACTCCAAAGCCATCTTAATCCTCAAATCCAGGCCCAATATCAAATATTCCTTCGATCCAGACGTTTTAGCCCAAAAAGTGTCGCACATTTGGCCCAAAATACGAAACGAGTCAATCCCAAAAGATGTCCTTATTTTCAGATTAAGCTTAAGTAACACACTTATTAGTTCTCAGTTTTAAGTCTAAGTGATATGGTCAAGAAATGTATCTAATTATTTTTGTCCAAATCGAAGTGGTACAATTTCAAAAATGTCACATTTTAATCTCATTCTCAAGTGGACATCCAGGCCCAAAATTGATATAATACAACTACATTTTGGCCCCAAATTTTCCCAAAAAAATGTCATTTCCAACCCAAATCACACTAATTCTAGATCCTCTTAACCCTTTCAATTTTATACCATTTGGAAAAAAAATGTAATCAGCCTCGTAAAATTTAGGAACTTTAACACGGCCCGGTGTTACAAGTTAACACGATTTTTGCTTTAAAATCCAATTTACCTTTTTTCTTGAAAATCACTTTGTTTAAATCCAAAGAAACTCGTTTTAATTCAGTTTATCATAAGCTAAAATTTAAAAGGGATTTGCGCCTGTGTAGCTTAATTACCCTATTTAACTAAGTGTTTGTCCTAATTCTACATTCATAAGGGTTTCACTAATAATGGGGTTTAATTACATTTTGTACATGAAATAAACAAATAATAAATGCGAGAGGGAAAAGGAAGTCTTTTACTAATGGGCTACCAAAGACCCATTAGGCTATTTTCACCCATAGCTGGGCCTTCAACACAATATTTGCTTCCCTTTCGATTTCAAGTTGGACTCGATCTGAATTTGGAATTGGGCCTCAGCCCAATCCCTGTTTTGGAGGTGAGGTGACCCAAGAAGATGCAAGGGGAGTTTTTTGCACACACAACACAAGAGGTACAAAATCAATATCAAAAATTTAAGCAAGTATATTAATGTGCAAATAAATAAAATGGGCAGAACATAGACTTAGCTACATACATAACTGAATCAAAATTTAGGAATGTGGACAAAACCTTGTAAGGCAGGCCTAACTTGTTTAAAACAGGACCACATTATAAGGATATACTTACATATACTGTCCATATATACATGCTTATACACCTATAGGGATGTAGAGTAGCCAATAATGGAAAACTTTTATCCTCGTATTCCCGATGTCGCACAAGATTCAAGGGGTTTCATGAACCCCAGACATGGCAGACACTGGGGAGAACTTAAGCTTAATCCTTAATGGCTAGCTAAGCCTCCCTACTAACGTATTGTGAGTATAAAATGGAGGTATATGTGCATATATCAGCATTTTGCTTTATCTAAATTGAATGCAAGTAACAGAAATAGCAATACTGAATCATCTATAGTCATTCAAATTATTTGAAACTAGACGGTCAACACACAATGTCTTATGAGATACAAAGAACAAAGATAGATGACCCAAAACAGTCCCTTTACTCAAGTCATATGTAAATTGGTCAAGACAAAGCCTTATTAGGTTTAATTAAAAAATAGATAACACACAGATAAGCCCCAAACTTCCCAAATACTAGCATGGATCATGCTCCAACTAGATACTAATTGGGTTTAAATTCATTCACCAGACATGGACACAATAATAAGTCAATTACCCCAATATTGAAGCCCCAGTTCTAGATTGTCTTTAATTAAAAATCCAGTCAGGTTTCACCACACTGTGTGTCAAAATAAACTGGACAAATTTCCAAGTCTTTAAATCAGGTGAAATCTAGACAACTAAATCATGAGAAAATTGTTTGTACTAAAACAAAGTAGGTGAATGCTTGTGCATGTTTAACACAGATGAAAAAGACAACATAAAGGCCTGTTTTTATCATAGATTCAACGTTAAAACAATACATATGACATATTGTGTCAAATTAAATCAACTAATCCAAGGGGTTTGAACCAAACTCAATTCACAGTCTTATTGAATGCCTATTTTAAGTATACTCAGATTGACTCAAAAAGCTTTTCTTTAGTTGAATTTTAGACTAAACCAACAAGTAAAATCAATCCCATTTTAAAGCTAAACATGTGAGTTTCCTGTCTTAACATAAGTTAGAGTATTAACCACATTGCAACCTATGACACTGTTAACATCAAGTCAAATGTCCAGATTTTGAAATTAATTGTTTTTTGTGAAACCAAGCTCATCTTGCCTTAGAGCAATAGGTAACAACTAGACTAATCACCTTAAATCCTAAACAAACTTACACATAATGCAGTGCACATCAAGATCAAAGACAACAAACAACTTCACACACATAAATCACATAACTCAACTCAAATTTAATCACTCATTCTCATATCAAGCGATACAAAATTCTTCAATTATATAATCACACATAAATTAATCAACCAAACTTTGCTAATTAGCAAACTAGCATTCTTTTTATTAATTCAGACCTTACACTTAATCACTTAAATAGCAAGTTAACCACTTAAGCCTAATTAAATGAACCTATTATCCTCAGCTAACACTTCATTAAACAGAACATGACTTAATCTAAACAAGTATATCAAACTCATATTTTTATCAAAATTAAACAGACCCATAATGACATACTAAACTACATTAGCATAAAAATATTAAGCAAACAAACATCTAACTGAAACAAAATTGCAAAAAAATTAAATAAATAAGAAGAAAGGTTACCTTGTGGAGTGCATCCTTTGAAGAGAATGGAATTAGAAGCCCCTTTTCTTCACACTTAACCACACAAGCACTTATAAAACTTTGAAAATCTTAAACGAAATCCAAAAACTTAAAGGTTTTTAAGTTGTAAGCTAGAAAACCCTAGGTATTTTGGATTTTCCCAACAAAATACTTTCTTTTCGTCTGAAAACTTGTTTGATAGAACCCCTAATTTTGACAAACCCTACACTGGGTCGATATGGGACAAATATATTCACAAAGCTTTCTCAAGCAACAAATGGTCCAGATTTGGCCAAATTAAAATGAACGGTCTAGATTCAATTATAGTACTCAAAGAAAACACATTTTCATCCTTAATCCGAGAGGTTCGCTGTGAAACAATGAAAATATTTCACATGCAAACAAAACTAATTAAAGATTTGCAGTGTATACTCGCAAAAATGGAGAAAAAGTAAAAGAAAACTTACATTTATGCTTCGTTCGTTTGAAAATTGGATGAAAGAGGAAGAGGCAATTAATGACTTTCCTCAAAATAGCGATACACCCCTGTACACTCTGAATTTTTGCCAAAAATGGCGAAAATTTCACAGAGAAGAGAGAAAATCACATGGCGGCGCTAAGGGTTTTGAGAAACCCTAGCGAACAAAGACCCAAATGCCCTTCTAGGGCCGGCTTTGCCTGATGGCATTGCCTTATATATTTTTTAGATTAGGCGGGGTCAGCCCTTAATGGGCTGGACTCAGTCCATAAAAAAAGAAAAGGGGCGGATTGTCTACTTGTTGCAACAAGTGTAGAACTTGTTGCAACAACTACAAATGTGACCTGAATTGGTCAAAATTTAAAATAAAGTTTGCAATTATAACCTTTGCAATAAAAACCAGAAATTCCCTTCATCAAACTATTTAGCCCTTGCTAAATATTGTTTTTTTTTTTGTTTTTTTTTTTTGCAAATACAGTCTCAATTTGGTATTAATTTTACCAATTAAAACTAAATTACGTTAATAGCCTTAATTAATTTGCCAATTGATTGAGCGTCACAATTAGGGTTGTTCGGGAGGCTAAAAATTGCAAAATGACCTCGACTTATCTTGAACCATGAGTTGGTTAATTAAGATGAGGTCATTTATGCTGGAATTCAGAAATTAAATCAAATTGTATTTTGTTAATACAATTTTGGTCAAAATAAAAATAAACAGACAAACAGGCAAAATTCAAAGTTTGAGGGGTAAAAATAGTATTTTTATTAATCACTTGAACTCCTTGGATAAATAAAATAAATTGCTTCTCTTATCTGGTTTTCTGAATTGATTAAATAAACAATTGTTTAAAATTATCATGCGGTTGATAAATTAAAAGTATTTCATAGAAAATGTTGTAAATTGAAAATAAAATCATTGAGTAATTAATAGAGCCTCGAGGGTTTCCCTGTTAATTTATAACAGTAAATAATAGCCCGGATAATTATGCAAAATTATCTAGGTTCTCTGTGAATGTGCAAAATTATTTTATTTGTTATCCAAGGACTTTGAGTAATCAAAATAAATTACGGGAGGTCAAAAATTAGGTGTCAACAATTGGTAGAGAATGGGATGGTCTACACTTTCTAGTCAATCAAATACTACCAGGAAGTAGAAAATCTAGAACTGAAATTCAAATATTTGCTAATAATCAACTATATCAACTACAATAAGGTTGAATAAAGAGGAGATCAACACTTGGCGTAAAAGGCTTGGACATGTTCCTTCTAATACCTTGCACAAGATGTTCCCTGGGGAAAGATCTCATATAGTTGAAATAATGAATGTACGTACTGTTTGCCTTAAACCTAGACAAACTAGATTGTCTTTTCCTATTAGTTCATCTGCTAGCACTAAGTCAGTTGAATTGATTCATATGGATTTGTGAGGACCTTATAAGGTTGCTACTTGAGATGGTTACAAATCATTCTTAACTGTTGTGGATGACTTTTCTAGAATGACATGAATATTTCTCCCCGAAAATCAAATATGATGTTATTGTTGTTCTCAGATAGCTTCTTATTTTTGTTAAGACTCAATTTGATACTTGTGTAAAAACTGTGAACAGACAATGGAACTAAATTCATAAACTCATTATGTGGCGGCTTATTTAACGGTTTAGGTATTGTACAGCAGACATCTTTTTATACACCTCAACAAAATGGCATAGCTGAAAGAAATCACAGATATATTCTAGAAATTACAAGAGCAGCAAGATTTTAGGCTAATTTTCCATTGAGGTTTTGGGGTCATAATGTTAAACCTACAACTTATCTGATAAATGGAATTCCATCTACTGTGATAGAGAACATATCTCGATATGAAAAGTTACATGGAAGGAAACCTTCACTCTCACACCTAAGAATTCTAGGATGTTTACGTCATGCAAAAATAGTTCAAGAAAATGACAAACTTAGGCCTAGAAACAAATAAGCAGTGCATATGGCATATTCTGAAACCCAAAAGGGTTATACACTCTATGATATTACTAATAAAGTATTTTTTTTCTTTTTCAGTAGGGATGTTTTCAGAGAAGATATATTCTCATTTAAATGGTTTGAATCTCGCTGTCACCAAATATGTTTACTACTCCTGATCTAAATCTCACAAATGAACAACAAGTGGAGCTCAAATACAAGAATTGTTACCTCATCTAGATAACATACAACAACAGCAACAAGATGCAACTCAGCAAGCACCTCATATATCTGTAGAAGAACAATCAGAACATGTTGTAACGGTTCGCATTTTCGCGAGCTGGGTTAGCGCTCAGAAACGCTACTTCGAAATCGTTGGTGCTCTTTCAGACTTTGTTTTAAAAGAGTCGCCACCTAATTTTTAGGAAATTAGGAAAACCATTTTTTAAGGGTTTATTCATACGCCATGAAAAAACCTTCTTAATCCAAAGTTCTAGGTAAGGGTTTTGATGATCCCCTAGGGAAGGTGTTATGCACCCTAATATTAAGGATCCATACTATACGGTTGACCTTCGAATTCCAATGTGTGAGTATTTGCATGAACTGCTTATTTAGTATTTATTTCCCGCAAAAGATTGTCATGTTACATATCATTATTTGAAAAAAGAATTGAATATATCCCTTTTATATATACGGTATTTAGGTTCGGATTTATGATATCCGGGTATAATTAGTTCCTTTTATATATAAGGATAGTAGTTTTTCTATAGAAAAAAGATAGAAAGTTTATTTATTTTTTATTGATTTGGGTGAACAAGTTTTATTCATGCTTTACTCACACGTGGACCTGATTAATCCGTTTAATACATTTCCAGAATATCCTTACCTAATTTTTTATAAATTAGGCATAAATTGGACTGTTTTGACTTTTTAAGAAAGAACTCTTTATATTTTGCGCAGTTGATATTTTAAGGGAAAATGAGTTATGCTTGTGGCCTAAAATCTTGTATATGTTCCCTTTACAGAATGTACTCGCTATACTTTCATAAAATTCCCATATTTAGTTTCAAAAAGATGAGACTTTGACTTTAAAATTCATTTTTTTTTGTTTTTGGGCCTTAAGATACTTTACTGAATTTCTTTAAAACATGGGCATTGGCCCAGAAAAAACCTTTTAATCATTAATTCATTACTTAGAGAAAAATCAAATGGGTCTTGACCCAAAGAAATGGTTTTATTTTAAAAAGAACAAGTTGCGTGGGTCTTGGCCCAAATGTACCTCGTTTGGCCACTTACACTATGGGCCCTAGTCTCCTTTTATTAACCTCATATTTTATGTAAAAAAAACAAACAGAATTTCCTAGCCCAGATGGTGACTTTATGCAAATTCTTATTTTTCAAAGACCAAACGGAAATGGGTTCTGGCCCAAATTTTTTTTTTGAAAACACTCAGTTTTAAGAAAAAGACTTGGGTGGGTTTTGGCCCAAAAACATCACATTTTTATTAACTCATGATCCAGAAAAGAACATGTTTTAACAGTTTTTGGGAAATGAAAAGGATTTTTTTGCCTAACTTTTTCATCCTTTTACTTATGTACCACCCGTTATACCATCTCTATTTTTTTTAAAAAAAAAAGAAGACCTATTTCGTTTGCCATTTATTAAGACCAAAAGTAGTTTGTTTTCCATTTTTTATTTCCAAAATCAGTACGCATTTTTCTAGTTTTTTTCAAAATGAGTTTAGGTGCTAAAGTCAATCTAAACGGCATATGCACCGTTTGCCTAAGATGCCTAATTCACAATATAATAGTTCCAATAATGTTTGTGGGTTTTACAAGTAACGAATACAATACAAAAAATGCAAAATAGGAAAATTTAATGAAGAAAGTGAACTGGGGTGTACAAAGTGAACTTGGGTGTACCGAACCCCAACCATTTTCACCCATGGTTGGGCCTTCATGTCATTTTTACCCATGACTGGGCCTTCAACATATTAGCTTCCCTTTCTTCTGTCACAACCCAAGCTGCGGGTCGTGACAGTTGGTATCAGAGCCCTGGGTTAACAGTCTCACAAGTATAAGAGCAAATGTCTAGTAGAGTCTTATGGAATGGTACGATGACGTCCGTACCTGTCCGCAAGAGGCTATAGGGCATCTAGAAGTTTCTCTTCGTTCATTCTATCGTGCCACCCTAATACGCCGTCCCCTAGTTGGATCCAATTAGTATCTGATCGATTCCAATTAGTATCTTGATGGGCTAATTAGTCACGACCCAAACCGGTGAGCCATGACGAGTGCCCGACCACTACTGACCAAGCACCCCTAAACTCGTACTTGCACTATACTGAGTAACCTGGTGGCCCATTTTTACTTACCTCTGAGCTATGCCAACTTCTGTAAAATTAATGCAACAAGCTTTACATTGAAACTCATAAACCATGCATATGGATATATAAGCGTATGTGCCAAGGTTATCAACGCAGACCGACTTAGCCGCTACGGGTGTTGTATACAAAATAACAGATGACAGAGATACACGACGTTCTAACTATATACAACTTTCTACAGACCTCTATGGAATATAAATTGTAGAAAAGACGAGACAAGGCCCTGTCATACCCACATATCTACATATCAAGATAGCATACCAAAAAGGCCCTGTCCTACTGGTCTGGATCGTCTGGCTGACCACCAAAACCTATGGGCACGAACGCAGCGTACGGACGTCAGTACGAACAGTGTACTGAGTATGTAAGACATGAATAACAACATAGACAAGAATAAGGAGGCATGAGATAAAGAGATAACTTGTATATCTGACTGCCTCTTATGGCGGATATCATGCATGCTAACCTTAACTTTTTAAATCAACAATGTAAATATATATAAGTAAACTGCCCGGCCATGTAGGCACGGTGTTGTCATCATTAGCCCGCATCTGGGGCATAAGCTGCCCACTGCAGTGGTGTATCTGCCCGTGGGCGGCATGGTGTGATACTGCCCGGCCATGTAGGCACGGTGTTATTAAAATACATCAAGCATGCATAAGAGCCCAATCAAGCTACAACTCTATCAGAGTGAAGTAAGGTCGGTAACCTCCGATTATATTATGAAATAATCATCATCGCTATATCTCACCTTGAAGGAACAATTATTATAAGGTGAGATCAACAACAATGAATAAAATTAAGAAAATCATGAAATAAGCTCAATAATCTCATAATAGCATTAAAATCATAAGCTTTGGGATTTCTAGAATTAAAATCATCATCATCATGCTCATCATAGAAAACATCTCTAGTATCATAAGAAGCTTTTAAGAATCATGAACTTCTAACTTTTGGAAGTAAGAAGGTTATGAAAAATATGTATGGAATCATGCCTTCTGAAAGAAAGGGACTAGCATTAACATACCTTTTTGGTCAGTTGCTCTGCTCCTTATCCCTTTGGGGCTAGACCTCAGCTCAGATCATCCTTAGATGCTAGCGATCCTTTCACCGAAGTTCTCCTTAACCTTAACTATTTAACGTTTATCCTCCCAAGCTCGTAAATTTACATTCAAGGGAATCCATACCACTGTAAGGCTTATCGCCATATGCTTATCTTAAGTCTTCAAATTAATTCCTTTTAAAATCTGTCGAAATTCGAGCAGCATCTCCCCTGTTTATATTACATCCCAAAGACTACTAAGGGTCATCAAACAGCCCAACAACAACAACAACAACAACAACAATCAACAATAGCAACAACTACAATATAATCCAATATAACTCTCTTCGATTACTTTAAGAATTATATCGAGCAGCAAGCTCGTTTAACGAATAACAAACGTCATTCAAACCTAACTCTCCTTTCCTAATTCAGCCTACACCCTTAATAACAATATGCATATATTTACCATATCATATTTTAGTTCAAAATATCCTTAAATGTATTCCAAAGAAATCCATACTCCTACGCCTCATCCTTTACTTTCTATTCGTAGATTTCATATATTTTCTTCTCCATCTTTCCAACTAACACATGAATAATCCCAATAACCGTAGGGACAATATATTCAGGTTATAATCCACAATTTACAACCATAAAAAGTCATATTTAAACATTCAAAACAGCCCCTACAAAATAGTGGCTTAACATAACTTATTTCGATGTAGTCTTGCGGTATTTGGCCTCAAACAACTTTATCAACATCAATTTAAGTTAACACACAACCAAAGAGGTGTTATACATACCTTAAGCAGTGCATACAACCCAAGAATCAAGGCTGCCTCAGTTCAACTTCACCCTCAATCACTAGGCAACACCATAGGTTTGCTACTCTTGTAGTTTCTAACTTCTTGATGGAAGATTGGGTGTTTCCACTTGATTTGGGCTGAAATTTCGTGGGTGGAAGTTGGGAAAATACTCTAGAGAGTTGGGGAATGTTTTTGTCACGCCCCAAAACCCACCCTAGATGTGACCGGCATCCGACATCATGAACAACATTGGAAGAATCTAAATGACACAATAATATCACTTGAACCCGCCAGGTTCAACATTCACCTCCAACAGTTTATAAAATAAAGGTAAACAAATCATGCATAGATGAATTAAATCAGCGGAAGTCTTTAGTAATCAATACTTAGTCAAATGTAACAACGTTTCCGCGAGTTAATCAATAGCTCAACAACTACCCACAAGAATGTATACTCTGGAGCTTCTAAGATAAAGGATTAATAGTCTGACTCATCGGGACGTAGCCCGGAAAACTAATATAATGAATAAATAAATAAATAAATAAGGTGTCCCACGAATGAATGTGTGGGCTCACCAAATCAGCCGCAACAGCAAGTCCTTCCTAAACACCCGGAGTATCAAGAACTTGCTCCTCTCCGTTACCTAACATACCATCAAAAACAACAATAGTATTCCTGAGTACTTCATACTCAGTGAGTGCCTCAGGGAAAATAAGTAATATGAAAATAAAGTACAATAATACATAAAGAAATCAGTCCTGAAAATCATGTGAAACCAATGTAAGAACAGTTATTCAGTTTGTGTATCTCAATAAGAATTATCAAAACCGATTATAAGGCCTCTCGTCAAGGTACAACTTCAAATATGGCTTTCAATTGATCATAATTAACAACAATTCCATGAGAAAATAAGAATATCACACATGCCAATACAGGCCAAAGAATCAAGCAAATCGAAAGGGTGACCGTAGAGGTTCCCTTATCACAACGCACCACACCGGAATATGAAATTCAACGGTGGCTATCCTTCCTCCCGAATAGCTAGGCATAATCACACCCCAGGTAGCGAACTCGGAAGTGGCCAATCTTCCTCCCAAATGGCTAGGCATTATCACACTAGGATCAATAGTGGCTACCCTTCCTCCGAGTAGCTAGGCCAAACACAACAACAAAGTTCATAGCATAGAAGCCGATTCAAAATTTATCTCAAAGTAGTCACACCATCAAATAACATTAAAGTTCATTATGCCATTACGAAAATCCATAATTTCATAGATAATCTTCAAAACGTTTCCACTTCTTTAAACAAGATTCCTTTGTCTTAGTTTCTTTGTAAAGTCATCAATACCAACAATTGACCATCATCACTGATCATCTCTTATAGAAGAAAACGATTATGATTTCATATACGTATATAGAGGATAATATAATCAAGGTTTAATGTGAGTTTTTCCCCTCACGCACACCAACCACAAGAAAAGACATGAATTAGGATTTTGCATGAGAAGTTCACCTTTTTATTCAATAAAGAACCTTTGTGAAGAAAACATATATCCATGATAACGTTTTTAAAAGAGAGACATACCTTAGTATGTTAAACAAAGTTTAACAATTCACTTTTCTAGTGAAGAACACCAAACCCTAGCTTGAATCACTTTAGGAAGAATTATGTTGCAAACCCTAGGTTTTAATCACAAGAATCATGTTAAGAATCATGGGTTTGATGTTAGGATTGATAATCAATGATTAAGATGTTCTTACCTTAGTGTTGGAGCCCTAGAGAGATATTTTCGTCCTTAGGGTTTTTTAGAGTGAAAAGAATGGAAGAAAAACTAAAATTTTGCAAATTATATAATTTCAGCCCGTCAGGAACAATCGACGGTACAAATGACGGAGCGTCGAACCGATTGATGGAGCATCGATCTGCTCCGTCGAATGGTCTTTGTGTTAGGTCAATTCTATGGTACAAATGACGGGCGTCGATCTGCTCCATCAAAGGCATGAAATTTCCAATGAGCAACTTTCTCTTCCTTACTTTCTATTGTGCAAACGACGGAGCGTCGAACAGATCGACGGTACAAAGGATGACTGTCAAACCTCCTTTTCGCGAAAGTGCAGTGAATTTTCATTTTGACCATCTCCTCTTGGGTCTTTAGCCTAAAGTCATGCACGTAACCCAACATATAAGGTTCCAAAGGACTCATACAATTCTTTCACACTCTATACGGATTTACGGGATGTTACATTTTCCCCTCCTTAAGATTCATTTGTCCTCGAATGAGAATAATAATCTAGAAAGAATTCACTAAACCACAAGTTGTTTCAAATAAACACAATGATTCATCTATGAATAATTAAAATGCTAGCTCATACCTGTCATAGGGAACAAGCGAGGATATCTTTTCTTCATGTCCTCCTCCGCTTCCTAAGTAGCTTCCTCGGTATTATGACACTTTAACCGACGCTATATCCTTTGTCCTCAACTTTCTAATTTGACGATCTAGAATCTAAACTGGTTTCTCTTCATAGGTTAACCCTTCATTAATTGCAATATCTTCATGGTTTAACACATGGGAAAGATCAGGTTTGTACAACCTCAACATCGAAACGTGAAACACAGGGAGCACCATGGCCATATTGGATAGCAACTCAATTCATAAGCCACCGTCCCAATTTACCTAACAATCTCGTAAGGGCCAATGAAATGGGGGATAAATTTCCCCTTTTTACCAAACCGCATTGCTCCCTTCATCGGCAACACTTTCAAGAACACCTTGTCACCGATTTAAAAACTCTAGCTCACGCCGTCTCATATCGGTATAGGACTTCTGTCTACTCTGAGCTGTCTTGAGCTGTTGCACAATAAGATTAACTTTCTCAATTTCTTCATGAACTGAATCCGGACCCAACAACTCCACTTCAGTTGGTTCAAACCAACCAATTGGAGACGGACAACACCTCCCATAAAGAGCCTCATAAGGAGCCATCTGAATACTCGCTTGATAGCTATTGTTGTAAGCGAATTCCACCAGAGGTAGGTGTTCATACCAACTTCCTCCAAAATTGATTGCACAAGCTCGTAGCATATCTTCCAAAGTCTGAATAGTTCTCTCTGCCTACCTGTCAGCTTAAGGATGAAAGACAGTGCTCAATTTCACTCTACTTCCCAACTCTTCTGAAAGGATGTCCAAAAATGAGTAGTAAATTGCGTACCTTTGTTAGATATAATCGATGTTGGAACACCATGCAATCTAACTATCTCTTTTAGATATAACTTGGCGTACTCCGCTGCGGTATATGACATCTTCATAGGGAGAAAATGGGCAAACTTTGTGAGTCTATCCACGATAACCCAAATCGAGTCAAACTTGGCCTTTGTACAGGGTAACCCCACAACAAAATCCATATTGATCTCATCCCACTTCCACTGCAGAATCTCGATATTCTGAGCCAGGCCTCTAGGCCTTTGATGTTTAGCCTTCACCTGTTGACAGTTTAAACACTTAGTCACAAAGTTAGAAATATCAACCTTCATGCTCTTCCACCAATAGTGTTGTTTCAAATTCTTATACGTTTTGGTAGATCCCGGATGAACCAAATACTTGGAACTATGAGCTTCCACCATTAATTCTTGTCGAAGACCATCAACACCAGGAACACACAATCGTCCTTGCAACCGCAGAACACTATCACCGGTACCAACAGTAAAAGAAGTGTACTCACCCCTTTCTACTCCATCTCTCAGCTTTGCCAAAAGTTCATCATCATATTGCTTGAATTTTATCCTTTCCACCATGTCAGACCGTGATGGCGTGATTCCCACTAACTCTCCATCTTTAGTTTTATCAAGTATGACCCCAAGACTAGCAAGTCTTCGAATTTCCTTCCCCATGGGCATGTCATGTCCACGCAAATAAGCCAACGTGCCCATAGATTTTCTACTCAAAGCATTAGCAACCACATTAGCCTTACTAGGATGATACAAAATATTCAAGTCGTAGTCTTTTAACAACTCCAACTACCTCCGTTTCCTGAGATTCAACTCTCGCTGCTTAAAGATATATTGCAAGCTCTTATGGTCAGTAAAACATCGCAATGCTCACCATACAAATAATGACACCAAATTTTCAAGGCAGATACTACGGCAGCCAACTCTAAGTTATAAGTCGGATATTTCATCTCATGCTTCTTCAACTGACGTGAATTATAGGCAATCACCTTACCGTTCTGCATCAATACACAATCCAAACCAATTCTAGAAGCATCACAATACACCACATATCCACCAGACACAGAAGGTAAAGTCAAAATAGAAGCCGAAGTCAACCTTATCTTAAGCTCTTGGAAACTCTTTTCACAAGCTTCGGACCACTGAATCTTAGCAGTTTTCTGTGTCAATTTAGTTAATGGTGAGGTCATGGACGAAAACCTTCCACAAACTTTCTGTAATAATTTGCTAAACCCAAGAAACTACGAATTTACGTCGCACTAGTTGGTCTAGGCAAATTCTTAACCGCTGAAATTTTCCGAGGATCTACCTTAATGCTGTCACTAGTCACCACATGACCCAAGAAAGACACAGACTCAAGCTAGAATTCACACTTAGAGAATTTTGCATAAAGCTCGTTCTCTTCAAGTGTTGTCAAAGTTATCCTCAAATGATTAGCATGATCCTCACGATTCTTAGAGTACACCAAGATGTCATCATTAAACACAATAATGAGCGGTATAGATACAGCTTAAACACCTGGTTCACAAATCCATGAACGCAGCAGGCGCATTAGTCAACGCAAAGGACATCACTAGAAACTCAAAGTGCCCATAATGAGTACGGAAAGAAGTTTTCGGGATATCCTTTTCCTTTATCTTCAATTGGTGAAACCCCGACCTCAGGTCAATCTTTGAAAAGAACTTAGCACCCTGAAGTTGGTCAAATAGATCATCTATCCTAGGCAAAGGATATTTATTCTTAATGGTCACTTTATTAAGTTGACGATAATCAACACACTTCCTAAGGGAACCATCCTTCTTCCTAACAAATAAGACTGGGGCGCCCCAAGGTGAGGAACTTGGTCGGATGAAACCCTTATCCAACAAGTCCTTCAACTGATCCTTTAATTCCCTTAGCTTCGCTGGAGCCATATGATAAGGTGGAATTGAAATAGGTTGGGTGTCGGGAATAACATCAATCCCAAAATCAATAACCTATCAGGAGGGATGCCAGGGAGATCTTCGGGAAACACTTTGGGATAATCATTAACTATGGGAACAGATGCAAATTCAGGTACTATGGCTTTTGTATCATTTACAGCAACCAAATGGTAAATACACCCCTTAGTAATCATCTTATGAGCCTTAAGATAAGAAATAAATCTACCTCTTGCCTTAGCGATTTCACCCTCCCTCACAATAACAGACTCCTCGGAAAGGCGAAGCGAACTAACTTATGGCGACAATCCACATTAGCATAACACGCGGACAACAAGTCCATCCCCATAATTACATCAAAATCAGCCATGGTCTCACGACCTTTAATCACGACAACACAATTTCCATACACTGTAGAAGCAATAACAGGAACACCCAAAGGTGTATCAACAACAAAGGGTTCCGACAATGGTTCGGGTTTCATACCCATATGAAGAGCAAAATAAGAAGTCACATAGGATAAATTTAAACCCGGATCAATCAATGAGTAAGCATCATGAGAACAGATTGTAAGGATACCTGTAACCACAGCGTCAAAAGCCTCAGCTATCTCCCTACGAATCAGCCCATAAAGTCGAGCTGTCCCTCCACCAGAAGTATTAGCAACTTCCTTTCCTTTTCCGTTGTTACGAGCATTCTGATTATTATTGTTAGCATTACTAGAAGGAGGATTTCTAGCAGATACAGAAGCAGGCGAATCATTCTTTTGGTTATTCATAGCAGCTCCCTCTTAATGTGGCCTCTAATCCCACAATGATGACATATATGTTCTTCCAACACTGGCGGACGACTACTTCCCTGCGTAAACTTACTATTATTATTATTATTTTTCTGGCCTTGCCTACCAGAAGGCACACTAGCATGGGAATAAGCGCCAGACTGAGCAGGTGCAGAATACCCTTTACTCTGCCTTCCCTTATAATTATTACCACTGAAACCACCCGTCGATCGAGCCTTCTTGTTCTGATCTCGATCCAACCTCTCTTTATTTTTCCAACTCTCTTGTTGTTTAGCAAACCCAACTAGAGATGAGAAAGTACAAATAGGATACATAGCAATAGCAGCACATGTAGACTTGATCTGTGGTACCAAGCCTTTCACAAAACGAGTCAACTTATGCTTTTCAGTCAGAATCATGTATAAAGCATACTTTGACAGATGGGTAAACTCCAAACTATACTCACGAAACGACTTGTTACGCTGTTCTAGCTTTTCATACTTCGTAGCCATAGCAAATCTCTCCTCATCAGACAAAAACCTTTCCATGAACGCCTCTTCAAATTCAGCCCACGTCGGAGCTAAAGTAGCGTCACCCCTCTCATATTCCCACATCTTAAACCATACGTGAGCAACATCCTTCAATTGATACGAAGCGAGCCTCATAGCTTCGGAATCCTGGGCATCCATTGCCCTCAATGCCTTAAAGGTCTCATCTAAAAAGTGTTGGGGGTCATCCACCTCTCGTGACCCAAAGCACTTCGGTGACTTCAAGTCGAGGAATTGCTTAAGTCTGCCTCCACCATAAGGTCCCACACCTCCACGCTGTTGCCGAGCCGCAACCAATGCAGTCAACATTTGAATAGCAGTTTGCATAGTACCAATCTCGAGCACACCTGCAACAGGAATAGCAGGAGCAGGCGGTGCTGGGGGTGGTGCTTGATTTCCAGCATTATTTCCATTAACAGCATTCGCGCCCCTAAGATTTCGGTTAGCTCTCGCGAGTTGTGCTCGGTTACCATTTTTGGATCGCGTCAAAGCTATTTTTGCAAGGCACAAATTAACAAGTGAATTAGAATGATCCTAAAAGGACTTGAAGATCTACAACACAATCTAGAATCAAGAAGAATAGGAAACACCTATAAATGTCCTGGGAGTTTCTCAGTCATACAGGTGATCAGGCTGCACAAGGAAAACCCTACTAGACACAGTTTCACAGACACCGGCAATAATCCTAGGACGTATTTAAACCTAGGCTCTAATACCAAGCTTGTCAGGCCCCAAACCCTATCCTAGATGTGATCGGCATCCGACGTCATGAACAACATCGGAAGAACCTAAACGACACAATAATAACACTTGAACCCGCCAGGATCAACATTCGCCTCCAACAGTTTATAAAATAAAGGTAAACAAATCATGCATAAAGGTAAACAAATCATGCAAATCGGTCAAGTGACCGCCACAGTGGTACTATCCGACCAATAACCTCCTCCTTTCGCCCATGTTTTGACAAGTTGTGTAGTCCATCAACAAAACAAGAATAAATCAATTTCCAAAATAGACACATCCACAAAAACATTCGCCCCACAAGGGAAATTGTCTTACGAGCACCCTTAAACCGGGGCACCCGCATCAAAATAACCAAAATAAAGAGTATCCAAACATGTCAAACACAACCAAAGCAATAAATTGTCTAAATATTAAAGCCCAACACGGGCAAATGATAACCAAAACTGATAAAGGGGGGGGGGGATCTCTAAACCACTCCTTGGCTAGTCGCCTCATCGCGCCCATCCTCCGAGTCACTAGAGTCCTCGCTACCATGTCCGGACTCGCTGAGGAAAGAGAACTGGGAGACGTCTCTGGTAGTCACCTTGTGAGGCTTCACCTTCGGGACTAAGGCCTTCAAGACACTCTTGATGCCCTTCCACATCTTCACAAACAGCTTATCCCTAGCCTGGCTTTTTTTTTTTTTTGTCCAAATCCTCCCGGAGATCCACATGGGCCTGAGCCAATGATCCATAGGCGCCCTGCAAGGCATCCACAACCTCTTCCATCTTGGTCTGGGTTTTCATATAACTCTTCATCTGCTCAGTAGTAAAATAGCTACTACCCGCAGCACTGCTAGACAACCAGACCTCCATAGAAGACCGTGCAAACCCCATCATGACCTCCTTCACCGCAGCCATATCAGCCTCCATACGCTCTAAAGTACCCGGGATCTGTGACTGACCGCTCCCATCCGATGGGCCACCGCTATTCTCGCTTTCATCTGAGCCAGTCCTTTTCCTCTTGCCCCTGCCCTGTGACCTTTTGACTTTCAATGGGTTAAAGGCAACATCGCACTCCACATAGCGGTGCCCAGGCTTCGTAGACACCCCGACTTTATGACAGAGATGGGTAATCAGGGAGGGAAACATCAAGCTCGGGCCACCCTTGGATATAAAACCCTGCCACTCCTCGATCACCTGCATACCCATATTCACGGGCACACCATCCAGGATGCAAGCCACCACGAGGGCCCGTAGGTAAGTGACATTAGTAGTATTGCTCTTGGGGGGAAGCCGCCGGGCCGACGAAATCCCTCTCATGAAGCAGACCCTTGGTCTGCTGCTCTATGAAACGCCGCTTGCAATTATAGTTGGGGAACCTAATATCTGCGGAAGGAGCCGGGGGTTGTTGCCCTTGTTGTTGTTGTTGTTATTGATCTGCCATGATAAGTAAGAGAGTTAACCTGAAAAAGTGAAAAGCAGAGTTAGAATAGTGTGGCGTAAAGAATTAACGGGGATAGGCCATGCATAAAATAGTAGAAAAGGCCAAAAATTTGATTCTGCCTGAAGCAGCTATAGTGGTAAGAGGGTCGCTACAGCGGCCAAGGCATCGCCATAGTGGTGCCTTTTCGCTGTAGCGGGCTCGCTATAGCGAGTAGGTCACCGCTATAGCGGCCACCTCCCAGACTTGATGGGCTGCTCCCAAGGATACCGTTGTAGCGGTAAAAGGACCGCCGCAGCAGTCCCACCTTCTTCAGGCCGAAAAAATCCTACCCGAACCCAGTTCCAAACCTACAATTTTCACCATGGTTTCCCCATTGTTGTCGAGGATCAAGTAGTATGATGGCATGCATGAGTCTTATAACTTGTTCTACCCTATTTCAGCTACCATAAATACCAAGATCACCAAAATTTGCACCCCCAACATAAAACTACCCCATATTTAGCAAATTTTTAGTATGAAGTGCTGCTAAGACATTCTGGACGTGAATTAACCATCCATGATCCAAGGAACTACCCTCCCCAAGGACCAAAAACCCCTTTTTGTCTAGAAAATAGAATTTCTTCCTAATCTAGCAAGTTAAGTAAGGATGTTTTTGAAATAAATAGCCATATGCAAGTTATAGGTTAGTAAAGGAGAGCATATACCTTGAAATAGGGGGAGATCTGTAAGCCTGGCAAGAGAAAAATGAAATTTTTTATATAGAACAAACCTTTGCTTTTAAAATTTTACGTAAGGATTTTGGTAAATAGTGAGGGGTAGGGTGGTTATAAGGGAGTAGGGAGAGAGATGAGGGGTTGAGAAGTAAATAAGGGGAGAAGAATTTTCGTGGAAAGTGGAGATGTTTTCGGTTATGGGGGTATGAGGGAAGTGGGAGGGGTGAACTACGTTCAACCCCCTTTATTATTATTCTTTTATTTTTTATTTTTATTCTGCCTGATGATCGCTGCGGGCAGCGCTTGGACCGCTGCAGCGATACCGCTATAGCGGTCCTCTGGCCACTATAGCAGTGGCAGTGAAACATTTTGTTTCGTTTGTTTTGTTTGTCGTTCATTCTATCCCCATAGCAATGTCTTTAAACCCTGTTCTCATGGGGTATGACCCAGGAAAGTGACCCTTACCTCACCCCACCCGTTCGGGGACGAACAGTAGTTTAATTGGTATCTGGTCTAATGACCCGTCCGGTCGTTATTTAATATTTCGCGAAACCATTCCCAATCTAGGTCGAGGATTGTAAATCATAAGCTCCATGATGTGTTTTAAGAGTTAAGAGTGGGAAAATCAATTGCGGAAGGATTTGGAAATTTCGGGCCAGAAAATAAAGTGGACCGCTATAGCAGTCAGTGGACCGCCATAGTGGTACAGCTATAGCGGCTTAGCGACTGCCGCAGCGGTTCACGCGGAACAGTAGTCTGAATTTCTGTACTTAGTCCATTTTTCCTCCCTTTTCAACAAAAGACTCTCAAGGGCTGCTCCTAGGGTTCCTCATGAAAGAAAAACCATAGACCCCAAGAAAAAAGAAACCCTTCTAATTTCTTTTCCACCCTTCCCTACGAACATTATTGTTCATGGAATCGAATAAAGGATAAGCAGACGAGAAATTCTTGGAGAATCAAATATCTGTTCGTCAAAGAGGTAGGTTATGGTTTACTTTAGTTAGAATTTGATTAGCGAAATGTATATACACTTAGAGTTGATGGGAGAATGCATGCTTAGGTTTTCAGACACGGAGTTTGGATGGACGGACTTGTTAATGTGACTAAAATATGGTATAATTATGGTTATAATAATAATGATTTAGTTTAATAGGAAGTGATGTTTTCGCTAAGAAGATACCTTGTGTTTACTTTTATGCAACCCTAGAAGGGCGTGAATTTCATCTGTATGTCGTTGAACGTTCATAAGGTTGTTTCCTTGAAAATAAGAGGTCGTATTAAAAGAATTATATTGAGTTGGGTTGACATTACGCTCATCAAGGGCTGGAATTATGATTGATTTGTCATGTAGTTTCATGCATTGCACTGCATGGTTTATGTGGAGATACAGGTAACAGGCAAGGCTGAGTATGGGCATTGTGTTATCTGGCCTTGTGGCCGTTAAGCTGAGTACATGAATTACATATATGTATATGTTTTGGATCCGCGACCGAGGTTCGTTTCGGGGCGGAGGTTTGTGCTCGGGCCCGAGAGGTATTCCGGAACGAGTGGTACATGGACATATTAGGTACCCTGCAGGTCATGGCTACTGAGTAAAGACATCAGCTAGCGTGTATATAGTGTGTTTGGGTCCCCTGCAGGTCATGGCTATTGAGCAAAGACATTATTTGCATTGCACTACATCTCATGATTTTATGTTATACAAGTGTGTACGACTGTCGTTAACATTGCTCATTTATTCCATGTGTGTTGTTGAGAGTCTGGTGGAGAGGGGGTTACACAAGGTAAGTGTAGTGTTGGTTGTCAGATAGTGAATTATTTTCCTGGATACATTGTATTATAGTAGTAATGTGAGTAGGCGAACACTTTTAACACCAAGGGTAAAAGTATAGCATCCAGTGAGTGGGAGAGCGAGACTAGGTTGGATGAAGGTAGGGAATGGTTATGATTTAGTAGAATACCTAATATTTTGGAAATAAAATAAGCGAACTTCGAGGGTAACAAGGCACGCGAGTTAATGTTGTAGTAATCTTTATTTAGAATTTTGAGGTTCATTGACTTAATTGCTTATCTTATTAACT
Organism: Lycium barbarum; assembly: GCF_019175385.1. NCBI lineage: Eukaryota > Viridiplantae > Streptophyta > Magnoliopsida > Solanales > Solanaceae > Lycium > Lycium barbarum. The sequence continues at coordinate 101,393,081 of NC_083346.1, read as the reverse complement.
TTATATTATATTGCGTGAACTAATATTAGTAGACCTATGATGCTTACCAGTATAGATGGTGTACAGATACTACTCTTGGTACGCCCTTTCTAGGTGTAGATGTGTTGCAGGTCTTAGCTGAGGTTTCGTCGCGTGGATCTATCGGATATTCTCCTACAGCTTTGCCTATCTCACTTCTGGCAGAGGCTGTGTCATTTATTTTGTCTTCTTGTCTTTTAGGAGCTCTTGTACTTGTCTAGACTAGATCCTGGGGAATTCTTTCGGATTTTTATTGTATTTGAAGCGAGTCTGTAAGAAGTGTCTGCTTTAAATTCTGTAAATTTTAAAGATGGTTGTCCTATGTTTTAAGGGTTGGGTTTATTGGTAAGGGTTCGCCTACTGGGTTAGTAATATGGCAGGTGCCCGCACGACCCGCGGCTTGGGTCGTGACATCCATCTTCTTTTTTTGGACTCAATGAACTTGAAAGAATTTTCCCTATTGGGCTTTTAACCTAAGAGAGTGGCTGGACTTTGACCCAAATGGCCATGCAGTGGAGAGGGGCGGGGGGGGGGGGGGGGGGGGGGGGGGAACCAAAGACCCCGGTTAGTTTATATTTTATTGTTCCCATCATACACATGATATATACACATAATATACATAATGCACTACTTTTTACAAGTCCTATTCTATAAATATACATGTATACCAACAACATATCATATTTATTTCATAAGCTCATGTGATGGGCATGTGTGTTTTCCATGTCCTTGAACTTCAAACCCTAAAATAGGTGGCGGAAGGCCAAGTCATCACTCCCCTCCCCCTTTTATTCCTGATGTCGCACAAGTTCCATGAGGTTTCATGAACCTCCGGCATGGCTGGTCAGCAGGGAAGGATTCAAACTAGACCTCACTTTACCTAAACTGCCTCTTAAACAAACACGACCATGGAAGACACAGATCCACATACACACACATATGGCTCAGAATAAAGAGGATAGGCCCAATATACACGTATATGGAACAAATATAAGCCAACAAGAATAGATGAAACAAGGAGAGAATGAATGAATAGATCCAGCAGGAAAGTTAATCTCGTGAACTAAAGCCAAGACATCACTATTGACATATCATGGAAGAAAGGAAGTGATTTGTACGAACACAGCATGACCAAGGCTAAACTTAAATCAAGTAATTACAACACAGTCAATCCCAAGTAAATGACACAAGTCTTAACAATGTTGAATTAAATAAATATGGTAAGGTACAAAGGCAGACAAGGATAAAAAAAAATAAACTGCCTCTAGATATGGTACAATCACAACAGGTTTGACATTTATGAAATATATGTAGAACTATCTAAGCATAATCCTCAAATGAGCCTAGATATTTTATGGGCAAATCAAGTGAAGACTTTTGTCATTTTTTAGCAATTATGTTCCAAAGAATAGAAGATCCTCCTAGAGAATTCAATGAATAAACAGAAGGAACCAAACTGTGATTTTAACCAAGCAGGTAAAAACCAAAGTCCTTTTTAAATGAAACAGACCTTTACTGATATGGTGCTATATCACTCCTCAACAGAACCCAATTTAAGGTGCAAACAAAAATGATAACTAAATGAGGATTATTTGTAGAAAGACAACTGCCAAGAGACTTTCAAGTCAAAATGATCCCATATAGAATATACAAGTGTCTGGTACAGCCATTACATCTTCACACATAACCTAAATAAGTAGGAAAGTCAAACTCCCAGGAATGCACAGAAATTTCACATTTTTAAGTTCAGAATTTGGAATTTTCCAAACCTTTGCTCCCGATTCTATTCCATTTGCAGAAAGGTCTAAATTGGTTTTAAAGGGACGCACCTAATTTAGTGATGACCTACTCTTAATCTTCATTCTTCCAAAACTGGACAAGTACCACATATCCTTGACTAACTTTAATGCTCCACCAAAGGAGGACACATTCTTCCAACATATCCAGATTAAGTTCAGTTTTAATCTTTTACTTGGACTTTAGACTAATGGACTCAAAACACATTTCAAAAAAAAAAAAGATGGAAAGGAAGCATGACTTGATGTCTAAAGTATCACAAAGTAAAGGGTCAAATATATCCCTGAGCCTATACTGCTACCTTGAATGAATGCAAACCATTGACCTTCTTATTTTTTAAGACAATATTATGACTTAGGATACAAGGGGAGAACAGACCATCTTTCAAACACAGGTTGGACCCAATTCAATGCCCACAGAATCCACATAAAGGTTTAAATCATGATCCTAACTTAACCAAATTTCAAAGGATCTATCACACCTTATCATATCATCTTCATAAAATTCATTTACCTTATTTTTTAAAAAAACAATTAGTATTCTATTTTGAAAGCAGCTTTTCCTCTTTCCAGGTTTATTACAATTTCCAAATCATCATACATCATCTAAACTGATCCAACCATTTTTCAGATGACACATCAAAAACAAATACAAGAAGACCAAGCTATCAATCCTAATGAACAACTAACAAGTGCATAAGAAATTTCATTTTTTAGGATCCAATAGGCTCAACAAAATGGCAAGGAAACCAAGATGTGTAAAGGTAAGAGGTTGCACCCCATAAGCTTGTTAGGAATGCCATGACAATCTCTTATTTGGGAAGAAAGATGTTGCTTGACCTTTTCTCAAACAAAAGTCTCAGTCTTCAAACTATTCAGGATTTGGACAAATCAAGACCAAGCTGCTTCATTTCATTCTTCTTTTAACACTTAAAACTTATGAAATTGGAACACTTATTATCATTTACCAAATTAAGACCCATACATGGATGAAAATCAAAACAGATGCACGAATGGGCATATCAACCCATTTTTATAATAAACTTACTTCACCCTTTTGATAAAATAACTAATGGGGGCAGGATCAACAAGAGGAAATCACAATAGGAAAACAAACTTCTTTCCTTGACACCATTTCATTCTATTATTTATATTTTTTAGTTTTAACATGATCACGACCAAGTTACAGATTGATATCTATCCGATTATCTAGTTATCAATTAGATTAAGTGTAATTAATCTTCAAATGGGAACTTAGTCCTATAGTTCCTAAAGTTAACCACTTCCTTTCCTTTTAACTTTTCCCCTTTTGACCAAACTCTGCACATATGGGAATAGATTATTTTTAGGTGAGGGACTTGTGACATAATCCACACAGAGCAAGTTATGGACACCATATGTTTAGGCAACAAATTCAGACAAGAAAGCCAAGCCTTGATCAAACCAAATGGAAAACAGAACTCACGCTCAAATACCTTAATCATAATGGTTCTAGGATTTACTATAAGTCATGGACAATTAGCACACATTTGCTAAAAGTCATAGACAATTACACAATCTGACCTACACTAGATGAGATCATCATCACAGGTATTATCAGTAACAGTCCACCAACTCATAAAAAACTAAAACTGGACCTAGTTCTCTTTAAACTGGGTATCATTTTATTTAAAAAGGGGGCAAAGTATTAATCAATCCTTACCTTTATTCTATTTTTTGTGTGAGCAAGACCACTTAAGAAAGAGAAAAAAAAATGGAATCATTCTACTGTTACATCTTCGCAAAAGAAAGTCACCAAACAAGTTCAATTTATACTTGAGTAGTTATTCACTTTAAAGGAAGAGAACACACCAAAAGCTCTATCTAAACCAATTTGTTAAATTCAATCATACATAGTCAAGAAGCTCCAGGTAAGAGATTTTGTTTCACAAGAGAGAGTAATTCATGACTAATTAGTAAGAAGATGTGATTTCAAATTAGGAGCACAAGCACACATTATAGGAAATCTATTCATATTCATCTAAATCAACCTGTAAACTACCTTATCTCTTTTAAACAATGCCTAGGATTAGATTTTACTGCATTGGTCAGGCTTAAGATTGTAACTAACAACTAATGTGACTTTAAGGAAGGAGGGAAAGGGAAAAACATGAAACTTTAAAAGTACTTCAACCACATCATTTCCCAGCAAACATAGGAATACTAGAATCATATGAACAAACAAACTAAGAGAAGGTTCAAACAGCCTATTTTCTTAAATGGATTTTAATGCAACATTCACCTTATTCCAACTGTTTTTACCTTACATAGACCACAAGTTTAAGCACAGAACTAACTAAAGCAGCTCTTTTAGCAAATGGGAACCACTATGAACAAACGCCAAACCATAAGCTAACTCAACTAACATAAATAAAATTAGACTAGGCAAAACTCTAAATAACAAAGAAAATGAATAATGAGTTACCTTTTATATGTGCAGCCAGGAAAAGAATGGATTTGAGAGCCTTTGTGCTTCCAAAACCTGAACAACTCAGCAACATCAAAATGAAATAAAGTAAGAACAAATATTTTAACTAGGAAAAACCCAACTATTTCAGTCAAGGGTTTTTTTAAAAAAAAAAAATATTTTACCAAGAAGCCTTTTTTTTTTTTTTTGAAAATCGAGATTTCCTACTTCTTTACTTTCAAATTCTTTTTTTTTTTTTTTACCTTTTCTAACTTTCCAAAACTTGTTTTTGTAAGAGGATAAATAGAACCCCAAAATTTCAACTGAAACTAGCAACAACGATGTGGGATAAAACGCCTTTTTCATAATCAAACTCAGTAAGCAACAAATCAACGACCCAGATCTAAGCACAGCTAACATACGGTCAGATCTGGCCCTTCTTGGGTCGATCTGACCCAACAATCATGGACCAATTGTAAAAATGCAAGAAAAAATAAACTTTAAAGCAAAAGATAAAGATGACTTTGACTAAAATCTAAAAATAAAGAGTAAATAAAGATTTATACCATATTCGGGTAAAAGAAATCGTGGAACCAAGTGAACTTTTGATATTTTCAAAACAAAGAGCATGAAAATGTTGTGCATGTCATCATACCTATGAAAATATGCCATTTTTTGCGTGAGAGAGACGAGGGAGAACATGACGACTACTAGGGTTTTTCATGAGAGAGAGAGAGAGAGAGAGAGAGAGGCGGGCAAGGGGGGGGGGGGGGGGGGGGTTATTTTGAAAAATGGAAAATCAAATAAAGGGGTTGGGGTGTACCTATTATTCAATAGACGATTTGGGCCAGGTCCTGGTTTTGGACTGGGCTCGGTCCCAGTTCTAAAATAAATTAAAAAGCCCTATGGATTAATGTATACACCAAGCGTATACATATGTATATACCTTGTATACTTGGTGTATACATGTATATATATATCAAGTACATAAAAAATGAATAATTAGAAAAAATATTAAAATTGAAGAAGTTTTAATTATGGGAAAAATTAGGCCGCAATTATTTTATTAAAATAATTTTAAAAAGTCGGCAAAAATTTTAATGGGCCTAAAATGGCCTTAATTAATCTTTAACCTAACATGAATATTTTAATTATGGCCTTTTCAACAATTTTGAAATTAAACTAAACCTATTATTTCAAATAAAATGTTAACTGGCTGATTTTACAAAATAACTCTAATTTCTGTAAATCATGAACTGACTAATTTAATTGTGGCCAAGAAAAAAATATATTTATATAAAAAGGATCCATTTTTGCAGTAATTATCATTTAATTAATTAATTAGCCTAGTTAAAAAAAATTTAAGGGCAATTATGCCTATTTTTGACAAATCATGTAGATTATATAAAAATCAAAAGTTTAAAAGGTTAAATAGTTAATTACTTAAATTATTTAAATCACTCAAACTTTCAAAGATTAAAAAGAGAATGAATTATTTGCAAAATTTGACCTCTTTAATAATCAAATAAATAAAACCCTTCCTCTCTCTTTTTTTTCTTTTTAAATTTAACAAAATCTCATAAAATATCATGAAAATACTCGTTAATTTCTAAATAAATTTATGATGGATGAAAAATCCTTTTATTAGTTTAAGGGAAAGAAATATTGACCTGGACAATTTGTAAAAATCATTTAAGGCTTTCAAATTGCTCAGCTCATTTATTTATTATGCGGGGATTCTAAGTGGTTGAAATAAATTACGGGATGTCAAAAATTTGGTGTCAACAACTGCCCCTTCGGTTTTCGGGGATGGCGGGTCCATCCCTGAGTAACGAAATTTGAATAACCCTAATTTTTGACTGACTCGGCTCATTTTTCCCTTTGTCTCTACGCAATTTTCACATACGTGACCGGACCCTGATCCCTGGGTTTCCTACATATCTCATGTCATATGAGAATTCAGGCCGCTTGTAGTTCGACTCAACTAAAGACCTTCAAATGATCTAGAAGAAACTATCCGAGGATCCCAATATTGTGATTGGGTTTCTCCGGAAGACTGTTAGAATGTGACTGAATCTCGGGGTTTGAGTTTGCCTACATATCCCTGGTTCCTGGGAATTAGGTCACATGTAGTTCGACTTGCTGGAGAAGAGTATATCCCTTATGTGGGAGTACCTTCAGACTTCTCAGTTTGTATCCGACCGGTTGGGGTTTTTTAGTAGAAAAAAGAGAAAAACAAGACAAGTTGTGGCTGAGTCTGAGATTGGATGGCTTCCAAATCCTGTCCGGAGAGCTTGACTCTCATGGGCACCCTATCTTGACTGGCTTCGTAAAAAAAAGTTTCACGTTTTCTCCGCAACTCTTCTGGATCTGGTTCAGCAACCGGCTCCTTTTGGGCGGCTGTGCCTATCTTCTGGATCTTGAAAATATGCAGATATTCTTGTGGAAATTTAGATGAATGGTCCTCTCGGTTTGTTTGAATGAATGGCCCTCTCGGCTTATTTGTATTAATGGCCCTCTTGGCTATTTGTATGAATGGCCCTCTCGGCATGCAGATGACTATTATGGCCCTTGTGGCTGGATAATCCTTCTTTCGTTCGCTGTATTGGTTGTTGACCCTTGCGGCCAGATATGCCCTTTGTGCTTGTCATGATCCATTTGGTCGCATGTATCTTTATGCCCATCCATTGTGACCTTCTTGGTCTGATGCATCTTTGTCGTTCATTCCTTGTGTGACCCTCTAGTTTAGGTCTATCTTTACACTTATTTGCTCCGTGACTCTCGCGGTCAGATGTCTCGTTAATACCCATTCTCTGCTATGACCCTTCTGGGTCTTTCTCCACCGTTTGAGCTTTGCCATTCGCCTTTGCTGTGAGTCAGCTGGTTTGTGGTGTATCCGCTGTCCTGTAGAAGGAAAAACCTGCATCCACAGAAAAATTGTGAGTTTTCCAAGAAGTCGATTAGCGTTGTCGCCTTCCCGCCTAGTGTCTCCTCCCGATGCTCCTCCGGAAATAATATATATATATATATATATATATATATATATATATATATATATTATTTTTTGAAAATTCAAAATAAAAATTTATAAAACGCATTTTATTTCTTCTTAAAGTAAATATTTGCTTTGTTTTTTATGTGTCATGATGTATATTCTCTTTGAACGAGGTCTTCTTGTTCTTTTCGAAGACATGGTTGCTAGCTTTCGTATTGGCAGAATTTTTGAGGTCCTCTTCAAAAAATTCTGCCCTGATTTCAAGACTCACTCCAGGTGTCCCTTGTGTCGTTTCTCTAAGCGGGAATTTTTGAGGTCCCCTCAAACATTTTGCCCTAGTGTATTGCTTTACTCCATCTCTTCCTTGGTTGACTGTTCTGATAGGAATTTTTGAGGTCCCCTCAAAACTTCTGTCCCAGTGTAGGGTTGACGTTGTCTGGTTCTTGCACTGACCCTTGCAAGCTTGATCTTGTGGACCTTTCCCGCCTTATTGTCTCTAAGGTTTCCTAGGGGTTTCTTGGTTTTTCTTTTTATGACGACCGAGCTTGAGCGCGCCTACGTATCCTATCGCAGCAGGAATTCAGGTCGAACGTAGTCTAGAAAAAAGTAATTGAGTTTTGGTTTTACTAATAAAGCGACCGGGTCCGGTATGGACTACCTACGTATCCCATTGTGGGGAATTCAGATCATTGCATAGTTCATTACATAGATGATTTGTTTTTCTCCTATTCTAGTACGATAACAAGCAAAATGTACGATTATAAGGAAATAGCAATGCGATTACAAGCAAATAGAATCCTAAATATAGTATCTCATGAGTGTGTCTGCATTGATGGCCTTGGGCCACTCTTGTCCGTCCATCTCGGCCAGGACCACGGCTCCTCCTGAGAGTACTTTCCTGACCATGTATGGTCCTTGCCAGTTCGGCGTGAATTTTTATTTATATTCCTCTTGGTGAGGGAAGACTCGCTTGAGCACGAGTTGTCCGATCTGGAAAAGTCGAGTTCTGACCCATTTGTTGAAAGCTCTAGACTTCCTTTGTCTGTATAGCTGTCCGTGGCACATTGCTACCATTCTCTTTTCCTCTATCATGGCCAGTTGTTCATAACAATTTTTAACCCATTTTGCATCTTTTAGCTCTGCCTCTTGGATGATCCTGAGTGAAGATATCTCTACTTCTGCGGGTATGACCGCTTCTGGACCGTAAATGAGGAGGTATGGGGATGTCCCAGTGGAAGTTCTGGTCGTTATTCTGTATCCTAACAGAGCATAAGGCAGTTGCTCGTGCCAATTCTTTTAGTTGTCGACCATCTTTCTCAAGATCGGTAGAGTTCCAGTGAGTGATTTTGAATTGTCCAATGATGTCCTTCATCAAATAGCTATTCAGATTGGCACTATTTTCTGTAATGATGGATTCTGGTACACCGAAACGACATATCAAATTGTTTGTGACGAAGTCAGCCACGACTTTCTTGGTCACTGATTTTTAGGAAGTTGCTTCCACCTATTTAGTGAAGTAATCTATGGCGACCAAGATGAAATGATGGCCGTTCGAGGCCGGAGGCTCGATGGGTCCTATGACATCCATTCCCCATGCAACGAAACACCAGGGGGAGCTCATTACATGTAATCCTGTGGGTGGAACCTTGATCAGATCCCCGTGTATTTGACACTGATTGCACTTTACACGAATTTACAGGAGTCATGCTCCATGGTCATCCAATAATATCCTGTCCTCAATATTTTCTTAGCGAGGACAAATCCATTCATATGGGTTCCGCATGCCCACGCGTGCACTTCTTTTAGCAATTTTGTGGCCTCTTCAGCATCCACCCATCTGGGCAACCCGAGGTCAGGGGTTCTTTTGCATAGTACTTCTTTGTTCAAGAAGAAACCATTGGCCAAACTCCTGATAGTCTTCTTTTGGTTTGTTGAACTCTCAGAGGGATACTCCCTTTTTTCTAGGTAGGCCTTAATGTCGGGATACCAAGGTTGGCCATCTGGCTCGGCCTCAACATGGGCGCAGTAAGCCTGCTCTTCTCTCAGTGTGATCTCTAATGGATCAATGTGGGTGATCTCAGGGTGCTGGATCATAGACGCTACTGTGGCTAATGCGTCTGCGAACTCATTCTGAGCCCTTGAAGTATACCTGAAGTCAATATTCTTGAATCTTTCGCACAATCTTTCTACCAGATTCACATATGGGAGTATCTTATCACTTTTGGTCGCCCATTTTCCTTTCACTTGATTGATGAGCAAATCGGAGTCCCCGGTTACCAATAACTCATGTATGTTCTGGTCCAGCGTCATCCTGAGACCTAGGATACATGCTTAGTATTCCGCCATGTTGTTGGTACATCTAAAGTTGAGTTTTGTGACCATCGGATAGTGTTCCCCTATTTTCGATATCAGCACCGCCCCAATGCCTGATCCTTTGTAATTGACTGCTCCATCGAAGAACAATCTCCATCCCGAATATGGTTCCAATACCTCTTCTTCCATGGCCATCACTTCTTCGTCTGGGAAGAAAGTCCGTAATGGTTCTGGTTAATCATCCACCGGACTTTCTGTCAGCAGGTCCGCTAGGGCTTGTCCTTTGATTGCCTTTTGCACCACGTACACGATGTCGAATTCGCTTAGCAGCATTTTCCATTTAGCCAATTTTCCTATGGGCATCGATTGTCGTAAGATATATCTTAGCGGATCCATTCTAGATATGAGGTGAGTGGTAAACACTGATAGGTAGTGCCTCAGTTTTTGGGCAATCCAGGTCAAAGCACAACAGGTCTTCTCGACAGGCATATACCGTGCTTCGCAGGAGGTGAACTTCTTACTCAATAGTAGATGGCAAGTTCCTTTTTTCCCTCTTCATCATGCTAGGCAAGCATACACCCCAAAGCTTTCTCTGATACCGATAGATACAGTAACAGAGGACTCCCTGGCCTGGGCAGTACCAAGACAGGAGGATTAGAAATGTATCTCTTGATTCTATCGAATGCCTCTTGGCATTCCTCTGTCCAATTTATGGGAGCATCTTTTATGAGCAACTTAAGGATTGGCTCTATTATAGCAGTTGACTGGGCTATGAATCGCCCAATGTAGTTCAACCTTCCCAAAAAGCTCATGACTTCTTTCTTAGTTTTGGGGGGTGGTAGCTCCTGAATTTCTTTAATGCTGGTAGGGTCTAGTTCAATGCCCCTATTGCTGACTATGAACCCTAGCAATTTACCTGCAGGCACTCCGAATGCGCACTTTGCAAGGTTAAGCTTTAGATTAAATTTGCGAAGTCTGTAGAAGCACTTGCGCAAATGCACAGTATGCTCTGAGATTTCCCTTGATTTTATGGTGACATCGTCCACATAGACTTCAATCTCTTGATACATCATATCATGGAACAGGGTAGTCATAGCCCTCATATAAGTGGCGCCAGCATTCTTGAGGTCGAACAATATCACCCGGTAATGATAGACTCCCCAAGGAGCGATGAAAGCTGTCTTTTCAGCGTCCTCTTCACTCATGAGTATTTGATGGTACCCGGCAAAACAATACACAAAGGACTGCAGCTCATGCTTGGAGCAGTTGTCTATTAGAATATGGATATTTGGAAGTGGAAAGTTTTCCTTTGGACTGGCCCGGTTGAGATCTCGGTAGTCCACACAGATTCGAATCTTTCCATCCTTTTTGGGTACTGGCACTATGTTGGCCACCAAAGTGGGATAGGACGTCACCACTACTATTCCAGACTCGATTTGTTTCTCCACTTCGTCCTTTATCCTAATACTCAGGTCAGGCTTAAATGTCCGGGTCCTTTGCTTAACCGGCGTGAAACCTTCCGTAATAGGCAATATGTGGGCTATAATTTCAATGCTCAAACCTGGAATATCTGCGTATGACCAGGCGAAGACATCCACATATTCCGTTAATAGAGCTACGAGCTCTTCTTTTTGTGGAGCTCCCAAATAAGCGTTGATCCGTGTCTCCTTGACATCCTCTTCGTTACCGAGGTTGATCACCTCAGTTTCATCCATATTTGGCTTTTTCTTTTCTTCTAGTTCTTCCAATTCTTCTACCAGTCCCTCTGGCATCATTGTTGTTGATTCATCGTTCTCTTCGTATTCCTGTTGATTGTTTTCCTCGTTAGTTTATCGACACATTATGACATTTTCGGTTGTTTTATTATGATTAATAATGAAAAGGCGAGGCAGAGTAAAGCTAGGTTTGTTATTGCCTGTTACGCGTAGTTAGTTAGAAAAACCTTCGTTATTATTATCTGATAAAGATAGCAGTTTTATGTAGATCGATGCTTTTCATTAATTCAAGAACAATTGGCTACAACTGCAGTTCTAGTTCGGAACAACGTCAGACCATTTTCGTTTTTTCAAACATTACGAAGTAATTTAGAAAAAGGCGATCATTCGAGCCTCAGCCGATGTCACCGCTTTGAAAAAGGTTTTAAGGAAAATTCATCTCTCTACCAAGGAGCCAAGAGGGGGGTGGATGTTCAATTGTTCAAGCGCTCCCCTGGCCTCAGACTGCGTATGTTTGGTGTCTCCTCATTTTCTTCGATGACCGCGTATGATACAAGAACGGATACAGAAACAAAGAAACTAACTAGGAATTCAAAAAGGACAAGGAAATTAAAGGATAGATAAGTTGACACAAAGAGAAATACCAATTGGCAACCAAGGTTCTATATAACTAAGACCTCCAATTGAGTAATCACAAGCACCAAACTTCTTAAGTTGACCTCAAGGGAAACAAAGTCCCCAAGCAACCAACCTTCTCAACAAAGAATTCAACTAAAAGCTTCAACAAGCTCTCATCTCTCATGCTTCCAATGGAGTCTCACAATTTCACAATTTCAATATTTCATATCATAAAAGTCTACCTAATGAAATAAACTAAGGTAGTATTTATACTAGATAGAAAAGGAAGACTACTATGGCTATTACAACAATACCCTTAATGAAGTAAGGGCCTTGTTTGGTTAGTAGTCTTCTTAAAAGATGAGAAAGGCCTTCTTCTCCCTACTTTATCCAAATAAGGCCTATACTTGCATTTTAGCATATTCTTGAGCTTCATGCCTTCAATCCAACCACCTAGTAAGTCTCCAAAGTCGTGATCCATAGCTCGGCTTGATGTGGATGTTCTTGATGAAGCTCGGCTTGTATCATTCTCCCCTTCTTGAAAAGGATTCGTCCTTGAATCTAAACCTTGCAAAACCATAGGGAAGACAAGAAAAAAAAAGGTCCTCAAAGGATGAGGGTTAGTGTAAGAGTAGCCCACTCTACTAACATGCCAAGTATGAACACACTTGTGATATAACCAAGTATCAACCATGATTAAGAAAAACAAGCTCTCATATAGAGCACTAAGAACTTGGTTATCCCAAAGAACATGAAATGAAGATTTCATAGAGGAACCAATGGTTTCAAAATACCGAAAAGGCAATACCACATTGGTTCTAATAGACATGACACACAAATGATCCTCAACTTCAAAGTGATATCACCCAAAGGTAACACTATGACCATGTCACGACCCGACTAGGGCCCTGACGGGTACCCGGGGCTAACCACCGAGCACCACTCATTCTATTACTCATCATACTCATTAAGCGTACATTCATTAACTTTTGCACTCAAATCACAGAAAAACCATTTCTCATTTGGAAACATAATTACTTTTATATACATAAGCCTCTCGGCTATCAAAATAATAATATAAATACCATAGTAACATCGTGAGACCATACTACCCACACATGCGTATCTACGAGCCTCTACTAGAGTACTAGACATATGGATGGGACAGGACCCCGTCGTACCCGAAATACATATATATATACACAAAAGAATAAACCAAATAGCACCTCCGGAATAATGGAGTGCTCATGTAAATATGCTGATAGCTCCTATGGATCTGCACTGTCTCCCTGTCTACCTGTGGGCATGAACACAGCGTTCAAAGAAAACGGACGTCAGTACGAACGTTGTACTGAGTATGTAAGGCATAACCAATAATGATATATCAATGAAATACGGAGACATCGAGTGAAAAGCAATCTGTAACTGACTGTCACTTAAGACTGAAAGAATGCATGCTAACTTACTTCATAGTTATCATCATATCATGTATGCATTTATGTATAAGATACCCGACCATATAGGTACGGTGTGATAATCATTAGCCCGTGTCCAGGCCTCTCGCGTCTGGGGTACCATCTCATGCTGCCCACTAGTGGTGTCTGCCCATGCCATCTAGACATGGTGTATACGCTACCCGCCTTAGCGGTGTCTGCCCGGCCATGTAGGCACGGTGTAATATCGTCATCACATACTTATCATGAATCATGCATAAGACTCAAGACAAACTGTACAGCTATCGGGGTGACATAATGTCGTGAACCCCCTGATTCCGTTATGGAACATGCATAAGTATTCTGCCTCACCTTGAAAGAAATAGCATATAAGGTGAGTGTATACAATGAACAACATCAATAGATCATAATAAGAATCATTAGCTTTGTAGAACATAGTATCATGGGCCTTAGAATCTTTAGACTTAGACTCATCATTATCATGTTCGTAACATATCTCTTATCTTATCTCATATGAAGCTCTTTACTAAGATTAACTCATAATTTTCGGGATGTAGGAAAGTCATGAAGAGATATGGAATATCATGTCATAAGAATCATGCCTTAGAAAGAAGGGACTAGCCTCACATACCTTTTTCGTTTAACTAATCTATAGCTTGCTTGTTCCCTTCAATGCCCACGTTTCTACCTTCAAGAGAATTCGCATTATTATTAGTTAATCGATTATATGAACGTGTTACTAATGCTAGAGAAAATTGGGCAGCATTTCCTTTGTTTATACAACTTTTCCTCAGTTTACATATCAACTCCCAAACATCCATCACAACATTCACAATATTATACACAAAAATCATCATTCATCCACATTGTCTACATTTCACAATTTCACTTCGATTCCTCCATAATCGTGGTCATAATTCGCTATCGCGTTTTCTCACATATAATACATATCACATGTTCTAAATGTAACTTATAGCATACTTATAGTCACAAAATATCAATATTCATAATTCACTCCAAACCACTACTTGATAAGTTGGTATTTTACCAACTTATCTCTTCTTTAATCTTATATTTTTGCTATGTTTGCTTGAGAAAATAGTGCATTTAATATCATTTACATCTATTTTACAGGTTTTATATGATTTATAAGTGATCGGAAGAAATCAAGTGAAAATAAAGTCAAAAAGAGGTCAAATTGGACAGATTTGCAAAACTGTCAAAACTGAACAGTTTTGCAAAAATGGGACAGATTCGCAAAAAACGGGCAGAACTGCAAAAACGAAAATCTGGGGCATATTTTGTCATTTTTTGGACTTGGAAAAATTGGGAAACATAAAAGAAAGACTAGGGGGCAAAAACATATCATCTTTGGCACAACACACAAGTTCTTGGAGGCTAGGGTTCATCACCAACACCTTGGAAGAGAAGATTTGGAGACACCAATGAGAAATTCTTTACCCATTTCTTCTACTCTTGCTATGTATTGAATATTTATGTGTGTAGTATTTCATTTCAATACTTGAATTTCGTTTATGGAAATATTCTTGATTAAAGTTTGGATTGAATCTCTTGTTTTGCTTATGTGTTGAATGATTTTATTCCTAATGAAGTGAGTTATTGTTTCTTTAATTAATCTCATTTTGAATGATTCTTAAGGGAGTAGCTAACCCTAAGACTTGCCCATTTATTTCGGTTTAAACTTGGAAGAGGCAAACTCGGGATTGGGAAAGATTAATTAACAAGAATTTGGGGCGTTAACCCTCATCTAATGGAAATCGACCTAGGAATAGGCGATACCATTTGTAGCCATATTCGGGTGTTCTTAATGCTCCTAATTGCTTTAGGGATATTCAATTAGGTAGTCTAGTTAGTCTTCGGAAGAAGCTAATTTAGAGTCATTATCCGAGGCTAAGTAATATAAACTCACCATTATTTGTAAATCATGAAGTACATTGGATCGTTACTTGAGCGTAGTTTCCCTTGTATCCATGCTTGTGGCCATTGATCATTTTACTTGCTTTCTAGGTTAGTTTACATTTTTGCATTAGTTATAATTCTCTCAAACAAAACCAAAACATTATCTATCGTTTGGCTTTAGCGTAGTTGGTGAAAATTCCTACTTTTCCTAATCGCCTACATATTGTTCTCTGTGGGATTCGACCCCGACTCATAGTTGGGTAAATTATATTTGCATACGACCGTGCCCATTCTAATTAATAGGGTGGATTTGGACGTTATCAAAAATGGCGCCGTTGCCGGGGAACAATTTGGCGTATTTGGTTTAGTTTGGGATTTAAGCTAACTTGTTTTGGTCCAAACTTTCTTTGCTATATAAAAAAAAAAAAAAAACTGATCAGTTTTTGCAAAACTGTAAAACTGTCCAGTTTTTATTTCTGCAAAACTGTCCAGTTTTTGCAGAACTGTCCAGTTTTTGCCTCTGCAAAACTGTCCAGTTTTTGCAAAATTGTCCGGTTTTTGCTTTTGCTAAAATAAATTTTAAAAAAAAAAAAAAAAATGGCATCTTGTAATGAAAATGGGTCGGATGGAAGTTGTTCATACTTTGATGACCCTTGTCCCTATTGTGGAGGACCCCACTCTTGGCAAAATTGTTTAAAGTCTCCCGGGAGAGGATTGTGCGCACAATCTCGAACCCATGAGTGGAGCATATGTGATAGATGTGGTGGTCAAAATGGCCATTGGGCTAATTGTGCTTATGTGTCCTTCCCTTCCCCGAACCCCCACTATGACGATTCTACTTTTTGTTGTGACAATGATAGGGAAATGAAAGTGGAAGAAGTTGAGAATGGACAAAATGGAGAGTTCAAGCTCATGATGGAATGCCTACTTGAAGGAGGAAATGAAAAGCAAAAAGCCTTGGAGGAGTACTTGGAAACTAGTCTCCAAAATGGCTTGATGAATGAATACAAAAACCTTCCGTGGGCATTTGAAGAAGAATTCTCAAATGCTCAATATGAGGAGAGAATGCCCATGTTGGAGGCCAATCGTGAAAAGGAGGAATCAAGAATTGAAAATCCTCCAAACGAATCCATTTTCATTAGAGATGCCAAAGAAGAAAAGAAATTGGAGTCAACCGATGTCTTGAGAAAAATGGTGGAAGTTGACTCTAGTTTGGGGGAAAATGAGAATGTCAAAATCCGGAAAAATTTGCAAATCGGGAGGTTGAAGTCTCATTCCAAGCATTTTTCAACATTGGATTTGTATGGTGATATGGGAATTGAGCCACATACATCCATGTTGGATGGTGAAGAAGAAAGACAAGTGCCTTACATCTTGCAATTCGAAAGAGTAAGAACGCAAAATGACATTCCTCATTTGAAAGCCAAGAAGTGCAGAATGAAGAAAACGTTTGGCTTGTTCATCTACTTACCACCCCCCACCGCTCATGGTCACAAACTTGAGTCCAAGTTGGGTGCCCAATTCATAAGCTCCAAATGGCGAGAAAAGCGGTAAAGGTAACCGTCGTGCCGCGACGTTAACTTAAGCGCTTGGTGGGAGGCAACCCATCGTTTTAAAAATTTTAAATCGTTTTTGAAATTTTATTTTTTAGAATAGTTTAGTTTATGGTTTTTGACTAATCTGCAAAGTTTCAGAATTTTTGGAGTTGTTTTGAGCAGGTCGGATTTCCGGACAGCCCCAAACCAGTAGCTGCTGAAAATTGCAGCACTGTTAACAGAACTGTTTTGCACAGTTTTTGCAAAACTGTCCAGTTTTTGCAAAATTGAACAGTTTCTGCAGAACTGTCCAGTTTCTGCAGAACTGTCCAGTTGCAAAAACTGTCCAGTTTCTGCAGAACTGTCCAGTTTCTGCAGAACTGTCCAGTTGTTTTTGCAAAACTGTCCAATTGCACAAAAAAAAAATCTATTTTTATGTTTTGTTTTGATTATGTGCAATGAGGACACTGCAATATTTTTAGTTGGGGGTGGCATGTGGTAACACATTATATTTTGTTTATGCTTGATTGTGTGCCCTTGCCGGGCTTATTTTGTGACTGTTGGTTTAGCTGTGGATAGTTGTTGTTATAAATGGAACTTGCTCAAAGTTTTGAAAACTTTTTTTTGTTGGCATGTTGTGGATTAGTCACTTTTATTATTTTATTTCCGTTCTTAGTTAGGTGGTTTAGGAGTAAAAATGGTGTTCCCCTTGATCAATTTTGGCTTGCTTGGTACCAATATATTTAAACCTTGGCATATGAATTCTTGAATTTTGAAAAAGAAAAATGATTGAAGGAAGGATTCTTGTTGGGACTTTTAGACTCAATTTTTGGCTCTTACTTTCACTAATTAGTCTTTTTAGGCTATAAGTGACTTTCTTTGAGTTCATTTGTTTCAATTGGGTTTTGGATACATATTCTACTTGGATTATCATGTGCCATGTGTGGTGAGGTTTTTGTGAGTTCGTTTACATTACTTGTGGTCTAGAACTTGCCCGGAATGTGTTTCAAGGTGAAATTCTAGGTTACACTTGGTTTGAAAAATGATGTTAGGCCTTCTTTGGATCGTTTTGCCTTAAATTTCCTACCCTTGCATATTTTCCCTAATCAACCCCTTTTGAGCCTTTAACCTTTTCTTTGGCAACCATGTTACAAGCTTTAACCTTTTGTTCTTCATTGATCCATCTTTTGGTACCCTACCTCCTTAAGTGCGTTGAAAGTGCAAACGTAGGCTAAAAGCCTAAGTTTGAGGGTGATAGTTGGAAAAAGTTGTGATGTGGGAGTTACTTTAAGGTGAAAGAAAAAAATGAAGTAGTAGAAAAAAAAATTGGAAACTTCCTTGTTATTTTGAAAAAGAAAAAAATAAAAATAAAGGAAGGAATAATAAAGAGTTGTGAATAAAGGGAAGACTAGTTGGCGAAATGAAAAATGAAAAAAATGGTGGAAAAGCTTGAAAGGAAGTGTGCTTTGATTGTGGAAAATTGTAGTGCTTAGGGAGGTTTTTGAGTCACTATTTCCAAATTATGTCCCTACCTTAACTAAAAGCCTACATTACAACCCTTTAAGTCCTAATTGATTTTGAACCAAATGTGTCTATATTAGTGGAGAAATACATGAAGGGCAAGCTTATGGTACTACTTGTGCAATTGAACATCTTTGTGAGAGAAGAGAGTTAATTCTTTCTATTTAATATCGCATTTGTGTTTTGAAGTACATTTTCTAAGTGTGGGATTCTCTCTTGAGTGTGAGGGCACATGAGAATTTAAGTTGTGAAAGTGTTTCATTTTCCAATTGAGAGGAATGAACAAAAGAAAGTTGTTTTGCGATAAGGAGGCAAATTTTGAAGCTTTAGTGTCATGACTTGATTGCTACTTTGATTAATTTGGTGTTTGAGCACTTGAAAGGAAAATGAAGTTTTTAAGAAGAAGTTGGTGATTCATATGTTTTGAATTAATTGTTGGTACCAATCAAAGTCACGTTTTTGTGCTTAAAGTAGATTTTTTAACTTGGTATGATGTTGGTGCACTATTGAGTCGATTTCTTCGAAAGAGATTGTATGTTTTGAATTGCTTGAGGACAAGCAATAGTTTAAGTTTGGGGGTTTGATAAGTTGGTATTTTACCAACTTATCTCTTCTTTAATCTTATATTTTTGTTATGTTTGCTTGAGAAAATAGTGCATTTAATATCATTTACATCTATTTTACAGGTTTTATATGATTTATAAGTGATCGGAAGAAACCAAGTGAAAATAAAGTCAAAAAGAGGTCAAATTGGACAGATTTGCAAAACTGTCAAAACTGAACAGTTTTGCAAAAATGGGACAGATTCGCAAAAAACGGGCAGAACTGCAAAAACGAAAATCTGGGGCATATTTTGTCATTTTTTGGACTTGAAAAAATTGGGAAACATAAAAGGAAGACTAGGGGGCAAAAACATATCATCTTTGGCACAACACACAAGTTCTTGGAGGCTAGGGTTCATCACCAACACCTTGGAAGAGAAGATTTGGAGACACCAATGAGAAATTCTTTACCCATTTCTTCTACTCTTGCTATGTATTGAATATTTATGTGTGTAGTATTTCATTTCAATACTTGAATTTCGTTTATGGAAATATTCTTGATTAAAGTTTGGATTGAATCTCTTGTTTTGCTTATGTGTTGAATGATTTTATTCCTAATGAAGTGAGTTATTGTTTCTTTAATTAATCTCATTTTGAATGATTCTTAAGGGAGTAGCTAACCCTAAGACTTGCCCATTTATTTCGGTTTAAACTTGGAAGAGGCAAACTCGGGATTGGGAAAGATTAATTAACAAGAATTTGGGGCGTTAACCCTCATCTAATGGAAATCGACCTAGGAATAGGCGATACCATTTGTAGCCATATTCGGGTGTTCTTAATGCTCCTAATTGCTTTAGGGATATTCAATTAGGTAGTCTAGTTAGTCTTCGGAAGAAGCTAATTTAGAGTCATTATCCGAGGCTAAGTAATATAAACTCACCATTATTTGTAAATCATGAAGTACATTGGATCGTTACTTGAGCGTAGTTTCCCTTGTATCCATGCTTGTGGCCATTGATCATTTTACTTGCTTTCTAGGTTAGTTTACATTTTTGCATTAGTTATAATTCTCTCAAACAAAACCAAAACATTATCTATCGTTTGGCTTTAGCGTAGTTGGTGAAAATTCCTACTTTTCCTAATCGCCTACATATTGTTCTCTGTGGGATTCGACCTCGACTCATAGTTGGGTAAATTATATTTGCATACGACCGTGCCCATTCTAATTAATAGGGTGGATTTGGACGTTATCACTACTCAAGAATGACACTATTCCCACATTCATGACCCAATTTCTATATCCTTCTACAATCCAAGTGTTTTAACTTTCAACGCCTTAAACAACATAGAATGATCATAAAACTCACCTTAGATAATGGAAGAATAAGCCTTGAGTGGAGATTCTCTTCTTGCACCCAAACCCTAGTTCACTTCCCTTGGGATTTCTTGACTTAGATGAACTTTGATATGTTTTGTACACTTGATTTTGTGGGTTTAATGTAGTTGATCATAGATTTCTCTTGGGTTCTTGTGGGTGAAGAGTGGAGAGGATTCTAGAGTGTTCTTGAGGTGTGGAGAGGGGAAATGAAATGAACTAAATGAAAGAGAGGGTCCTTATATCATTTTAAAATCTGACCTGACACGAACATACGGACCAACATACGGCTCGTACATTTTATACTGACCGTATGTCTGGACCTTATGTTGGGTCCAGTGAAGACCCTCATTCTGGGCAGAACATACGGTTGGACATACGATCCGTATGTTTTATACGGCCAGTATATTTGGCCGTATAATGCCCAGCTTTTCAAAGTTCATTCTCGTTGACTCGTTTGATCTCCAATCCTTATGGAACCTTCTTGACACTTGTTTAACACCTCAATACCAATCTAAAGAACATTATCACTCTTCTCCAAAACATCATTAAGCCATCATTAACTTGTCACTCATAATTCATACCTGACACACAACATATCCCTTGCTTTCCTTGACAACCTTCTTCCCTCACCTCAAACGTCGTTAAAATTTCGATTAAGATCATCAAATGCTATTCCTTACTTATCAAAACATTGTATACGTCGTGCCCTTCGTTAATCTATTCACTATACGTTAACGGGAAATTTTCAAGGTGTAACAGACCAAGTCACACAAATTTAAAACATCATTAGGGTCAAAATGGAAGAATATCCACACATCGTGGCCAAGAGAATGACTGTCTACCCCATTAGATCCCCTCCCAACATAAGATGCACCCCCAACACAAGCATGAATGTCATCATATGCAAATAGATAGTAAAGAAAGGTTTCACACAAAACAACTTCATCTATGGTGTCCTCACATGTAGCTTCACTATTAAATTCAAGTACATGATCAAGCATACTACTAAGACTCGGAACACACAAGGAAGAGTTAACAATTTGCAAGCAAGTATCACCTCTCTTTTCAAAACACTCCTTCCCCACAAGTGTATTATCATTTCCCAAGGGGAGTTTTCTATCATAGGGAAGAACGTCATCATTCCATAGTGGATTTTCAAATACCATTTAGTCCCTAAAAGTGGCTACATTTTCAACATTACAATACATTCCACTAGGCACTTCACTCTCATTAGTCATGTTATCATCAAATAAGACATTATCTTTAAAGAGAGAATAATCATTGAACAATGGTAAGTCGAAGCATGTAATTTCATTCTCAAAAAGACAAATGCCATCTTTCAAAGTACCTTCATTTACATGACTATCCACATGACACACATCACCATCACAAACGGGAGTCTCATCACTTGACAAAAAGATAAGGCCAAGAGACTCATTTCCACATTCATCAAACAAGGATGGGGTGTCACACTCATTCAAATGATCAACTAGAACCACATCATCACTAATCGGAGGTTCATTAATCACATCAAAAAATTCTTCGACTAGTGGACTAACATTACACTCAAGTTGATCACATGATAATGTATTTTCATTCAAAGCACAAGTGTCAACACTAGGTGGACAAAAGTTAATCTTGCAAGAAGAATCAATTCGATCATCAAAAGGATCAACTAGTGTATAGATACTTTCAACAACGACATTATCATCACATGGTAAAGAATCATTAAAGCCACACAACGACAAGCTACCACTCACACTCACATCATAAACTTGTGCATTCAAAGAGCTGGAAGTGTTAAGTTTAGCTATCGTACCTTGAAGTTCACACGAAGAATCTTCTTTAGTTGACAAGGTTTCCATGGGAGGAGATTTTTGCAACCTTGCATTCATTGTCTCTTGTGGAAGAGGTTGTGGAAAGAGAAAACTCCCGCATTTGTCCACTACGTACTTGTGCCTCTCTCTTTCATAGGTAAGTCCATGAGTTTCGAACCAATCAAGCTTTTTTCGTCGTTTCTCCTTACATTCCGCGATTTCTATCCTACTCTCTAGGTGATCCATTTGACTATTCAATCTCCCTACCTTGTTGTTCATATCTTGTAGCAACCTCATCAAATCTACAAGTGTAAGTTCCCCGGTGGGAACTTGAGTTTCTCTGCCTTGATTAGCCATTAGTACCTATTTAAGAAACTCAACAAAGTAAGCAAACACGTCACATTAGTTAAAAATAACTCACCAAATTCTCAAGTATG
Source organism: Lycium barbarum (assembly GCF_019175385.1). NCBI lineage: Eukaryota > Viridiplantae > Streptophyta > Magnoliopsida > Solanales > Solanaceae > Lycium > Lycium barbarum. The sequence continues at coordinate 101,370,576 of NC_083346.1, read as the reverse complement.
CGCACCTTTTGAATGCCTCAATATTGCTTCGGTTAATGGTTGTATGCTTGTTAATACGGTTGGGTCACAAGGTCCCGTTCACTACTCCAGGTTAAGAGTGGATTATTATCGACTCGAAGAAAGAAAGGACGACTCAATTTAATCTAGCGGACTTGAGCCAAGAAATTCACAACGAGGTAAAAACAAGAAAAGAATGAAAAGAATTGGCACGAAATGAAATTAAGGACTCAAGAACTAGTTAACAACTAATAAGATCGATTACTAGTTATTAATTAGTTGTAAGAATCAAAGAAAAGAAGTTAGGAAAGAGTCAAACCATTTTGACACTTGGAAAAAATTTCAAAAACTCTTCAGTGAATCAGGCTTTCCTTCCGCTTCGCGGATGAAATGCGGACCAAACTAATTTCTAAATCTCAGGTTCTAAGGAAATCAGGCTATCCTTGAGCTATGCGGACCGAAAGCAGACCCCTTTCCTTCCGCTTAGTGGACAAAAAGCGGAGTGAACAGTACTCTGATTTTTTTTATTTTTTTTTTGCAAAAATCAGAAAATAAGACTTAAGTGTTTCTAATTTTTTTTCTTTTGAATACTTACTTGGGCCCACAAACACTTTTTGACCCTTTAACTAAGATTTTAAAGATCAAACCCCCTTCTTAGGTCATCTTCTTCCTTTGAAGATATGAACAACCTCAAGAACACAAGAACAATTCAAAATTTTATCTACCTTCAATTCAACTCCAAATTCGCACAAATTTCGGATGTAGGCTCTCTTTGATATGGAGAACAAAGCCCGCTAGAAATTAGACTTCAATTTCAAACAAATAACAAGACTCACTTTTCAAGTTCTTGAGTTCTTCAAAACTTCAAATACCAAAAATGGTAGATCCTTAAATCCTTAGTCAAATACCTCCAAATTTCAAATTTAGAGTCCTTATCAACCAGAGAACAAACCCCAATAAACTTGAACCTTCAATTTTTCTTCTTCTTCAAACCCACCAACCTTATTCTTGAAGCTTTAAAGCTCAACAATGGTAGAACACAAACCCTAACTCCAAATTGACTCGAAATTGAAGATTTAGACTCTAGAAACACTAAGAAACCCTAATTCAACACTAGATTCAACAAATTCAACAAAAATTCATTTTTTTTTTTTAATCAAAACCCAAGACTAGATTTGATGGAACAAACCTAAGCTAAGATCTGATACCAATTGATACAAGAATGGATAGAGAAACAAAGAAACTAACTAGGAATTCAAAAAGGACAAGGAAATTAAAGGATAGATAAGTTGACACAAAGAGAAATATCAATTGGCAACCAAGGTTCTATATAACCAAGACCTCCAATTGAGTAATCACAAGCACCAAAATTCTTAAGGTGACCTCAAGGGAAACAAAGTCCCCAAGCAACTAACCTTCTCAACAAAGAATTCAACCAAAAGCTTCAACAAGCTCTCATCTCTCATGCTCCCAATGGAGTCTCACAATTTCACAATTTCAATATTTCATATCATAAAAGTCTACCTAATGAAATAAACTAAGGTAGTATTTATACTAGATAGAAAAGGAAGACTACTATGGCTATTACAACAATACCCTTAATGAAGTAAGGGTCTTGTTTGGTTAGTAGTCTTCTTAAAAGATGAGAAAGGCCTTCTTCTCCCTACTTCATCCAAATAAGGCCTATACTTGCATTTTAGCATATTCTTGAGCTTCATGCCTTCAATCCAACCACCTAGTAAGTCTCCAAAGTTGTGATCCCTAGCTCGGCTTGATGTGGATGTTCTTGATGAAGCTTGGCTTGTATCAGCGTAGCATCCCTCTTCTTGGAACAGTGACTCGAGATTCCTGTTAGTTTCTTCTTCATTCAGCACCACCATCTTTTTGGGGAATGACTGGTACAGACCCGAAATTGGACGAAACAAGTTCCTTGTTCTGGGCTCTCTCTTTATTGCTCTTATGAGCTGGTGTTTGCTAGAAGTATACCCTAGACCAAAGTGATAATTTTCCTTTGGGATTGGGACAGGCTCTATTATCCCTCTGAGGTCTCTTCCTAGACCTTTTCCCGTTTCGAAACCAGTCTCTAGCATCAAAGAGGCAATCATTCTATAGACTGTCAGCATGGGCTTACCAACCTCTTCCTTCACATGAGTGGCCCCAACATATTCCACTGCATGAAAGTTTGGCAAGTGAGGGTTGCCTTCGATCATAGGAACGACATTTTAAGGATACTTCTGAATATCCTTCTCAGCTACCACCATAATTTCCTATTTTTGCCATTCAAATTTTATAGCCTGGTGCAGAGTTGATGGGATCGCACCGGCGGAGTGTATCCAGGGTCTTCACAAGAGCATATTGTAGTTGGCAGTGATTGCCATGAACCGGAATTCTGCTGTGAAGGATGCAAGTCCAACCTGGATCTATAGGTCTATCTCTCCAAGGGAATCACTTAGAGATCCATCAAATCCCCTGAAGTTTGTCCCACTCTGGCGAATCTTGCCTACGTCGCAACCAAGCTGAGTCAGTGTGGTGACAGGGCAAATATTTAGGACTGATCCATTGTCCACCAGCACCCTCCCTATTGCTTTACCATGGCATTCCATGGTGATGTTAAGGGCTCTGCTATGAGCAGTTCCTTCTGCCGGCAAATCCACTTTTGAGAAGAAGATTTTGTGTTCTCCGATGATATGGGCTACTAGTCCATCAAAATCCTCGCTGCTTGTACCAGCTACTCTCATGAGAGCTTGCCTGTGTGATAGGGAGCTGGCTAATAATGACAACACCGATATTTGTACTGGTGTCTTCTTCGGATGTTCAACAATGGAGTAATCTTTTGGTTGCATGCACCGCAAGAAATCCTCCGCTTCTCCTTCAGTTATTTCCCTCTTTTGGGTCCTTCCTTGCAACATTTTGAGCTAACTCTTTAGCAGTGTAACACCTCTTTGAACGGATCATACCTTGGGCCATGGCTGCTTGTACAGTGATTGGCTTCGTGGGAGCAATTTGTTATGCTACCTGGGCTACCACGGGTGCTGGAATCAGGGCATTAAATCTCAATGCTCCTTTCATGGCTCCCAGCGTCGGGACTAGAAACTTGAAATTTAGATGCTCCTGGAGCGTGAGGAAGGCTACTGTGTGTTCCAGGGATTCGACTGCTGTGGGAATTAATGCTCTGCAAGCTTCTCAGTCTTTATTCTTTTCAATTATATGGACTCCGTTGTTTCCATGGTTGGGCAACGGGTTTGTGTTTACATTGGGAGCTGCGGTTTTCAAGATGATTTCCCTTTTGTCAATCAGATCTTGGATTTTATGCTTGAGATTGATACAGTCTTCTGTTGTGTGCCCATTTCGTCCTGAATGATAGGCACAGGACTGATCAGCACTGTAAAATCTATTCTCCGACTGTGTTGGTTTTGGTGGGACCTTCTGAATCAAGCCTGCGACCAATAGCCTATCGAAGAGTTGAGCCCTAGGCTCGAGGAGCGTGGTGAATTCCCTTACCGGCCTCTTCTCGAAAGCCCGACGTCGAGCATTGTATGTTGGGGGTGGCGATTGATCTTGGTAATTCTGGGCGGTTAATATGTTTGTGGTGGGTTATTTGGGCAGTAATTTTGTTGGGGTAGTGCTTGGTAAGTGGGAGCGGACACATGGACAATATGCGGAACCGTGAAAGCCGGTACAGTGGTTTTGAAGCTTGGTTGCACGTAATACACAGGTGCTGGGTAACATATATGGGGTGTAGTTACGTAGGTGGGTTGTGGTTTTTTCAGGCTTGGGTTTGGAATATGGGATAGGATTGCCACGTCCACTTTCTTCTTGCGGAAGATTCACGCAGCAACCTGTCCAGATGCCTTGTTGAAGACACTGACTATTTTTCCAGATTTGAGACCATCTTCTATAGCCTCTCCCACTTTGACCAATTCAACAAACGGTCTTCCAGCCATTGACAGCATTCTGTCATAGAAATCAGGCTCCTGGACCTAACGAACACACAAACTAGCTTTCCTCCACACATAGGAGGCTGCAAACGGGCTGCCTCAGCCCTCTACCTGCTGGCGAACTCCTTGTAGTTTTTTGTTGATTTCTGCTTAACCTTTTCAAGATAATAACGGTCCGGTACTATTTTAACATTACAGTGAAATCTTTCCATGAAGGATTCTGCCATGTCCTTCTAGGTGTGACATTGACGCATATCTTGAGTTGTGAACCATTCAGCGGCTTCTCCGATCAGTGATAAGTTAGTATTTTACCGACTTATCTCTTCTTTAATCTTAGATTTTTGCTATGCTTGATTGAGAAAATAGTGCATTTAATGTCGTTTACTTCCATTTTCTAGGTTTTATGTGATTTAGAAGTGATCGAGAAGAAATCAATTGAAAACAAGTCAAAAAGAGGGCAAATTGAAGAAAACAGGAAAAGTGGCTAAATTTGCAAAAACGGCCAGATTTGCAATTTCAAAAATCTGAAACTTTGGGGGCTCTTTTTGTCCTTTTATTCAGTTGGGAAATTTGGGAATTATAAAAGTGAAGCTTGGGGCAAAATATTTTCATCTTTGGCCATCTTCCAAGCTTAGAGCAAGAAACTACACTAGGGTTTGAAGATTTGGAGGCACACAATGTGAAATTCTTTACCCATTTCTTCATCTCTTGCTATTTATTGAATATTTATATGTGTAGTATTTCATTTCAATACACGAACCTTGTTTATGGAAGTATACATTGTTTAAGTTTGGATTGAATCTCTTGTTTTGCTTATGTGTTGAATGATTTTATAATTAATAGAAGTGAGTTAATGTTGTTTTAATTATTCTTGTTCTTTAATGTTTCTTAAGGGAATTGCTAACCCTAGGACTTGCCCATTTATTTCGGTTTAAACTCGGAAGACGAAAACTCGAGATTGGGAAAGAATAATTAACAAGAATTTGGGGCGTTAACCCTCATCTAATGAAAATCGACCTAGGGATAGGCGACACCACTTGTAGCCATATTCGGGTGTTCTTAATGCTCCTAATTGCTTTAGGGATATTCAATTAGGTAGTCTAGTTAGTCTTCGGAAGAAGCTAATTTAGAGTCATTATCCGAGGCTAAGTAATATAAACTCACCATTATTTATAAATCATGAAATACATTAGATCGTTACTTGAGCGTAGTTTCCTTTGTATCCATTCTTGTGGCCATTGATCATTTTACTTGCTTTCTAGGTTAGTTTACATTTCCGCATTAGTTATAATTTTTTCTCCAAAAACCAAAATATTATCTATCGTTTGGCTTAGCTTAGTAAGTGAAAGTTCCTTACTTTCTGAATCGCCTAGTATATTGTTCCTTGTGGGATCGACCCCGACTCATAGTTGGGTAAATTATATTGCATACGACCGTGCACACTTTCTCTTTGAGGAGTGGATTTGGACGTTATCAATCAGCTATGACTGAATAGTCGCATGATTAGAGGTTCATTTTTCTTTACTCTGACCAATTGGTTGCAGTGGATTGGAGGTGTGCGTTGGGATTCTCTGCTTCATTGAACATCTCAAATTTTGGAATTTTGAACCCTTCTAGCAAGTCCAGATCCGGATGCATGCACAGATCAACATATCTTAGGTTTGTAGCCTTTCTTGCAGACCTGTTGGATTTCTCCAGTAATTTCTCCATCTTTTTCTCCATATCTCTTTCCCACTTATCCTATTCAGCTCTCAAGGCCCTTTCCATCTCTTCATAATGATCTAGTTTCTTATGCCCCAGAGAGCATTCGCTGGGGATGTTGGGAGTGAAGAACGAGACCTGGTGGGTGATATGGTTGAGCAGGGCAGTGGTGGTTTTCCCAGTTGGTGGAGCTGGAGCACGAAATTATCTTGCCGGATTAATGTGAACAGAAAGAGGAACCTGGTAAGAAGGGACTGAGTAAGTGGTCCCTGGGATTTGAGTGTATTTTGTTAGAGGAGGAACGCGGTAAGAGGGACCAACATGGTTTGGGTCGGTGGAGCTTAAAGGAGGTGGGATGGTTCCTGGTGGGTATATAGGAAAGTGATCGGGCATTGGTGAGCTCAGGGAAAGGAATGGAGGAGGAGGCCTTTTTTCCTCTATCGAGGCATCCTTGTCCATGTTCGTTGCCTCATTCCTAGCTAGCTTTTCTTGTAGAGCCGTAACAGCAGTAAGTAGTGTCGCAATCACATCTTCTTGAGATGATACCTCTTGTGGGTCGTGGGCATCTCCGTCACGGAGAGTGAGCTCAGTTCCAATCTCGGGAGTACCAATCATCTTCTTTTTGCCTTTGTCTGCGAGGGATGCTAACTCGTCTTTGGATCTTGTAAAGTATGCCAGCTTTCATTACTACGCTAATCGGCCTCGTTCTATAAGACAAGAATAACTCAACGGTAGACAAAGTTCGTTACTTGACATAAAGTATAAAGCAAGATATCACAAATTGATATTTAAAGCGCACATAGCACGTAAAGTCATATATTAAGCTTGAACACTTTTGATCCTTTGTTTTAAAGGTTCGGATGTTTATGAGCTTTTGATGTTTAGGTGGATCTTGGTCCAATAGGTTTTATGGCTGACTTACTCTGGCAACCCCTTCCTTGTTACAGAAGTTAAACAAATGGTGGGAAATTGTAATTTATATTATGTAGGGGTCGAGTCTTACGTAGACTGCCTACGTATCCCACCAGAGGAAATCAAGCCCTATCGTAGTTTGTTTTACAAAAGAAGGATATATATCTTTTCCTAAATATCCTTTAAGATAAACCTAGCTAAAGACATCCCCAGACTAGGCCCGGCTAGGGCTTCCCACGTATCCCTCTATAAGGACGTCAGGTCGGCGCGGTTCTTTACAATATTTATGGGGAGGGGGTAACGTGTTATGTGCAAAAATGGGGACACCTATTATCTACCCAAAATACAGTTCTGCGAGTCACTGTCCTTATGAACCTGCTCTCTCTCATTCTCCTTCCTCCTCAGTATTGTGGTGGTAAGATGGCCAAGATCTCTCCTGTACTGATCTTATGCTCAAGTTCAAGCCTGAATGTGTGGCACTCTCCTATGTCGTGCCCCATTGCTCATGTATGATACAGGCAAAATATGTTCTTGTTGGGCCCCAATAGCGTGGGCTCATGGACAGGTTCCACAGGTCTAATCTTCCTTAGACTAGCCAAAGTTGGGAATATGCGGGCGTATGATTCCTCAAAGATCATGAAATCGTACCGCCAGATCTGAGTACTAGCAGTGACTCCTTCTCTGGGGATAATAGGGTCATGAACTAGTAAGGTGTGTGGCCCCCCACAAATTCCCAATGATCCTATCATCAATTAGACTATAAATTCTTCTCTTCAACCCTAAACACTCGTTCAGGCTATAACCAGCCTGGTTACAGTGGAACGGACACCTTTTGTATGCATACACCAACTCGAGCGGTGGAAACCTAGCCTTAGTGGTGCAAGGGACTCCCGTGGCAACCATCCTCTCATACACCTCCTTACAGGTGACAAGTCGTGGAGCCACTCTGAATGCGGAGAATGGGCTTTGAAGGCTATTCCCCACCAAGCAGGTTCAGAAGGGCCTACCCTTCTAAAATTCTTTGATATCATGGTAAAGGTGGCAGGTACTAACATGGGTGAGGGTACATAGAAATCATACCCCTCGTTGGTTGGGGAATAATAATCAAATTCCTCATTGGTATCATTTTCCTCCTCTGCAAACTCAGGAAATATTCCAAATGGTTCTTCTTCCCCTTCAGCTTCTATGTCAATAGGCTCCAATTCCTCCTTCTCTATATTCTGGGGACCTTCCTCTTCTGGTTCCTCCTCCTCAATGGGTTCAGAGACTTCCTGTTGGGGCTCTGACTCCTCTTGCAGATCTGACTCTGTTACCCAATGATCTGATCCAACTCCTTGGCTTTCACTCCTTCCTTCTGGAGTCCCTTCCCTAAGAGTCATGGGCCTCCTTTCAAAAGATATATAGTTCAGCACTAAATCCCTTACTCCTTCTGGGATATCCCTATAGTATTGTTCCTGAGGTATGCCCTCTGGCGGGTTCTCAACCACCTCTAGCAGTTGTGGTCCACTTCTTCAATTTTCCTCCCTATTTCTTGGAGTTGCTTCTCCATTAGTAGCACCTTATCTATCAGCATTTCTGTTGTTTCTCCCAGAGTCCGCGTCTCTTGTTCTCCTTGATTTGCCATTGTGAGTCAAACCTTTATGGAGATAAATTTGGATAAGTTTTAAGCTTTTGCTTTTCTTTTGGTATGTAGTTTTAGAACATTGGATCAGATGTATACAAGCCTTAATATATGATAACACACATAAGTAGGCATATGAAGCATGTAGCAAGTATTCATATAATTTGGCAAATATTTTTACTATTCACGTTCCTAAAACCTTTGATTGAAGGCTCTCCTAAATGATTGAAGCATGGAAGTGCCATTTGTAAATGTGAACATTGCCCCGAAAATCATCATTAGTTAATAAAATGTCTTCCTCAAAGGGATTACAAAGACGATGAAGTCGACAAGGGGCTCAATATAAAGCACTAAATCAGCAGGGTTCTCCTCCAGCGGCTGATGTCGAGGCCTGACTTGTCTTGGCCTTCTTCACCTTTCGAAGGGTGGTCTGAATCTGAAGCCGTGCTTGGTATATTTCCATACTGACTATTACCGGATCTGTTTCTTCCAAAATCTGGGCCAGGTGCTCATCCGTGCTTTCCAGACATTCCTTCAGACGTTCCTCTTCTTGGGTGTCGTGAGATGGTACGGGCCTTAGGATAGATGCACGGGCCAAGTGCCCCTGTAGCCATTCATGATAACCGAGGTTGCACCCTACATTAAACCTGTTTGGAGCTAACGTATCTGGACCCCAATTCACGCGGCCATTCCATTCTCTAAGGATCACCCCGGCGTTCTTGATCTTCTGACCTGTGTGCTCAATGATGAATTACTCAGGGTTTCCTACCTGAGGTATCACTTGCGTCCTACCAAATTGCCTCAAAACCCGAGATGGATAACAAGGGAGGATTTCTCGAACCCCAGCTAATGCAAAAAAGGACAATTCTTGCCTCGAACCACCACATTTTCTGATATGAAGTCAAGAAACATCCATTAGATTCTACCTTCAACCAAGTCCTCAAACAAGCTGGCCCACGACCCTTTGGACATGTAACCAAGGTTTGGGCAATAATTTGTAAGGCGGTTTATTCTGTTGTGGTTGCTCAGATATTGGACTTCCTTAGCCATATTTATGTGTTTGATAATACACCATTGTAACAACATGCTACATCCTTGGAAGTATCGGAAACCATTTTGGCATTTGTCCAGAGCCCGGAAAATGTCTACCAGGATGATAAGTGCTAAGTCAAAGTACCTTGTTTCCTGGTCCTTAGTTATGCCATAGAAGATAGCATGGGTTAAGTAGATCACTCAGGTGTCTATGGCCATCGAATCTCCTTGTGGAAACACCATAATGCCCAGCAAGGCTATAGCGAACGCCAAAGGTCTAACAGCTTCCCACTCTTCTCTACTCTTGAACTCTCTCTGATATAGAGTATACCCGGTGACATCTCTAAATATTCGATACAGGTCTCTAAAGGCTACAGTGGGTCCTCGCTCCTAGGGCGCTTCAATCAGTGCAAGGAACTTCATGATCTGGCCGACTGCGGGCCTCTATAGAAATAACAGGTGGTGATCTGGTTTGTGCCGTTCCCTTAGATAGTTTCCATTGCTATCTATGGCATCCCTAATCTCCTCTAAGGTCAGAGCCATCTCAATTTTGCCAAAGCGAAACAACATTTCCTTATCGTCCCAATGTCCGGCTAACACCTCTATTAGTTCTGGACGACCTTTCATCGTCATGATAGCTGGCAAATGACCTATAGTGCAGCTAATTGTCTTCTTGTGAGCATCCCCTAACCATGTCCACCAAACCCTCAAAGAATTCGGCGCCTCGACGATTATGTCAAAACGAATGCGGCCTTCCATCTATAAAACAAAACACAGTTAGGATTCCCCCATCTCCACATAGTCAATGGTTCATCACGTAGGCACTAAACATGCTTCCACATAGCACATAAATGAGATGCAGTGTTCTTCGGGTCATAGACCATCCGAACACGGGGTGGTCTCTCTTATTGAGCTTTAGGTAGGTCTGAGATACCCAAAGCTCGTCTAGGTATGAATGTTCTAGTTCAGTAGGGATTTGGCTTAGCTCTATCCTAGTTTTACTAGAGTGGGTTTTTCACAAAAGACCGAGAACCCAAGCGGACAACTGGGGCTGAACCGTTAGGGCTGTTGGACGATCACGAAACAACCCCGCCTCATAACGGTTCCAAAAGAAGTATTTTCTTTTTTTATTGAAGGTACGACCGTGTGATCCACGAAGTCGCCTTTGAAACAAAATGTAAAATAAATGCCAGGAGTGGCGGAATTATGATATGCATGCAATGACAATTGATAATTGCAAGAAAGCAAACACATAAACAGTTAAAGCAAATATACCCACATTATATTAGAACCCTTATGATTAGAACCTTTAAGTCCCCAGCAGAGTCGCCATCCGTAACGATTCGCATTTTCACAGGCGGGGATAGCGCTCGGAAAAGCTACTTTGAAATCGTTGGTGCTCGTTCAGACTTTGTTTTAAAAGAGTTGCCACTTAATTTTTAGGAAATTAGGAAAACCATTTTTGAAGGGTTTATTCATACGCCATGAAAAAACCTTCTTAATCCAAAGTTCTAGGTAAGGGTTCTTGTGATCCCCTAGAGAAGGTGTTAGGCACCCTAGTATTAAGAATCTGTACTATACGGTTGCCCTTCGAATTCCAATGTGTGAGTATTTGCATGAACTATTTATTTAGTGTTTATTTCCCGCAAAAGATTGTCATGTTACATATCATTATTTGAAAAAAGAATTGAATATATCCCCTTTATATATAGGGTATTTAGGTTCGGATTTATGATATCCGGATATAATTAGTTCCTTTTATATATAAGGATAGTAGTTTTTCTATTAGAAAAAAAGATAGAAAATTTATTTATTTTTTATTGATTTGGGTGAACAAGTTTTATTCATGTTTTACTCACATGTGGACCAGGTTAATCCGTTTAATACATTTCTAGAGTATCCTTACCTCATTTTTTATAAATTAGGCATAAATTGGATTGTTTTGACTTTTTAAGAAAGAACTCTTTATATTTTGCTCAGTTGATTTTTTAAGGGAAAATGAATTATGCTTGTGGCCTAAAATCTTGTATATGTTCCCTTTACAAAATGTACTCGTTATACTTTCATAAAAGTCCCAGAATTAGTTTCAAAAAGATGATACTTTGACTTTAAATCCATTTTTTGATTTTGGGCCTTAAGTCACTTTACTGAATTTCTTTAAAACATGGGCATTGGCCTAGAAAAAACCTTTTAATCATGAATTCATTACTTAGAGAAAAATCAAATGGGTCTTGACCCAAAGAAATGGTTTTGTTTTAAAAGGAATAAGCCGCATGGGCCTTGGCTCAATGTACCTCGTCTGGCCACTTACACTATGGGCCCTAGTCTCCTTTTATTAATCTCTTATTTTATGTAAAAAACCAAACAGAATTTCCTAGCCCAGATGGTGACTTTATGTAAATTCTTATTTTTTCAAAGACCAAACAGAAATGGATTCTGGTCCAAAAATATTTTTTGAAAACACTCATATTTACGGAAAAGACTTGGGCGGGTTTAGGCCCAAAAACATCACATTTTAATTGACTCATGATCCAAAAAAGATACATGTTTTAATAGTTTTTGAGAAATGAAAAGAACTTTTTCGCCTAATGTATTCATCCTTTTAATTTTGTACCACCCGTTACACCATCTCTATTTTTTTAAAAGAAGACCTCTTTAGTTCGCCATTTATTAAGACCAAAAGTAGTTTGTTTTCCATTTTTTATCTCCAAAATCAGTACGTATTTTTCCAGTTTTTTCAAAAAGAGTTTAAGTGCTAAAGTCAATCTAAACGGCATATGCATTGTTTGCCTAAGATGCCTAATTCACAATATAATGGTTCCAATAATGTTTGTGGGTTTTACAAGTGACGAATACAATACAAAGAAGCAAAATAGGAAAATGTAATAAAGAAGTGAACGGGGGTGTACCAAACCCCAACCATTTTCACCCATGTTGGGCCTTCATGCCATTTTTACCCATGACTGGGCCCTCAACATATTAGCTTCCCTTTCTTCTTTTTTGGACTTAATGACACTTGAAAGAATTTTCCCTATTGGGATTTTAACCCAATAGGGTGGCTGGACTTCGACCCAAATGGCCATGCAGTGGAGAGGGGGGAGGGGAAACAAAAGACCCCGGTTAGTTAATATTTTACTGTTCCTATCATACACATGATATATACACATAATATACACAATGCACTACTGTTTACAGGTCCTATTCTATAAATATACACGTATACCAGCAACATATCATATTTATTTCATAAGCTCATGTGGTGGGCATGTGTGTTTTCCATGTCCTTGAACTTCAAACTCCAAACTAGCTGGCGGAAGGCCAAGTCATCACCCCCCCCCCCCCCCCTTTATTCCTGATGACGCACAAGTTCCAAGAGGTTTCATGAACCTCCGGCATAGCTGGTCACCAGGGAAGGGTTCAAACTAGACCCCCCTTTACCTAAACTGCCTCTCAAACAAACACAACCATGGAAGACACAGATCCACATACACACACAATGGCTCAGAATAAATAGGATAGGCCCAATATACATGTATATGGAACAACTATAAGCCAACAAGAATAGATGAAACAAGGAGAGAATGAATGAATAGATCCAGCATGCAAGTTAATCTCGTGAACCAAAGCCAAGACATCACTATTGACTCATCATGGAAGAAAGGAAGTGATCTGTATGAACACAGCATGACCAAGGCTAAACTTAAACCAAGTAATTACAAAACTGGCAATCCCATGTAAATGACACAAGTCTTAACAATGTTGAATTAAGTAAATATGGTAATGTACAAAGGCACACAAGGATAAATAAAAAAAAACAGCCTCTAGATATGGTACAATCACAACAGGTTTGGCATTTATGAAATATATGTAGAACTATATAAGCATAATCCTCAAATAAGCCTAGATATTTTATGGGCAAATCAAGTGAAGACTGTTGTCATTTTTTAGCAATTATGTTCCAAAGCCTAGAAGATCCTCCTAGAGAAGTCAATGAATAAACAGAAGGAACCAAACTATGATTTTAACAAATATGGTATGACAAAACCAAGTAGGTGAAAATCAAAGTCCTTTTTAAATGAAACAACCCTTTACTGATATGGTGCTATATCACTCCTCAACAGAACCCAATTTAAGGTGCAAACAAAAATGATAACTAAACAAGGATTATTTGTAGAAAGACAACTGCCAAGAGACTTTCAAGTCAAAATGATCCCATGTAGAATATACAAGTGTATGGTACAGCCATTACATTTTCACACATAACCTAAATAAGTAGGAAAGTCAAAGTCCCAAGAATGCATAGAAATTTCACATTTTTAAGTTCAGAGTTTGGAATTTTCCAAACCTTTGCTCCTGATTCTATTCCATTTGCAGAAAGGTCTAAATTGGTTTTAAAGGGATTTAGTCATGGCCTACTTTTAATCTTCATTCTTCCAAAACTGGACAAGTACCATATATCCTTGACTAACTTTAATGTTGCACCAAAGAAGGACACATTCTTCCAACATAACCAGATCAAACTCAGTTTTAATCATTACTTGCACTTTAGACTAATGGACTCAAAACACATTTCAAAAAAAAGAAAAAAGATGGAAAGGAAGCATGACTTGTTGTCTAAAGTATCACAAAGAAAAGGGTCAAATATACCCCTCAGCCTATACTGCTACCTTGAATGAATGCAAACCATTGACCTCCTTATTTTTTAAGACATTATTATGACTTAGGATACAAGGGGAGAACAAACCATCTTTCAAACACAGGTTGGGACCACATCAATGCACATAGAATCCACATAAAGGTTTAAATCATGATCCTAACTTAACCAAATGTCAAAGGATCTGTCACACCTTATCATATCATCTTCATAAAATTCTTTTACCTTATTTAAAAAAAAAACAATCAGTATTCTCTTTTGAAAGCAGTTTTTCCCCTTTCCAGTTTTATTATAATTTCCAAATCATCATACATCATCTAAACTGATCCAACCATTTTTCTTAAGACACATCAAAAACAAATACAACAAGACCAGGCTATCAATCCTAGTGAACAACTAATAAGTGCAGAAGAAATTTCATTTTTTAAGATCAAATGGGCTCAACAAAATGGCAAGGAACCAAGATGTGTAAAGGTAAGAGGTTGCACCCCATAGGCTTGTGAGGAATGCCATGACAATCTCTTATTTGGGAAGAAAGATACCATAGGTCAAGCAATGCTTGACCCTTTCTCAACCCTCTCCTAATATGTCTTTAAAAGACCTTCTCCATCTAGCCAAGTTGTTTTCAACCCCAACCTCTACACTTATGATCCATTTATTACTCTTTAACACATACCAAAAGAGACTAGATAGTTCATAGATCAAAGATAAATATTTTCTTAAGTTCTTAACTATTGTTTTCTTCTTTTCTCTTTTATCCTCTTCTTTTACTTAGATTAGAATTATAAGGATTTCCCTATTTGTTTCCATCTTTAGGCCTAGATAAATTGAAGACCAGGGGTTATTATTACTACATCATCCACTTGTGCACATAGAAAAGCAAAAGAATTCATGTCTCAAACAAAAGTCTCATTCTTCAAACTGTTCAGGATTTGGACAAATCAAGACCAAGCTGCTTCATTTCATTCTTCTTTTAACACTTAAACTTATGAAATTGGAACACTTATGATCATTTAACAAATTAAGACCCATACATGGATGAAAAGCAAAACAGATGCAAGAATGGGCCATATTAATAAAATTACTTCACCCTTTAGATAAAATAACTAATGGGGGCAGGATCAATAAGAGGAAATCACAAATAGGAGAACAGACTTCTTTCCTAGACACCATTTCATTCCATTTTTTATATTTTTCGATTTCAACATGATCATGACCAAGTTACAAATTGATATCTATCCTATTATCTAGTTATCAATTAGATTAACTCTAATTAATCTTCAAATGGGAACTTAGTCCTATAGTTCCTAAAGTTAATCACTTCCTTTTCTTTTCACTTTTCCCCTTTTGACCAAACTCTGCACATTTGGGAATAGATTATTTTCAGGTGAGGGACTTGTGACATAATCCACACAGAGCAAGTTATGGACACCATATGTTTAGGCAACAAATTCAGACAAGAAAGCCAAGCCTTGATCAAACCAAAAGAAAAACAGAACTCACACTCAAATACCTTAATCATAATGGTTCTAGGATTTACTATAAGTCATGGACAATTAGCACACATTTGTTACAAGGCATAGACAATTACACAATCTGACCTACACTAGATGAGATCATCATCACAGGTATTGTCAGTAACAGTCCACCAACTCATAAAAAACTCAAACTGGACCTAATTCTCTTTAACTTGGGTATCATTTTTTTTAAAAAGGGGCAAACTATTAATCAATCCTTACCTTTATTCCATTTTTTATGTGAGCAAGACCACTTAAGAAGGAAAAAAAAAAAGAAAAATGGAATCATTCTACAGTTACATCTTCACAAAAGAAAGTCAGCAAACAAGTTCAATTTATACTTGAGTGTTTATTCACTTAGGAAGAGAACACACCAGAAGCTCTATCTAAACCAATTTGTTAAATTCAATCATCCATAGTCAAGAAGATCCAGGTAAGGGATTTTGTTTCATAAGAGAGAGTAATTCATGACTAATTAGTAAGAAGATGTGGTTTCAAATTAAGAGCACAAGCACACATTGTAGGAAATCTATTCATATTCATCTAAATCAACCTCTAAACTACCTTATCTCTTTTAAACAATGACTAGGATTAGATTTTACTGCATTGGTCAGGCTTAAGATTGTAACTAACAACTAATGTAACTTTAAAAGTACTTCAACCACATCATTTCCCAGCAAACATAGGAATACTAGAATCATATGAACAAACAAACTAAAAGGAGGTTCAAACAGCCTATTTTCTTAAATGTATTTTAATGCAACATTCACCTTGTTCCTACTGTTTTACCTTACATAGACCACAAGTTTAAGCACAGAACAAACAAAAGCAGCTCTTTTAGCAAATGGGAACCACTATGAACAAACACCAAACCATAAGCTAACTCAACTAACATAAATATACTTAGACTAGGTAAAACTCTAAATAACAAAGAAAATGAATAACGAGTTACCTTTTATAGGTGCAGCTAGGAAAAGAATGGATTTGAGAGCCTTTATGCTTCCAAAACCTTAACAACTCAGCCACACCAAAATGAAATAAAGTAAGAACAAATATTTTAACTAGGAAAAACCCAACAATTTCAGTCAAGGATTTAAAAAAAAAAATCTATTACTAAGAAGCCTTTTTTTTTTTTGAAAATCGAGATTTCTGACTTCTTTACTTTCAAAATCTTTTTTTTTTTCAACCTTTTCCAACTTTCCAAAACTTGTTTTTGTAAGAGGGTTGGGGTTCTATTTATAGAACCCCAAAAGTTCAACTGAAACTAGCAACAACGATGTGGGATAAAACTCCTTTTTCACCATCAAACTCAGTAAGCAACAAAGCAACGACCCAGATCTAAGCACAACCAACATACGGTCAGATCTGACCCTTCTTGGGTCGATCTGACCGAACAATCACGAACCAATAGTAATAATGCAAGCAAAAATAAACTTTAAAGCAAAAGATAATGACGACTTTGACTAAAATCTGAAAATAAAGAGTAAACTAAGGATTTATACCATATTCAGGTAAAAGAAATCATGGAACCAAGTGAACTTTTGATATCTTCACCACAACGAGCATGCAAATGTTGTGCATGTCATCATGTGCATGTCATCATACCTCTGCAAATATGCCATTTTTGGCATGAGAAAAACGAGGGAGAACATGGCAGCTACTAGGGTTTTTCGTGAGAAAGGAAAGAGAGAGGGAGAGAGAAGCGGGTGGGGGGGCGGGGTTATTTTGAAAAATGGAAAATGAAATAAAAGGGCTGGGGTATATATGTATACACCAAGTGTATACATATGTATATACCAATATATATATATATATATATATATATATATATATATATATATATATATATACTTGGTGTATACATATATGTATATCTAGTACTTAAAAAAATGAATAATTAGAAAAAATATTAAAATTGAAGAAGTTTTAATTATGGGAAAAATTAGGCCGCAATTATTTTATTAAAATAATTTTAAAAAGTCAGCAAAAATGTTATTGGGCCTAAAATGACTTTAATTAATATTTAACCTAGCATGAATATTTTAATTATGGCCTTTTTAATAATTTTGAAATTAAACTAAACCTATTATTTCAGATAAAATGTTAACAGGCTGATTTTGCAAAATAACTCTAATTTCTATAAATCATGAACAACTAGCTAATTTAATTGTCGCCAAGACAAAAATATATTTATGTAAAAAGGATCAATTTTTACAGTAATTATCACTTAATTAATTAATTAGCCTAGTTAAAACATTTTAAGGGCAATTATGCCTATTTTTGACAAATCATGAAGATTATATAAAAATCAAAAGTTTAAAAGGTTAAATAGTTAATTACTTAAATTATTTAAATCACTAAAACTTTCAAAGATTAAAAAGAGAATGAAATATTTGCAAAATTTGACTTCTTTAACAATCAAATAAATAAAACCCTTCCTCTTTTTTTTCTTTTTAAATTTAACAAAATCTCATAAAATATCATGAAAATACTCATTAATTTCTAAATAAAGTTATGATGCATGAAAATCCCTTTTATTAATTTAAGGGAAAGAAATATTGACCTGGACAATTTGTAAAAATCATTTAAGGCTTTCAAAATGGTCAGCTCGTTTATTTATTATTCGGGGATTCTGATGGTTGAAATAAATTACGGGAGGTCAAAAATTAGGTGTCAACACCTGTTATAGCACATCAACTAGTAGTGCTAAATCAGGCACCAGTAGTGCAAAATACAACAGATACGAGAAAATCCACCAGAGGAAAATATCCTCCTGGATGGATGAAGGATTTCATATCCTTGAATGTTCATGATAATATGCCTTATGCTTTATCAAAATACATATCTTATGAGAAATTATCACCAAAATACCAAAGTTATCTTGCAACCTTTTCTAACATTGTTGAACCTACTTGCTATGCAGAAGCAGTTAAGGATCCAAGATGGGTTGATGCAATGCACGCTGAGATAGAAGCATTAGAAAACAATCAAACATGGCAAGTGGATCCTCTTCCACAAGGCAAGAAACCAATTCGCTGTAAGTGGATCTATAAAGTGAAGTACAAGGCCACAGGAGAAATAGAAGGATTCAAGGCAAGGCTAGTTGCAAAAGGATATAGTAAAACAGAAGGAATCGACTACCAAGAAACATTCAGTCCGGTAATAAAGATGGGCACCTTAAGAACAGTATTGACAATTGCAGCAGCAAGGAAGTGGCACATTTATCATATGGATGTCTATAATGCATTCCTATAGCGGGATTTGTATGATGTGATCTAAATGAATCTTCCACAAGGATTTAAGAGTCAAGAGGAGTGTAAGCAGATATGTAGACTCTCAAAATCCTTGTATGGTTTAAAGAAAACATCAAGGCAGTGGAATGCAAAGTAAAGTGAGGCCTTACTTAAGTGTGAATTTCATCAAAGTCAGTGTAATCGCTCTATATTTATAAAGAGGACAGGAAATGGAATAATCATAGTGTTAGTATATGTTGATGACATGCTCATAACTGGTGATAACCTTGAGCAGATACTAGAAACAAAAACTGCACTACATAAAGCCTTCAAGATAAAAGATCTTGGAGAATTAAGCGTTGGGATTGAATTTGCAAAATCAAATCAAGACATTGTAATGCATCAAAGAAAATATGCATTAGAGTTAATTTTTGAGACTAGCTTAAGGGCAGCAAAACTAGCAAATACTCCTATGGACACTACTACAAATATAACAACCAAAGAGTATGATGATCAAAGTGAAAAATGATGAAGTACTGACAGATTAAGGAGCATATCAAAGAATTATAGGGAAGTTTCTATATCTTATTGTCACCAAGCATGATATAGTATACAGTGTACAGTCATTAAGTCAATTCCTGCAACAACCAAAGAAGTCTCATATGGATAGAGCAATGAGGATTATCAGATATATTAAAGGGAAACCAGGTCAAGGAGTACTACTCTCAAGTAACAAGCAAGATGTTCTAACTGCATACTGTGATGAAGATTGGGCCTCATGTCTTTTCTCAAGAAAGTCAGTTACAAGATTTTTAATCAAACCGAGAGATTCACTGATTTCTTGAAAAATCAAAGATGCAGTCTATTGTGTCCAGAAGATCAGCAGAATCTTAGTACATAAGTCTTGCCTCAACTGTTGCAGAGTTGACATGGTTAATTGGTCTTACAAAAGATCTTGGTACAATTACCAATGTGTATACATAGTGATAGTAAAGCAGCTTGACAGAAAGCTGCCAATCCAGTTTATCATGAAAGAACCAAGCATATAGAGATAGACTGTCACTTCATAAGGGAAAAGCTTCAACAAGGAATAATAAAGACTGAGTACATTTTAACACATGATCAACCAGCTGATATACTCACTAAAAGTTTAAACAGAGTGCAACATTAATATTTGATGTCCAATCTTGGTGTCTTCAACATTTTCATACCACCAAGTTTGAAGGAGAGTGTTGAGTAAAGTAGTTACGAAATTGTTAGTCATTAGAATTAGTGAGCTAGTTATAGCTGCTAGTGACTAAGTAGAGGATTAGTTAGTTAAACTAATCCTACTCTCTAACTATATATATATATATGAAGCCTTGTACTCATTCAACACAAGTTTGATGATATGAAAAAATCTTCTTCTCTCTAAATTCTCATCTTGTTCTTGGATTCACCATTGATGAATCCTTATCATTCTTCAGTGAACAATTCTCCCCTAAGTTATGAGACAATTTGCACAGGAATTTTGTTGATCCACCAGAAGCTTCTTGTGATCTGCCATGAAACAAATTGTTCCAAAGTTGTGACACAAACTATACTAAAACCCTGGTGATCCGCCATGAAATAAACTGTGGCACAAATTGTACTAAACTCTTAGTGATCCGCCAAGACTTGTGGCGATACAAGTCTTAATCTACCAAGACTTGTGAACGATTTTTTTCCAAAGTTACGATACAATTATAATAAAATTTTGGTGATTCATTAAGACTTGTGGAAAGGCCAGTCTTTACCCATCCATCCGAACATCTGGCAATCCGCCAAGACTTTCGGCCAAAGTTCTGATCCACAAGCTAGTTTTGCTAAACTTATTTAAACAAGACCCAAACGTAAGAGAATGGCATGAGAATATTCTATTTGTGCAAATCACCCAAAGATCGCGTGCCATTAAAATTATTGTTTTTCTTATATGAATCGTTTTAATTGTACTTAGCAACTTCCAATATGCAGGATCTTTTTGACACCACTACAAAAAAACGAGTAATTTGTGGAGGTTGAAAGTTACAATTTACGGAGGTTTTAGCCTCCACTAGTTACTAGAAAAGGCTAAAGCCTCCGCGAATTGCAACTTTCAACCTCCGCAAATTACCTTTTTTTTTTTGGTAGTGCACATTTAACACATCTTATATCAATTAGGTGTGTAATTCTAACCACACTAGAGGACCTCACCTTCCCGATCTTATGAATCCACCTCGACCTGAGTCTTTTTTTTTTTTTTTGGTTCTTTGAAGAAAACGAAAAAAACTTACACAAAACTATTAACCTACTCATAGACCCGGTAATTACAGGTAGTAAATTTACTCCATATTGTGATGGTTGTGGAAAATGCGGTTTGCACAAATTATAGGATGCAATCATTGAGGAGAAATATGGCTAAATAATTTCTAGAATGTGACTTCTCCATGATAGAGAAAGCCATATTCTTTCATGTTTGCTAATTGGATATATAACATGCCTTCGTCATTTTTCTGTTTATAAAGGATGGTTGTCAACTGTCAATTCATGAATACAAGATTTGGATAAAAACTTATCTTACACCCAATATTTATACTAACTCAAGAAATACGTGACATATCTTTATATATATAGACGGTTATCAGTTAATAATTTACTTATATTAATACACATAGTCTCATTTTGTCATAATAATGGATAAATTATTTTTGTTAAGGCCATTATAGCTAGTTTAATTCAAAAGAGTGGACAAAAGTCACATATATATTAGAACAAGAGTAACCATGAAAATCAAAGTTCATGGAAGATAATGAGTGCACCTTTGATTGCATCGAGAGACACTTCTGGCCTACCAGACCTCCCCATTAAGAAAACATGACAACTTTCTTTCTCAATTTTGGCCGTAATTTGATCACAAAAATAAAAAGCAGCAAAAGCTAATGAAAAAGAAAAAAGAAAATAGAAACAAAAGGTTGAAAGAAAAAGAAACGATGTTGTGACAAACATATCTAGAGGTGCACGTAGGGTAGCTGTTCGCAAAGTAATCTGTATAGGTTTAAATAACGTTTCAACACAATCTGTAAAACACTTAGTAAAACAGATTATACAGTATAAAAAACTTAACAGTAAAATACTTAAAACCAGCAAACTACAGAAACAGGAAAATGAACAGAAACAGTGTTGGAAAACTAAAAATATTTTTTCAGAATATAACCGAGCTCACTTAGTTCAAAGTGTGTCCTTAAGGAAATTATTCCCCTCACAGTAGTCGAGGTTGATGGAATATCCCCTCCCAGGATAGAACGATTATTTTACCAGAATAGTAGCACTCCAAATTCCGGTAGCGGCGAACCACTCAACGCAGTGTATCACACAGAATAAAACAAGAGAGTTTAGGAGAGAAAGGTTTTGTTTTGTTGCAGAAAATTCGTAATGAATTTTGGAACAAAACAGGAATTTATAGCAGTTGGAGGTACTGATTCTGAATGTTTGCAACCATTCAGATCAGTCACCAGGTTTTTTTGGAGGGAAATTCGAAAAAACGGACCGGGTCGGTCACAAGTCGCGGGTCAGGGTCGATCCGCATTGGATTAATTAAATAATTAATTAAAGAAAAGTTTGTCCAAAAAGATAATCAATTAATCGATCTTTTCCAAATTCAAAGCCGAAGCCAAGCAGAGCGAGCGACGACGACGGCGCGAGGGGTCCTTGCCCCCTCAACCCTTTTAGCGACTAGAGAAGGTGTTATGTAATAAATACACCTCTCTTTTTCCTATGTGGGACAAATGCTTTAACCAAAGCAAAAGGGACCTTTTACATTCCCCAAAGCAAAAGGGACCTTTTACATTCCCTTCACTTTTCATCCCATCATTTCCCATTCACCAATATCAAAACCCAACAATCCCCCACATGAATGGGGAATGGCCATAATATAAAAGAATGCGCGGACAAGTGTGATATACAAGCGAAGATTGACTGCATCTAGATAAGTAGGTTTCCCTTTGAACTTTCCGTAGTGAACTTATATCGGATATACTCGATCAATCGGTAGATTTGATATCTTTGAATCGCCGAACTTTGTTGTATACCTAGACAACATAAGTCACACAATCAACCCTCAACCGTTTATGGTTCTCACGGTTGTGTTTGTTTCAGCCATGAACACCGCCTGGTTTCATGAATGCATAGAGAATGGGCCTTCACTGTCATTCCCCTTAAAAGCGGCTTACACTTAACACTCACATAGGTGATTTCTAAACATGTGGTCCTATAGCCACATTATCTGGTCATACACTGCCAGATTTAGATAATCATTAAAAATCTTAATGCTTTATTAACTCATTAACAAGCCATAAAGTTTTATCCTTATTTCTGAACATTGTCTTCATCCGAGAATGGGTTGAGTTGTTTGACAATGTTGAACCGTCAGTCACAACTTTGTTTGATCTCCTTGAACCTAGCTCTTGGGATCTCCAGTCTGCTAGGTGGAGTTACCGCCATGATGACTTGTCCTCGGCCTTAACCCCATTCTCATTTATGATCTACTAACTCCATCTCTAGATAAGCCTTTTGTAAGCGGATCCACTACGTTATCTCTTGACTTTACATAGTCAATCGTGATAACGCCACTAGAGAGGAGTTGTCTAACGGTATTGTGTCTCCGTCGTATGTGACGAGATTTTCCGTTATACATTACGCTCCCTGCCCTACCTATTGCTGCTTGACTGTCACAATGTATACATATAGGAGCCAAAGGTTTGGGCCAGAATGGAATATCTTCTAAGAAATTCCGGAGCCATTCAGCTTCTTCACCGGCCTTGTCTAAAGCTATGAATTCAGATTCCATAGTGGAACGGGCGATGCAAGTCTGTTTGGATGATTTCTAAGACACTGCTCCACTCCCAATTGTGAAAACATATCCACTCGTGGATTTAACTTCAGACGATCCAGTGATCCAATTTGCATCGCTATATCCCTCAATTACTGCGGGATATTTATTATAATGCAAAGCATAGTTTTGGGTGTGTTTCAAATAACCCAAGACTCATTTCATTGCCATCCAATAAGTTTGATTGGGATTACTCGTGAATCGACTTAGCTTGCTAATAGCACATGCTATATCTGGTCGTGTACAATTCATAATATACATCAGACTTCCCAACACTCTCGCATAGTCCCCTTGTGATTTACTTTCACCTTCATTCTTTTGAAGTGCGTAACTCACATCAATTGGAGTTCTGGCAATCTTGAAATCCAAGTACTTGAACTTGTCAAGTACTTTCTCTATGTAGTGAGACTGTGATAATGCTATACCTTGTGGAGTTCTATGAATTCTGATTCCTAGGATTACATCAGCAACTCCTAAGTCTTTCATGTCAAATTTGCTAGCCAGCATGCGCTTTGTAGCATTTATATCTGCCATATCTTTGCTCATTATCAGCATGCCATCAACGTACAAACAAACAATGAATTCGTGGCCTGGAGTGTTTTTAATGTAAACACATTTATCACACTCATTAATTTTAAAGTCATTTGCCAACATGGTTTGGTCAAATTTAGCATGCCATTGTTTGGGTGCTTGTTTAAGTCCATAAAGCGACTTTACAAGTTTGCACACTTTCTTTTCTTTACCAGGAACCACAAAACCCTCTGGTTGTTCCATGTAAATTTCTTCCTCGAAATTACCATTTAAGAAAGCTGTTTTAACGTCCATTTGGTGAATTTCAAGACCATACACGGCTGCCAGAGCCACTAACACCCGAATGGAAGTTATTCTTGTTACAGGCGAGTATGTGTCAAAATAATCAAGACCTTCTTTTTGTCTATAACCTTTGACCACAAGTCTTGCCTTATATTTGTCAATAGTGCCATCAACTTTCATTTTCCTTTTAAAAATCCATTTAGAACCTAAAGGCTTGTTTCCAGGAGGAAGATCAACTACTTCCCATGTGTGGTTATCTAAGATTGATTGAATCTCACTATTGACTGCCTCTTTCCAAAATGCTGAATCAGAAGATGACATCGCTGCTTTAAATGTTTGAGGCTCATTTTCAAGCAAGAATGTCACAAAATCTGGTCCAAAGGAAGTAGATGTTCTTTGACGTTTGCTACGCCTTGGATCCTCTTCACTTGGTGTACTTTCCTTTGGTTCTTCCCACGGTCGTTTAGATCTTTCACTTGACGACTCACATTCCGTTTTATACGGATAAATGTTTTCAAAAAATTCAGCATTATCTGATTCAATTACCGTATTAACATGAATTTCGGGGTTGTCCGATTTGTGAACCAAAAAACGACAAGCTTTGTTTTTTGTAGCATAGCCAATAAAAACACAATCCACAGTTTTTGGTCCGATTTTTACCCTTTTGGGCAAAGGAACTTGGACCTTTGCTAAACACCCCCACACTTTGAAATATTTCAAGTTGGGTTTTTTTCCTTTCCATAGTTCATATGGAATAGATTGTGTTTTGTTGTGGGGCACCCTGTTGAGTATTCGATTAGCTGTAAGGATAACTTGCCCCCCACAGGCTCTGCGGTAAACCGGAACTTATTAATAAAGCATTCGTCATCTCCTTTAATGTTCGGTTTTTCCTTTCCGCAATTCCATTTGATTGTGGTGTGTAGGGGGCAGTAGTTTGATGAATAATCCCATATTCTAAACATATCTCTGCAAAAGGAGATTCGTATTCCCCACCCCTATCACTTCTAATCATTTTAATCTTTTTATTCAATTGATTTTCGACTTCATTCTTATATTGCTTAAATGTTTCTATTGCTTCATCCTTACTATTTAGCAAATAAACATAACAATATCGAGTGCAATCGTCAATAAAGGTTATGAAATACTTTTTCCCACCGCGAGATGGTATTGACTTCATATCACAAATGTCAGTGTGGATTAAGTCTAAAGGATTTGAATTCTTTTGAAAAGACTTATACGAATGCTTAACAAACTTTGATTCAACACATATTTGACATTTAGATATATTACACTCAGATTTAGGCAATATTTCAAGATCAATCATTTTCCGCAAGGTTTTGTTATTGACATGTCCTAAACGAACATGCCATAAATTATTTGACTCCAATAAGTAAGAAGAAGCAGATTTTCCATTAATACTGTCAACAACCATTACATTAAGTTTGAAAAGACCCTCGGTGAGGTAGCCCTTTCCTACAAACATGTCATTCTTACTAAGTACAAATTTATCACTAACCAGCACGCACTTAAACCCATTTTTCACGAGTAGTGCGGCTGAAACTAGGTTCTTCATAATTGTTGGAACGTGCATGACGTTGTTGAGAGTCAGCACCTTTCCGGATGTCATCTTCAACCGAACCTTTCCATATCCTTCAACTTTGGCTGTTGTAGTATTTCCCTTATTTAGCTCCTCATTGGGTCCAGCGGGAGTGTAGGTTGCAAATGCTTCCTTAACGGCACACACATGTCGAGTGGCACCAGAATCAAGCCACCACTCCTTTGGGTTACCAACCAGGTTGCACTCAGACAGCATTGCATACAGGTCATCAACATCTTCCACCATGTTTGCCTGACCCTTGTTTTTCTCTTTGTCCTTCTTGGGGGCACGACAGTCGGGAGCTTTATGGCCTGCTTTACCACAATTATAACAGTTTCCCTTGAACTTTTTCTTGTTAGGAACCTTCTCCTTTCCAGAAGGCCTCTTCCTTTTCTTGTTCTTTTTAGGAGCATCATCTTCAACGACATTTGCCCCTTCAATCGGTGAACTCTTACGGTACCTCTTCTCAGCGATTTTGTTATCTTCCTCGATCTTGAGACGAATCACGAGATCCTCCAACTTCATTTCCTTTATCTTGTGCTTAAGATAATTCTTGAAATCTTTCCATGAGGGCGGCAACTTCTCAATCATTGCAGCCACTTAGAACGCTTCATTCACTACCATACCTTCAGCAATAAGGTCATGGAAGATAAGTTGAAGCTCTTGAACTTGGGTTCCAACGGTTTTTCCATCCACCATTTTGTAGTATAGGAATTTGACAACCACAAACTTCTTCAAGCAAGCATCTTCGATTTTGTACTTCTTTTCAAGTGCACTCCATAGTTCTTTGGAGGTCTCTACTGCACTGTAGACGTTGTACAAGTCATCTTCTAAGGCACTCAAAATGTAGCCTTTGCACAAGAAATCAGCCTGTTTCCAAGCCTCAGTAACCATGAACTTTTGGTTGTCAGGCATGTCGGCGGTAGGCACGGGAGGGTCCTCACTGGTGAACTTTTGCATACCAAGGGTGGTAAGCCAAAAGAACGTTCTTTGCTGTCATCCTTTAAAGTTGGCACCGGTGAACTTCGCAGGTTTCTCAGCCGGTGGCACAGCGGTACGGGTTGTAGGAGTAACCGCTGGTGCAATATTCGCAGAGGGAGTTCCAGTCGCAGAGGGAGTTCCAGTCTCTATTGCCATTATTTTTTGTCACTGTCAAATCGACAAACTGTTTTAGTTAATAAAACCAGAATAGCGATTAAATCACAAACTTAAACGATGAAGATTTTATTTCTTCAAATCACAGTATAATTATGAACTTTGGTATTCCAACGAAGTTTTTATATCTTCAAGTCAGAATACTAATATTCATATGGAGTAGAAAACTACACAAGTTTTAATCTCCTTAAGCAGAATACAGATTATAATAGTATATGTAATTTCCTTAAGATTGTTCGCAAAGTAATCTGTATAGGTTTAAATAACGTTTCAACACAATCTGTAAAACACTTAGTAAAACAGATTACACAGTATAAAAAACTTAACAGTAAAATACTTAAAACCAATAAACTACAAAAACTGGAAAATGAACAGAAACAGTGTTGGAAAACTAAAAATATTTTTTCAGAATATAACCGAGCCCACTTAGTTCAAAGTGTGTCCTTAAGGAAATTATTCCCCTCACAGTACTCGAGGTTGATGGAATATCCCCTCCTAGGATAGAACGATTATTTTACCAGAATAGTAGTAATCCAAATTCCGGTAGCGGCGAACCACTCAACAGCAGTGTATCACACAGAATAAAACAAGAGAGTTTAGGAGAGAAAGGTTTTGTTTTGTTGCAGAAAATTCGTAATGAATTCTGGAACAAAACAGGAATTTATAGCAGTTGGAGGTACTGATTCTGAATGTTTGCAACCATTCAGATCAGTCACCAGGTTTTTTTGGAGGGAAATTCGAAAAAACGAACCGGGTCGGTCACAAGTCGAGGGTCAGGGTCGATCCGCATTGGATTAATTAATTAATTAATTAATTAATTAAAGAAAAGTTTGTCCAAAAAGATAATCAATCAATCTTATCCAAAGCCAAAGCCGAGCCGAGCGAGCGACGACGGCGCGAGGGGTCCTTGCCCCCTCAACCCTTTTAGCGACTAGAGAAGGTGTTATGTAATATATACACCTGTCTTTTCCTCTCTTTTTCCTATGTGGGACAAATGCTTTAACCAAAGCAAAAGGGACATTTTACATTCCCTTCACTTTTCATCCCATCATTTCCCATTCACTAATATCAAAACCCAACAGTAGCTGGGTTGTATCTAATTTTTCATTTATCGAAGTAAACCAATTGTGTCGGTTTTTTATATCTATAAACCAAACCAACAAACCTCTTTTTTGCTGATGCATGATAATACCATTATGATCGAAATGAGCATCGGCTCTAAATATGAGGGTAAATCTCATTAGTACTCATTGTTATAAAGGAAAAAAGTAGATAAAATCTATGTTAAAAAAAAAAAAAAAAAAAAAAAAAAGAGTTTCGTCATCTAGCTTTCGAATTTGAGTGCAGGATTGTGTGGTCACTTCAGTATAGAGGAGTTCAGTTTCATGTCTTTATTTATCCATTGCATGGAAATTTGGAAAGTGTACAAAGTAACAAAACGGGACGAATGTTTTCCCATTCTTTATTTATATAAGGGAAGAAATCGAGCAAATAATAAGTAGACCTAAGTTCTAGACATTGATAACTTTAACAATATTTAATTTACACGATCATGTTATTATAAGATAACTGATAAAGTAGCTTAATTATAATAGCAAATTAAACTAGACTAATAGTATAAAGAATCTTTACATTATCAAATACATTTACTAGCTAGACTTTTATATAAGGGTAGATGAACCTATCATTTCGCAACATGTGTTGTGGTGGGATGGATAGGATCTCTAGCTGCACCCTTAATTAGAGATCTTACATTTGAGTCCTGTGTATGGAAAAAATCATGTTAGGGAGTGCTTCCCTGTTAATTGGGTCTTACGTGGCGCGAATTAGGATTAGTTCGGGTCCCAATGCGGATACTGAACACCGAATGAAAAAAAAAAAAACATGTAACGGTAGGTACCAGTCACTTGATCCATAACTAATCCAATGTATCCATTCCTATTTGATACAAATTGCATTGTCGTGTTGAGACACTACACACTAGAAAATGGATACCCTTTCAGTCCTTCTAAGAGTCAAGAAATTTCAATGGGTTTGTTGACCAACCTAATTAAAGTGACCTAGTGATTGAAGTAACTATATTATGGAAAAAGACACAAATTAAAAGTTGATACGCCAAAATAATGATTAATTAATATAATATTCTAGTGTCCGAACAGAAAAGGCTGCTAGCAACCCTATAGCCCCTTTGTTACTCTTTGGTGAAGGCTTCAAAACTTTAAAGGGTTTATTTTATTAAATTATCTACACTAACAATATAAGCAATTTGTCTTTAGGAAATTTGACATGGTAATACAATGTGGGGTAAATATTGACATAAAACTTAAATATTGACATAAAACGACCAAACCAAGTTTTATCTTTTGGCATCTGATAGTTTCCAAATATAAATTTTCTTCTTATTTTTTGGATTCTATAGGCAACCAATAACATATAAATTGATGACTACCTCTCCTACTAAAAAGATATCCCCGTTGTAGTCTCCCCATTATCCCATATTCTCTCACTTCCATAGTTTCATTACTGCTTTCCTCTCCTAAATATCCTTTTCCTTGTTTATGAATATTCCTCATGTATACGGGGTTTTTGGCTCTAAAAATGTGATACATTGAGAAGTAATGTGATTCGAGTTTGTATATACATAATGTGATACACTGAAAATCGTGATATATTATATTACTCATTCCATTATATTACTCTAATACTCATGTGATACATTGAGAAGTGTTAGATATACATTTTTTATATACATAAGGTGCACAGTAGAATATACATCATTTGATATATATATCGGAACCAATCTCACTATTCATATTCTTGTCCTGCTTTTCTTTTGTACCTTTTTTCTACGGGTGGTGATGTTTAAAGATATTTCCTAGTGTGGTGAATCATTGAAAATTTACTCAGCTTTTTAATTCTCAAGCTCTGCATTTTTTGTGAGTTTTGAACCAACAGTAAATTGGGCATTTCTTATATAGCAGTCTAGGTGATGCTCTCCTTAGGTTTTTAAAAGAAAATATGAAAGTTTGAATTTTTGGTGTTGATCGACTTTTGAGGATTTTCGATTATCCCATTTTCTTCTAAAAATACATGTTGTTGGTTGTATTCGTTGCCCTACCCAATTAAAGAAACTACATCACAATTCGGTAACTCGTGTATATCAACAACTTTCATATCGTCTGAAGAAGGCATATCATTCAAGCATGTATGGAAAGCATGTGTATCATTCACCTTTCATGTTATACATAGTGGATACTTGTTGAGATCCTAAGTTGTTGTCTTCATCTCGATGTATACAGGCAAACTTATATCATTGTGCATCAATATAGGTGGAGAATCCTCACCGACTTTGTAATATATTTCTAAAGAATTAACTTCGAAGTCCACACTTAATTGTTTCTCTATTGTAGCAATGAAATCTTCAAACTTGATATCTAAACGAATCACTCCTCCATCAAGTCGATATTCTACAAACTTGTTAATATTCAAGTATCCATTGTAATGGATATATATCTGTAAATACGCCATGAGATCCTTTGTGATTAAGCAATTGAAAATATCTTTGAAATGTTGAAATGATATTCAATCTTTTGACGTCATATGGAAGCTAGGTTGATTTCATCAATGGAGGATTCGCTGGGTGTTTTTTGGTTGAGAACAAGAAATAATATCCTTTTTTTGTTGGGAACAAGAAAGAAATGTATCATATTTAGATTAGGAGTTTTATTACTGTATACAAATTGTGGAACATGAAATAAGGAAAAGAATTTTACCTTTCTATTAAAATACACAGTAAGATTTGTAATGCTAATCTTTTTGCCCTTGTGTTTGCTAAACTTAATTCTTCGCTAAAAATATGTCAATAAATACTAAGGAATGTGTAGATATCACTAACCTAGAAAGTAACTCATTACAAGTAGAGTAGCCCGATAATTAGTTACACTTGGACTAGCCAACATATGTTTACATTGAATTTTGGGAAGCCAAACCTCTCTCAATGTCACCTTTTTACTTTGGCATTTTCAAGCCTATGCACACCTATTTCCGATGTAATTTTTTATTTCTCTGACTGAGAACCCTGTTTATATATATATATATATATATATATATATATATATATATATATATATATATATATATATAGTGAACATGCACTATATGTGACACACACACGTGTATTCGTGAACCTTAAGTTGTTGTATAACTATGTATACACATGTATATTCGTGTATAATCTTATATAACTATCGGCATATAAGTGCATATATATTGTTATACATGGGTTATACAACTTATATACACATATATACATGTGTAGAAACTTCAATGTATATACATACATGTTGTTATACATGATTTATTATACTAATTATGTACACGTATACATAATTATACATTAGTATACAAAATATAAACATCTGGTAACATCCAATCCTACACCTCTTAATGAAACATAGTACGGTCGTAGCAATAATAAACTCAATAAAAGGTTAGGGTCGATCCCACGAGCAGTATGTGTGTGTTAAGATGTCAAAATGTGTGAGAATTTAGAAATTTCTAAAGTAATCTTCGAACAAAAGAGTTGATTTGAACAATTACTTCTAAAACTAGACTATTAAACTAAGCTAGGAATTTAATCAAACACTTGGAATGCAAGAAAATATTTTGCTTGTTTTCAATTAAAAGAGAGACCGGGGTTGTAACCTTAATATGGCATAGCTAATTCATGAATATAAGTAATCTTGCTTAAATACATAGGATTAATGACTATGATTTAATTGGTAATTACTCACTAGAATTTTCCAATTCTAGCAAACTTATCTTATGAGTTTTTCCAAACCCAAAAGAACATAATAAGACTCAATAGTTAAAACCAAGTAGAAATCTCCCTATTCATAGTTCGATTTCATTAATCAGACATCATTAATTCCTTAATAAGCTCAAAGTCCTTGCTACTTGTTAATTACCCAATCCAATTTCCACTCTCCCAAGCAAGAAATGGATATGTAGGGCTTAATCTAGTGTTTGCAACCACCAAATTGACAAATAAGAATATAAAGAAGTAGATAATCAAAATCCAAGTATTAATAAGCAAGATTAACTAACATCCATAACGCTGTAAGAGTTTACAACCCCGACTATGGAGTTTAGCTACTCATACTAGAAATGGAAAATACAAGATAAAAGGAAAATAAAGACATAATCAAAGAGTAATTAAGGAAGAAAGTTGATACTCTATGGTGAAATCCTTCAAAACTTGACAAAAGTAGCTATGGAGGCTCTACCTAGCTCAAAGGTACAAAGATTATATAAGAAAGTGCCATAAAATCTATTCAAAGTCATTCAAAAATGTGACAAAAACACTCCTCACGTTCAACTACATGGCTCAGCTGCGTGGCCACGTAAACTACGTGGGTACTTTTAAAACCTCATTTTTCTTCTCCTCAAATGCGTGGGTGGTTACGTGGGTGGCTACGTGGGTGACTACGTGGCCCACTCAGATTTTTTTCCTTTGCTCTTTTAGTCACTTTTTTTCAAATTTTGGCCTTCATGACCAATTTTCTCAAGTATTTGAAGTTATTCCACTCCTTATGCTCTTCAAAAGCTTTCCACACCTAAAATTAGTCCATTAATCTCACAAAATGGACATGAATTTATCATTAAAAAGTAGCATAATTGGCAAAAATGCCAACTTATCAACATCTATTTTGGGGGTCATTTGGCTCCAAATCGGAATCTAAACTACAATCCTAGAATTATAACCTGGATAATAAATCCCACCTTTTATATTAAATAAGTTATAGTAAAATTTTGGTATAAAAATAACAACTTTAGCTAGTACCTCCAACTAAACACTGGTATATATACAATCCCAAAAATTGTATTGGGTTATCCATCTAATCCCTTGAACCACACGAACACTAAAGCTTAAAAAGCCCACAACAATACAAACAAATCCAGAAGAGTCCGAGCAAGAAAAACATCCAATTTAAGAAGCAATTGAGAAGCCATTTACTTCATCCGTCCATTTTTACTTGTACTTGGCACGTCTATTAAAGAGTCAAAAATAGAATGACAATTTTACTATATCACAATTTGAATATAATAAATGTAATGTTTTGGGAACTGCATTGAAATGTGATTATAGTAAATAATAAGGGTAAATTAAGAACTGAGAGTTAACTTCTGTCTTGATTTTTTAGACTGGACAAGTAAAAGTAAACCTATATTTTTAAGGGGGCAAGTAAAAATGAACTGTAGTATACTATAAAAGAGAACTCTAATTTAAGAAAAATCCGTCTTTGTTCTGATATCAAGAACAAGCTCATTCAATGGCTTCAAATTTAATAAAGACCTATACAAAGCTAGGACCATCCTATACACTTGATCCAACACATTTTCTTATTTTGTGGACGAAAAACAATTTCCCTACGATTTCCTTTACAATTTACGCCCAAAAAAAAAAAAAAAAAAAGAGCCGCTCATCATAAAATCGAGACCAACAAAAACCTCCATTATGCCAAACTTATTTTTCCCTAAAAGTGTTTATTTTAAAAAATAAAAAAATAAAAAAAATAAAAATAAGTGAGGTGTTTGGACAAGCTTTTGAGAGAAAATAAGTGCTTCTGGGGAGTAGCAAAAGCAGTTTTTGAGAAGCTAAAAAAAATAGCTTTCGCCCAAAAATACTTTTTTTAAAAATACACTTAGAAGCACTTTTTAAAAGCTTGGTCAAACACAATTGCTGCTCAAAAGTGTTTTTTTAAATTAATTAGTCAAACACAAATTGTTTTTCGCCAAAAATACTTTTTTTTATAAGCACTTGTAAAAAAAATACTTTTCAAAATAAGTTGATTTTAGAAGCTTGGCCAAACAGACTATTAGTCGCTAGACGGGGGATAAAGATTTTTTGGTGATAGAGATTTTGGAAAATAGAAGAAAGCGAAAATAGAAGAGAAAAAGGGGATTGGAATTTGAAAAAAGACACCTAGAGGATAGATAGAGAGGAAAAGGAGCCAAGTGAGAATTGTCATTTTGGTAAAGTCCTTCCGCCCACGATCGGTAAGTTCAGGTTTCGAGTCATGCTGAAGAGGAAGTGTGGAAACACTATATATTATCCAAAATGTAGAGTTAGAAACTTGAATGGTCACTCAACTTTGTTTTGCCTTTCAAAAGTTACTCAACTAACTTTGTTTTGTATACCTATACGAGATGTCTAAAGTAATACTGTAAGACATAAATAATAAAAGAATTAATTCTATTAAATTAAACATCTAAGCTAATTTTGTATTTAACCACACAATTACATTTGCATATCTTAGAGGTTAGGGTTTATTTTCGGTTTATTGACTCGGTTGTTTAATTTAATAGAATTTTATATTTTTAGAATAAATTCTTTTATTATTTTTTGCCTTACATTATTACTTGAGACATCTCATATATATATATATATATATATATATATATATATATATATATATATATGTACACACACACACACACTAGTTGCATGAGGCCCGGGCATGCTACAAAAGTATTAATTTAATTTTTAAAAAATATCACTTATGTTACATTTTTTTCAATTGCATAATTAATTTAATCTATTGGCACGTGTATCATTATCTTATTGGTAAGTATTTATAATTATTAGAATTTTTCAGTCACACAATAGAATAGTTCATAAAAAGTAAATTATTTATGAGGAACGAAGTTTGGAATGAGAATTAGCAAATACAAAGAAATACAAGATTTGATATTCACTAAAAAAGCAAAACTTTGGAGGTTTAAAACAAATAAAGGGTGTGTTCTAGGAGTGCTTATCGGTCGGTTTACGGTGTATAGACACACTTAACCGAGAACCAAACAAATAAGATATTCGTTATCGGTTTCAATCAGTTTAGGTCCTTAACGGTTCAGTTTTCGGTTTAACCGATCAGAAAATATTTTTTTTTCTTTTCTCTTGTTTTCATATGTTCATATACACTGCCTTCATGCATAAAAGTCTACACCAATTACAAGCAGAAGCAAATTCAAAGACGTTACTCCTAAAACAAACTTGTTTTCTTTCTGGTTGAGTTTGAGAGAACAAAAGTGTCGCTTGTGGAAATAGGGTCCTGAAACGAAAGTAAGAATTTAGGAAATAGAGTTTGTATTTAAAAGCTAAAGATAAAAAGGTAATTTTAATATAATCTTATTGGGTTATCGGTTTAACCTTCAACTAAAACCTCAAAATCGAAAACCAGCCCGATAGTCCAATAAAAATATTTACAAAACCATTTAAAAACCGTTAACCCAATTATTCAATACCAATATATCGATAACATTTTTCTCGATTCGGTTCATCGGTTAAATCGGACTTTGCACACTCCTAGTGTGTTTGGTATGGCCGAAAATGTTTTTTCAATTTTTTCATGGTTGGTTTTGTAGAAAAATAAGTTCCTTAAAAATGAGAAAAATAAATTTCTTAGTGATAGTAGAAAAATTTACAAGCTAGCATCAACAGGTTTAAAATCTCATGATAGCAATATTTTTTCTGCTTAGAAGGACAAAAATCAGGGATGAAGAGATAGAGATCAAATTAAGTCTTCAATTGGATATTCTTTTTCTTTTACCCCCCCACCCCCCAAGGCCAGGAGCTCCCCCTTTTGCTCTGTTAATGACTTGAACCCACAACCTTCGGGTTGGAGGTGGAGGGTGCTTACCATCTGAGCAACACCTCGTATCTTCATTTGGATATTCAATGTTGCAGTTAAAACTTCTTAAGTGTTGTACATGTGCTGGCTAGGTGTTGTACTTATTGGAGTGACTGGCTTTTAAAAAGATTGGACAAATTTGTAGTGAAATGAAATAGAGAACCACCAAAAGATGTGGTGCAGCGAAAGGGGCTACTCCTCTCTTAATCAGAGGTTTAGGGTTCAATCCTTGGTATGAAAAAATCCTTGTTAGGGAGCGCTTCCCCTGAATGGGCCTTACGCGGCGCAAATCAGAATTTAGTAGGGCTTCAATACGGATACCGAACACCGAGTGGAAAAAAAAAGAAATAGATAAGCGGACAACTGTTGTTTTTTATGAAAAGGACAGAGGAAGAAATACACAATAGTGATTTCCTTAGTAAATACATGTGTTTATTTAGAAACCAATGGTGATGGTATGAGAAAAGACCAAGTACAAGGTACCATTTACGTAGCTCATTGTACAAATTTTCACAGCCTAAGTTGTCTTTTTAAGATAACATCATAGCCTAAGCTTTGGGATATATTAGGAATTTCTTCTAGGAGGCCCCACCAAAGGTTTGTGAGGACGACTATACATTGCCTTCATGTATAAAAATCTACACAAATTACAAGCAGAAGCAAATTTAAAGACGTTATTGCTAAAACAAACTTGTTTTCTTTCTGGTCGAGTTTGAGAGAACTAAAGTGTCGCTCGCATTAATAGGGTCCTAGAACGAAAGTAAGAATTTAGGAAATAGATTTTGTATTTAAAAGTTAAAGTCACTAATATAATTAGAGATAAAAAGGCAATTTTAATATAATCTTATTGGGTTATCGATTTAACCTTCAACTAAAACCTTAAAATCAAAAACCAGCCCAATAGTCCATTAAAAATATTTACAAAACCATTTAAAAATCGTTAACCCAATAATCCGAAACCGATAAATCAATAACACTTTTCTCGGTTTGGTTTATCGGTTAAATCGAATTTTGCACACTCCTAGTGTGTTCGGTATGGAGGAAAACATTTCAGAAAATGTTTTTTCAATTTTTCATGTTTGGTTTTGTAGAAAAATAAGTTCCTTAAAAAAGAAAAAAATAACTCTCCTAATGATAGTAGAAAAATTGGCAAGCTAGCATTAACAGGTTTAAAACCCCATGATAGCAATATTGGTTCCGTTTAGAAGGACAAAAATCAGGGATAAAGAGATAGAGATCAAATTAGGTCTTCAATTGGATATTATTTTTCTCCCCCCCCCCCCCCCCCCCCCCCCACCAAGGCCAGGAGCTCCCCCTTTTGCTTCGTTGATGACTCGAACCCACAATCTTCGGGTTAGAGGTGGAGGTTGCATACCAGCTGAGCAACACCTCGTATCTTCAGTTGGATATTCAATGTTGCAGTTAAAACTTTTTAAATGTTGCACATGTGCTGGCTAGGTGTTGTACTTATTGGAGTGACTGGCTTTTAAAAAGATTGGACAAATTTATAGTGAAATGAAATGGATAACCACCAAAAGATGTGGTGCAGCAGAAGGGGCTACTCCTCTATTAATCCGAGGTTTTGGGTATGAAAAAATCCTTGTTAGGGAGAACTTCCCCTGAATGGGCCTTGATAAATAGTGTAAATATGTAGTAAAAGAATATTTTGTAAATCTTCTATTTTAGGTTAGTATAGTTTGTATCCTAATAGGACATTGTAACTATGGTATATTTACTAACTCAATCAATGAGAATAATCACGGAATTAATCTCTTTCATGGTATCAGATACTAGGGTTTCTTTTCCTTCTCTTCCGCTGCCCTAATTCTCCGACGTCCTCTACCCACTTTTCCGACGTCTTCTTCTTCTTCTTCTTCTTCTTCTTCTTCTTCTTCTTCTTCTTCGATTTCCGTCCATTTTTCTTCCCTTCCATCAATGGCAGACACCAAGTTCCATCCTGCTTTGGCTGTCTCCAACATCAAGAATCACATCCCAATCATTCTTGAGATGGAAACGGATCATTATTCGGCTTGGGCCGAATTATTCAAACTTCATGCCCGGTCTCACCGTGTCCTTTCCCACATTCTGCCAACCGGAAAGGAGAAGGCTCCTACCACCGACGACGAAAAGGAGTTGTGGTCCACTTTGGATGCCACGGTACTTCAATGGGTATATGCAACCATCTCCACGGACTTATTGCATACAATCATCGAAGAAGACCTATCGGCAAAGGAGGCCTGGGATCGCCTCCGTAATCTTTTTCAAGACAACAAAAACTCCCGTGCCGTTGCTTTGGAACATGATTTCTCTCATGTCAAGATGCGGGATTTTCCAAACGCTTCGGCGTATTGCCAACGTCTCAAGACCTTGGCCTATCAACTTAAGAGTGTGGGGGCTCCGGTGACCGACAACCGCCTCGTTCTCTAACTGGTGGCTGGACTCCCAGAGGCATACAAGAATTTGGGTACCTACATCCGCCAAAGTAAGCCTCTTCCGCCATTCTCCGAAGCTCAGTCAAGTTTGTGCCTTGAGGAAAAGGCGTTGGCTGAAATGCACGATGACTCGCCCGCGGCTATGGTGGCTAATTCCAAACGTGATTTTGATGACTCTTCTCATCTGGAAAATTCTGGTCGTTCTCACCATCATCGGGGAAAAAATAACAACAAAAATCGTGGCTCTAGCGGCGGGAATAATAACGGCGGTGGCCGTGGTTCCGGCGGCGGCAGTGGCAGCCGACGCCATGGAGGACGCCCCTCAGGTGACCAGCAGCAGTGGCAACAACCCTCCTCACCGTGGCAGTGGGGTTGGATGCCTCAGTGGGCTCCCCTTTTCCCGTATCCTACCACGCAGTGGGCTCGGCCACAGCAGCAGTGGCAGCCGCCATCTTCTTCGTCTGGCTCGAGGTCGCTGGCCCAGCCTGGCATTTTGGGGTCGCGACCCCAGCAGCAGGCATATGCAGCCACGGGCCCCCCGACGCAATGGACTCCGACGGATATTGAATCGGCCATGCACACGATGACGTTGAACCAACCCGATTCGAATTGGTATATGGATACCGGCGCCACGTCCCATATGACATCCACAAAAGGTACTCTCTCGTCTTATTTTAATTTGAGCAATCGTAATACTGACATTGTTGTTGGTAATGGTAATTCAATTCCAATTCGAGGTTGTGGTCATGCTAAATTGCCTCCCCCGAACCCTCCTTTATTGTTAAACAATGTCCTTCATGCGCCAAAACTCATAAAGAATTTGATATCGGTTCGTAAATTTACTACTAATAACTATGTGAGTGTTGAATTTGATCCTTATGGGTTTTCTGTGAAGGATTTCCGGACGGGGATGGATCTCATGAGATGTAATAGTAGGGGTGGGTGCTCTCTATCCATTGTCCACCTTCAAATTTTCCACCAATTCACCGTCGACTTTTGCTGCCTTGTCTTCTACCCGTTGGCATGATCGTTTGGGCCACCCGGGAGCTTCTATTTTGGATTTTCTTAGGCGTAATAAAAGCATTGAATGTAATAGTTCTAGTTCATCTAGTATTTGTCATTCTTGCGTTCTTGGTAAACATGTTAAGTTGCCATTTGCTAGTTCTATTTCCGAAACTTTGTTTCCATTTGACATTATTCATAGTGATTTGTGGACTTCTCCAATTTTGAGTTCTATGGGCCATCGTTATTATGTTCTGTTTTTGGATGATTTTACCAACTATTTGTGGACTTTCCCTTTGGCTAGAAAATCTGATGTTTACTCAAAATTCATGGATTTTAAGACCCATATTCTTACTCAATTTGAACGTCCTATCAAGAATGTCCAATGTGATAATGGGAGGGAATATACTAATAGTCAATTCGGAAAATTTTGTGCATCCAATGGGATGTCTTTCCGTCTTTCGTGTCCTCATACATCCTCTCAAAATGGGAAAGCAGAAAGAAAAATTCGTTCACTAAATAATGTCATCCGGACTCTTCTTGCTCATGCCTCCATTCCTCCGTCTTTTTGGCATCATACATTGCAAATGGCGACGTATCTCATTAATATTTTACCAAGTAAGCTATTGGGTCACAAATCACCTTTAGAGGTCCTTTACCAACGGAAACCATCTTATTCTCATCTCCGAGTCTTTGGGTGTTTATGTTATCCCGTTTTTCCGTCTACTACTATTCACAAGTTGCACCCTCGGTCAACTCCATGTGTCTTTTTGGGATATCCACCAAACCATCGTGGCTACAAATGTTTTGATTTATCCTCAAATAAAATCATTATTTGTCGTCACGTTTTATTTGATGAGACTCAATTTCCGTTTTCCAAAATCCATACTCCGGCTCCCACCTCTTATGACTTTCTTGATGATGGCCTCTCTCCTTACTTGATCCATCATATAGCCGTCAGCCCTCCACCGCTGCCCTGTCCCCCTCCGTCGCTGCCCGTGACTCAGGACCAAGCCGACCCCTCCCCACCTGGGCAACAGCCTCCATCGTCCTCTACGCAGGACCAGTCCGCCCCTCTCCCCCACCAGCTTCCCACCACCCCGCAAACTCGACCATTTCTCCACCTGTCCAGCCCAATACCCACACACGCATGGTCACTCGTAGTCAGCGCGGGATTTTCAAACCCAAGCACCCATTTAATCTACATGCGGCGGTTACCAAGTCCCCCATACCTCGTAAACCGTTGGACGCGCTACGTGACCCGAATTGGAAATTGGCCATGGATGATGAATATGATGCTCTTATTAAAAATAAGACGTGGGAGTTGGTACCCCGTCCACCTAATGTCAATTTTATTCGGTCTATGTGGAATTTTACTCATAAAGAAAAGTCTAATGGTGATTTTGAGAGGCATAAAGCCCGTCTTGTAGGTGATGGAAAAACACAGCAGGTTGGCATTGATTGTGATGAGACTTTCAGTCCGGTCGTGAAGCCAGCAAAGATCCGCACTGTCTTAAGTCTAGCTCTATCTAAACATTGGCCCATTCATCAGTTGGATGTCAAAAATGCATTTCTTCATGGCGAGCTCAAGGAGACGTTTTATATGCATCAGCCTATGGGTTTTAGAGACCCATCTCGTCCCGATTATGTGTGTTTGTTGCGCAAGTCCTTATATGGGCCTAAACAGGCACCGAGAGCTTGGTATAAAAGATTTGCTGACTTTGTTTCTTCCATTGGTTTTGCTAATAGCAGGTCTGACCACTCCTTGTTCATCTATCGCAAAGGGCACCACTTGGCTTACATTTTACTATATGTGGATGATATTATTCTTACTGCTTCTTCAGATGCTCTCCGCTGTTCTATTATGGGCCTTCTTGGCTCAGAATTTGCTATGAAGGACTTAGGTCCTTTGAACTATTTTCTTGGCATTGCGGTGACCCGTCACAAGGGTGGTATGTTTCTATCACA
The DNA here is from genome assembly GCF_019175385.1 of Lycium barbarum. Taxonomy (NCBI): domain Eukaryota; kingdom Viridiplantae; phylum Streptophyta; class Magnoliopsida; order Solanales; family Solanaceae; genus Lycium; species Lycium barbarum. The sequence continues at coordinate 101,329,429 of NC_083346.1, read as the reverse complement.
ACGAAGTTATGCTACCGACATTATTGAACGTGCAGGAATGTCCTCGTGTAAGCCTTCTTCCACTCCGGTTGACACTAAACCGAAGGTCAGTGCCTCTTCTGGCGATCTGTGTGACGATCCCACTCATTTCCGGAGCCTTGCAGGTGCTCTTCAGTATCTTACCTTCACCAGACCGGATATTTCTTATGCCGTACAGCAGATTTGTCTTCATATGCATGCTCCACGAGATACGCATATGCTTGCTCTTAAGCGGATTATTCGGTATATTCAGGGTACTCTTGATCATGGTTTGCATCTCTACTCATCTTCAGTTACTGATTTGGTTTCATACACTGATGCTGATTGGGGGGGATGTCCAGACACCAGACGTTCGACGTCGGGTTATTGCGTGTTTTTGGGAGATAATTTGATATCCTGGTTATCTAAGCGCCAACCTACTCTTTCCCGCTCTAGTGCGGAAGCAGAATATAGGGGGGTTGCTAATGTTGTCTCTGAATCATGCTGGATACGTAACCTCCTCTTGGAACTACATTGTCCAATCCCTAAGGCTACTTTAGTTTATTGTGATAATGTCAGTGCCATTTACCTGTCAGGAAATCCAGTCCAACATCAGCGCACCAAGCACATTGAGATGGATATACATTTTGTTCGTGAAAAGGTGGCGCGCGGCCACGTCCGTGTCCTTCATGTTCCGTCCCGATATCAGCTCGCCGATATTTTCACTAAAGGACTGCCACAGGTCTTATTTGAAGATTTTCGGGACAGTCTCAGCGTTCGTAAACCTCCCGTTTCGACTGCGGGGGGTGTGATAAATAGTGTAAATATGTAGTAAAAGAATATTTTGTAAATCTTCTATTTTAGGTTAGTATAGTTTGTATCCTAATAGGACATTGTAACTATGGTATATTTACCAACTCAATCAATGAGAATAATCACGGAATTAATCTCTTTCAGGCCTTACGCGGCGTGAATCTAAATTTAGTAGGGCTTCAATAGGGATACAGAACACCAAGCGGGAAACACAAAAAAAAAAAAATAGATAAGGGGACAATTTTTGTTTTTTATGAAAAGCAAAGAGGAAGAAATGCACAAATGCACAATAGTGATTTCCTTAGTAAATACACGTGTTTATTTAGAAGCCAATGGTGATGGTATGAGATACGACCAAGTACAAGGCCCCATTTACATAGCTCATTATACAAATCTTCACATCCTAAGTTGTCTTTTTAAGATAACATCACAGCCTAAGCTTTGAGATATATTAGAAATTTCTTCTAGGAGGCCCCACCAAAGGTGATACATTACCTTCATGCATAAAAGTCTACACAAATTATAAGCAGAAGCAAATTTAAAGACGTTATTGCTAAAACAAACTTGTTTTCTTTCTGGTCGAGTTTGAGAGAACTAAAGTGTCGTTTGCGGAAACAGGGTCCTGGAACGAAAGAATTTGGGAAATAGAATTTGTATTTAAAAGCTAAAGTCACTAATATAATTAGAGATAAAAAGGTAATTTTAATATAATCTTATTGGGTTATCGTTTAACCTTCAACTAAAACCTCAAAATCGGAAACCAACCAGATAGTCCAATAAAAATATTTACAAAACCATTTAAAAATCGTTAACCTAATAATCCGATACCGATAAATCAATAATATTTTTCTCGGTTGGTTCATCGGTTAAATCGAATTTTGCACACTCCTAGTGTGTTCGGTATGGAGGAAAACATTTCATAAAATGTTTTTCTCAATTTTTTCATGTTTGGTTTTGTAGAAAAATAAGTTCCTTAAAATGAGAAAAATAACTTTCCTAGTGATGGTAGAAAAATTGGCAAGCTAGCATTAATAGGTTTAAAATCCCATGATAGCAATATTGTTTCCGTTTAGAAGGACAAAAATTAGGGATGAAGAGATAGAGATCAAATTAGGTCTTCAATTGGATATTCCTTTTCTTTTATACCCCCCCCCCCCCCACATCCCAGGCCAGGAGCTCCCTCTTTTTCTCCGTTGATGACTCGAACCCACAACTTTCGGGTTGGAGGTGGAGAGTGCTTACCATCTGAGCAACACCTCGTATCTTCATTTGGGTATTCAATGTTGCAGTTAAAATTTTTACGTGTTGTACATGTGCTGGCTAGGTGTTGTACTTATTGGAGTGACTGGCTTTTAAAAAGATTGGACAAATTTGTAATGAAATGAAACGGAGAACCACCAAAAGACGTGGTGCAGCGAAAGGGGATACTCCTCTCTTAATCAGAAGCCTTGGGTATGGAAAAATACTTGTTAGGGAGCGTTTCCCTTAAATGAGCCTTACGCGGCGCGAATCTGAATTTAATAGGGCTTCAATACGGATACCGAACACCTATTGGAAAACCAAAAAGAAACGAAATAGATAATGGAACAACTGTTGTTTTTTATGAAAATGACAGAGGAAGAAATACACAATAGTGATTTCCTTAGTAAATGCACGTGTTTATTTAGAAGCCAATGGTGATGGTATGAGATAAGACCAAGTACAAGGTACCATTTACATAGCTCATTGTACAAATCTTAACAACCTAAGTTGTCTTTTTAAGATAACATCACAAACTAAGCTTTGGGATATATTAGCAATTGCTTCTAGGAGGCCCCACCAAAGGTTTGTGAGGACAACAAAAAGTAAGGATTCACCCTTATATTAAGTAGTAATGTTCATTATTTTATGTTTTATTGATGAATAATATACTAAAATTTAGTGTTATATGCTCTAATTAATTAGTTTACTTTACTAGTATAGTTTTTCTAATATTGTATTTAAGTTGTTTTTTCAATCTAAATTCTTATATATTTATATGTTCATTATTTTTATGTGTTAATGATGAATAATATTCTGAAATTTAATATTATATGCACTAATTATGATGAATTGAATCCTAAATATTACAAATTGATTTTATTTTTTGTAATATTTTTTTCTAAAGTGAAGTTTGTGTCTCGATGTTTGAATTGTCAACAAGTGAAGTATGAACACCAAAAGCCTGGTGGGATTTCTCAGGATGCCCATCCCTGAGTGGAAATGGGAAAGGATTGCCATGGGCTTTGTGGTAGGGTTGCCACGGACTTTGTGTAAGTTTGATTTCGTTTGGGTGATTGTGGATTGTTTGACTAAGTCAGCTCATTTCATTCCTGTTCAGACGACTTACACTTCTGAGAAGTTGGCTAAGATCTACATTCGTGAGGTTCTTCGTTTGCATGGAGTGCCCGTTTCCATTATTTCTGATAGAGGGACTCAGTTCACCTCTTACTTCTGGAAGAATTTGCAAAAGGAGTTGGGTACTCGGGTTGAGTTGAGCACAGTATTTCATCCCCAGACTGATGGTCAGTCTGAGGATACTATCCAGGTTCTGGAGGATATGTTGAGAGCATATGTGATTGATTTTGGTGGTCATTGGGACCAATTCCTGTCATTGGTCGAGTTCGCTTATAATAAAGTTATCATTCGAGTATTGAAATGGCTCCGTTTGAGGCCTTGTATGGTAGGAGATGTCGATCTCCCATTGGATGGTTTGATTCTTTTTAGGTGAGGCCTTGGGGTACGTATTTTCTTAGAGATTCGTTGGATAAAGTGAAGATTATTCAGGTGAGGCTTCTCACTACTTAGAGTAGGCAAAAGAGTTACGCAGACCGGAGAGTTCTTGATTTAGTGTTTATGGTGGGTGATCGGGTCTTGCTTAAGGTTTCACCCATGAAGGGTGTGATGAGGTTTGGAAAGAAAGAAAAGTTGAGTCCTCGTTACATTGGTCCTTTTGAGATTACTCAGAGAGTTGGAGATGTTGTGTATGAGTTAGCACTACCTCCTGGTTTGTCGAGTGTTCATCCGGTGTTCCATGTTTCTATGCTCAAAAAGTATGTTTCGTATGGTTCTCATGTGATTAGATGGGATTCGGTGATGCTTGATCAGAATTTGTCCTATGAGGAGAAGCCGATTGCTATCTTGGACCGTCAGATTCGCAAGTTGAGATCCAAAGAAATTGCTTCTGTGAAGGTTCAGTGGAGAGGTCGTCCGATTGAGGAGGCTACTTGGGAGATCGAGTTGGATATGAGGGTGAGGTACCCTCAGCTTTTTGATGCCCCAGGTACGTCTTTTCCCTTTTCTTGTCTTTGATGTTTGAGGACGAACATGTGTTTTAGTGGTGGATGATGTAACGACCCGTTAGGTTGTTTTGGTTGCTTTCGTGTTTTTGCCTATTTTGCCCTTGTGAAATCGCCCTTTTGCTTGTTTTGGGAATTCGCTAAGTTAAGTAACTTTTAAGTGTTAGGTTGACTTTAGACATCTTCGGGGGCAATTGCGTCTTTGGGATTTTCGTTGGCTCCATTAGTTTCGGGACGTCAAATATAGGTTGTTTGAGTGTTTGGTTTAGTTCCCGAGGGTCTTAGGGGCGTTTTGGTCATTTGGTTGGAAAGTTGGTTTTTGCCCTTTCGGGATTGACTTGGTCAACGAGACCTCTTTTGGAAATTCCGAGCGAGTGAGTTCATAGCGCGTTTTTACATATGTCTGCATATTTGGTTTATCTCGGGGAGGTTTCGGGAGAGTCTCGGGATTTCGGGTGTTGCGAATCAAAAACCAGATTTTTTTGGTTTCTGATGTTCGCGCAGGCGCGAGCAGGGTCCCGCCCCTGCGGACACACTCCTGCGAGAGGAGGCCCGCAAGAGCGAAGGACTGCGGGATTGGTCTTGGTCCGCCCCTGCGAAGGAATTCCCGCAGGTGCTTATGCGCAGCCGCCGGCTGAGATCCGCTACTGCGAGTTTGGGTTACTTTAGGGAAACGAGCTGTGGCGAGGTCTCTTCTGCCGGTGCGTGATCGCGGGTGCGAGCTTAGGTGCGCAGATCGCTGAACAGAATGTGGTTTTTAGTATCTTCTTCCTTTAGACTTCCATTAAAAAAACCCTAAGTTTGAGAGGATTTTTGGAGGAGAATTGAAGGCAATTCAAGGAAGAATCATTTGGTAAGTCTCCTAACTTGGTTTTATGACTATTTCTGTGATTTAGACCTATAACCCATGCTTAGAATGTTGATTTTTAAGAGTAATAATGCGAAGGGTTTTGGAACCCAACTTGAGAATTTGGGGTTTTAGAAATTGAGCATGAATTAGTGATTGTTTTTGGATGATTTTCAGTTTATGGGTTATTTTGAGTATGAGAATCATGATTCTAGGTTCAATTTACTGTTTTTCCCTTTTGGGTTCGGAATCCTAATTTTAGGGCTAAATTTGGGGGTTTTGGATAATGTAGCAATATGGGTATTGATAGACTTGTATACTAACGAATAATCCTTATTTGACTAGACTTCGTTCATTTGGAGACTATTCGGAGTGGCAAGAGGGCGTCGTGACTTGAGATTTGGCATTCCAGGCATGTTGAGACCTTGAACTCTTTCTTGAATGTGTGTGTTGGCTAAAATGAACCTAATAAGAGAGATTGGGGTGAATTAAGGGGATTCCGATACTTGTGAGGTGACGAGCACTAGTATCGGATACCGGTCATCATGTTATGGGTATTTGTGCAATTCAATTGTATAGTTGGCCTGAATGCCATGCTTTGGGCACTAGTTGATAGAATAGTATGATCCGTTGGGATCCGTGATTGGGGTCCGATGCCCGTACTTTATGTCTCTTATTATTATTGCCTGTCTTGTCTCTTTATGCGTGCATAACACTCATATATCCTCGTTGAATTGAAAGAAAGTAAAAGGTGAAGCCTTTATGATATTGAGAACATAAGAGTGGATTTCATGCTTTTGTACTTGTTCTTGACTTGATGCATTCCATATTCATGCCTTTCATGTATCCATGCATACGATTTGATGATATGATTGTGAGTCTGATGGAATCTTGTTCCGGACGAGTGATGAGATTTTGGCACGTTCTATTGGTACTTGAGCCCGGTTGGCTATGAGACAGGTTATTGAGATATGATGTGATTGCGGTCGTGATCCGAGAAAATTGCCGGAGTGGCAATATATGGGCCTCATGAGCCCCCCATGGGTCACGATTCGTTAATATTTGAACGTGTGTATATCGGGAAGTGGAAACAAAGGCCTTGCATTGCATTTGCATATAATTCATCCATTTTTCTATATTGTTGTGGTGATTATTGGTACTGTTTTGCCTTATCTTGAAATTCTATCTGCTATGTGGGTTTAGCTGTTATTATAACTGTCTTGTGTTTGGACTAATCGCGGACAAGTGTGGTTATGATGTCGAAGACCAACCCTCGTCTCCATTTCGGAAAAGGTCGGTCAACGACGCATGCTGCATACCCGTTGTTTATTGTACTCACGCTACACTTGCTGCACCATTTTTGTGTGCAGACTTGATCCCTAACACGAGTGGAGGCCGCGACTACCAGGTTCCCCGCTAGAGTGTTGCTTGAGAGGCCGGGGTGAGCCCCTTGGATTCGTGATGGCTCCGGAATCTTCTTATCCTTTATTTTATGTCTTCTTCATTTCAGACAATTTCCTTGTGTATTCAGACAATTTATACTCTTAGTAGTCCTTGTATTATGGTGACATCAGATTTTGGGGAAAGATTATAATAATTACTTAAGTATTTGTATTTAATATTGTTAAGACCTGAAAATGACTTGTATGCTTATTTCCGCTTTTAATATTTCCGCTTGTTTTGGGCTGTTAACGGTTGGTGTTGGCTTACTAGTAAGGTTGGACTAGTGCCATCATGGCTTGGTAAATTGGATCGTGACAGCTAATTATCAAAGTTGAGTGACCATCCATGTTTCTAACTCCCATATTGTATATGTGTAAAGTAAAATAATTTAATATAATTATCCTGACAAGTGAGTAGGAAAGAAAAAAAAAGTGGGTAATATAAAAGACCCCCTAAATGTCTCGATTTAAAATTCCCCCTATTTCTCTTTTTATTTTTTAAAAATATAACACCTTATCCTCTTTACTCCCAAGAACATCAAACTTCCATCAACTGTCATACTGTTTTCCACCATCTTCTACCCGCCTTTTACCGTGAAAATTTTCACCGGTGGTAATGAATTGTCACAGCTTAGTAACAGGAAGTCATACATTTCCATTTTCTCCATCTCTCCCAATTCGTTAGATCAAATTAGGTCTTCAATTGAATATTTCTTTTTCCCTCAAAGGCCAAGAGCTCCTCTTTTGCTCCGTTGATGACTCGAACCCACAATATTCGGGTTGGAGGTGGAGGGTGCTTACCATCTGAGCAACCCCTCGTATCTTCATTTGGATATTCAATGTTGCAGTTAAAACTTTTTATGTGTTGTACATGTGCTGACTAGGTGTTGTACTTATTGGAGTGACTGGCTTTTAAAAAGATTGGATAAATTTATAGTGAAATGAAATGGAGAACCACCAAAGATGTGGTGCAGCGGAAGGAGCTACTCCTCTCTTAATCAGAGGTTTGGGGTGCGAGCCTTAGGTATGAAAAAATTCTTATTAGGGAGCGCTTCCCCTGAATGGGCCTTACCCGCGCGAATCTGAATTTAGTAGGGCTTCAATACGGATACTGAACACCGAGTGGAAAACCAAAAAAAAAAAAAAGTAAAAAAGAAATAGAGATAAGGGGACAACTGTTGTTTTTTATGAAAAGGACAGAGGAAGAAATACACAATAGTGATTTCCTGAGTAAATACATGTGTTTATTTAGAAGCCAATGATGATGGTATGAGATAAGACCAAATACAAGGTATCGTTTACAAAGCTCATCGTACAAATCTTCACAGCCTAAATTATCTTTTTAAGATAACACTACAACCTAAGCTTTGAGATATATTAGGAATTTCTTCTAGGAGGCCCCACAAAAGGTTTGTGAGGACGACAAAAAGTAACGATTCACTCTTATATTAAGTAGTAATGTTCATTATTTTATGTATTATTGATGAATAATATACTAAAATTTAGTGTTATATGCTCTACTTAATTAGTTTACTTTACTAGTATAGTTTTTTGGGTTCGAGTTTTGGGTATAGAAAAATCCTTTTTAGGGAGCGCTTCCCCTGAATGGGCCTTACGCTGCGCGAATCTGAATTTAGTAGGGCTTCAATACAGATATCGAAAACCGAGTGGAAAAGGAAAAAAAATAAAAAATAAAAATAAAGGGACAACTATTGTTTTTTATGAAAAGGACAGAGGAAGAAATACACAATAGTGATTTCCTTAGTAAATACACGTGTTTATTTAAATGCCAATGGTGATGGTATGAGATAAGACCAAGTACAAGGTACCATTTACATAGCTCATTGTACAAATCTTTACAACCTAAGTTGTTTTTTTTAAGATAACATCACACCCTAAGCTTTGGGATATATTAGGAATTTCTTTTAGGAGGCCCCACCAAAGATTTGTGAGGACGACAAAAAGTAAGGATTCACCCTAATATTAAGTAGTAATGTTCATTATTTTATGTATTATTGATGAATAATCTACTAAAATTTAGTGTTATATGCTCTAATTAATTAGTTTACTTTTACTAGTATAGTTTTTCTAATATTGTATTTAAGTTGTTTTTTCAATCTAAATTCTTATATATTTATATGTTCATTATTTTTATGTGTTAATGATGAATAATATTATGAAATTTAATAATATATGCACTAATTATGATGAATTGAATCCTAAATATTACATATTAATTTTATTTTTTGTAATATTCTTTTAAAAAAATTTTTATGGCTGTCACGTCATTAAATAGGTACTGAAAATTATATTTAGAGCTAAATTGACTATTGAAACTAATTAGTCAAAGTTGAGTGACTTTTAGAAGATAAAATAAAATTGAGTGCCAGTAGTGGCCAATTGTCCAAAGTTGAGTGATCATCCAAACTTTTTAATTCAAAGTTGAGTGACTTTTGAAAGACAAACCAAAATCGAATAATTATTGATGATCAATTACCAAAATTGAGTGACCATCCAAATTTCTAACTCCCAAATTATATAAAAAATATTTTTTAATCAAATTATCCTGACAAGTGAGTACGAAAGACAAAAAAAAAAAAAAAAAAAACGTGGGTAAATAATAAGACCCCCTAAATATCTCGATTTAAAATCCCCCCTCTTTCTCTTTTTATTTTTTGAAAATATAACACCTTATCCTCTTCACTCCAAAGAACATCAAACGTCCATTAACTGTCACACTGTCTTTCCTCCACCGTGAAAACATTCACTCACCGGTAATGAATTATCAGAGCTTAATAACAGGAAGTCATACATTTCCTTTTTCTCCATCTCTCCCAATTCGCTGTACAATCATCAATGTAACCAATTACAACCATTTTCCCTTACACACTCGGCGCTTCACATTGCATCATCGTCTCTCTAAAACCCCCAACTTTCAGGTTCTTTACATCTCTCATATTGCCTTACACTACCCTTTTTTTGTCAATGTTTTTTTTTCGGCATAATATATAGATAGACACTTAAACTAGGCCTATGTTGTCAACTAAACGCTCCAACTTTGACAATGCACATGTAAGCACCTCAACTCGTCCTCAACTGTGTTAATTGAACGCTCCAACTTACAAAATGACAAAGTTTATGTGCCATGTCAGCATCGGTGTCCACCATACACAGTGGGGACGAGTTGAGGTGTCTATACAGAGGCGGATTTAAAGAGGGCCGAACACCCTTGGCAAAAAATTACGGTGTATATAAAATAAAAGCAAAATGTTAACTCAAGCGGTTCAGGGTATTCAAAATTGTCTCTAGCCTCGTAGGTTCGATTCCCATCGACAACATTATTTTTTATATTTAGCTTTTTTTTTTCCGAACCCCCTAAATGAAAATCTTGGATCCGCCACTATGTCTAGACGTGCATTTTCAAAGTTGGAGTACTGTTTAGTTGCCAACACAGGCCAAGTTAAGGTGTCTAATTATATGATATGGCTTTTTTTTTTCCTTAAATGACCAAATACATTAACTTCCCTTTAAACTTGTCAATAAATTTCACTTAGACACTGGAATTACAGCCAAACTGTTTTGATTACGCACTTGAACACATGATAAGTGTTCCTATCAGACACTTCATACTCAAAATTTTGAAAATCTTATGTGCATGCCAATTACGTAGATAAGTTAAGCACTTAAAATATTTACCTCCTTTAGTTATATGCATTAGCCTCAATAAGCCGTAAAACCTCAGACATGTTCCAATTGATGCTGAATGTGTATAACTAAAAGATGAGGTGTATTTTATGTGATTAATTTATCTACGTAATGAGCGCTTGAGAACATGCGCATAAACTTTTCCAAATATGATCTTGAAGTGTTTAATAGGACGACTTTATCATGTGTTCAGGTGCTCAATTGGAACATGCCATACTTTGAGTGTCTAAATAAAATTTACTGACAAGTTTAAGGGGTTATTGATGTATTCAGCCTTTTTATGTGGTGTTTTCTAAATGTGTACGTAGGTAGTTCGCTGTTCAATGCGAGAAAACAGAATATTGGAACCAGATGATGCAGCATTGTTGATTTCGACGTGCATTACTCGCACTTTATCTCCAGCATTGACTTTAGAACAAGGATTGGAAAAGATTAAGGAAGCTGTCAAGGAGCTGAAGGCCAAGCCTCCTTGTTGTTCTAGTGGGATGTTTCGGTTCCAGGTATTTTGAAAATAAATTGCTTCCCTGTATTTTCTTTGTAGTTATTCATTTGATTCCAGTGAACTTTTTCTAGCTATTATAAAATGCACCTTTATTTAGTTGATTTGCACCTATGAAGGAATTGTAAACATATATGAGGATGATAGCTATGGTGCTCTTAGGCTGATCTTATTGCGTAATAATTAGTCTTCGATAAACAGTAAATATACAACTAAACTGTCCCTTTGAGAACATCCAATAAAATAGGGGATACAGAGATGGTTAGCATAGCCGTTGCTCAAGGATCCCACATAAAAATCTAGAAGTGATCCAAAAAGCTAAAGAAAAAACTTATTAAATTTCTGATTTATGTTATCATCAGATTTTGTATCAAGCTAATATCCCTCCGTCCAATTTATGTGAAGGTGTGAGAAAAAGGAGAACTTTTGAAACTTGTGGTCTAAAATAAGTCATAGAAATTTCTGTAGGTATAAATGATTTCATTAAGGGTAAAATGGGAAGTTTGTAGTCAAATTGTTACTAAATATGGAAAGATATCATTCTTTTTGGGACTGACTAAAAAGGAAAATTTGTCACATAAATTAGACGGGGGAGTAATGTATGCTTGTTTGGTTAACTTTTAGCGTCTAGTTGATGATATGTTGCTAGGGACATATACGGTCATGGGACTACATATGATTGGAACCTATTCCAAACATAGACAATCAAACGTGGTAACATGAGTGCTTTCGTGTTTCAATGTTTTTATGTTCTAGCAGAGTTGGTCTTTTTTTTTGATTAGCGAGGGGACGATTGCTTATATGTAGGTTGCTGTTCCTCCCAGTGCAAAATCTTTGAATTGGTTTTGCTGTCAACCCGAGTCATCAGGGGTATTTCCGCAATTTTTCCTTTCCAAGGAGAGAGAAAACCCATCAGGTAAGTCAGTTGTATTGGGTCATACTCGCGGGACCTTCGGAATTGGCGCAGCAATCAACTTGAAGGGCTTTTCTGCCACTAAAAGATATGGTGAATCTGGAAGGTAATTCCATACCTTCATCACTGCTTTGAATTCAGCACCGACATAATTGATTATTTTTTGTTTCTTTTGCATTTTGAGCGTTTATGCTATCACATTCCTGCCAATCATTTAATATGAGTCCAGTTTGATGAAGTTCAGCAGAATTAGAATTTATTATTGGTGGAAATGAAGCAATCTGAGGTTCCATCTTATTATGTTTTTCCTCAAAGAGGTGGTGATATTATAAAATCAATTATGAGGAAAAGGAAATGGACGCAAACAAGTAAACTCTTCCAGTCGGATTATATTTAAGTGAAAGTTTAATGGAGGAAAGTCTCAGTTTCTCTCTGTTTGAGGAACTTGTATGAAGTGGATGTAAGAAGGAGAATATGTGTTTCCTATAGATAATTCAGGAGACATTTCCTTGTTTGAGAAATTCAATTTTTCCTTGCTTATCATGCGAAAAGGTGGAAGAGATGAGAAAGTATGTTGGTCAGAGCTCAAGAATGTTCCTGCATAAGCATTGAAGACAATGATTCATTTCAGGAAACTACTGTTTTCTGTAAAATTGATTCAACTGTGGGACCTGGACTAGTCCAAGTGGTAGTTAATAAGAAACACCTCTATTTTATAAAAATCTTGAAGATAGAAACCTCGAATTTTGTCAGTGAAATGGGATGCTTCCAGTCGACTCTGCATTAGTGGCATGCTTTATATTGTCCCAGCAGTAAAGCAGCAACTATCTCTCCTAAAGGTGAACACTCTTTATTTGAAAACAAGGTAGCAGTTTCATTGGAGGTAGTTTGACATATGAGGTTACTTAAAAGTGAAATAGGTGATCTTCGAGTGCTGCTGATGGATTTCATTAGCCACAAAATTACTGCGTGATCGTAATCTAGAATGACGGATAAAATGGACCCTAAATTTGCTCCAAGGAATTGAACACAATATAATCTTTGGGACAAATACGGAAACATGTGGTTACCTAGATATGGGAGCATATTTATTAATACATGCAAGTTTTTCTGCTATCAAGATGGTTGTGGAGCATTGGTTATCTGAAAGTGCATTTTGAAGTCTAGGGAATCCTTTAACCTGACTATTAGGGATGCTAGATTTAATCAATTTTTGCACCCTTGAATTGATCCTTGTAGATTTCTATTTGGTAGGTAATATTTCCAAGCTTGCCCTAAGTGTTAGTAAATTTTGGTTGATAGCCTCACGACTGGACTTTGTATAATCCACTCGAGTGAGTATCAAATGTCAGTAATATGATCCTTTGTAGTCGTTCTTTGTATTGTCAAAGTGCCTTTTTGGATGAAATGCCATAAGGGATAGATACATTGAGGGGAAAAGAAAGGAGAGAGCAGTTGGAGTTTTTGCCATGCTATTGAATCCAAATAGTATACAAAAGTGGTCTCTGATATCCAACTCTCTACATCAGGTGGTTATCACATTCTAATGGCTGAAGCTCCCATTATGCCCTTGTAGTTTCAGAATTATCAAAAATCTGATTCAGCATTTGTGTGATGTTAGCTAATCGAGTTGGATATTGATTATAAGGGGTTAGTTCCTAACTTGTATGACCAATTAAGTGTGGCAGTTGCTGTTTGATCCCGTTTCTGTCTGTCAGCAAAAAATTGCATGTGATTCTGTTATCTGTTAAGAAAGAGGATGAGTTACAAATATTCTGATTCCACGCTTTACAATCATATGAAGTGTCCTCTGTAATAAACATCAACAGGTTAATGTTAGACTGGTACTTCTGCAGATGTGCTGTTGAATCAACACCAGTGGTGGCTTACGGATTTTTGGACTTAAGTTTTGATGCAATATCGTCTTCCATGAAGCAAGAAGCTGGGTCATTCTACTTCTTCGTTCCACAGGTAGGTGAGATCTTTTTGCATGGCCATGGTATAGGCTCGAATATTTCCTCTTTTCTTCCTAATATTCCTTATGTGTTGATCTATAATCACCATAGATTGAAATAGTGGAGTTCGAAGGTGCTTCTATCTTATCTACAACGGTGGCATGGAACGACTCTTGTATATGTACCTTCGAGGAGGCTCTTCAAGAATGTGAGTTGTCACTTTTGCAGGTAATATTCTATTTCCATGTATGTCTGCAGTTATTAGACATGAAATTTTCCTTCAGTTCAACTGTAGCATGAGAGTTTTCCTTTTTCCGAGGATGCCATTTTCATCTCTGTGCTACTCAACTATCCTTCCTGTTGAAGTGTTTTAGCCCTATCGAACCGGTTCAAAGAAAAGTGAGCAAAATGCTAATGTGCATGAATTATCAATGTAGCGGCCAAGCTTGAAGTAATTTCTCAGTGCTCCTACTAACTAGCGGAGATTTAGGGAACCAAATATAGCTTGCTTAATGCCACTTGCAACAAGTTTTGTCTTTATTCAACCTTCTCTTTTTTTTTTTGGTAAAGTAATAAAATTCATTAGTAAAACATCAAGAAGATGCAAGGTTACAGATGGGAAAAGCTGGCAGGCTTGGCAAAACCTGTAGAACAATCTAAAGATATCCTATCTCTACTGAACTAGAGAAAAGGAGCTGATAAAATCTAGAAAGTTACCCACATTGTTTACAGGGGCAAAAAAATGCCAACTAAAAAGACTAACTAAACACCTAGACTTTAGAGAGCAAATAGGAGTTGAGATTCCTTCAAAGCATCTGTTGTTTCTCTCCTTCCATAGGGTCCAAAAAATTACTGCTGGGATCATTCTCCAAATTCTTTTAATGGATTTGTCAACTCTCCAGAGTATCCAGCTAGCATATGCATCTTTGATGTTGAAGGGCATTACCCATTGTAGACCAAGCATAGAGTAGAAGAAAAACCAGAGGCTAGCTGCTGCAGGGCAGTGCAAAAATAGATGGTTGACACTTTCATTGGTCTGCTTGCACATGGTACACATGTTAACAACTATTACACCTCTCCTTCTAAGATTGTCTTGTGTTAGGCATGCTTCCTTCAGTGCAGTCCAAGTGAAGCAAGTAACTCTGAGAGGCTGTCTGGTTCTCCATACAAGCTTCCAAGGCCAAATCTCTAAAAGGCTATTTTGAGAGCACCAGTTGTTGTAACATTCCTTCACAGTGAAAATCTTTTCCTTAGAATTGCCCCAGAGTATTCTGTCCTGAAAATCTGCCACCAAAGTACTTTGTCCCAAACTTTCTAATAGAGAAAGAAAATCATCAACTTCCCAATCCTGTAAGTTTCTCCTTAAAATTGGTGTCCAACAGTTGTTAACTCTATATTGAGCTAATGTTGCTTCTTTGTTAGAAGCTATCAGAAATAGTGAGGGAAATAAATCTTTTACTAAAGTGTCCCCAAGCCATTTGTCCTGCCAAAATCTGATCTTGAGCCCATTTCCAGCCTTGAATGAGACAGCCTGGAAGAATTCCTCTTGGAGACTACTGATGTGTTTCCATACTCCAACACCATGTGGTTCATTGCTTTTCTTTGCAGTCCAGTGGTCTTGAATACCATATTTAGCTTTGATGATTTCCTTCCAGTACCCTGCCTCATTTTGACCATATCTCCAAAGCCACTTCATGAGTAGGCTGTTGTTATGAAACTTAAGATTTCTAATCCCCAGCCCCCCTTGGCCTTTGGGTTGAATAACTGATTGCCATTTGACCAAAGAGAATTTATGAGTAACATTGTTACCTTCCCATAGGAATTTCCTTCTAAGCCTGTCAATTTGCTTTAGAACTGAGGTTGGCATAGGGAAGAGTGACATAAAGTAAGTGGGAATGCTGTCTAGGACACTTTTGATGAGGGTGAGCCTGCCACCCAATGAGAGATATTGCATCTTCCAAGTGGCTAGTCTTTTCTCCATTCTTTCAATGACCCCACTCCATATCCCAGATGATTTGAATTTAGCACCCAAAGGAAGTCCCAAATAGGTGGTGGGAAAGGAGCCTGTTTTGCAGCTAAGAATATCAGCAAGAGCTTCTAGGTTGGTCACTTCATTCACTGGATATATAGTGCTCTTACGCATGTTGATATGAAGTCCAGAGATGGCCTCAAAGATCATGAGGGTAGTGTTGAGATTAGAGACCTGCTGACAATCAGCTCCACAAAATATAAGGGTGTCATCTGCATAGAGTAGATGAGAGACTGAGACTGAGGTGGAAGGATTTCTGCCCACTTGGAACCCTTGAATCCACTGAAGTTCTTTGGCCTTTGCTAACAGCTGAGATAATCCTTCCATCGCAATGATAAAGAGGAAAGGGGACAATGGATCCCCCTGCCTGAGTCCCTTTTGAGAAGAGAAAAACCCAACTGGACTTCTGTTCACCAGAATTGAAAACTTCACTGTCGAAATACAGAAATAAATCCACCTTATCCACCTTTCCCCGAAACCCATTTGCTTCAAAATGTTGACTAAATAAGCCCAGTTAAGCTGATCAAAAGCTTTCTCAATATCTAATTTGCATAGGATCCCAGTCTCACCACTTTTAATTTTCCAGTCTAGCACTTCATTGGCAATCATAGATGCATCAGTGATCTGTCTATTCTTCAGAAAAGCACTCTGCTGTCCAGAAACTAAGGAATCCACCACTTTTCCGAGCCTCTTAGCTAAAATTTTGGCCAGCAATTTGTAGACACTGCCTATAAGACTTATAGGCCTATAATCTCTAAGCTCTGCGGCCCCTTTCTTCTTTGGGATAAGAGCAATGAAAGAGGCATTGCATGATCTCACCATTTGGCAGTTTTGATGAAAGAAATTAAAAGCTGCTAGCAGGTCTGCTTTGATGAAGTTCCATGATTTTTGAAAGAAAGCCATAGTGAAACCATCAGGGCCTGGAGCTTTGTCAGGGGCACAAGTCATGAGAGCTTCTAAAATTTCCATTTCGGTGAAAGGAAGTTCAAGGTCCTCTTTATCCACTGTGTTGAGACTTGACAGACCTTCAAAGACGGCTGAGGTCTCCAAGATTCAGTTTCTTTGTAAATTTGTTGATAGTACTCCAGAATACCATCCTTGATCCTTCCTTTATCTTCAATTACTTCATCCCCTATTTTGAGTCTGTCAATGGTATTGCCCTTTCTATGAGAGTTGGCCATTCTTTGGAAAAACTTTGTATTCCTATCCCCCTCTTTCAACCATAAACATCTTGATTTTTGTCTCCATGAGATCTCTTCAGCGGTTGCTATTTGCTGAATTTCAAGTTTGAGATTCAATGTCTGACCTTTCTCTTCTGTAGAGAGAGCTCTGAGCTCAGCTAACTGGTCCAACTTCCAAAGTTCTTTGAGTGCCTTGTTCCTTTGAGTCTCGATTGTTCCATAGACCTCCCTATTCCATTTAGTAATGTCTTTCTTGAGATTCCTTAGTTTCTACATTAGCACAAAGTCTGGGGTGCCTAATACAGTGTAAGAAATCCACCATCCTTCTATCATGTCGATGAAACCCTCAGCTTGAAGCCACATGTTTTCAAATTTGAAATAAGAAGGTGTGGTCTCCCAATCTCCACTTTCCAGGATAATTGGTTTATGATCAGAAAAAACTCTAGGCAAGGGATACTGTTTGATAGTGTTGAACATCTCGCTCCATTCTGTTGAGATAAGGAACCTGTCAATTCTAGAGGCTTGGAGAGACTCCTCCCCTCTTGACCAGGTAAATTGTGCTCCCTGAAGTGGAGGGTCAATCAAATCCAGGTCTAGAATAGTGTTGGAGAAGCCCAGCATCGCCCTTGATCTTCTAACGCAGTTGAATCTTTCCCCCACAAATCTGCACACATTGAAATCCCCTCCTATGACCCATAGGTCAGACCACAATCCCCTGATAGATGCTAACTCGAGCCAAAGATCCTCCTTTCTGGATTGGTATGAGGGCCATAAACACTAGTAAAAACCCATTTGAAATCCTCAGCAAGACTTTCGAATCTACATGATAAAGAAAAGGCTCCTGCTTCAAAATCAACACATTTCCAAGCTCTTTTGTCCCACATTATTAATATCCCACCTTTGGTACCAATTGCTTTGACTTCTGCCCAAGAGATCCATCTGTTTCCCCAAATTTGCCTGATTAGAGATGGATTCCATGTCTCTATTTTGGTTTCCTGCAGGCAAATAATATCAACTCCCCACTTGTGAATAAGAGATTTCAAAGTGCTTCTCTTGTCTTTATTGTTGAGACCCTGCACATTCCAGCTGAGTGTTTTAACTCTCATCTGGAATGAGCCTTGTGAGACCTGCCCCTCTCTTTCTTCCCACTCCCGTCCTGGAGACCCCAATCCAATCTTTTAAGTTCAGTAACTGCTTTGCTTTTCCCTTTCTTTAATTCTCCTGTTTTATTTTTTTGCTCAAGAATCTGCACTTTCCTTTTTTCCTCCATTCTCAGAATAATTCCCAGAAGTTCGTGTTCAAACCCAGCAACATTTACCCCCAACACTTTGCAAGCCTTCATCATTGTCAACTTCGTCCATTTTGAGGTTTCCACCACATCAGGGATATCAACAGTTTGAATTTGTGGATCATGCCAAGGCAAAGGAAGAAAACTGTTGTAGGACTGAGATGAGATACCAGAGTCAGATTCATTTGAAACTGACAGTGCTGAGAATATCGGTTTGGGTATATGTGGGTCCATCGAGTGCCCTGCGTGAACCGCTTCATCATCTGCTTCAGGCTCGGACAGTGTCCCCTCCATGAGTTCTAAATCCCTGAGACTAGAAGCTTGAATTTCTAGTTCAAAAGGATCAAAAGAGAATGAAGCATTCAAGGAAGATGAAGCTCTGAAGCAGCATGGGTCCAGCTTTGGTACAGATGATCTCCACACTTGCTTCTTTTTGTGTTGCTTGAAGTGTTTGCTTGTAAGTGGGCCTTTAGTGTAGTAACCGTTGTTCAAAGCTAATGAAGTTCTCCCTTTGTAGTGTTTCTTACTACCCTGACTATTAGAAGAGAATAAGGCCGGCCCATTTGTGTTTAAATCCTTCGAATTCCTTCTTTTCTCCACAGGTTCTTCCACACGTGTGTCACGTGAATCATTAATGGTATTAGCACGTGGAGCTGAGAGAGAATTTGATCCCATCTTATTACCAACCTCGGGCAAACCAGTTGAAGGACCAGCATGTAAAGAAAAAGACTGGATTTCCTTAATTATTGGCAATTCGAAGGTCCTATCATCAAATTCAAAATTCAAACTTGCCGGAAACTTCATAGCTGATTTTTTGACGCAGATGCGAGCCCAGATCAGGTGGGTTCTGTTCTTCGTATCTTCATCAACACCGACATAACCCCCGCAACGAGCCCCTATATATTCAAAAGTATCCATTGACCAAGCATTTAGAGGGATTCCAAAAACTTTCAACCATATGTTTTCCGAGCAGTTACCAGATTGCAATGAGAAAATGTCATGCGACCACCAAGATAAAGAAAGATGTCTTCCGTTCCAGAACCAATTCCCTGCCTTTACCCTTATTGCCTCTTGCCTGGAAGGAAGCTCAAAGAGGAACTGATTGTGGTCTAAAGGTATGACTTTGATGCCAGCAGTAACTCTCCATCTACTAATGAACCATTTCTGAATAGTTTCGGGATTGGGACTGTGATGAAATGGATCATTGAAGGTGCCAACCAAGCTTCTGTGCAAAGGATGTTTTCCATTCAATTCTCCTTTGTTGGTTCCTTGACTTATATCTGGCCATCTGTCAATGCTAGCAGCTGCACGATAAGATTTTGTCAATGGGGGAGGAGGAAGCAGTGGCTCTGCTTCGCTGAATTCTTTCAGAAATTGAAGGATTTTCTTCGCAATATCTGACCATCCACTGTTGAGGCTGATCTCAGGGATTATCACTGCTGCTTTAGATGAACCATGCCAAACCTCTATGCGAACAAATCTACCATAAACATTGAAATTTTGGTAAACTCTGAAAAGATTGTGTTGTTGTTTTCTACCCCACCTTCTATATAGTCGACCAGTGCCTTTTGATGCTTGAATAAGCGCTTCGCACACCCATCTCAGGTTCTGAATATCCATATTGATCTTGCTTGTATATCTCTTGCCCCTTTCTATTAATGAAAACCAGTTATAATATTTATCCCCTGTATTCCTGAGTTCAAAGGATTTATCCCCACTGATGAAAAAAAGGTGTGAGCCCTGCATGTTTCTAATGAAAGTCACTGAAACTGAAGAAGTTTTATGTTGATTGATGTGGTCGCCGTCACTGTCAGATGTCACCGGTGATTCTGCCGGCAGCAACTCAGGTCGCCGGAGTTTTTTTTTTTTTTTTTTTTTTTTTTTTTTTTTTTCCGGCACTGACAGGTCGCCGGAAAATTTATCCGGCACGGTCAGAGGTCGCTGATGTCGACAGAGGGTAGATCTGAAAAGATTTGGAGGAGAGAGAAAGCAAAAGAACTAGAAAAAGCTGTAGATGGAGGCTATGGAGGAGAGAGAGAAAAAGCTGTAGATGGAGGCTATGGAGGAGAGAGAGAGCTGGAGTCATGCTGGAGTGAGGGCTGTGATGGTGGTCTGAGGAGAGAGAATCAGATCTGGATCTATTTTGCTTACCTGGGAATCTGTGTCTGGGAGCATTTTTTTTAGAAAGAGAAAGTTTTCTTTTTTTACTTTTATTCAACCTTCTCATTTAAGAACATTACTTTCACGGGATTAAATGCTCTTTCAATCTGGTGTCAGCTTTGTGTATTTCGCAACAAGTGATCTAGTTTGGTTCTACTACTACTTAGAAGTTTGTTCTAGTAACAAATCATTTCTTCCATTGAAGCCACATAATCTGAAACCCATGGCTCTCTATAACATCCAGATTAAAAATTGTCCTTTTGTTTAATATAAGGAAATAACATAATAAAAAAAATAAGGAAACAACAATGTGAAAAAGGAAATCGACTTTTCCATTCATCATCTTATTGTCTTATGCCTGGAGTATATATAGTTCATCGATCATAATAGTCAAAGCCTAAACAGGTATCTGATTTCTCCTATGTTTTTTTGTTAGAACGTATATTTCCTAATTATAAATGACAACTTCACTAATACATCAGTACAAAAGTCACATCAAGATGAGGGGACCCTCCTTCACCTCGTTACAACGGTTTCAATCAATAACTATTTCTCAATCCTAAACTAGTTGGAGTCAGACACATGGATCCTTGATATCCATTCCGCTCTATTCCAGCCAATTTTAGTCCTGTGCCTTCTAAATAATTCATTTTAAAGTGAATTGAGGATTATCAAAACCTTAAAGTTCTGTAAATCTCACACTTACCGTAATCTAATTTAAGTATCAGAACAACTAAGCCTTAATACCTACTAGTTGGTATCACCTGTATGGATCATTTGCTTCCCTTGTGCTGGTCTTAGTTAAATCTACATTAATTGAGAAATAGGTCTTTTGTGGTAAGTTCCCTACATGTGATTTTAATCCACCTTGTCCCCCATTAGCACTTTAGCCATCATGGAGTGGCATCTATGAGATGGTGCATTTGGAGATCTATGTAAACTATAGCTAAACCATCTCATGCACATACTTTTACTTTTTCCTCTTTGTGTGCTACCTGACCCTCCGTCTAAGGTGATCAATTTTAATCTCGTCCAAATTTGTGTGGCTGTAATTTATCTTAACATATGTTGGGCCTCTAGTATCCTACATTCATTCCCATATTGGTGAATTCACAACCCTAGAACTTTCCCTGCACTAGGTATCATACTAGGGATATATTCCCAAATGATAAATCTATGTGACAAAATTTGAC
This sequence comes from Lycium barbarum, assembly GCF_019175385.1. Taxonomy (NCBI): domain Eukaryota; kingdom Viridiplantae; phylum Streptophyta; class Magnoliopsida; order Solanales; family Solanaceae; genus Lycium; species Lycium barbarum. The sequence continues at coordinate 101,308,090 of NC_083346.1, read as the reverse complement.
CCCTGTTGCTCTCAGTGTTATCAAAAGCGAAAAGCGCAAAAAAGCTCTAAGGTCAGCTGGGGCTTTAAGCGCAAAGTGCAAATAAAGCGTGGGCTTTAATGAAAGAAGGCGCAATGGTGCAAAAATAAAAATACATATATGTTTAGCCCAAGACTAATAATAATAAAGCATGAATAACAAATATATGGACTAACAAATTGTAAAAACATAACGATAAAGTGAAATATCAATTATCTAGTGTCATCTCTTCAAGAGAGGCTCATTGGCAAAGAAAAGTATGTCTTGGAGCCTTGATAATGACACTGAAGCGCACATAAAGCGAGGCAAAGCGCTTAACATGTTTTGAGCCTCACTTCAGGGCTTAAGCGCGCCTTTGACAACACTGGTTGCTCTTTTTATCAAGAGTTGTTAACAATAAACATGACGTTGGATGTCTCTGCTTTTTCAAAAGCCCAAGAGTATCTTGAGTATTGTTGTTTTATACGTCATCATGCTCTGTGCAACTGATATTTCAACCTTTTCTCAATTTCTTCAGGCTGAAGGTAGCTTTAGTTCTGTAGAAGATGGATGCTGCAGCAATCGCATTGGTGTGTCTCTTAAAAAGGTCCATATAAAGGAGGGACAAGCTCAAATGGTAATACTAAGTTTTAAGATTGCACTATGACAAAGGGGTATTGCCTAGGAAAGGAGAAAGTAGAAATGCTGGAAGAACCAGCAATTTGCCTTACCCCCTTTGAGAAAAGGCAATAATTTCATTTGGTCCTTTCCTTGGTGGTTGAAAAGGGAAAACATTCTCTAGTCTTTAGAAAGACTGCAAAAGATGAGGGAATGTCTGAGCCCACATAAGTTCCTTTAACTAATACCCTCCAACTTCTCCTGTGTCAAACAATGTGAACTCTTTCCTTCCATTTGCTTTCCTCTTGCTACTCCGCTTTCTTCCAAATTCCAGCTGAAGCAACCATAAGGTTCATGCTCAAAACTCTTCCTTGATAAAGGACAATTGTGTACACTGTATTACAGTTTTCCGGACGTGCTTTCTAACAGTTATTGTTGCTAGAATACTTTTCTGCACTGGTAAACTTTTTAATTTGATAACGAGAGATTCTATAGATTGATGGTTATTCCATCACATGACTGTTGATCATCAATATCAACACTTTCTCTCATGTTTTTGCTTTGGAACATCACTGAGAAATTCCTTATATAGGTATATGCGAATCTTCACAAACTGTTTGGAAAACACGTTGGGCCTGGTGCTGTGGAACTGGTATCCTCTTTATCCTGGTAATTATTCTTCCTCAGATACTTTTCATGTCTTGTGTTTGAGATGCAACAAGAAATGATCTGTCCTCCCCATATTTGTTCCAAAAAACAAAAGAAGAGAACAAAAAAATCACGTTTTTATCACTGATGAGCTGTGCTTTGTTTATTTATTAATTTATTTTCTCTAATTGTATTTGCTTCACGCAGAAAGATGCCTCATGCTATTCTAGCCAGTTCGTCGCAAGACTATCACCTTCTGTTGCAATTTCGAATAATATGGTATGCTAATTTATAAAAAAATATTTTGAGTTAGAGCCTTTTGTATGAATATGAATTTGCATGGCATGCTCCCCCTTCTTTTATTTATCTTCTTCTCTGTGCTAAATATGTTGCTGCATGAGTTTCAGATGATGTGCATAGATTTGTTGTAACTGGGCAATGATCTGGAATGATGAATCTCTATAGATGAATGAGCTTAATTCTTGGTGGGGTGGGGGGGGGGGAGGTGCTTTCGGAAAAGATGCCTACACAAATTTCAAGCATAAAGATTAAACATTACCAATTTCAAAAAAAAAAAAAAAAAATCAAGCATAAAGATTTTGGAAGATATATGTTCATCAAATATGATCCTGGTAATGTTGCCTTTGCTTGTTAGCTAATTTGGTGATTTAGCACCGATGTGTCCCCACACAGTATACCTCAGATAAAGTAACCTTGGAACAGGTTTACAACAGAAGTACCAAAAATAGCTAGCTTTGAGCGGTCAAGAAAATTACCATTGATCTAACTTGCTAGGAAAAAAAGGCAGTTAGTTATTGTTTTTTATAAGGTGAAAAAAAAAAAAAAGGAAGATTGTTCTCCTCTTAGTTAGCATGAGTTAGCATCTAAATGCCCTGTTACCACATGTGAGGAAGTAGGTTATATTTTTCCCTATGTTCTCTTCGGATGTCCATAGTTTGAGGTAAATGAGAAAAGACTCAGCAGTAGAATCTAATGCTGGGTCTTCTTCGTTTGACTTTAACTAATCCTGCATTTGACCAGAGGAATTATTTGTTTGCAAAATATTTATACCAAAGAGACATTAGTTTATCCTCATTTTGGTGAAACATCTTTGTATTATGTGCAAGAAATTTTTTATTCTAAATTCAATTGGATTACCTACCAAAAAGTTGCCTCATCACACGAATCCTTATAGGCTATGAAGATGGTTTTAGCCCGAGCAGTTTGAAATGAACAAAGATCCCATATTTGAATGTATTGTACATATTTGAAACTATGCATTCTGAAATCCGTTGATTCAAAATATTTTCTCAATCTTGTAGTGGACCAAATAATTTTTCGTATAGAAAGCTTCTTCGATAATGTCCATCTTTTATGTCTTGTGATTTTCAAGTTTGAACTGAGATGATATGCCATTTCCTTGTGTCATTCTTCTATCCTTTTTAATTACTTCTGTATTCCCCTTTCATTTGAAGGCCTCTCTCATCCGTCATTGAGGTAGTCTTTGATTCATCGGAATGCTCAGGACTGATAAGCTGTTACAATTTAAACCTCAAAAGGCTCTATTTTCAGTTGTCTGTCATTATTTGTGAGCCTCTCCTTTATGTCTATGTTGTTCCTTTGCTAGATAATGTTCATGGAGCTTTTCTGATATTTGGGCAGGTTTTCTGCCTTTTTCAGCATCATGATTCTGAATGCCTTCTTTAGTGATATTTTTTTGTGGACCTTACTGTAATGTTAGCTTTTTCCATTTCAAAATGTGTTTTTCTTTAAATCAAGAAAAAGTGGGGTAAGATCCACAGAAGTGGGAAGCCTTCTGGGTCGAGCTCGTCGCACGGGGCTTGCCCAGTGCGGGTTATCTCTTCTGTGTGGTTTGCGAGCTATTGCACGAAGCAGGGTTTACCCTGTGGGCACCCGAAGGGTAGCGGCTGCGGGTTCCCTTGTCATAAAAAAAAAGTGTGGTAACAGGTAAAGCCCGAAGGCTGTTCCCGTCCATTTCAAAATATGTTTGTACGCACTATGAACCATATGAAGCCCTTTCTATAGATGAAATTTCTATCTGTATCCAAGTAATTGTTTGAATTCATGACTAGTCAAACTATATACAACTTCTTGTGGAGGGGTCTTCTTTCTCAAAAAACATGTTGCTTTCATTCTGGCTGCTCTTTTTGATGTATGTTCAACTGAAATCCTTCGAGATACTAATTTGGTTCATGACTGTTTTTCAGCATCAACACAATGATAACACACAATTTACTTGCCACTTGAAAGATTGGGCAAACATCAATAACCTGTGGGCATCGCTAATAATTGAGGAATGCACTCGACTTGGTCTGACGGTGAGACTATCTGCAACTTCATCAATTTTATTTAATCAGACTACAAGTATCTGATTCTTCCACATTTAGTATTTTTGTGTAGCTCCAGGATCACGGTCATCTCCTCTTGCTCTTGCTGCTTCTACTCATCCTACTACAAGTTGTATTGCATGCATCGATGAGCGCTCACTTGCATTTCATGCCGTTGGTTATGCTAAAGGTTCTCATAAACCTGCTGTTATCATCACATCATCAGGCACAGCAGTTTCAAATCTTCACCCTGCTGTGAGTACTAAGACTTAATATTCATATTCCTTTCAGCATTTTCTATACTATTCTGTTTCCTCTTTATTTACATGTTAGTAATTCAGATTTTAATTGGTGACAGCTATATTCCATAAATAGCTAATATAAAGTAGCCAGCTTGATTGACATGATAATACTTGCTATGGTTTGCTAGCATGCTACTTCTTTAGCATATATCTGCGGCTGCACAGACATGCATGTATCAGTTTAAATGTATAATATATTGCAACAGGGTAAGATGCAATATTAGCCTGAGAAATTTCTGTGTACTAGTTATGCATCATTTTACATTCCTCTTTAAAGCATCCGCTTATGTTTGAGGAAAAGGTGTAATTCTCTTTAGAGATTCCGCTTCTTCTTGAAGGTAATATCTTATTTAGTTGCAATGTTGCATCATGTCGTTTTTTTTAACTGTTCCATGGAAATTCACAGGTCGTGGAAGCCAGTCAAGAATTTGTTCCGCTGCTGTTACTTACAGCAGACCGTCCTCCAGAGCTGCAAGATGTTGGAGCAAACCAAGCCATCAATCAGTTCAATCATTTCGGTCCATTTGTGAGGCACTTCCTCTGTCTTCCTGCGCCCACTGATGATATTTCTGCAAGAATGGTGCTTACCTCCATTGACTCTGCTGTTCATATTGCAACTTCTTCACCAAGTGGTCCAGTTCATATCAACTGCCCTTTTCGAGAACCACTGGAAAATAGTCCAAGAACGTGGAACCCTATTTGTTTAAGAGGGTTAGACTCTTGGATGTCAACTAGTGTACCTTTTACCAGCTATATCCGAGTTCAACATTCTTATAGATACAATTACAGTACCTTTATGGATGAAGCTCTGGAAGTGATAAAAAAGGCAAATAGAGGCCTTTTATTGCTTGGCGCTATACACCAGGAGGATGACATATGGGCTGCTCTTCTTCTTGCTAAACACCTTTCATGGCCCGTTGTCGTGGACATTCTGTCAGGTCTCCGATTGAGGAAATATTTTGTTCCATTTCCTGAATTTGAAGATAGAATTCTTTTTATCGATCATCTAGATCATATGCTGCTTTCAGACTCCATCAAGGATTGGATGAAGGCAGATGTGATAATCCAGGTATGTGCTTGAGTAGGTTCTCTCTGATCTAGTTGCATGCATTCTGTTTGGGATGAACCTGTTTCCATCATTGGTTCTCGACTCCTTAGGAGAAGATGTCATCAGGTTCACTTTCTCCGTTTCATGCCTGTGTCTAACAATATAAAAATATAGATAGCAGGATAGGAAAAATACGGACTGTTCTATCCTTCAATTCGAGCAAGTTGAAGCAACCTATTTTGTAATTGAAAATAGGAATGACCCGTAAGAGAATCCATCGCCTTGTTCTTTCAAAATAGCTGATTATTGACCTTTCCATGGAGTCTATTTTGTTTAATGACGGATGTCTTGTCTTGAATTTCTCCTATTGTACTGAAAATGACGTGGAACATTCGGGTTGTAGTATGGCTAGCTAAGCAATTCAATAGAATAATCAAATGAGTGGAGAAAGACCACTTTGGTTTCGATATATAAGAACAAAGGATATATAAATTTGTACAGTTATCGTGACATTTGTACAATTATCGTGACATTAAAATAATGAGTCCTGTTAAAAAATGGACATTGGGCCTAACTCAACCCCAAAAGTTAGCTCATGATGTGAGGATTACCTAAGTCATATAAAGAGATCTCCCATCTAGTAAGAGCCCGATGTGGGACTCTAGCAACCCCCCACGCCAGGGACTGGACATCCGTAGCGTGGACAATATAAGATGGGGGCCCAACAAGGGGTAAATAATGAATTGGGATGGGCCTGACTCTGATACCAACAACAACAACAACATACCCAGTTGAATCCCACAGTGTGGGGTCTGGGGAGGGTTAAGTGTAAGCAGACCTTACCCCACCTTGGAAGGTAGGGAGGCTGTTTCCGAAAGACCCTTGGCTCAAAAGAAAACAAGGGAAAACAAGGGAAAAGAGTTAGATATAGACAAGAAAATCAAAGCAATGCGAAAATGAGAAATAACAAGAGCAAAGAAGTCATGATAAAACAGCATGGAAAGACAAGACCCAACACATAAAAGCATGAATCAAAGGGCAATAAACAGTAGAGCAAAACTACGCCTACTAGTGCGAAAGAAAAGTGAGACTACCTACTAGCCTTCTATCCTAATCTGAGTCCTTCACAACCTCCTATCTAAGATCATGTCCTCGGTAATCTAAAACTGCGCCATGTCCTGCCTAATCACCTCTCCCTAATATTTCTTTGGCCTTCCTCTACCTCTCTTAAAACCGTCCATAGCCAACCTCTCACACCTCCGCACTGGGGCATCTATGTCTCTCCTCTTCACATGCCCAAACCATCTCAGCCTCGCTTCCCGCATCTTGTCCTCCACCGATGCCACTCCCACCTTGTCCCGGATGTCCTCATTCCTGATCCTATCTCTCCTAGTGTGCCCACACATCCACCGCAGCATTCTCATTTCCGCAACTTTCACCTTCCGCACGAGAGAGTTCTTGACTGGCCAACACTCTGCCCCGTATAACAGAGTCGGTCTAACCACCACTTTGTAGAACTTGCCCTTAAGTTTTGGTGGCACTTTTTTGTCACACAGCACTCCGGAAGCGAGCCTCCATTTCAACCATCCTGCACCAGTACGATGTGTGACATCATCGTCAATATCCCTATTTCCTTGTAAAATAGACCCAAGATACTTGAAACTTCCTTTCTCTTGGATGACCTGATACCATGTTAAAGAAATGGACCTTGGGTCTAACTCAACCCCAAAAGCTGGTTCAAGAGGTGAGGATTGCCCAAGCCATAAAGGAGAGATCTCCCATCCCGTCAGAGCCCAGTGTGAGACTCTGACAAGGCATATGATGAGTGTTCTCCAAATCCAAGGGCTATAATTGAAATGTTTTTTCCGGATCCAGTCATGTAAATTGAGTGTAAGGATTTATTACTCCAGCTCCTCTTGAGTCTTGAATTTGGTAACACATACTTACGTAGCTACTGGATAATCGTTCTTTAAGACAAATTGTAATTTTCCTTTTTCCTGTTGATACCGATCCTTATATCTTTAAGGCATATTATATACCGTTGTTGTAATGAAATGTGCTCGAATAAATCGGAATGGATATAAGGTCTTATCTTAACATGATTCATTAATCTGCTAACTTTTGTGGGCTTGGTCCTCTTTTCTCCAAAACTCACCACCTGCTCTGCCCCAATTAAATTTTCACCAAAATAATTTTTGTCCTGCTCCACCCCATTTAAGTCTTCCGTTGCCCTACCCCTGCACACCCCTCCTTCATCCCGGCCCCGTTCTGCCCCATTGCCATCCCTAAGCTTACAATACTAAAACATTTGACCTCTTCTGCTGACATTCTTAAGTGAATGTGTGAGCATTTGCTGGTGTGTAAGTTGATTTGCAGATAACTGTCCTCCATTGCTTGAAAACCTTTTGTTTGTTCATGAGTGATTCTGTTTTCTTGTAGGGAACTTTATATTGTTTGTATCATGTCCCAGAGATGAAATTATATTGCTAAAGTTGGATTTCTACGAGTAGGAGCAATATATTCTGTTAATTTATATGTATATGAAATTATTCTTCATGGTACATGTATTTTGTCAATTATGGCCACACATGGAACTTCATTCAGTTGGTGCATATAACAGATTGGAAGTCGCATAACAAGCAAGCGTGTGGCTGAACTGCTAGAGAACTGCTTTCCATGTTCATACATAATGGTTGACAATCACCCAAGTCGTCATGATCCTTCACATATTGTGACGCATAGGATCCATTGTGCGGTTCCTCAATTTGCAGATTATTTAATTACAGCTTGTACTCCACATGCTAGCAGCAAATGGGAATGTTTTTTACAAGCATTGAACAGAGTGGTATGTAATTTCATTAACTTCTTCTCATCTTGCTTACTGCCAGTCATTTTGTGTATAATGTCTACTTTTCCTGTTTGTGACAGATTTCCTTGAACTTCTACTCTGTCCCTTCATCCAAATAGAAGTAAAAGATAGAAAAGGATAACTCTGATATCATCATCTCAAACTTCATTGCAGCTCTGTCCTCTTTACCGTAACAGATATTGTAGAACTATTTAAAATACTAGGTGATGTTAGATCGAAGCCGAACTTTTGATAATTTCCATGGATTCTCTTCCTCACTGTCTATCTAAGTGTCTGCGTTGTCTGCATGTATGTGTGATTTCAAGTATGCATATATTGCTATAGAGATGTACCTCTAAATCTATTGCCAGTTTTAGTAATGCATCTTATTTTCCAGACTTCACATTTCTACATATTGCCTGCATGGCATTGCCAAAGCATTGGACAAAGCTATAAGCAACTACGTCAAGACTGAGGAGTGAGGAGTTTAACAGAACACTCCCTCCTACTAAGTGTCTGCCCTGATTTTGATTAGATTGCAATAAGTGATGTTTGCTGCATAAAATCCTCAATTTTTATGCACCCAAGGGTGTGGTCTAGTGGTCCATGAAGCAAAGGAGAACCATGAGGTCCCAGGTTCAATTCAACCACAGGCAAAATCCACTAGGTATTTTTTCCCATTTTTCCAAGCTGTGGTGTGTAGTCGGTGACTGTGCGGGAGGGAGCCTGGAAGGTAGCAGGTACTGGTGGAATAGTCGAGGCGTGTGCAAGCTGGCCTGGACACCATTGTCTTAGAAAATTCCTCAATTGTGATGTGGTTTTTTTTGAAAGCTTCTTGAGGGAGAGAAAGTGCGTGTTTATCAGTGTTGTCAAAGGCGCGCTTAAAGCGCGCTTAAGCCCTGAAGCGAGGCTCAAAACATGTTGAGCGCTTCGCCTCGCTTTATCTGCGCTTCAGTGCCATCATCAAGGTTGTAAGACCTACTTTTCCTTACCAATGAGCCTCTCTTGAAGACATGACACTAGAAATTGATATTTCACTTTATCGTTATGTTTTTACAATTTGTTTGTCTGTATATTTGTTACTCATGCTTATTATGATTAGTCTTGGGCTAAACATATATATTTTTTAATTTTTGCACCATTGCGCTTTTTTCCATTAAAGCCCGCGCTTTATTTGCGCTTTGCGCTTAAAGCCCCAGCTGACCTTAGAGCTTTTTTGCGCTTTTCGCTTTTGATAACACTGGTGTTTATTTCTTGTTAAGTCAGCTAGCAATTACTTGAGTTTCTAGTTCCTCTTATACTATGACTATTGCTTATGTTCAATATTCATCCTGTTCTCATAACTGTTACTTGCCACAATCTTAGTTATTTTATTGACTTTCACTCTTGTTATATAGGCTGCACGGGATATCTCATTTCTAATCAATTCTGAGTACTCCTTGACTGAGCCTTGTGTTGCACAAATGACTCTGGAAGCTATTCACTGCGAGTCTGCTGTATTTTTGGGTAACAGCATGCCAATACGTGATGCAGACATGTATGCATGTAACTCTAACTGGGTAGAGCGTACCCATGATGCAGCCATATTCAGCTCAGAATTACAATTCCACTGGGTTCGGGTTGCCGCTAATAGAGGGGCTAGTGGTATTGATGGTCTGCTTAGCACAGCTGTTGGTTTTGCAGTTGGATGCAACAAAAGAGTGAGTGGATTGAACTTTGATCTAAACAACATTTTTTGGTTAATAATCATTGCATTCATTGGAGTCTGAATACGGAATCACGTTCCTCTTACCAAGAAGCTTGTGTGTAATAAGAACCGTGGTGTTAGCCTCTTCTTTTCTTCATTGCATGTGGTCACTGAAGTTGGTGACTTTTGTTACTTTCTTGTAACTGCTTCTCTCTGCAATTCCTATGCTGATTTTTCTTCCATAGCTTTTTGTGTTGAGAACAATCTTGGAGCAAATATTTTTCCCTTACTGGCTGCGGTGTGATGTAAGGGACAGAATCAGCTGGCACCAATGAAAAGTAGCAGTATAAAATATGAATATCACACTCCACTATGGCAAAGACACCTCCTCCTATGTTTTTAAGACTTCTCAAAAAACCATTTAGTTTCTGAAACTTGGCAATTAGAATATCACTCAGTTCTTATTGCTCCAGAGTCCAGTCTGTGTACAATGTTCAGCCTTCAAAATTATTAGCGTGAAGTGATTTCATTTTCCTTTCTCTGTTGTTCACCTTTGTTCTGGAATGTTTTTCTTCTGTTATTTCATGCATTAGGCTTAGAGATTATGTGGAATTTAACATTCTGCTTATTTTTAGGTACTTTGTGTAGTTGGAGATGTTTCTTTTCTGCATGACACAAATGGGCTGTCCCTCTTGAGAAAGCAGTGAGTATTTTGCTTTTTCTTTTCTCTTTCCATTTTGTTTGACATCCTTCAATGCTGCTTTATTAGAGCTGATTCAATTAGGGACATGTAATATCATGGGAAACTGAATTTATGATGTGGAATTACCAGTTTTAGATTTCTTTTTCATTATCCTAATTTACTTTTTATATTTGCCTTTTGGTTTTCTGCTAAAACATGTCATCAAGCAACATCCCCACCCCCCACCCCTCCCTCACCCACCTCCCCTTCTCCCCCTTCTGTTGGTACTATTATTTGCTCTTTCCTGAGTATTATTTGATGATGCAGAACTTTCTGTTTTCATGTTTTTTTTTGTTTTTGCTCCTCTACCATGTACTTGTGTTCCTACCGTTAAAATGCAATTCAAACTGACTGGTTCTTCAATGTCCTAGATGGACTTCTCGTTTGGATAGAAGCGAAGTTTTTTATGCCAAGTTCCTGACGCTTATGCATGCTCCTTAAGTACTGTATTCTTTCTTATCCTTTGCTTGTTATGATGGGCTATATTTGATTTTGACTTCTAACATAACATATGATTCAGATGATATATTACTATGTTAAAGATCTTTCTGCTTCGTATTGAAAATTACATGAAAAGTTCGACTCACCAAATGATACAAATATTTTTATGTTTGAAGGATGTCCCGGAAGCCCATGACTATAGTTGTTATTAACAACCGCGGTGGCGCCATATTCAGTCTTCTTCCTCTTGCGAATATGACTGCAAGAAGCATTTTAGACCAGTATTTCTACACATCTCATAATGTTTCAATTCGCAACCTATGCATGGCACACGGGTAAGAAATGTTAGATGTTTAATGGAAGTGGCGACATTTGTCTTTGTACGTTTGCTTTCCATATACATTGCTGATAATATATGATTTTGATTTTGTATTAATGTCAATTTCATTTCCAGTTTTCAGCTCTAAAGTTACATCTTGATTTCTTTCTTATCTTCTTATTCCTGATAAGATTATTAGTTATCCTATGAGGTAATTGATAAGAAAATGGACTTTGAGCCTAACTCAATTCCAAAAGTTAGCTCATGTAGTGAGGATTGCCCAAGATCATATAAGGAGAGACCAAACAGCTCCCAAACTGGTGTGGGTTCAACATCTTCCCCCATCCCCCCACCCCGAGGACTGGACATCTGGAGCATGGACAATATAATACAATGGCCCCGAATCTGGTAAACCAAGAATTAAGATGGGCCTGATTTTGATACCACAATAAGAAAGTGGGCCTTGGGCCTAACTCAACTCCAAAAGATAGCTCATGTGTTGAGGATTGCCCAAGACCATATAAAGAGACTAATTACACCTTCCACATCGATGTGGGAGCTATAGTATCAAACTAGGTGCCAGAGTGTTGTGGACAACTTGTACAAACACCCTTGAGATGTCTTTCCCTGTACAATAATCTATTTTCCTAACTGTCTTCTTTGGTTGCTACTCTTCCACAGCGTATGTTGTCCCATCTTGGACTTGTTCCTTCCAGTGCTTCGTTCTTGAGAATGGCATGTGCATTACTCAAATTCTTGAAGAACACACATTTCTATGATTCACTCAAACTGCTTGCCTTATCTCCTACTTGACCTTCATTTTTAACTTCTAGAGCACCAATAACTTCTCTGCTTTCTGTCAGTTCCTCTATTAGATCTCTTATTCTTTTCTTTTTCCCGATTATCAGTTACTCTTAAAACATCTATTACAGGTCCCACTAAAGTGTGACGCGGAACCTGTTGCTCCCTTCAACTTGATTTCCCTGAACAATACGTGTCTTAAGAGTGTAAGGGAGCTTTATTGAAGCATGTAGGTTTACAGCTGCGTAGCATTGGAATCAGTGTTGCATCAGCATATCTTCCCCTTTTATGATGTTTTGTGCTTTATCTACTTGCACAATTGTTGGAATAAGTCTTCATAAGATTATAAGACTTCCTACTCTAGCAGCAACCTTATTATTAAGTTCACATTTTTATTGCAGTAAGGGATACTTTTGATAGGGGGAACTTCTCTCCTTATAGATTAACAGTAGTTTCATTTTGTCATTCCCCTGTATCCATCCTTCATCGTGCTGTCTAAACAATAGCCTCGGAGTACAAGCATTGTGTAGTGAAATCAATATGCATTTTGTATGTTATTTTGTTAAAATGTCTATATAATATGTATATTACACCATTAAAGATGGATGTACGAATTTCTGGCTTTGATCCAAGTGCATTACATCTTTAAAGATGAATATATCGCGTCTTGTATCAGAGTTCATAATCTTAGTAGAGACTTAGTAGCTTTTGCCTATCTGCTAGGGCCGGCTTAACCAAACTTTTGTTTCTCTTTCTGTGAGATAGTTAGAGATTGAATGAAGTTCTCAAAAAGAGATAGTTAGAGATTGAAGGAAGATGTTGATGAATACTACTATACTAGACAGCTGTGGGTGTCAAACATAATACACATATGATTTTGTTCAATGTGAAATAGTATCCAACTAGGTACTTAACTCTTCGAGTATTCTTACTTTATAATTACAAGACTAACACAACATTCTGACATGCCCGCTGAAACTCGAGGTGCCAAAACTGACTTGGATTCGCTTATTTTGAAAAATATAACTTAGATAGTCGATGGAAAGGTTGCTTAAAAAATTTATGGAAAAGGTTATTATCACCGGAATATCGGTGAAAAAGACATAGTGGCAGGCATCCTGTGAGAAACTGGATTTCAGAGAATGGCTGGAAAGCGGTACGGTACCACCAAAATGGTCACTAAAAAGAGGCAATTTGCTGCCAGAACAGTTGCCAGAAAAGAGGTGTTAGCTGCTAGATGGTCATTGAAAAGAGACGCCTAGCCGTTAGAGCTATCATAGAAAAGAAGCTCTGTTTTGCCAGAATGATTACCGGAAAGAAATATGGTGCAGCTAGAACAGTCATGAAAAAAAAAAGTTTGATGCGGCCAGAATGTTCAGTTGAAATAAAACTCTATAATGGTTGCCAAAAAGAGAAAAGAATAGTTATGAGAGGGTAAGTTAGAATGTTAGGGTGCCATGTTATATTATCCCATGCTGTAGTGTGGCTTGTTTCTCACACCATAATTATGTGTGTTTTGTATCACAAAGTTATCAATGCATTCTCCTAGAACTTATTTCTTTAGTGAGAAATTAGTTTTAATAAACTGTTACAAGTTTCTTCGAATAGTTTGATACAAATATTGGTTTTAAGTTGATATTGCCTTTTCACTACCCATATTAGCCAAACTTGGTTCCTTGTTAAATTTGTTGTACTTTGTTTGCAGTGTAAAGCATTTGAAAGTACAACGCAAAATGGAACTACAAGATGCTCTGTTAGCATCTCAAATGGACAAGGAAGATTTTGTCATAGAGGTTGATAGCACCATTGATGCCAATGCTGCCTTTCATAGGTAGCTATGTTGAAATCCTAAGGCATATTAATTTGACTAATGAGAACTTTCTCAACTAAGACATTTTCCTCTTTCAGTATGTTGACAAAAGTTTCACAGCAAGGAGTGGATCATGCTTTCAACAGCCTTTCAAAACTTACTGTTTTGAATTCCATGAATGATGGGTTAATACCCAGCAAAGTTCGTAAAATGCAGTACTCAAAATATAGGTTAGTATTTACATACTGCATAAACGTTTCTGTCTGGTGTCCTGAAAATTGACATAGACTTTTCATACTGTTCTCTGGTAGAATTCAGCTGTCCTCTCCTCCTACTTCATCTTCTGCCAGTCACATATCCACCTACCACCGAGAAGGCTTCATTATAAGTTTGTATCTTGAAGATGGTAACACTGGTTATGGAGAGGTAATTCACCATCATTTCTTGATACTCACCCTCCTCAGGGAGGATGCACATGTTTGGTAGATAATCCAGCAACTAAGAGCTTTTTGATGCATGGTTCTAGCATTCTTTCTTTGAAATTTTCATATGTAATGTCTAGCTACGTTACATGGATCCTTTGTTTGCTTTCACGTATCAATATTGAGCGGTTATGACATAGCTATGAGTACTTTGTGCGGATTCTCCAAAGTGCACTAAAAATTAACCAACAACAACAACATACCCAGTTGGACCCCACAACGTGAGGTCTGGGGAGGGTAAAGTGTACGCAGACCTTACCCCCACCTTGGAAGGTAGGTAGGCTGTTTCCGAAAGACCCTCGACTCAGAAGAAAACAAGGAAAACAAGGGAAACAAGGGAAAAGAGTCAGATACGGACAAGCAAATCAAAAACATGTGAAAATGAGAAATAGCAAGAGCAACGAAGTCAAGATAAAATAACAAAGATAGACAAGACCAACACATAGAAGCAGGATAAAAATACTCCTAATACGAGAAAGGAAACCTCGCGGCCCCCCACTAGCCCTCTACCCTGATACTCGACCTCCACCCCCTCCTATCACCGGTCATGTCCTCGGTAAGCTGGAGTAACGCTATGTTCTGCCGAATCACCTCTCCCCAGGCCTTCTTTGGCCTACCCCTCCCTCTCTTCAGGCCCACCACAGCCATCCTCTCACACCTCCTCACTGGCGCATCAGCGCATCTCCGCTGCACGTGACCGAACCACCTCAACCTCCCTTCCCGCATCTTATCCACCATAGGGGCCACACCTACCTTATCCCGAATCATTTCATTCCGAATCCTATCTCTCCTGGTATGCCCGCACATCCATCTCAGCATCCGCATCTCAGCTACCTTCATCTTCTGGACATGCGCTTTCTTAACTGGCCAGCATTCCGTCCCATACAACATAGCCGGTCTAACCACCGCTTTGTAGAACTTTC
The DNA here is from genome assembly GCF_019175385.1 of Lycium barbarum. Taxonomy (NCBI): domain Eukaryota; kingdom Viridiplantae; phylum Streptophyta; class Magnoliopsida; order Solanales; family Solanaceae; genus Lycium; species Lycium barbarum. The sequence continues at coordinate 101,293,076 of NC_083346.1, read as the reverse complement.
CCTTTAGAATAGGTGGCACCTTCTTATCACACAACACCCCCGATGAGAGCTTCCATTTCATCCATCCCGCTCCAATACAATGTGTGACATCGTCGTCAATCTCGCCAGTCCCTTGGATGATCGACCCCAGGTACTTGAAACTTTCTTTCTTTGGGATGACCTGTGTATCCAGCTGCACGTCCTCGTCCTCTACTTGACTCCCATTACTGAACTTGCACTCTAAGTACTCTGTCTTAGTCTGCTCAACTTGAAACCCTTCGACTCCAGAGTCTGTCGCCAAACCTCCAGTCTCGCGTTAACACCGCTCCGCGACTCGTCAATAAGCACAATGTCATCTGCAAACAACATGCACCACGGTACCTCTCCTTGAATGTGGCTTGTCAGAGCGTCCATAGCCACAACAAATAGAAACGGGCTAAGCGCGGACCCCTGGTGCAGGCCCATCGTGACTGGAAAGTGTTCCGAGTCACCTCCAACCGTCCTCACCCGGGTTTTGGCTCCATCATACATGTCCTTAATCGCTCTAATGTATACTACAGGAACACCTCTAGCTTCTAGACATCTCCACAGCACCTCTCTTGGAACTTTGTCGTAAGCCTTCACAAGGTCGACAAACACCATGTGCAAGTCAGTCTTCTTATCCCTATACTGCTCCACCAATCTCCTCACCAGGTGAATGGCTTCTGTAGTCGAACACCTCGGCATGAATCCGAACTGGTTCTCCGAAATAAAAACTAACTTCCTCTTCCTCGCTTCCACCACTCTCTCCCAAACTTTCATCGTATGGCTCAACAGCTTGATACCCCTATAGTTGTTGCAGTTCTGAATATCCCCATTGTTTTTATACAACGTGATCATGGTGCTCCATCTCCACTCTTCAGGCATCTCCGCCGTCCTAAAAATAACATTCAACAACCGCGTAAGCCACTCCAAGCCTCCCCTACCCGCATTCTTCCAAAATTCTACCGGTATTTCATCTGGCTTGGTTGCCCTCCCCCTGCTCATCTTCCGCATAACCCCCTCGACCTCTTCAACCTTGACCCGCCTGCAGTATCCAAAATCGCGGCGGCTCTCAGAGAGCTCCAATTCACCTAAAACTATGTTCCGGTCCCCTTCTTCGTTCAGGAGTTTATGAAAGTAGGACTGCCATCTACGTCTAATAAGGGCATCCTCTACCAAAACTTTCCCTCCCTCGTCTTTGATACACTTCACTTGATCCAGGTCCCAAGCCTTCATCTCCCTCACTCTGGCTAGCCTGTACAACTTCTTGTCCCCACCCCCCCCCCCCCCCCCCCCCCTCCTTTTTCACCCAAATCTTCATACAAGCGTCCAAAAGCAACCGTCTTAGTCGCCGTAACCGCTAACTTCGCCTCCTTCCTCTCTTTCTTAAACATCTCCCTGTTAGTCCTCTTCTCTTCCTCGTCTGTGCTCTCTACTATCTTTAGATACGCTGTTTTCTTATCTTCCACTTTACCCTGTACCTCTCCGTTCCACCACCAGTCCCCTTTGTGTCTGCCAGAGTAACCCTTTGAGACCCCTAGCACCTCTCTTGCCGCTTCCCTGATGTTAGTAGAGAAGCGGTACCTGTACTGCACCTTATTAGAAATATCATGATATATGTAACATTGAGGTTGAAACATTCAAATTGTTGTTGGTGATTATAAAGTCCTTATTTTCGTCTCCCTTCGTAATTGTTAAGGAAATGCTTTCAAGTCTCGGGATTGTCGATCTCCTTACTGTTTCTTGGTATATGAATTTCTCATTGCATACGATAATTGACTGTGCCAATCTAATGAACTGGTCTTGGAAAAGGTTGACCTTAAAATATTAAGTTCTCAGCATGGGCTTCTCACAAGAGATATTGGATAGGATGGTAATTCTTATCTTTGTCCTTGCCTCTTAATATCCTTAGTCTTATTGTCTAATAATCCCATTATACATGCATGCAAATAATAGAAATGAGAGAAGCTTTTTCCATAGAGCAGAGGTTACATGCAATTCAAAGTCAATAACAATGTCTTGAGCATGTCATAATTAGCTGCTCTAAAACTGTGATAGCCGGTTAGCTTGCAATGGCAAATGATGAAGTGAGATACGTTTAGCTGAAGGTGAGTGCTAATACTTGGTTTTAGGCCTTGAGGATAGTTTTCCTTTTTCATAGTATGATGTTGGTACAGATGGTGCAGTTGTTGTAGTTGAAGGCTCAATTGAACATTACTTTCTGTACATAGATGCAAATAATACATGGTATTGTCAAAACAGGCATAAGCCACGAATCGTTAATCGGAAACCTCGTCTGCCTCATAATTAGGGTCAGGAGAAAATGTGAAATATTGTAAAATTAACAGAATCGCATATAGTAAGTTGATGAGCTTTTCCTAGTATATTGCTCCAGAAACATTAATTGAAGATTCTTATCTAAAGTAGGCAACTTCGTCTGTTCCAGTAGAAACTTAGTAAAGCATGTCATCTTGCGGTTTGTTGTACTTTTTCACTCGAGATAAACGAAAAGCATATAAGATTTTCAACTTGTAACCCGGATTTCTTGATAAAGCAAAAAATATCCAAGAATAAGCATTAAAGTTATTGTCAATGTATTGCTATGTCCCTCCCTCTCCCTCTCTTGGTCCCCTTGCCTTCCTCTCTTCAATTCAAAGACAGAATTCTGTAAAGCTGATAAATTCTTGGTTGTCATCTATTATATTTAAACAGGTTGCGCCTCTTGAGATCCACAAAGAAAACCTACTTGATGTTGAAGAGCAGCTTCAGTTCCTTATTCATGTTGTAGAAGGTGTTACTATTGACCACTGCCTTCCTTTGCTGAAGGGTTCATTTTCTCGTTGGTTGTGGCACAGCCTAGGTATTCAGGTAGGTTGATGCATCTTTATTTTTAGGGATAGGCATGCCTAGAAATGCTACAAGTGACAAGGTTGATATAAAATATTACTCTCCGTATCTCTCCTAATTTACTTCTGCTGAATTATGTTTTCACTTCATTTTTAGCCCAATTCAATCTTCCCAAGTGTGAGATTTGGCCTGGAGATGGCTGTCCTCAATGCTATTGCAGCTAGAGAAGGTTCAAGCCTGTTGAATGTACTACGTGGACAAACAGAAGAATCAACTGGGAGTCCTTTAGATGTCAAAGTTTGTGCACTACTTGAGTCTAATGGTGGTCCCAATGAAATGGCTCTTGTTGCAACAACACTTGTCAAAGAAGGATTTACTGCTATAAAGCTAAAGGTGGGAAAATCATTAACAAATTGTGGAGCTCGGTAGTAATTTGTAACTTTCACCAGAAGCTTTTATGCTTCCAATTTGTAAAAAAGTTTAACAACTACTCTTTTTCCACACAGGTAGCACGTCAAGCAGATCCCACTGTGGACATTGAAATTATAAAGGAGGTAAGAAAGAAAGTTGGTTGGGAGATTGAGCTGCGTGCTGATGCAAATCGAAATTGGAACTATGACGAAGCTGTTAAATTTGGCCTTTCTGTAAAAGATAGTGGCCTGCAGTATATTGAGGTGATGCACCAAAACACTTGGTAGATGTTTGTAAGCTAGTAATAATTTCCCCAGCAGCTGGGGAGCGAGATGCCTATTTACATTACTGAAGAGGTATAATAAGAGATTTTGGTCTTGAATAAAATAAAAGTTAAGATAGTTGCAAAAAGCAATAATGAGACATGACTTGTAAAGAGATTCCATTAAAGAAGTAACATCCTGAGGTGTTAAATTAACGTACCTAAGAAGCAGCATTATAATCTTTAAGTTGTAAAAGTTCAATCTAGTGGTACCTAATTTCAGTGATTGATAATTTAGAAAAGGGCAAATTGCTCGTGTCCTGTCCCTCTGCCATTTTCTTAATGTTCACGCAATTCGGCATCACAGTCTGCTTAAATGCTAGGCATTGATCTCTTTGTCATTATGTCAGTTCCTATAATATTAGATACTTATATAAAATTTTGGTTATTTCAGGAGCCTGTTAATGATGAAGATGATATAATCAAGTTCTGCGAGGAGACTGGCTTGCCAGTAGCTCTGGATGAAACTATCAACAGTATAAGAAAGAATCACCTTAAAGTGCTTGCAAAGTACACTCACCCAATGATAGTTGCTTTTGTAAGTCTGCAGGGTATTATGGTCTGTCATTACTTAGAATGTGGCATATTTTTAATTGTTGCACATACGTATTATATTTAGAAATTGTCCCTATTAGATACTTGTTGAAAAAAGGAATCTTTCCCTATTAGAATTGTATATATATGAGTCAATCTTATAATTATCTGCATCAAAACTTTGATCTTATTGGTCGAAAGTAATTTATGAAATGAATCATTCGGTCTCTTGTGACCCATTTACTTGCACAGGGCAGAGAGCAGGGCCACAACCCCCTCTCCATCTTGACAAAAATCTAAAAACAAAAGTCATGCCTACAGCTACAGTCATCAGACTCTTTTCATCCTGTTCATATGAAGTGAAATCCTCTACTTTGTCTTATTTACCTATTCCCGAATCACTATCTATGTTTAAAAGGAGAGAACTGTATGAAAACTAAAAATAATAGATTGAACTTCATAATTGCTGCATCTGCTGAAGTTTCAAAGGCAAAGTCCAATTTATTATCAAAATTGGGATATTGATCAAAGTAGATTTACAGTTACTGTAACTAGGGTAATTGGATTTGAATTTGTTACTACAAATAAAAACAGTTTCCAAATCATGTCAGGTTATCAAACCAAGCATCATTGGGGGTTTCGAAAATGCAGCGTTGCTTGCGCGATGGGCTCACCAGCAGGGAAAGATGGCTGTTATCAGTGCCACATTTGAAAGTTCTTTGGGGTTGTCAGCTCTGATTCTTTTCTCACGGTATGTTGACCTGCTGAAGGTCGATACAGGTAGATTGCTTAACAAGGAAGAGAGCTCTCGCATAGCCCATGGTCTTGGAACTTATCAATGGCTTAGGGAAGATGTTAGCAGAAAGCCTTTAACGATTGGCTTTAATCCTTGCAATGGTGTTGTGGAGGCATCTGTTACTGATGCTGGACAGATCCTGCAGCATTTTCAGTTCAACCAAGATTCAATTGTTTGTGATTGTACTTCCGGAGAAGTTCATACATATGAATATGTAGCTGATCTTGAGGGCATCTCTATCTGTCTTAATGTGCAAGAAATTGGAAAGAACGATGATGTAAGTAGTCAAATTAATGTATTCTGGCATTGCTAAGAAGTTTCCTGCAATCTATTAATGCTGAATCTGGCTGGACCAAAAATAAAGAAAAGCAAGGGACAATGGATACCAGATGTCATCTTATTTCCTGATTCATTGCTTTCATTTGAAGTCTACTTCTAGCAATTTTGGTTGTACAATATTGTCATTTAGCATGGTGACGGGTTTTTCTATTTCTCATTAACCTGGAAGTGCCAAATAATATACTTTTATGCACAATCTGAGCTATGCAGAGTAGTGTAGTCGTGTTTCTTCATGGCTTCCTTGGAACTGGAGGAGATTGGATCTCTATTATGAAGGCTATCTCAGGCTCAGCTAGATGCATTGCAGTGGACCTACCTGGACATGGAAGATCAAAGTTTCTCGGCCAGGATTCTGGTTCAGAGGAACCAGAGTTGTCAATTATGGCCCTTGCAAATATATTGCAGCAGTTGCTTGACGGTCTACAGTGTCAAAAAGTTTTTCTTGTTGGATATTCTATGGGAGCAAGGATTTCACTCTACATGGCCCTAAGATACAACGATAAGGTATACTATATAAATATTTTCTACGGTATGTTGCAGAAAATTTCAGCTAGTATGATGATTGTGCAATATGATCGATGGTAGGTTGCTGGAGCTGTCATAATATCTGGAAGTCCTGGCTTGATAGATGAAGATGCGAGAAAAGTCCGTAGGGCCAAGGATGATTTTGCAGCCTGCTCTCTTGCTTCTTCTGGCTTAGAGCCTTTTTTAGATGCTTGGTATTCCGTAGATCTCTGGAATAGGTATTGATGAGATTCTCTTTATAGGAGTTTGCATCTACTCTTGCTTCGTGCTACATGAGATATTTGTGCCATACCAATTGCTGACATGTTAAATATGTTTACATCCTGCAGTTTAAGAATTCATCCACATTTCAATAATATTCTTGCGAGCCGATTGCAGCATTGTGATCTGAAAAATCTCGGGAGAGTATTATCAGATCTGAGTGTTGGGAGACAGCCGTAAGTCAATGAGAAATCTTTTCTTTTTTTTCAGTTTGTTGTGTGTATTCTCTTCTTTTCCCTTACTAATTTTCGGTGTGAATACGGACATTAAAGTCTTTAAGTTTTTAAAAGAAAGAAAAGAAAAGCAAACAAGAAAAAAGAATAGTAGAATAGATATCTTCTATTTGCGGGAAAGAAGTTAGAAGGGAAAACAAAAAGTTCAAGAAGGAAAAGCTAATAGATTGGATAGAAAGGAAGAAAATGACAACCTTATAGGAAAAAATATTCATTCACCAGAGTCGATCTTGTGTTGCGGAGCTTTGCCGGTCTTTGGCCCACCATCCAAACCAATGCACCCTTTAGCAAATTTGGAGATTGGGTACTCAGATAATTTGTTAGTTATCTCATTATTAATTGCTTATACAAATATATACTGTCAAGATCGAAAATAGTGGGTGCTCACTAGTGTCTTAATGGGTCAGTCCCGGCTTTCAACCGTGATGTGACTTCAGAATTCTCATATTTGGTTTCTTCTTTAGAAGAGGCTGAAGTGGTGAACATTAGTACTGGAGCATCCGGTAGAAATAGCATGCTTATATGGTCGAAAGCTTCTCCGGTCAGGAGAAGTGCAAACTTTGAACTTTGAGAGAAAATGATTCCTGACTGAAAAGTGATTTCTGCTAGATTTTGTCATTAAGAAATAGGAAGTGCATAGGATCCATAGATAAGCCAGTCGCTTTTTTTCACGTATGTCCTAGTCAAGTTGATTGAAATGTTCATATTTTTCCGAGTTGGCATCAAAACTTGACACATGCTTGGCATCTTTGGATTTTTAATTTTTCGAGTCACTTGGATCTTTTGCTATCCTAAGTAGCTCTCTGGTTAGACGGCATTTTATGATTGATCCTTTAATTAGTCAAATATGTGTATCTCAGTAACCTGAGTATATATTCAACTGATACCCTCATAAACATGGTGATGCGTCTTCATTTTTTCCCTTTTCCTAGTCCCACTTTCTAATTGTCGTATTCATGTATAACAGGCCATTATGGGAAGATCTGAAGAGCTGCAGGGTACCTCTTCAGTTGATTGTTGGAGAGAAAGATGTTAAATTTAAGAACATTGCTCAAAAGATGCACGACACAATGTGCCAGAGCACGGAGACTATGAACGTTCCAGAAATAGTTGAAATTCCATATTCTGGTCATGCTGCACATATTGAGAATCCTCTCCTTGTGATCAGTGCAATAAGCCAGTTTATCAAAGAAGTTGAGTTCAAAAATCATAGTTATTAATCACTCACTTGAAAGAAGAAACATACAAGTTTAGATCATAGTAATGAATCAATCACTGCTGTATGGACAGAGAGTCATGCTATTGAATGTTTAGATCAGCATACAAGTTCCTTAAACTTTGTTCGGTCTTACATTCAAAATGCGAGTTCCTCAAACAACTGGTTTCAATATTACATTCTACCGTGCAATACAAATTTAAAGCTGCTAACATTGTATTGCTTTTCTTATTTGTGCCTTTACAGCTGTTTAATCTGATGCGTAAGAAAATCTAAAATACCATTTCCTTTTATATTTAGTCATTCCAACGGCTATTTCCTTCTCTTCTTCCATATATCTTCTCTATTCCTTCATTAAAATACAACTATTAGTTTTTCCTTCTTTTATCATTTTTCTTTTGAGGGGGCAACGCTCGTAGAAAAGCCAAGTTTGGTGGGGTATAGGACCAAGTACAGGAGGTAATTATGACCCAGCATTGTTTTAGGAGAATTCAAATAAAACGTACGAAATTTAGAGAGGTCTTTAGATATTCTGCCTAAATTCTTTGACTGTATCACACTAGCTTGGGCCTTGGAATGAGGGTATTTGGATAGAAGTGATATAAAGAGTTCTGAAACAATTAGAATTTCAACAGTACTTGGTAGAAGTGAATTCACTGTTCGTTTTACAAACTAAACTGACAGTCATAAAGCATGAAGCTTTTAGCTTTTACAAGTGCATACACAAAGGAAAAATTCAGGAAAAAGAAACTTGAATAAATAGAGCAAGGTCTAAGATAAGATTCCATAACCATGGTTTCTTATTTTTGCCTTTTTTAGTTGTGTTTCTTGGTGCTCTTTCTGCAGCATGGCACTTCAAGGCATTTGCAAATGTGGTTAGGGCAAACACTAGTACCAGGTTGCCAAAAACTGCAGTATGGTTGACAATCTTCATTAAAATTACATGACGGTGGTCCTTGGGTTGAACTTCTTGCTTCTGTAGTTCCATCCATAAAAAACCCTGCAAAATTATTACACAGAATTATCAAATTGATTAATCACTACTTTTTAAAATACACCAAGCCGAAAGTTTTTTTTTTTTTTTCACCTTCGAGAACAAATAAAGTACTACTCCCTCCGGATAAAAAAAAGAGTCCACTTAGTCATTTGCCCACCCCTTAAGAAAATACTAACTCCTAGATAAAAATAGATAATTTTACTAAACTACCCCTAATTAAATAGGCATTGAGATTTGATCATATAACACTTAATAGGGGCAAATATGGAAAAATAAGGTTAATTCTTTCTTGATTTGCTAAGTGAACTCTTTTTTTGATTCAAGAAAAAAAAGGCTAAGTAGACTCTTTTTTTTTATCCGGACGGAATAACAAAATAGGAGAAAATTTTAGCACATACAAGAATTGTTCTTTCCCTAAGGAATTCATCAAATAGGTCACTTTTAGCCTACCTATGTGTCCCAATTTATGTATAGGGGTCCATAGCACTAGGGTCAAACTTAATTTTGATTATGAATTCGGGTATAGATATTTCAAAAAATTTAAAATAAAATTTACATATTTGAAAACTATACGAAGAGTATTACAAGTCAACATATATAGCTAATGATTCAAAATATTTTAAGAAATTTGAGAGGAAAAGAAGAAGCTATTTAACAGTAACACCGCCAAGGGAGGGAGTATTAGTTATCTTCTAATTAAGCATATCTCAAGACAGAGATGATTATTCTAAGGCTGAAAAAGACAATGAGAAGACATTCTAAACTACAATAGTTAATTTTGACTAAATAGTTGTTTTGACCAACTATGAATCTCCAGCTTGAACAACTGTAACTATATAAGATGCAGATGACAAATTGGTTTTCAAAGAATCGCATCGTCCTTGTTTTATTTCCAACAAGTTAACAGTTGATTAAGTAGCAATATTGGCGTCATTGTGCAAGTACTAAAATAATGCAGCAAACTCTCTATTAAATATGGGATTAATCAGTCATAGTTACTCATTGATTAAGTGTTCATTTTGTATTGAGAGAATCATTTGCATGCATAAGAATTTGTTTAATTGTAAGTCTACTGATCCTTGTGGATACCTTTACGAGATAACACATGCCAAAGGCCCTAAGCCCCTAACTCTATATCAACATGGTAATAAATTGCTTGGAAATAAATTGGTTTGGAATAAATTTCCTTGAAGCCATAATTTCCATGATTGCTTGTCGTGATAATTTGATGTATTAAACTTATACTTATCGAGACGCTTATAACTAGGACTCCTCTCTAAACTCTACTTTCATCAAATATTTGAAGGAATAGGACTTGGTTGTTGCATGCTTCAGGTAATTTTAAATCAATTAAATCATATTACCAAAAACTTGTAGTCAGTTCAAACTACAAGTTCCTTAAACTTTGTTAGGTCTTACATTCAAGATACAAGTTCCTCAAACAACTGGTTTTGCTATACATTCTAATCTGCAATACAAACTTAAAGCCGCTAGCATTGTATTGCTTTTCTTATTTGTGCCTTTTTCTGTTGTTTGTCTTGGTGCTCTTCTTACAGCAGGGAACTTGCACAGGTGGTTAAGACAAACCCAGTGTCAGCTCGCCAAAATGTGCAGTATGGTTGGAGTTTTTTTTTTTTTTTAAAAAAAAAAAAATCATTTAGTAAAGTTCATTTTCAAAATTAATCACTCACTTGAAAGAACAAACAACATTAGTTAGATGGAAGAAACATTTTCATTGTTACTACGGTTTCAGTTGGAGTTTGGTTCTTTCTCCTCTGTCATATTTGTTTATAACTGGTATCATTTTTTCTTTAGGGAAGCGATGCAAAATATAAACTTCAGTTCCTAGAAGATAGAATTGGTGGCCTAAAGTGAAACTTCTCCCAGAATTAGAAGCCTTTGCATAATTTGAGGTCTCAAGTATATTCAATAAAATTAGTTTCTGCGTGCGTTGTGCGTGCATCTCATGCGTCACACGCGCATCTCGTGCGTAACACATGCATCGTGCGTCACGCGTGCATTTCGTGTCAAAGTAGTAGTTTTTTTGAAGATTATTACATATAACAAAATTAATGCAAGCTCAAAATATGTGTGTGTCTCTGTGTGTGTAAGAGAGAGTGTTCATAAATCTATATTTTTTTATTAGAATTGAAAGAAGGCCAAAATCTATTACTCCACATTCCAATGTGCAATACAAATTTAAAGGCACTAAAACTGCATTGCTTTTCTTCTTCTCTTTTCTTCGTAGTTATTTGTGTCTCTTCAGTTGTTTGTCTTTGTTATCTTCCTGCAACAGGGTTCTTGAAGGCATTTGCACAAGTGATCAACACAAACCCCAGTGCCCGCATTAAAAAATGAGCAATATGGTTGGCAATCTTTTTGAAAATTACATGATGGTGGTCCTGAGACTGAACCTCTTGCTTCTGCAATTCCACCCATCAAATGAAACCCTGCAAATTAATACACAAAACTATCAAATCAATTAATCACTATACCTTTTTAAATGCACAAAGAAAAAATATCTTTTTTTTTTTTTCTGTTTCAACCTTCCAGAACAAATAATGTAACAAAAAAGGGGTAAAATTTAAGCACATATAGAACATACAAGAAAATTTTATTTCGATATGTCTAAGGAATTCATCAAATTGATCAGTCAAATTATGTGAAGAAGTTCGAATTATGAGGGTGAAAACACTTAATTTTGACTATGAATTTGGGTACATATTCTTCAAAAAATTTAAATAAAACTTACATATTTGAAAACTACACGAAAAATATTGCAAGTTAGCATAACTAATGATTAATTTTTATTTTATTTTTATTTTTTAAAAAAGTTTGAGAAAATTGTAGTAGAAAAAAAAACCATTTGACTCTTAAATAGTAACACCGTAACTTAAAATGAAGTGGAAGGAGTTTTAGTTATCTTATACTAGCACATCTCGAGATGGACATGACTTCTTTTAAGGCTAAAAGAATTATGGAAAGATAGACGAGAAATGCAAGAAGGATTATGAAGTTTCATGCATATGATTTTTTTCTTTTGAGGACAAACCAGATGCAACAAGCCAGAAAGTGACTAAGAAGACCAATTTCCTTGAAACCTTTTCCATGTTGTGTGCTGTGATGATATGTTGTATAAACTTTGTTATGAATTGTGGAGGCGCTTATAGCCATTATATATAGCACAAAGAATGCCGGATCATACACAAGGAAATATTCAATATTAGGTAGTAATTACTAGGTATATTTATAAGTTTCCCCGAAAATCTTCCTTTTTAATTGTTTTTCTATTTCAGGTCACTTTGACTATCTCAAATTGCAAATCATTTATGTCAAATATTTTAAATTAATTGTCTTAATTGCCTCTAATGAATCTATTGATACTATCGTCTGTTTTTCTTTTTCTTAACCGTTAAAATACAATGTACGAGATATGTGTGCTTTAATAATAGTAATAGAAATCTATAGGGAACAAAAAAAAACAAAAAAAGAATTAGAAAACTATTGAAATTAATTTGCACTAATAGTATGAATTATACTCCCTCTTGTTCATATTATATGATGTTTTAGTTTGGGCATACCTCTTAAGAAATTTATTCCTCACTAGAAAGTAAGAGTTGTTTCGCTAAATTATTCTTAATTAAATACTTAATTAATCTAATTTCTTGGTTATGCAAAAATTCACTTATCTAAATAAGGGTATATTTAAAAAAAAATGTCTTGTTAATTATGTGATTTTTTTTAATATTTTGGACTCAATATAAAACACCAAAAACACTATATAAGATGAATCAGAGGGAGTACAGAGATCGTCTATTATTAACATTTTCCCATATAGCTCATCATAGGTACGTCATTAGATTAGAGCAACAGTTTATCGCTTCACCAAATAATTCAAAGCACTTTTATCAGGTGATTTTTCTTAAGTCCAAGACAAATTAAAATAATATTCTATAACGTTTGTGAATATAGAAGAAACTTTAATCACTTTCCTATATAGGTAAATAGGATCATTTATTTTAAGACAACGTACACGATTGGAAGTAAATTGCCCATTATAGTCTTCATTATCGTAACAAATCACTGCCAAATCAGCTCTAATATTTCATCAGGGGTAGATTAAATAAAAAGTTAATTACACAAACAATTGTAATATGCCGCAATTTCAGATATATCTCCTGTATTTGAAATCAAACATTTATAATTCCTATGTTATCGAAATTGGACACTAGAGATGGCTCAATAGAATTGGTGACCTAAAGCAAAACCAAGATCTCAAGTATAAAAAAAAAATAAAAAAAAAATTTAGTGTATCGCACGCGCATTTCGTGCGACATGTGTGCAGTCCGTGCGCCATACGTGCATCTCATGTCAAGTAGTAATTTTTTTCAAGCTCAAAATGTGTGTGAGAGATAGAGCGAGTGTGTGATCATAAATCTATATTCTTATTAGAACTGAAAGAAGGCCAAAATCTATTGCATTCCAATGTGCAATACAAATTTAAAGACAAAAATTGTACGTATAGTTTTTCTTCTTCTCTTTTCTGCATAGTTATTTGTGTCTTTTCAATTGTGTTTCTTTGTTCACTTTCTGCAAAGGGTACTTGAAGGCATTTGCACAAGTTATTAAGACAAACCCCAGTGCCAGCATGAAAAAATGAGTAATATGATAGTGTTTCTTGAGTTAAACTTCTTGCTTCTGCAAATCCACTCATCAAATGAAACCCCAAAATTATTACCCAAAATATCAAATTGAGTAATCACTTTACTTTTTTAAATACACCAGGTTGACAGCAAAAAAATAAATAAATTACGTTTCAACCTTCAAGAACAAAAATGTAACAAAAAAGGGGTAAATATTTATGCACATATATGAAAATTTTGTTTCGATTGACTAAGAATTTATCAAATAGGTCAGTCTTTATCCTTATATCCCAATTTTATATAAAGGAATTTGGAGTACGAGAGTCAAAACACCATAAGAGAGAAATTATGTCTCGCCATAAAGGATAAGTAAATTTGTGTTTATTGATCATCAGAATCACAAAATTATTCACATTAGATAATTATTCCCGCCGTCTCAAATTATCTGTCGTGTTTTTCTCCAACATGTATTTTAAGAAAACATTAATTAGGAGGAGTTTTGACTATTTTACCCTTATTTATATCTTAAAATATAATTTTTCTTCATTTAATATTTACTTTATTGTCATTTCCACATAATTTAGGTGTTTATAGTCTTCAAAAACGATTACTACTAGAGTAAAACGGGAAAAGAATAATGAATTTTGTCTTGAACTTCTAAAATAATAAATAAATTGAGACTACTATTTCTAAAAAGCATGAAAAATAATTTGAGACGGATGAATTACTATTGAAATTGATTTGCGATATAGAGCTTCCACCATAGGTTGTTCTTTTGATATATCTATATAAATATATAAAGTTGGGACATAGGCCCGCTTACGTAGCATGCCTCTAAAGCCAGCAAACCCATTTATCTTTATTCTCAATTTTTTGCCTTTTATCTCATTTTTAAATTGTATAAATTAATTAGTAAAAAAGAAAAAATGGGGCATAACCGCTCAGAATATATAGTTAATGGGACATAACCGCTCAGAATATATAGTTGCCTCCAAGTTCCAAAACGTTGCCTTTTACAAATTGTAGTCTCAAAATTTTACTCTCTCTCTCCTTAATTGTTACTGCAACGTTTCCTTTTTACTTAAATTTAACTTCCCTCTCTCCTTATACTGAAACGTTACCTTTTATAGTGTCAATTTCTACTTTCCTCTCTCCTTAGTTATTGCTGACTTAATTCACACCTGTTCCCATACCCACATTCCGTTCTCCATTAAAAATCATTGGTAAACTTCTATATTTATTTAGGAAAAAGGACATTGTGTGTCCACTCAGCCAAACTAATCCCACATTTAACCACTGTTTGGGTTTAATTCTACTAGGTATCCGTTCGGCCCAAAATAATGCCAAAAAATGGCCGGTCGGCAGAAAATAATGCCAAGGCTGACCGGCCCAACAGCCCAGGCACTTAAAAAAAAAAAAAAAAACTTTTCGTGGCGACTAGTCACCACAAAAAGTCGCCACTAAAGGGCTGCTACAGTATATATACATATGTTGGAATTATATATACACTTTATATACAAGAATTATACAGTTTATATACATATGTTGGAATTAATCATACATTTATTTTACATAAGTTATACGTTAATTATACATTTATTATACACATATTATATAATAATGATATGATATTTTTTTTACATATACAATAGTGATACATATTATATACCACAATGATACGATTTCTATTATACATTTTTTATATGTATGGTACACTTTCTATACAAGACTGATACAGTTTATATACACATGCTGGAATTATATATACAAAAAATGATACATATTATATACAAAAATGATACAATTTTTTATTCTATACAGGACAGTTGCACTGTGCTGATACACATTATATACACAAATGATATATATCATATACAAAAATGATACATAACTTAGTGATTCATATTTTATACAGTTTCTATACATTACAGATAGGTACTGATACATATTTTATACACAAATGACACATATTATATATAAAAATCGCCTCAAACATTTTTGTGTTTGGGTTTTTATTTGAAAATTGTCTTATTTAAATTTTGGCTAATGGAAGGGATTAGTTTAGTAGGTATAATTCGAGTTTGGGAAAAATTGGATTAGAGGGTGGGATTAGTTTCACCCCACCAGCCGTTTGTGTCCTTTTCCCCTTTATTTATCCGTTTCAACGGCCCATTACTTTAGGCCTGTGCACGAATCGGTTCGGTTCGGTTTTGGCCATCATCGAGTTGAAATTTCGAATTTCAACTTTCTAAAATTCTCAACCAAACTCGATCCATTCTAGGTTCAATTTGATTCGTTTTTTATTATTTCGGTTCGGTTACACAAATCGATTTGTTCGGTTTATTCGAAAGTTTAACAAGCAACTATTTCATTTCAGTTTTAGAGTAAACATAACAAAAAATAATGAGATCCTAAACTTGCAGCCTTATAACCAAGACATTAACCAAGAAAAACCGATAAACTTGCAAGCATAATAGCATATAAATAGCAAAACAAGAGTTTGACAACTTGTGCAAGCATACAAATCCGCCAACACCACATTACATATACCAAATTAGTCATATTAATCACTAGTGGCATATAAATTCGGTTTGTTCGGATCGGTTCGGTTGATAATTGAAGCAAACCGTATCCGAACCGTTAAACCGTAATATTTTATAATTGCATTTGTAAATCGAAATCGAATTGTATTATCCAAATTAAATTATCCGAATTGTTTCGAATCGGTTCGAAAATTCGAATTGAACCGATTTGTGCACAGGCCTACATTACTTATATAAAAGAGTTTCTTTGCCTTTGTGCATGGCTTCATGGTGTCATTTCCTTTTGCATTACTTAGATATCAACATGGAGTTTCTTCCTCTTTATTTATCCTTCTTATTATCATTAACTTACGCTTTGAATTTTAACAGTACTCTGACTTCTACTCTTGGGTATATGGTTCTGCATCTTCTACAATTTCATCTACTGTGCATGTATAAAAAACTTTAAATTATTGCAATAAGAGAAGCTAACCAACGAAAATTAAATATATTTTTCCCCGTGATTTTGTAGAAGAATGACAATTTTGATAGGACACTCGAGGAGGAAAACTGAAAATTTTAATTGGCATGGACAGGAAAGTGTGATAAAGTTCTCTACTTTTTTTTGTTTGGTTGAAATTTTGCTAAGGAAAAAAACCATATTTAATTAAGGAAAAGCAGAAAAAATCGCTTGATTTACACAAAAATACGATTTAAAGCATAATCGTCCATCACCTCTTTTAACGACTTTATATATTGTTATACTGATTCTGGTTTCTATTCTAATAATATGCTTTCTTCTATTTTTTAATGTACTTTTTAACCTAATATTTGTTCTTTAATTGTGTGGTGGTAATTCATAGATAATGAAGTAAAGTAATAATTGTTGATTATTGAATCATGAACAAGAAATATAAGAAAAGTAGAAGAAGACGATGATGAACAGTAGAGAGAGAGTAGTTGTTATTAACGGTCACATTAGAGAGAGAAATACAATGCTTAACTTTAGAATGATTAAATACCTTCCTATTTATAGTTAAGACTTTAACTAACAACTAATAAGTGCAATGACTAAACTACCCTTCTATTTATTTATTCTTTATACTCCTCCTTTCTTCCATACTCCTCCTCAAGCTGGATGTCATGAATATATTCAGCAACCCAAGCTTGGACAATAAGTGTTCATGTTGAACTCTGGTTAATCCTTTTGTTAGAACATCTGCAGGTTGTTCATCTGTTCTCATGTATTCTCTCTTGATCAAACCTTGTTGAATTTTCTCCCTTATGAAATGGCAATCAATCTCTATATGTTTGGTTCTCTCATGAAACACTGGGTTAGCAACAATTTGTAATGATGCTTTACTGTCACTGTAAAAAAGTACTGGCAGCTGAATTTGAATACCTAGATCCTTGATCAATCCTGTTAGCCAGGTTAACTCAGACACAGTTGTGGCAGTGCTTCTATATTCAGCTTCTGCTGAACTCTTAGACACAGTGGATTGTTTCTTTGATTTCCAAGAAACTAGAGAATCTCCTAGCTTGATTAAGAAGCCTGTTAGAGACTTTCTTGAAAATGAATAGGACGTCCAGTCAGCATCACAATAAGCTACCACTTCATTCTTGTTGTTGCTGGACAGTAGAACACCTAATCCTGGTTGATTCTTAATATACCTTACCACCCTCAATGCTGCATCCATATGTGACTGTTTGGGATGTTGTAAAAACTGACTTAAATTCTGAACAGTATAAGCTATGTCTGGTCTTGTTACTGTGAGGTATAAGAGCTTCTTAATCAGTCTTTGATAGATACTTTGATCCTCTATTAACCTGTCTTGTGTTCCTTCATGCTTGATCCCCTCTTCCTTGTTTAGTTTCTTTACAACTTCATCATATTATATTGTAGTGAGCTTGCAGTTTGCTTCCATAGGAGTAATTGCATGTTTGGAAGCACTTGAGCCTGATTCTGACACTAATTCTAATGCATACTTTCTTTGATGCATTAGAATCCCCTTTTCTGATCTAGCAAACTCTATCCCAAGGAAATATTTGAGTTCTCCCAAATCCTTCATCTTGAATGCTTCTGGTAAGGAATTCTTAGTTTCTGCTATCAGTTCCAAACTTTCACTTGTGAGTAGCATATCATCAACATAGATCAAAATAGCTATGAATCCTTTGTCTGTCTTCTTAGTGTATAGAGAGTGATCATAGTGACTTTGTACAAACTGAAACTTAACAAGAGCTTCTGCAAATTTGGCATTCCATTGCCTTGGAGCTTGTTTTAAACCATACAGGGATTTTGTGAGTCTACATACTTGTCTAGTGCCCCCTTGACTCTGAAATCCCTGAGGAAGATCCATATATATCTCATCATGTAAGTCTCCCTGTAGGAAGGCATTATATACATCCATTTGATGTATATGCCATTTCCTAGATGCAGCAACTGCAAGCACAGTTCTGACAGCTACCATTTTTACCACTGGGCTGAAAGTCTTGGGTAATCTATCCCTTCTTGTTGGCTATATCCCTTTGCAAATAGCCTTGATTTATATCTTTCTATCTCCCCATTTGCTTTGTATTTTATCTTGAATATCCACTTGCATCCAATGGGTGTTTTTCCTTCTGGTAAGTCCACTACTTGCCAAGTCTTATTTTGTTCAAGTGCATCCACTTCTGCCTTCGTTGCCTCAATCCACTTCGGATCCTTAATTGTTGCTGCATATGTTGTAGGTTCAGTGATAGCAGACATAGAAAATATGAATTCTTGATAGTTAGAGGACAGTTGCTCATAGCTCAAATAATTAGATAGAGTATAAGGAGTGTTATTATAAGCATGAAGGGACACAAACTCCTTCATCCAACATGGTGGATGTTTTTGTCTAGCAGATTGACTGTTTGCTCGACTTCTTGGATGTACCACTTGTTGTTGTGTTTGAGCCTCCACTAATGGATGCTGTTGATGTTGTTCCTCAGCATTGTTTCCTTGTGTTGTTGTATTCACTGGAATCTCTGCATTGTCATGATTAGCTATAGCATGAAGGACAATCTCCTGCATATTTACATTAGTGTGTTCTCTTTGCCCTGGACTCTCAGAGTTGTTAGTAGATACAGGTATATCTGATATGCAACCATCATTAATATTATTTGGAGAGCGAAATAAAGTTGAAGTTTCATTTTGAAGAGTGACAAAAGGAAATACATTCTCCTTAAATATCACATCTCTATGCACAAAAAAGCATCTACCAGTGAGATCATATAGTATGTAGCCTTTCTGAGTTTCTGAATATCCCATGAGAACTGCTTCTCTACTTCTGGATTTCAGTTTGTCAGGCTGAGGAATAATCTTATCAAAGCATAAACACCCTATAACTCTGAGATGAACCAGAGATGGTTTCCTACCATTCAACTTTTCAAAGGGAGATAAACTTTTAAGTACTCCCAAAGGTAAACTGTTGATAATATATGTAGCAGCTTGGACACAATGACCCCAAAATTTAATAGGAATTTGAGCTTGAAACCTTATAGCTTTAGTTATTTCAAGTATATGTCTATGTTTTCTTTCTACTACCCCATTCTGCTGGGGTGTATAAGGGCAGGATTTTTGATGTACAATACCCAATCTAGTAAATAATTCAGTAAATAAAGAATTCACAAATTTTGTGCCATTGTCAGTTCTTACAGTTCTTATGTTGAAGTTAAACTGAGTCTTGACAAGAGATAAGAAATTTTTAACATGTTCAAATACATCAGATTTCATTCTTAACATAAATATCCAAGTGAATCTGGAAATATCATCCACAACAGTCAAGAAGGATTTAAAACCATCAACAGTAGCAACTTTATAAGGTCCCCATATATCCATATGTACAAGCTCAAAAGGTCTAGTTGTGACAGTAGTACTTTTAGGAAAAGGCAATCTAGTTTGCCTTGCACATGGACATACTGTGCAATTATTGATTAAGCAACTAACAGAACTAGATTTAGTAGGAAACAGTCTAAGTAAAATGCTAGCAGGACTATGACCCATTCTTTTGTGCCATAGATTGAGATCAGCATCAGACACAACATCATTAGAAGTGCATAGACTAGTAATTTTTTCCTTGATGAGGACAATTTGAGACCTTAGTAGATAGTATAGACCACCAACTTCTTTACCAATCTCCTTCACCTTGCCAGTGAAGAGATCCTGAAACACCACAAATTCAGGAAAGAATTTGACTGAGCATTTAAGTTGCCTAGTCAATTTAGAAACTGACAACAAATTGAACTTAAATGCAGGTATGTGAAATACATCTTGTATTCTACTGTTCTGAGAAATATTGCTAGTGCCAGTATGTTCCACATAAGTAACTCCTCTATCAGGTAAAACTACTTTCTTTTCCATTTCAGTTTTAACTATGGAGTTCTTATTTAATAAGTCAAGGTTTGAGGTCATGTGATTGCTTACTCCACAGTCTATGATCCACTCTGGTATAGTAGTAGTTACATTAAGAGTAGTAGACATACCTGACATGTTTGTAGACATGTTTGCAGCGTGCACATTTGTTTTCTGATTAGCAGATGAGCTTGTATTACCAATTCCTTAATTTTGTTTGGTGAGGGCTACAATATATTGGTCCTATATTTTAAATAAATGTCGTTAAGTTCTTCATCTCTATTTTCCTACAACCCAAAATTGCATAGCTCAGTAGAAGTTACTCGTTAAGCTCAACCATTAGAACTGGTCCAAAAGCATTAATTCTTTTAGGAAATATCCAAAACACCAATGTCATAGCCAAGACACAAATGTCGTACTAAGTGCTAAAACTAGAAATTAATAACTTTCAAGAAAAAGACCATTTTAACAAAACACAGGAAAACCTGCTCCCTATTTTACTAAACCAACGCATTAAACGATCGGAAAGGACAAGAAGAAGGAACGTTACTTCTAAAATCAACAACTTGAAATTGTAACAGAACTTTAGTAGCAGCAAAATACAAAATTCTGCTAGAAAATCATATTTAGAGGAACTAGCCAACAACTTATATGGAGCAAGCCACAAAATAATTTTCAAAAGTAAGAAAGAAGAATTGTCAAGGAAAGGAGAAAACTTGTTAAGAAGGAGCAAGAGCAAGTACCTGTAGAATTCTAGTCATGAAAGCAGCCATTTGGTCTTGGATCATCTTGTCAAATTCTCCTCTCATGTATGCACGCTCCTCTTCCAATTTTGTTTTTCAAATCTTCTTCCATCTCCTTTTTTAATTCGATAGCCATCTGTTCATGTTCTTCTTGCAACTTCCGGTTCAGTTCTTCTTGCAACTTCCGGTCCATATCAACTTGCATCTCTTGACGCATAATTTCCATCGCAGAAGACACGCTGGCTTCTATGTTTGTCTGCTGCATTTGAGTCTTTCTGGGAGGATTCTTTCCATATCCAAAACCACAAACATAGCCCGATCTCTGACCAAGAATGGATGAATACATCTCTTCTCTAGTCATGGGATGCTCAACCTCTTCAGATTGTTGTTCAACAACAAGTTCCTGAAGCTGGCCCTACATTTATGCATAATCATTTACACCAAGACATAATAAACATAATGAAAGTAGCAAGTAATATGATGGAAAGATAATAAGGCAGTGATTTTAGGGAGTTACATGAATTTGTTGCGATTTTGAATCCAACCACGCCCGTTCTCCGTTAACATTCTTATGTGTATGTTGGATCTCCCACACGTTATCTGGTGTGTCCTTTTCTCCAGAAACCGAATCTCTCTACAATATAGTTTTATAGGGAAAATTTATAAGCAGATAAATATATAAATAACAAAGCAGTATATGTTATAATAGGGGAACAATAGTATTTTCAGCGTAGATTCTTCTACTTCTGCAAAAGACCTTGTATCACAAGCATGCTTAGTTATTTGATTTGCCCTATTTCTTTTGTTTCTCTCACTGACAATCTGCAATAAGCCAAGAGTTCAGGATAACTTTATTTAAAGAGTAAACACACTTTGTATATCCTAACTTCGAAAATACTAGTTATTAAGTTACCTTGAATTCCTCACTTCCAAAATACTTTACTAGGTATTTCCAGTCCTCCAACTGAACATCCTCAGGTCGATGAGACAATCTATCTTCATCAGTAGAATAACAGAGGTAATCAGTGTGCAATCGAGCTTTCCATGCTCTAAAAAGCCTTTGCATACTACTTATCACAAAGCCTTGCAACTTATGCTCTCGGAGCCCGCCACAAACTTCAAATTTGTTCTGAACATATTGTAACATTATATTTGATATAATAATCATATGAATAAATCATGAATCTAAAGGAAATATAATATTGACAGTAATTTGTTACCTTGACCTGTAACCACATTGCTTCTCCGTATTTCAAAATAATCTTTTGCCATTTCCCCTCTCGGAACGAGATATAGGTCCTCATGATCAAACCAGAGTAATTAACAATATCTCTAGCCCCGAAACCCACAGCTCTATCAATGTCATCTGGAATCATTATTGTGATTTTTCCTCCATACTTAGTTTTTATATCTACTGTTTTAGATTTATATTTTCCCCTTCCTTTCTTTTTATTGATGCGAGAAACCGCAAAGCAAAAGAAATATATCATCACTACTGATTTTAATATATATCGTCTACAAAGAGTCTTAACTAACAAAGAGAGTGAATTTTGAGATTGACTTTCAGTGGAAAAGATAGTGAGGGGATTTATTTCTACATTAATGATTTGCATGGAGGTTTCTCTCTCAGGCACTTTTTTTGAGGTCTGTCAGTTCAGTCCTTTTTTAAAGTATTAACGCTTTTCAGAGGAAATTATCCGGCAGCTCTGGCCGAAATTTCAATAGATATGGGGAAAGATAGGATTTTCTATAATGCATATTTTAAATCATATGACATTACAAGGAGACATTCAGGTTCTGAAGTATGGTTCGACTGGATCAAACGTAGCAGACATTTAATGAGAAAAGTTACTATTAGCATTAGTGTCATGAAATGGTTGGTGTTTGTCTTCAATGCAGCATTAGAAGAAAAGAGAAAGATAGCAAAGAGATGGCACACGAAAGAAGAACCTTGACACTCGAAGTTAGACTTAGCACATATTTAGTTAATAACCGATTTTAACGAGACAACCCCTTCGCACTTGAAACTAACCAAAACATGATTAAGGAAGCATAATATTATTCATTGTCATATGAGAAACCTGTATGTTAACATCCATATTAGCATTTACATGTCTCCTTTTACGAAGGGGGACTATGATGACGAACATGAAATAATCGAAAAATATTCAAATAGTCATTCTGTTTCTCTCTGTTTATATGTTTGAACATGCAAAATCTTAAGCCATGGGAATCAACTGAAAACTATAACAGAGAACTAACCTGCACCATTTACATCCTCTGGAGAGAGGCGTGCACTTTCTTCTAGATTCTTTGATGATTGTGTCTCTGGAGATGTTCTTTGGAGAGGGTTACATGATATTTGTCCGGACTGTAGAGGTCCTTGACTTGGGTTACTTGATTGTCCTATCTCCAAAGGTGCCTCGTTAATCCCTATTGATTGTATTTATGGTTGAGACGTCGTTCCAGAACTTCCACGTCCTCGAAAATTGCCACGTCCACATCCTGTCCCGCCTCTCCCGCTTTTACCTCATCCAGTTCCTCTCATTTCCTGCAACATCAGATTAAAAAAGGACAAGTATCATAATCAGAAATTAAAGATGATAAAATATATATTTACATGTTGGAGAAAATATCAATTCATTAAGCAAAATATTAAATCAATCAATTATAAAAATGTGGGACATTTTGCTCACAACTGTACCTTCATAGATGAAAATGTTAAGAGTAAACCACTAGTTCTACTTAAACATTGATTCTATCTATAAAATTAAAGCTACAAACATCTTGGTTTTTAATTTCATGTCATCCTAATAAGAACAAAAATACAGAGAACTTCTCAAAAGAAGATGTAGTCATCTATATCATCAGTTTTTGCTTCTCTATCTTCAAGAGGATGTATCACTATCCTCTCCATCATTATCATCAATTAACTCTTCTTCGTCTTCTTCATTCTCGGATACATCTATATCATTGTCATTAATGAAATCATCTTCCTCATTTCCTTGGTCATTGGTACGCAAAACAGTTTGTGGTTCAATATCATCCCTATGTAAAGACACCTCAATCTCAGTTTCATGGTCATCGGTACGCAAAATATTACATTCAACTTCCTCTTGTTGATAAACTTCTTCATTAAGTAATGCTTCATCTTCAACTTCAGGAATATTGAAAAGGTCGCGAGGATTTGTCTTTACAACAACAAGCCAATCTTTATTGACCATGTCATTCAAGTAAAAGACTTGCTCGGACTGATACGCCAACACAAATGGCTCATTTGTATTCAAGGCACAATGAGTATTCACACTTGTAAAACCATATTTTTCAATCTTATATCCTCTTCCTAGGCGAGCCACATCCCACCAATGACACTTGAATAGGTAAACTTTCTTGTTCCCCACATAAGACAACTCATAAATGTCCTCTAATACACCATAATACTCCTTATTAGGGTCTGGATCATCTCCTCTAACAAGAACTCCACTGTTTTGTGTTTTTATCACAAGCTCTTTTGTTTGAAATCTAAATCCATTCACCATAAATGTTGAATATCGATGCACCAATGGGTCAGGACTGACGGCTAAGCTTATGAGCTCATCATTTGTGCATCCTTGTGCAGATAACACAAATACCTACAGAAACAAACAACACTATTATGACCAATATAACACCTTGGGATAATTACACTAATAGTAAAAGTGTCATTTAAGTAAACACTTACACGTGCACGAAACCAATCAAGAAACTCATTGTTATGCATCCTATGAGCTCTCATTGATCCTTGACTTTCAATCTCTCTCGTGTATTCCCTACATTTTGTGTTAGTGAAGATTAATTGAATTATCTCAATGTGAAATTATCTTGGAATAAATAAGAGACTTACTCCAAGAATTGCGACACCTCTTCACAATTTTGAAGCACATACATGCATGCTTGGTTGAACTCATCATGAGGTAGCTTCTTGCTATCTGTAGCAGCACCTTTTGGTTGCCCACTATTTTTAAAGATGGACATCTCACCCTTTGGCCCAGATACATCGTCATTTCTAGTTGGTTTATTGAACTTGGTTGACATATTCTTTAAATAGCATGAGCAAAACGTGAGGCTTTCCTCTGCCAAATAACCTTCTGCAATTGAACCTTCTAGACGACCTAGGTTGCGAACATATGACTTACGTGTTCGCAAATACCTATATATAGATTTCTGATTAATATAATTATAGAATATGGTATTCTAAATATGTGACATTTATATTATAGAAAGACACGTTACCTCTCAATAGGGTACATATCCCGATATTGAACTGGTCCACCAAGCTTTGCCTCTCTTGCCAAGTGAATCATGACATCAAAGAACGCCGGAAGAAAAACCATTTGAAGCTTGCACAATATGATAGGAATTTCAGCCTCTAGGATATCAAGATCTTCAATTGTCAAGCACTTAGACTATAGATTCTTGAAAATTTTGGCTAAGGCTATAATTGGTTCACAGACTTCCTTAGGCAACAAACCACGTATAGCTACTGGAAAAATGTCTTGTAATAATACATGATGATCATGACACTTCAATCCATGTATCGTTTTCTCAAGTATGTTAACACACCTTGAAATGTTTGATGAAAAGGCATCTGGAACCTTCAAATTAGCTAAGAAATCACATACCTTCAATTCTCTTGTGGGGACAATGCATAGCATGCCGCCGATAACAAAATATTGTCCCCATCCTCAATTGGATGCAATCCTTGCCTGATTCCAAGGCCCACCAAATCATATCTACTTTTCAACGTGTCCTTTGTTTTTCCAAACATATTCATCACAGTTGATAAAATATTATCGGACACATTTCTTTCTATATGCATCACATCAAGGTTATGTCGCAACATAAGATTCTTCCAATAAGGAAATTGAAAAAAAAATACTCTTCTTCCTCCAATTATAAGCATTGTTATAAATATTACGCTTTCACTTTTGCACTTCACCATAAGTCACATTTCCCAAATCTTGTAATTGCATAAGTGCTTCATCACCTGTTAAAGGGCAAGGTGCAGCCCCCATTTCCACTTTCCCATCAAATAACACCCTGTTTCTATGCCATGGATGGTTTATGGGAAGGAAGCGACGATGACCCATATAACACAACTTATTACGTAAGGAAACTGATTGTGTGTCTTTATGGCAACAAGGGAATGCAAGCTTGCCTTTGGTTGACCATCCTGAAAGGTTCCCATATGCAAGAAAGTCATTAATCGTCCACAGGAGAGCCACACACATAAGAAAATTAGATTTTAAGTGTGCATCATAAGTCTCCACCCCGTCCCATAGTTCTTTCAACTCTTTAATCATTGGTTGTAAGTATACGTCAATATCATTGCCTGGACACTTAGGGCCTGGAATAAGAAGTGTCATCATGAAATATGGATTTTTCATGCAATCCCATGATTATACGTAACTAGTACGATAGGCCAAATACTATGATTGGAACTCATATTCCCATAAGGTTGGAACCCATCACTTGCTAAACCTAATCTAACATTTCTTAACTTAGTTGAAAAAGTAGGATGACGCTCATTGAAAGATTTCCATTCTATTGAGTCGGATGGATGCCGCAAGACATCATCATCAATATTTTCTTCCTTGTGCCACCTCATCTTCTTTGCCGTCTCTTTTGCCATGTATAATCGCTGAAGCCTTGGTTTGATTGTAAAATGTCGCAATACTTTATGAGCTACTTTCTTGCCTTTGTGTCCTTCTGACTTCCATCTAGATTTACCATACTTCGGACATGATTGGACATTGACATAATCGTGAATACAATCATTCTGACATGCATCTATTTTGGTGTACCCCAAGCCTAGGTCACGAAGAACTTTAGGCGCTTCATAAAAAGATTTGGGTACAAATGACCCCTTAGGAAGAACTTCTTTAAAGAAGATCAACAACTCATCCATTGATTTGTTGCTCCAATGGTTAAGACACTTCAAGTGAAGTAATTTAACAACAAAAGACAACTTTGAGACTTTTGTGCAACCAGGATAAAGTTCTGTATGATCATTTTCTAACAATTTGTAGAACTTTGTTGCATGCACATTTGGCTCTTCATTGCCCTCAGAAGAATTAGTATTATCCTCCACATTCATAAATCCGCAAGCATCGTGAATCATATCAGTAATATTATCCTCTTCAATGCTATCATCTTCGACTTCATCGTCAACTCTAACTAACACTTCTCCATGCAAGTCCCACACATTATAAGAATCCCAGAAGCCTTTGTTCAACAAGTCTCCTCTTACATTAATCCTTAGCTTGAACACGGTGTTCATACACCTTTACAAGGACATCGAATAATAGTGCTCACCCTGGGTTGACTGAATGCCCAATTAAGAAAGCTTTCTACTCCATCTCTATACCATTGGTCAACTCTATTCCTAATATTCAATCAACTTTTATCCATTTCCTATTTTTCAACAAAAAAAGGAATAAATTAATTAATTAGATTTTTGATAATGATAAACAGTGGAAAAGGCTAAGAAGAGGCCTATGCAAAGGCGTCAATATGAACTCCATATTTAAAAAATTAATATATTCATAACTAAAACATACTCTACTTTATATGAGAGGTGCATTCCAATTATCAGAAGAATAATTGTGATTAATATAATTTACGAGGAATATGATCAATAAATCATGCAACTATATACTTATACTAGTACTTTTGTAGGATAGTCGGAGCAACTGGACACATTTAATAAAAGTCACACTAAGTGCAACACATCAGATATCAAGATGGCCCTTCCCAGTTGGTTGAATGCAAGCTGAGGGTGAACTCACTATTATAATTTTCATAAAATTCCCAACTTTTCCTAGAGTTAGTGAATTGAACAAACATTAGAGCAATCTCAGTTAGTGGTGGGGTTCAGTTCGTCAGCACTAGCAATTATTTGCTTAATCATTCAAATAATGACTGGTGTTCTTTTAAGAAATTATGATCTTTCGTTGAGCGATAAAAATATATGATCGCTGCAGCAGAGCACATAAAAAAGACAAGCAAAAGTCAGTTTCAACTCTCAAGCATCTTCCAACAGGGCAAAAATATAAACTGCTCAACTTTAAGTTAATTGCAGATAAATCAATATAAACTACGGAGTATCATTTAAGAAAACTTGGACATAGAGTAAATTTTAAAATGAGAATGAAAAATACTTCAATAAAATGTAAATGGAGTTCCAGTATTAAACCAAGGAACTGTGAATCCCTCACACTTTTCCCATTCCCTTCGGGCTCTCACGTGTTAAATATTATTCCTTAAAACAACAACAAAAACTACTATTCGCTTCATTGCCAAGCTAGTCGGGTTCAGCTCTATGAATCTCACCATCCATTTCAATATCTCTTATTCCAATAAATATTAAAAAAATGCTGAACCAAAAACTACTGTCACGACCCGACTAGGGGCCGTGACGAGTACCCGATACTTGTACCGAGCACCCCTTATCTCGTGTCATATTCTTATTACTAGGTGGCCATATGAACTATACCATATATTTTTTTTTGTTACTTAACATTAGCATTAGCAGCATAATTATAAATACAGGCCATTAAACTTTACTAGCACCTTCTACAGTGATGAGAACCACAAAAGCACAAAACACCTGACTGTACATATCTGTCTACGAGCCTCTAAGTATAATACATAGCATCTCGAAAAGGACCGGATACTGCCGAGTCCGGACATGTACACAAAAGTAGTACCGAATAGCTGAAGCCCCGAAAGAACTGGAGCACTCTCAATATACCGCTGGTGGAGCTCCTAAGGATCAAGTCCGCCAACCTGCTTACCTGCGCGACATGAAACGCAGCGTCCGCAGGAAGGGACGTCAGTACGAATAGTGTACCGAGTATGTAAGGCATGAATAGTAAAATAAGATCATACTAGAAAGCATAAAACATAGCATAGAGAATGAGGGATATAATCTGTACCTCTGTTTGCCTCTTAAGGTAGATACTTATGCAATTTAACTTTACCTCTAGAAATAACATATAGTCATCTCAAGTACACTGCCCGACCGCGTAGGTACGGTGTAATACTGCCCGACCCCATAGGTACGGCATAGTGCTGCCCGACCATAGAGGTACGGTGTAACTTTATCTGAGCATACCATGGGGTAAAGGAATAAGCTGTTCATCTGAATGCCCCTTAGGGCGAATGCCATGCATGCTAGCTTTAAAAATAATATGTAAAAATCTGTAAGTAAACTATCCGACCATATAGGTGCGGTGTAATGCTGCCCGTCCCAATAGGAACGGTGTATAGACTGCCCGTCCATATAGGAACGGTGTGTGAGCCCGCGTCCAGGCCTCCCGCGTCCGGGGTATAAGTTGCCCACTATAGTGGTGTGTATATCTGTCCGGCCGCCCGTGGGACGCTACGGTGTCATAAAATAAATATTACATAAGTATAAAGCATGCATGAGAGCCCAAGTGAAAGCTACAACCCTATCAGAGTGACATAAGGTCGGAAGCCTCCGATTGCATTATGGAATAATCATCATGACTTTGCCTCGCCTTGAAGGGACTAGTAATATAAGGCGAGACTATCAACGATGAATAGCGTTAAGGGAAAACATAGGACAAGGTCATCATCATCATAAGTCACTTACTTGAAGTCTTTAGAAATCAGAGTCATAACCCAGGAGTAGCATTAAAGATCAATAACTAGCTTGGCACTTTCATACTTATTTTGAGTCTTTAACTTAAGGCTCTTAGTCGTGGAATCACTCTTGTCATACTCATCATAGACATATTCCTTTCTTAACATCACCGCTATCATTTTTATCATAGAATACTCTCTTTAGAATAATTGTAACACTTATCGGGTAATAACTGAACATTAAGGAAGAATCCGGGAACAATGGGCCCACCTCGGGTCAAATGAGGCGGCGTACTAAATTTACATATGTTACGTGTCATGGCGTTACTTGTGAGGGTTTTAAGGTAATCGGGTCCTCTTTATGCAAGTTCTAGAGGTTCAAGAAGGTTTTTCAACATTTTGCACAATTTCTAGTTCAATTCTACTGAAGGAAAAAGGGAAAACTTTAAGTGCGGATTCCAGGGAATAGGGTTATCCCCGAGGCTCGTACCCGACTTATTACGTCTAAGACATGCCATAGAAAGAAGGGTGAAGCCTTACATACCTCTTTCCGCCCTTTTTGTTATTCCAAATTCGAGTCGCAAATCCGCCAAAATCTACAAATTGGTCAAATTTACCAAACTTCTATTAGAACTTTTAACATTGGAAATCTTAAGATAGTACTTGGCTATCGAAATTTCGGTAGCATTTCCTCTGTAAATATACCATCCTCAACATTCAACTTAGTCAAATTTTAATCAATCACAATCCGGGAATTCAAACCCGGCCAAACTATCAACATAACTCAACAACCACACTAGCAATTTCCATATTCAACTCAAGGTACATTCCAACACTTCAAGTAGCATTCTACTTCCTTAAAGACTTTCCAATTCCAATAAAACAACAACAATCTTATAATATATATTCCAACAACATCATACCAATATCATTACATACCATCCATACAAGAACATTATTTTCAATTTACACAACTTCCAACTACTAACACTTCACCAAGCTTATCAAATCTTTATTTGTAATATAAAATCCACAACACAACAACTAAAATGCTAAATAAAACTTGCTCATTATTCCTTCACAATTCAACATATATGCACGGCCACACACACACCATGCACACACGGCTTCAAACATTATGCATGCACAACTACAACTTCTCCAAAATTCATTCAACTTCCATTATCACATAACATTCATTGCAAAAACCAAGCACTAAATGAAATAATTACAACATGATTCCTACACATACATAGGCATAAATGCACGGCCAACAACACCCTCACACGGCTCAACACCAACATGCAAGGTTTCATGAATTTCATTCACTTTTGCATACTACAACATGCATAACATCCATAACATACAAAGAAAATGAATTCTCACCTTCTTCTTTGATCCTCCAACTTGTTTGAATCTCAAACTTGTGGATTCGTGTTTTTCTTGTTCCAACAACAACTCCACTTTGTTAAGGACCCTCTACTTGGTAGGAAATGATTTTTGAAGGAATTTTTATAAATTTTCTTGTTGGTTTTTGCTCTTGGCCGAAATGGCCCTTAGGTTTTTCTCCTCTCTCTCTTGTTCTTGTTTTCTTGAATTCTCTAGAAAATTTGATGAATTAAGATGACTTCCTACATATATATCCACAAGTCTTTCACCAATTTTCATTATTTATAAATAGGTCCCCCAAAATAAAAATATGGTCGCATGATCCCTCTCTCTCCTTTTCTAGAAGATCCTTCCATTTTCTTGGATTTTCTTAAAATAAATAAAGAAGACTAAATGTCTTCCTTTGTAAGATTTAGTCCACATTTCCTTATAGTGTGTAATTAGCCCCCACTAATTAATAAAAATGTGGGCATATGCCACCCATGCCACACGACCATATTGGAATTTTTCCAAGAATTCTTCTTGAACACTTGTGAAATTACCATTTTACCCTTCGTCTTCCTCCATAATTCCACGGGTCCTATTGCGCATTTCCCTTCTCGCCCCTAGCCTTTCTTAATATTTTCACTTCAAAAATCTTCATAAGCGACTCATATGCTTAACAAAATAAAAGTAAGTCCTTGTCATCTCCCCGCAATCACCTTGAATTATCCGATTATACAAAAGTGCGGGATATAACATCCTCCCCCCCTTTAGAGCATTCGTCCTCGAATGTTAAACTGGCCTCATAGTGTATTATAATACTTCGGGGAGGTCTCCTTTGTAGATGTTTCACATATCACTTAATGTATCCGTTTTAGGAGTTTAGGTTGCCTTTATGTCGTAAGTCAACTGAGCTAGCACCGAACGTTGGCCCTACGTTAATAAGTCCCCTTTTTGGTCTAACATGTTCTCCCCCCCCCCCCCCCCTTTATTAAGGGGGTATACATACGCCTATGCCCCCTTAAATAATCGCCGCCTTCTACGATCTTGTACAATTGTAATTCCTTCTTCGTGGAGTCTGCCGCGTCTATCCCTTCACTAGACATGTTTCCGTATATCACCGTATTAGAGCTTTCTAGCCTTAACTAGTGTGGGTTCGGTATCGGTCTTACCTTGTGACATTTGTACTTATATCCTTCATCATGTCTTTTGAATTTCATCCAGCTTGCGCATGCTATGTATCGCGACACTGCTTGTTAGGGTTCTTCAGCCACCGATAAGATGTCACATATATATATATACATTTCCGCCACTAATTTACTTACAGCCATTCCCAAAAGCTAATCAAACTTTCCCTGATCTTGGATACCCTTCCCGTCATGCTTTCTCCCCTTCTGCTAGTCTAGTCCGCCTCTGCCTGCAGGACTTCTGTAGGGTTCCTAACCACTCCACACACTCTAATTTACATTGGGCTACCTAATTTCACATTCGTCTCTTGTTCCCATATTTATGAAAATTTCAGCACATTTCCCAGGGGGTCACCCATCATCGAATTGCTCCCACCTGAGCACGCTTAACCTCGAAACTTTAACGCATTTTTGTGTCTTAGTATTAGTATTTTACCCCCATTCTCTCGGACTATCTTTATCACATCACTAGGGGCGGTTTGGGGTTTTGACAACTTCCGAGACGCCCTCGTAACGTATTTTTCTTTTTCAATTACTATTTTAGCCTCCGTAGTCACTATTACTCACCTTTTTCCTACGTATACAGCTACTCTTCGTTCCGAATTCCCAATTTCCCATAAGTTCCGTAATATAAGAGCGGTACATGATAAGGTAGAGTCTAGATCAATTTACACACGCGTATAATAGAAAAATATCAATAGTGTACCTTTAGCCGCGTCTGGGGAAGGTTCAGGATCCTGCCGTCCTGTCAATGCATATATACGGTGCGGGGGACCGGCCGAACTGGGTGTCTCCCCTCTACCTCGGCCACGGCCTGCTGGGGCCTGGGAAGATTGTCCAGGAGGGCGCACGGACGATGATGAACCGGCTACCGATCCCATGGGCTGACTCGCACCTCTACCTCGCATCGAGGGGCAGTCACGCATCATATGCCCCATCTGCCCGCAAGAATAACAAGCATTCGAACCCAGACGGCACTGTCCCGAATGCATCCTACCACACCGGTTACACTGTGGTGGGGGCGGCCTCGTCTGACCAGATCCACTGCCGTACTGGGGGCTCGAAATCCTGGACTGCTCCTGTGTCTGACCTCCTCTATACTTACTGCTGGCTCCAAAAGATCTGGCCCTTTTTCTGGAGCTCCTATCCACATGACGCTCGCTCTTCTGCAACGGATGTTGTTCCTCCAGGTTCTGGGCATGGGCCTGAATACGAGCAATGGTCATCCCGTCCTGGAGTGAAGCTGTCAAACATTCCTTAATTAAGTGTGGCCCCAATCCACTCACAAACCGGTGTACGTGATCCCCCATATCAGCTATCATGGATGGGGCGTACCTGGCCAACGAGTTAAAGTGAAGGCTATATTCTCGGACACTCATATTTCCCTATTTAAGATTCAAAAACATATCAGCTCGAGCCCGTCGAACCTCCGGCGGTAAGAAATGCCGTAGAAATGCCTCCGTAAACTCCTGCCAGACTGGGGGAGGGGCATTTGCTCCCCTAGAGGATATCCAGCTGTTATACCACAATACTGCTACATCCCGTAACCTGTACGATGCCAATTCCACTGACTCTGTATCTGAAGCATGTATTATTCTCAGTGTCCTTAACATCTCATCTATGAAATTCTGCGGGTCTTCCTCTGGTTTCGAGCCATAGAACTCCGGAGGTTTCAGGGTGATGAAGTCGCGAGCCCTTGCACTCACTGCCCTGTCCCCCAGGTCTACATCTTGCCGCTGAGCCTGTGCGGCAACTAACTGGGTTAATAACTGGATGGCCTCTGCCATCTGATGACCCGGGGCTGCTGGCGGTGGTACTGGAGGTGCTGGGGCTGGAGCTGGAACTCCTTCCTGCTCTGCTGATACCGGGGAAGTAGGAGAAGTCCGAGGGGGAGCTTCATTATAAGACTCGTCTCCTTCTAGCTCCCGTTCAACTCTGTTTCCGGCCACCCTTTTGCCCTTCTGGGCCGCCGGAGCCTTCTTCTTCATCGGCATTACTAAAACCATAACATAGGATTAGGAAAATAACATAGAAGCCTGGTAGCATAGCTCTATCGCACGATCTAGAGTACAAAGAAGGTCATGTTTCCTAAATGCCCTGCAGCCTCCTGTTTATAAGTGTGGCGCGCTACACACCCATAAACAAGACTCTACTGGACACGGCTCGTAGAC
Organism: Lycium barbarum; assembly: GCF_019175385.1. NCBI lineage: Eukaryota > Viridiplantae > Streptophyta > Magnoliopsida > Solanales > Solanaceae > Lycium > Lycium barbarum. The sequence continues at coordinate 101,258,940 of NC_083346.1, read as the reverse complement.
AAACCCCTAGGACGAACTGCTCTGATACCACTTCTGTCACGACCCGACTAGGGGCCGTGACGAGTACCCGATACTTGTACCGAGCACCCCTTATCTCGTGTCATATTCTTATTACTAGGTGGCCATATGAACTATACCATATATTTTTTTTTGTTACTTAACATTAGCATTAGCAGCATAATTATAAATACAGGCCATTAAACTTTACTAGCACCTTCTACAGTGATGAGAACCACAAAAGCACAAAACACCTGCCTGTACATATCTGTCTACGAGCCTCTAAGTATAATACATAGCATCTCGAAAAGGACCGGATACTGCCGAGTCCGGACATGTACACAAAAGTAGTACCGAATAGCTGAAGCCCCGAAAGAACTGGAGCACTCTCAATATACCGCTGGTGGAGCTCCTAAGGATCAATTCCGTCAACCTGCTTACCTGTGCGGCATGAAACGCAGCGTCCGCAGGAAGGGACGTCAGTACGAATAGTGTACCGAGATGTAAGGCATGAATAGTAAAATAAGATCATACTAGAAAGCATAAAACATAGCATAGAGAAGGAGGGATATAATCTGTACCTCTGTTTGCCTCTTAAGGCAGATACTTATGCAATTTAACTTTACCTCTAGAAATAACATATAGTCATCTCAAGTACACTGCCCGACCGCGTAGGTACGGTGTAATACTGCCCGACCCCATAGGTACGGCGTAGTGCTGCCCGACCATAGAGGTACGGTGTAACTTTATCTGAGCATACCATGGGGTAAAGGAATAAGCTGTTCATCTGAATGCCCCTTAGGGCGAATGCCATGCATGCTAGCTTTAAAAATAATATGTAAAAATCTGTAAGTAAACTATCCGACCATATAGGTGCGGTGTAATGATGCCCGTCCCAATAGGAACGGTGTATAGACTGCCCGTCCATATAGGAACGGTGTGTGAGCCCGCGTCCAGGCCTCCCGCGTCCGGGGTATAAGTTGCCCATTATAGTGGTGTGTATATCTGTCCGGCCGCCCGTGGGACAGTACGGTGTCATAAAATAAATATTACATAAGTATAAAGCATGCATGAGAGCCCAAGTGAAAGCTACAACCCTATCGGAGTGACATAAGGTCGGAAGCCTCCGATTGCATTATGGAATAATCATCATGACTTTGCCTCGCCTTGAAGGGAATAGTAATATAAGGCGAGACTATCAACGAAGAATAGCGTTAAGGGAAAACATAGGACAAGGTCATCATCATCATAAGTCACTTACTTGAAGTCTTTAGAAATCAGAGTCATAACCCAGGAGTAGCATTAAAGATCAATAACTAGCTTGGCACTTTCATACTTATTTTGAGTCTTTAACTTAAGGCTCTTAGTCGTGGAATCACTCTTGTCATACTCATCATAGACATATTCCTTTCTTAACATCACCCCTATCATTTTTATCATAGAATACTCTCTTTAGAATAATTGTAACACTTATCGGGTAATAACTGAACATTAAGGAAGAATCCGGGAACAATGGGCCCACCTCGGGTCAAATGAGGCGGCGTACTAAATTTACATATGTTACGTGTCATGGCGTTACTTGTGAGGGTTTTAAGGTAATCGGGTCCTCTTTATGCAAGTTCTAGAGGTTCAAGAAGGTTTTTCAACATTTTGCACAATTTCTAGTTCAATTCTACTGAAGGAAAAAGGGAAAACTTTAAGTGCGGATTCCAGGGAATAGGGTTGTCCCCGAGGCTCGTACCCGACTTATTACGTCTAAGACATGCCATAGAAAGAAGGGTGAAGCCTTACATACCTCTTTCCGCCCTTTTTGTTATTCCAAATTCGAGTCGCAAATCCGCCAAAATCTACAAATTGGTCAAATTTACCAAACTTCTATTAGAACTTTTAACATTGGAAATATTAAGATAGTACTTGGCTACCGAAATTTCGGCAGCATTTCCTCTGTAAATATACCATCCTCAACATTCAACTTAGTCAAATTTTAATCAATCACAATCCGAGAATTCAAACCCGGCCAAACTATCAACATAACTCAACAACCACACTAGCAATTTCCATATTCAACTCAAGATACATTCCAACACTTCAAGTAGCATTCTACTTCCTTAAAGACTTTCCAATTCCAATAAAACAACAACAATCTTATAATATATATTCCAACAACATCATACCAATATCATTACATACCATCCATACAAGAACATTATTTTCAATTTACACAACTTCCAACTACTAACACTTCACCAAGCTCATCAAATCTTTATTTGTAATATAAAATCCACAACACAACAACTAAAATGCTAAATAAAACTTGCTCATTATTCCTTCACAATTCAACATATATGCACGGCCACACACACACCATGCACACACGGCTTCAAACATTATGCATGCACAACTACAACTTCTCCAAAATTCATTCAACTTCCATTATCACATAACATTCATTGCAACAACCAAGCACTAAATGAAATAATTACAACATGATTCCTACACATACATAGGCATAAATGCACGGCCAACAACACCCTCACACGGCTCAACACCAACATGCAAGGTTTCATGAATTTCATTCACTTTTGCATACTACAACATGCATAACATCCATAACATACAAAGAAAATGAATTCTCACCTTCTTCTTTGATCCTCCAACTTGTTTGAATCTCCAACTTGTGGATTCGTGTTTTTCTTGTTCCAACAACAACTCCACTTTGTTAAGGACCCTCTACTTGGTAGGAAATGATTTTTGAAGGAATTTTTATAAATTTTCTTGTTGGTTTTTGCTCTTGGCCGAAATGGCCCTTAGGTTTTTCTCCTCTCTCTCTTGTTCTTGTTTTCTTGAATTCTCTAGAAAATTTGATGAATTAAGATGACTTCCTACATATATATCCACAAGTCTTTCACCAATTTTCATTATTTATAAATAGGTCCCCCAAAATAAAAATATGGTCACATGATCCCTCTCTCTCCTTTTCTAGAAGATCCTTCCATTTTCTTGGATTTTCTTAAAATAAATAAAGAAGACTAAATGTCTTCCTTTGTAAGATTTAGTCCACATTTCCTTATAGTGTGTAATTAGCCCCCACTAATTAATAAAAATGTGGGCATATGCCACCCATGCCACACGGCCATATTGGAATTTTTCCAAGAATTCTTCTTGAACACTTGTGAAATTACCATTTTACCCTTCGTCTTCCTCCATAATTCCACGGGTCCTATTGCGCATTTCCCTTCTCGCCCCTAGCCTTTCTTAATATTTCCACTTCAAAATTCTTCATAAGCTACTCATATGCTTAACAAAATAAAAGTAAGTCCTTGTCATCTCCCCGCAATCACCTTGAATTATCCGATTGTACAAAAATGCGGGATATAACAACTACTATAACTAAATGTTTCTACCTTCTTTAAATGAACTACAAACCATTCATAGAAACACTACTCCATCAAATAATGTGAAATTAAACTATAATACTCCCTCCATCCCTAAAAGAACAACAACATTTGGAATATGAATGTGAACTCATCCAATTTTGTGTGATTCAACTATTGAGTTCTTCATACATGTTCAAAAAGTTACATATAAATACTACAAGTATCAGTTTTCTATAAGAAGTTTCCGAAAGTTTAAAAAAATTGCACTCAAGAAATAGATTCTGCAACTGTACAGAAATAGTAATAGTACCAAACAAACATGGACATTTGAAGTTTCCACATTTTCGGATGATATTCTTAAAGAGTATGCTAAGTTATAAGCAGAGAAAACAAAAGTTATTCTTTGGAAAAAGTGAACTTATTAGCCAAAAAAAAAACATTTTAAGCTTATAAGAAGTTAAATAATGTTACTACGGAAAGGAGTTTCAGATTGCAAAATATACCTCGAATATGTGAGAAGGGGTAGGCTTGTTTAAACTAGCTCGTTTTCTATTCAGTAAAATCGCCTGCATCAATTGAGACATGGTAAAAAACAAATGACTGGCGAAATAAGTAAGTTCAAGCAGCATGGAGATAGGCAAAAAGAACTACAGAGAAATACAAGCAAATTTTATGATTAGTTCGCTTAGATCTCACTAAAAAGTGTTATTTAGGACATGCTTCATCAATACTAAATTCTATCTCTAAAAATCAAAACCGTTGTTTCGAGCTTGTTTAATGTACAAGAAGAATAGGAAATCAATACTTAGTTTTTGAACAAAATCACGGCATTACTTCAGCGTATACAACATTTAATAAACTGTCAACCGCAAACTCATCTGATGCACCACAAATCGAGTTATAACGTCCATATTATCTAATAAGCTGTGAGAATGAGATTATTTGATGTTTCAGATCATGTAAAAGTATCAGTACATTTTTTAAACATCAGGGAGTCTCTTGACAAGGCAGTATCACATGAATACAACCTTTTCGAAACTCAATACGTTTTAATCAATAACTAGTTTGCTGCATATACAATTTCGGGATATTTAAAAATATAAATAAGAACATTAACTGCTTTATCAACATTTAAAAATGAAGGGGAAATGCAGCGATTCGTGTTTGCCTTCATATTTACTAACTTACACATACACACACAAGAAATCCAAAGAGTAGAGTATATTGGGCGGAAGTAAATAATGCTCATAAGTAAATAAAGCAGCAAAGGAAACTACCTTTACCAATCTCTCTTTTAAGAAAAAAAGTACATGCTTTGCATATTAAATACTTCAATAAATTTCCTATAACTCAATACTTGAAAACCAATAGAATACATCTTCAAAGCTAAAAACCCAGATAAATTTAATCTAAAAGAAGCTCTTTTCTCTGCATAAATCACTACATTCAAAATACCCAATGTAATATGAACATCCAATCACAATAATAACATCAAAAGGCCTAGAATTTCAAAAAGAAACTTCTAGCTTACCCATTGAAAGAGATAACTCAAAAATGACTGTCAAGATCAAGAATCGACAAAATATGAAAAATAAAAATAGGGATAAACATGAATGGTACCTTCAAAACTTTGAACAACTTCAAAACTCCGAACAACTTCGAAACTTCGTACAGCTTCAAACACTTGCAGCTTCAAACTTCTAACTTTGAACTTTCTTCCGCTTTAGATAACTCGATTTCTATAGATTTTTGAATGGGTTGAAGAATTGGAGGTGAAATTTGCCAAAAATATGTACCATCAAAAAGGAATTTGAGCACGTACCTGATGGAGTCACAATTTTTACTTAGGGATTTTAGGTCTCTAAAATATGGTCACATTTTGTGGTATTAGCATAAAGATTTAAGAGATTTGAGAGAATTGAGTAGTAAAAAATTGAAGAATTTTCAAGTGAGAAGGAGAAAAACTTTGTACAGATATGGAGGAATAAACTAGAAGAAAGACAACTATAAGCTTCTACTTTCTACTTTTCACTTTCTTTTTATTTTAAAATTAAATTAATTAGACTATTTGGAGTGACCAGGTCGCCACAAAGAATATTCAGGGGCAACTATTTACAAGTCGCCACTAAAAATATGGAGGCAAAATTTTGGTATTAGCGGGAATGAAAAATTACAGAATTAGCGACACCTATTAATGGCGACCTATTATAGCTCGCCACTAAATATTTAGCTTCTGCAGCGACATTATTTGTCACCACTGAATATGTAACTATTGTGACAGCTAATACGGTTGCCGCTAGATGTCGCCACAATAAGTCTTGTTTCTTGTAGTGAAACTGCACATTTTCTGTTCTTTGAAACTGAGCTACTTGTTCCTGATTCAGATAAGTGGGATGAGATGCTTGAGTGTACCCCCGATTAAACCCCTGATTGAAACCATGTGATCCATATCCTTGGTGAGGCCTAGTTATGCTTGTTTGATCTAGCTTTGGCACATCACACACTGCAGCACTGTGTGCATTATATGTAGTATTACCTCCCATAAACTTTCCGGATAACTCTCTTTCTTGCATTTTCCATTTATGAACCCTAACTTGTTCCTTCCTAATAACACTAATTTCATTCATTTATTCCATACTATGTAATTTTCATTGCCTTTCAACTGAAACGATATTATAGCAACTCCACTTATATCTGTAGATTGTAAAAATAATGGATGATTGTAATCCAATACTTGTGTAGCCGTGCTTGAATTTGCGGTGTTAACATTGTTGATTTCATCGACCGCCATTAAACTTGTGCCCTAATTTTGAAGTTTCACTTGAATTTGTTCGAATTTCAGAGCTTCGACCACTCAGCAATGTCCGATTGAAATTTATTGAAATTGATACTGATTAACCCTAATTAACCGGGTCAACTCGCTCTGATACCATGTTGATTATTGAATCATGAACAAGAAATATAAGAAAAGTAGAAGAAGAAGATGATGAACAGTAGAGAGAGAGTAGTTGTTAGTAACGGTCACATTAGAGAGAGAAATGTGCAATGCCTAACTTTAGAATGATTAAGTACCTTCCTATTTATAGTTAAGACTTTAACTAACAACTAATAAGTGCAATGACTAAACTACCCTTCTATTTATTTTTTCTCTATACTCCTCCTTTCTTCCATAATAATGGTGGTTCCTCTACTAAACAGAGGAGAATAAGAAAATAGGTAAGAAGCTCTTGTAAGGTATTATTCTATCATTTTTAGTAGCTTTGCTTTGTTTAGGCTCCGTTTGAATTTATTTGTTCATTAATCTTAAAATCTAATGAAAAAAAAAATAACTTTCTAAGACGAAATAAATTTCTATGGAAGTGATATTTGGTTATTGTACACAATCCATTTTTTTTTTTTTGTCATTATTTTAAGCTTGATTTCGATCTTATTATTCCGTGATGACACAAAATTTTCATTTTTGATGTGTGAAGTTGGGATAAAATTAGTTTTAACTTATTTAGTATTATTTTTTGCTAGATTATTTTGTATAAGAAAATTGTAAGGAAAAATGATGACAGCTGTCGTTGCCCCAATCTTAAGTAACATCTAAAAAATCAAAGTTGTAAGGTAGTTATTATATTATTATTTATTTGGTTTTAGCATTTTTGTCTTGAATAATAATCGTGTCTATGAAAACAGGCGAATAAGATGTGATTATGCTTATCCATGTAATCTAGAATTCAATTATAAATTTAAAGATATGTGCTATCATTTAATCACATAGCTTATCTAATTTTTTCTTTTGTGTTTTGGGTTCTTTTTTCTCTCTTGTTGGTGCTTTTCGACATGGTTTAAGTTCTTAAAGGTGATCTTTAAGATGATAATAATGCGGTCAATAATAAAGCTTTTTCAAAATTGTTGATTTGACCAGATTATTCTAATCAAAAAATTCACCTTTAACATTTTCTCACAGTATTATTTCTCTTATTTTTAGTTTTTTCTTCAAATATTTTATTAAATAATTTGTTGCATGTGGTTCCTAGCTAATGTCTAAAATAATAATTATTGCTGCACATTTCTTTGTAAGGCCAAAAATTAACTGTAGAATAGGTCTTGCAACATATATAGTGGGCTTCTTCTTGAATAAGCTTTATGTTACTTTAACCTTACATTTTTTTTTATTTAGAAAACTTGTGGGCTCTTTTACATATTTTGTTTGATAAAATCTTTTTAATAAAGAGAAGTTGATTACAAATTCAAAAGTGAAATAGAAAAGTTTATAGGCATATTTAATTTCTTGATTATCATTTTATAATTTAATTGTACCGCATTGATCAGGTGCATTTGACATTTTGTTAGACAAAGAGTTTTTATTCGAAAATTTATGCAATGCGTTTACGGTATCACATCCACTAAATCCAGTTACCTGTTTTAGTACTAATAGGAAATGCTTTTTCACATTTAAAACTAGACGAGGGATATTGACGCTAGAGTTAGATGAAAATTCAAGAAATGCTTCATAAAACACAATGAACATTGAACATAATTTGAAAATAAACCATCAAATGATGTGGTGCCGCAGGTAGGGCTACTCCTCTATTAATAAGAGGTCTTAGGTTTGAGCCCTGAGTATGAAAAATATCCTTAGTATGAAGCGCTCCCCACCAAATGAGGCCCAACACGACGCAAATTCTGATATAGTCGGACTCGAATGCGAATACCAGAGACCGAATGAGAAAACAAACCAAAAAAAAAAAACCTTTGAAAAGAAGACTTGACACTATCTTCAGAATGGCCTTAAGAAATTTGTTATGTTCAATACAAGTGACCTTGATTGATAATTAAAAATATTTTAATTTGTGGACAAGATATAACTACAACCGCAATTCTTCATCCAAACATGTTTTTCTTTTCACAAGCATTTTCCCTTATAAATTTGTTTTAGAAGTTTTATATATGCCTTATATTATTATTTGTTTTTGTTTTGTTTTGAGCATTTTGAAAATTTAATTTCATAAATTTGCTGAAGGCATTCAGGTGTACAGTATGCCACAAAGTTGAAGAATTCGTACTATTTATGTACACAAAAATATATCAAGGAAAAATATTCACAACATTTTTACTTTTTTTACAAAAAGTTTCTTTTTATTATTTTAATATCAATATTCAAATATTAGAAAAAAATCAATCGCAAGTTTAATGGGATCATCTATGGCCGCGCGAAGTACGAGCAAATTTCCTAGTTACTAAAATACCTTTTATTCATTTTTTACAATATTCTTTCTTTTTTACAAAAATTATAAATTTAAATTTATCCTTTTAAAGAAAAGGAGGACAACATATGCAGGTTTTATTATTGTTTGAGCGTTCTTTGTATGAGGATTGATCTCCGAAACAATTGCACTTTTTTCCCTGGCAATCCAACTTGTGTAGCAGGGCATAAGTTTGCAGGACACAACTTGTGAGATATTATAAAGGAAAAATATAAATTTATGTCCCCAAAAATATTATTTGCTTTAACGGACAAAAATCAAAGACCACACAAAAGAGGGGCAAAAGTGCTAATGATCCTTGATCTCTGTGTGTATGTCGTGGTTACTAAAGATCATTGTCTCAAATTATTTGTCGCTTTAGAAATTCAAAGCATAATTGATTATCCTTCCCCATTTTACCCTTAGTAAAATTTTGTCATTAATGGAGATGACACATAAAAGGAGTAAATATTAAAGATAGAGAGATTATAATTTAGACATAAATAAATGTAAAAGTAGTCAAATACACCTCATAATTAATATTTCTAAGCGCCAGATAATTGGAGACGGAGGAGTATAATTTATATTTATTTTTTCTAGAAATGAAAGAAGTGCCAAAATCTATTACATTCCAATGTGCAATACAAATTTAAAGCCACTTGTATTGTATTGCTTTTCTTCTCCTTTTTTTGGCATAGTTCTTTGTGACTCTTCAATTGTGAGTCTTTATTCTCTTCCCTTGAATGCATTTGCACACGTTATCAACACAAAGTCCAGTGCCAGAATGAAAAAATGAGCAATATGGTTGGCAATCTTCTCTATAATTAAAAACAGTACATGATGGCGGTCCTGCTGCACCTTTTGCTTCTGCAATTCCACCCATCAAAGGAAATCCTGCAAATTATTACACAAAATATCAAATTAATTAATCACTATACTTTTTAAATACACCAGGCCGAAAGAAAAATAATGTAACAAAATACAAAAGATCGTCTCTGTGTTATTTCAAAATTACCCATGTATACAGAGGGTCAGATGAGGGTCATATACCTCTATTTATTTTTGTAAAGACCCCCTTTTAACTAATTTCCTCCAGTTTTATTTTAGCACATAAGAAAGTTTTATTTAGATACGAATAAGGAATTCATCAAATCGGAGTATGAGGGTCAAAACATTTAATTTTGACAACGAATTCGGGTATAGATTCTTCAAAATTTATATATTTGAAAATAACACGAAGAGTATTACAAGTCAGCATACTAAAGATTCAAATTATTTTTAAAATTTTCTTAAGGATATTGGAGTAGAAGAAAACAACTATTTGACTTCCCAAATAGTCTTGACATAAATTAAGATGGAGGAAGTATTAGTTATCCTATAATAGCACATCTCGAGACAAACATGACTTCATCTAACGCTTAAAAAAACACCATGAAAAAGGCATTATTCTAAATTATAGTATATCGTAACAGAAACAAATTTTGATCATGCATATGATTTCTTGTTTGAGAGGACAAACCAGTTGCTACAAGCAAGAAAGTGACTAAGAAGACCAATTTCCTTGAAACCTTTTCCATGTTGTGTGCTGTGATGATTTGTTGTATAAACTTATATTTTGTTATGAATTGTGGAGGCGCTTATAGCCATTATATATAGCACAAAGAATGCAGGATCATACCCAAGGATATATTCTTAATTAGGTAATAATTACTACGTATATTCATAATTTTTCCTCTAAATCTTCCTTTCCAATTGTTTTTCTATTTCAGGTCACTTTGACTATCTCAAATTGCAAATCATCTAAGTCAAATATTTTGTTTGTCTTAATTGCCTCTAGTGAATCTATTCATACTGTCTTCTGTTTTTCTTTTTCTAAACCTTTATACTTCAATGTACTAGACATGCGTGCATTAATGATAGTGCAAATTAGTCCAATTATACTTTTTTAGATTAATGAAAAACGAATTAAAGAATTGTTACATAAAACTCAAAATGAGGGATGTAACTGTAACGCGAGAGAGGTCTCAGAAATTATCCCTAATAAATATCTATAAAAAAAAAAAAATTAGAACTAAAAGTTTGAACTATATAAAGATTTTGTATTCATTAACATTTTCCCATATAGCATCATATATGTGTCATTAAATTAGGGATCTTATAGCCTGTTTGGCCAAACTTATTTTTTCCCAAAAGTGGTTATTTTTTAAAACAATTACTTAATGCTTATTTTTAAAAAAGTGAGGTGTTTGACGAAACTTTTGAAAGAAAATAAATACTTCTGGAGAGTAGCAGAAACAGTTTTTCAAAAGCTAAAAAAAAAAGTATTTGCCAAAAAGAACTTTTGAGAAAAATATACTTAGAAACACTTTTTAAAAGTCTGGTCAAACACTAATTGCTGCTCAAAAGTACTTTTTAAATTAATTGGTCAAACAAAAACTGTTTTTCGCCAAAAATATTTTTTTTGAAAGTACTTTTCGAAATAAGTTGATTTTAGAAGCTTGGCCAAACAGGCTATAAGTAGTTTTGGTTGGCTGTCTGAACTTTTACCTAGTTGGTGTGGATTCGACTCCCACCTTGTTATCCCCTCCCCTATTTCCAAAAACAAAAAGTATGACATTAAATTAAAGAAAAAAGTCTTTCATTCTTTTTTTCTTTTTTTAATATTTTGTTCACCTAAAAATTCAAAGCTCTTTTATTAGGCAATTTTTCTTCATTACTTAAGTCCAAAGACAAATTAAAATAATATCCTATAGCGGGTAGATTTTGTGAATATATAAGAGACTTTAATCACTTTCCTATATAGCTGTAGCTTGGCGATGTGAACAAAATCAATTTTTTAAGACAAAGCACCCGAATGGAAGTAAATCTCCTTTTTAAAGTTTTTATTAAAGTTACGTTATAAATCACGGGTAAATTCACCTGTTATGTTACGTCACGAATGGAGTTTTGTTATATCGCTTTTGATACCTATATGAAGATCTTTCTATTCTTTTTAGAAAGTTACGTTATAAATCACAGGTAAATTCACCTGTTATGTTACGTCACGAATGGAGTTTTGTTATATCTCTTTTGATACCTATATGAAGATCTTTCTATTCTTTTTTACGTTATAAATCATGGGTAAATTCACCTGTTATGTTACGTCACGAATTCACCTGTTATGTTACGTCACGAATGGAGTTTTGTTATATCGCTTTTGATACCTATATGAAGATCTTTCTATTCTTTTTAGAGGGCTCTTGAAACTCGATAAAATGCAAAAGAATTTAAGTTACATACATTGATATTTATATTATCAATTAATTAATGATTACGAAGAAAATTCACCTGTAATTATTTTTTATATGATTTGATTGTATAAATATTTTTATACCACCAGTGTGAATAACTTGAACTCCATGCGATGACGTATTGAGGTTTAATGAGAATACTTCTATGATTCTATCTACTTGCTTTTTAATAATAGTGGACATTTTCATCAGCTAATAAATTATTGTAAAAATAGTGGGCATTTTCAATTGAGGAACTTACATAAATACAAGTAAATAAGTAAAATATTTCATAATCTACAACTATTAACTAAAGTACATAATCTACAATATATACTCTATAGTTAGGGTATGTATGATTTTATACCATAAAAAAAAATTGTTATGTATGAAAGGCTAATAATAAGGAGTTTCCTATATTAGTGATAACCAAATTAAATACATATCAGAACACACTAATTACTTTTCTAAACATCCCAAAATACTCAGCTAGCATTTTAATCCATAAAATAGTATACTACTGTTTATATGATATATATTGTACCCTGAACAAGTATATATATATATATATATATATATATATATATATATATTGTTTTACTTATATATTACGTATATTTCACTATTATGTATTATATATAATATTGTTTTTTTATGTATATTAACTAGTATATAGTAAACGAAAAGTATTATATATATATATATATATCACTACTAGAAAATAAGGAATTAGCGACGGACAAAATTTCGTAGCTAACAACAAAAATCTCATGCTAATCTCATTTAGCTATGGATTAGCGACGGATTATAAGAAAATCTAATTAACCAGGAGCTATTTACTATTTAGCGACGGATTAGCTAGGGATTACTAAAAAACACCGTAGCTAATTCCACGTTCTCTTGTAGTGTATATTTGATCACATACATTATCGTATATATGAGGCATATATTATTTATTATATTAAATATATACAAATATAAATTTAATTGAGTTAGTTTTCCTATTTCATGGAAGAGAGAGAAAAAAATTGAATAATTAATATGTGATGGCAAAAAGGAAGCCAAGTTTTATGGGATGGGGTGTCAATTATTAAATAAGATCCTATTTTAGTTGTAATCCATAAGTAATTATATTATTCTTGCTATATATTGTATATTGTATATTTTATATGTTATTGTAGAGTACAATTGGTTGGCACATAGAGTAATGTATTCATATATTATGTATATCGTAATATTATATACTATATACACAAATAATATTATTATATTATATACTATATATAACATACAAACATAAATATACTAATTTCTACTATATTCACAAATATTTTGTTGTCATCTTTTCAGTTAAATATACTAATTTGAATATATCATATACTTTTAAGGTATATTGTCATGTACATTTCTTATACCATATCTTTTGATGTACTTTTCTTAATATTAATATATTCAAATAATTTCTTTTAGTCAGAAAAAAAAATTGAATCATCATCAAGTGAAATTAAAAAAAGAAGAATAAAAAGGAGGAAACGAAAGAAAAAAAGTCTTTTTAAAACGGTAGATGGAATATGAGATTTGAAGTTGATTTTGTCATGTTTATTTGAAAAATTACATTCTAATGATTTTGAAAGAAAGAGAAAGTAAAAAGTGGGTATGCATTAATGGTAGTAACTCCTAAAATTAAGTATTATTAATATTTTAGGAATGTAAAAAGTTGTATTTTTGTAATTAAGAAGTTAAAATTTTAAATAAGTTGTATGTATGTAATTTTTTTAAAGTAGTTGTAATCTTTTTAATTACTGTTTAAAAAAATTGTATTTGTGTGATTTTCCCTTTTCAATTCTATGATTCTATCTACTTGTTTCGGTCAGAATGGGCTTGATCAAAGAGGCCAACCCAACCTACCCATTTAGGAGTGAGGCTCATTAACAGTCCAGCTTCTGTTGGCCCGCAGCCTCAAGGACTGGGTCGAGACTAGCCCGTGAGGCCAGGAAAATAACAATTAATTAATTAATTTTTTAAAAATCAAAAGTAAATTAAACGAAAAGACAAAACTGAATGAAAAATACTAACTACTAAGCAGTAAATTAGAAACTAAAATTTTACTTTTTAGTCTTAAAATTCATATTATGTAGAATTTTAGATGTGACTTGGATTAGTGAACGAAGATAGTAATTTAAATTCTTTTCTTTCGAGTTGATTTCGTTTCAGTAATGAGTTCGTGCAGTATGGTGTGGTAGAGAATTCTATTTCAGATTACAGAAAAATTCATATTCAGATTTTACAAAAAGACTTTTAGAGCATATGCTATTTTGGAAGAAAAAAATTAAAGGATTGGCCCGTACTAGCCCAAAACCCGCTTAAGGATGGCTTGGATTGTCAGTTTAAACATTTTTTTTTTTTGCATGGATGGACCTTCAAAAGCTCTGGTCTTTAATTTTTGTCCCTCAAATTGTTGGTCTTTAATTTTTGTCCCTCAAATTGTTGGTCTTTAATTTTTGTCCTTCGCTTAAAAAAGTAATCTAAAATACCTCGAGGTTTTGGGTTCGAGCCCCCGATCAGTCAAAAAAAAATTGTTTCATTTGCTTTAATAAGGCAGAGATTTTCCTTTGCCTTAAGACAACTTTTTTTTTTTTTAACTCTGCTGAAATTCTACAAAGGTTAGGAGGCCTAACTTTTGCTCGAATAGGCCTAATTTTGCAACGAAACTCTGTCTTGCGATTTTTTTTTGACTGAGCGGGAATTCGAACCCAGAACCTCGTGGTATTTTAGGCAAAGGCCAAAAATTAAAGACAACCCCCGAATAAGGATAATCGTGAAAATTTCCCCATTTTAAAGGTCATTCAGTAAAAAATAGGGAAAATTTCATAAATGACTACTATTTTGGGGTTTTCTTTTCCGCATAGCTACAGTTTAGCTATTTACTTTTCGTGGCAAACATATAGCTAAGCGCTTGTTTCATATTGTATTCGCTATTAAGTGTCACTGTATTCATGAATACAGTCATTAAAATTTGCTAAATTTTGTATTCAATTTAAATGTATTCAAATCAACTGTATTCATTATGGTTACTTTTACAGGGTATTCACTTCATTATATTTAATCGATTGTATAAAAAACACAGAATTTTGCAATAAAAAAGTTAACAAATACACTCAAAAAATTGAATACAAAGAAATAAAATTCACTCTTTTCATTTGTATACACTTCAAAAATTAATGTATTCATTTTTATACAAAAAATAAAATTAACAATACACTCAAAAACAGAATACAAGAAAATAAAATACACAAAACACTGAATTGTACGCCAAAAAATTAATGAATACACTGAATTGTATGCCAAAGATTTAATGAATACACTAAAAAAATGATTTTCCAAATTCGGCACCGGAATCTGACCGGAAAACTCACCGCCGACCAGATTCCGACAAAGCAAAATCTGACCAGAACTAATTAGATCCAGTCAGATCCGGCCAAGATCTAACCGGATCTGACTGTGAAAACTCAAAAGCCACCTCGTCAACATCCTTCATCCACTTCCAACAGAAATGGTGCAAATACCTTAACATACTGACCTTGAAACATGCTCAATCATAATTATCTTACAACATATACTTTCGTTATCTTTATTATCTATTTAACACATTACTTACTACTTCATTAGAAAAAGATTTCCAGTGAATCATCGGAAAAATATTTGCACGTACCCGGTTCATGCCCCAAGCTAAGAAGAAGAGTAACCAAAAGTTAGAGAGAGGAGGAGAGAGTAAATCGGAAGAGATTGAGAGACAATGAGAGAGAAAATGAGTTGATCAGGAGAAAAATATGAATATAAGCCTTATGTTGCGGTTGATTTTTAATTTTAACTGTGTTTAAATGTTTTAGTTATGTACAGTAATTGATATACACCTTTTAGTTATGAAATGTAATTAATTTAAAGTATAACTACTAGATATAAATAAGGCCTAATGTTATCTACACCATGTAGATTTTCCTAAAAAATAAAAAGAAAAGGCCAACCCATCCTAGCTCATTTAACTCTCTGGCATGTTAGGACTAGAATGGGCTAGGCCAACCCATTTTAACATCTCTACTCATAACCCCATTTACTCGAGCCGTGAAGGCACAAACCCCATGTTTGAAGAACCTAAAACAATTCAACACCTGAAAATCCAGACTAATGTAATAAGGTCTAAATAGAGTGATAACATGGATAAACGAATAATAAGTTGTGTTACAATACTGAATCAAATCAATAAAACCTCAAAATTTGGTAATACTAGTCATAAACATCTAAGAATAGAATTTGTACAACACTATCTGAAATGGGAGTACATATAACACAAATAAGCTTTAGACCACCAAAGACTATCCGGTAGATCACCTCAGGATCCACAAGATATCTCTCAAAGCTCAATCACGAATGACACTTGTATTCAGATTCGGATATGCACATAGAGTGCAGGAAAAGGTGGTGCGTATGGATAATACTTCGTAAGTATCATTGACTGCCCAACAAGATAGTAAAGCGTTAAATAACAATAAATCGTTTTTAATTAAGCTGTACAATATGACAAGAAAGCAATAGATATAAAAGAGGCATAAGATGATACAAAATAACTCAACCATTTAGACTTTGCACAAATATAGCATGAAAGAGATGTAGCAACAGCTCAACATCAAGATAATGATCACAAGGTATATACGACATGATATACAATAAACATTCAAACTTTATCGAATTCTGCACTCAAAAAGTGCTCAAATCTGAATACTACTCTCAATATCATTATCATTATCTGGCACCCAAGTGCCCATAATCATAACTACAATCAGTATGCACACCGCAAGAGAGATACCAAGATGGTGACTCATCATGGATCGATGGATTCAAATCCACACGTGCACATAACGATCATATAAATGATCTCATTGACTAAACAAATCCCATATCAGTATCACAATTAGACTCTTAGTGGTCCTTATATATATGTCAAAATGAACTCTTAATAGTCGTCATATTTGTATCACAAATGGACTCACACTAAATTTTCATATCACAGTCCCACAGTCAAATCACAACATAAAATAAGGAATAACGATAAAATAGTACAGTGCAGGACAAGTAAAATGAAATTCAAAATCAAGAAAGAATTTCTGGTCATAAAAAAAGAAAGACATGAATTGCGCAAGAAGTTTTTTTAGGTTAAAACGTCATGCGACTCAGAAGACATAAGACTTCTTGATCAAGCCAAAAAGATTGTCGACTGGATGCTCATACCCACCTGTCATTGTTATGGATCCGAACCTGGGTGATCTATCCATGATCAGGATGCAGCTTGGGTGAAACTAAGTGGAGGTTTGAACAGACTGATATTGAAGAATCAGCAGATGAGTTGTGGTTAGGGGTGAAATGCCACTCGAACCCAGAACTAGCTGATTCTCCTCGTACCGATGCATTTTCTAGCATATCCACAGACCTAAATCATCAACAAGGCATATATACACACAACATAGATATGATAAGTAATACACAACAATTAGTATTCACCTACACCCATTTAGCAATCTGATACCCTTAACCTGCACTTGTAATACACATAAAGCCTTATTAATTTGGAAAAAAATCTCCTATTTAGACCAAGACCTTAAGTCACTTTAGCAATGACGAACCTACGATAAGGACTATGGGTCCTTAAGCACCCATTACTTTTGGAGCCAAACACTATTAACTTGAATAAAAAATTAGTAATCAATATAAATATATTAATCGAGCATCCAGTTTCAATAGAAATTTTCAAATTAAAAATAATTGAACACCCACAATTTAAAAATAACGGATCCGCGACTGTATCTCGGTTCAAATGAGTTTTAGCCTTCCACAGTCGTCATTCTGCGTCCGAATCCATCCAAACTATTTAACTCTAGCCAAAAATACTCAACGTGATCAAATATGCTATTGAATTCAATTTCATAATTTAATATGCGATGTAGCTTAAAGTTAACAAAAAAGTCTAACCTCGTGAGCCCACATGGTCAAGTAAAGGTGGCAACCGGTTGGAACCGGAACCGGCCGGTTCCGGTTTACCGGTTTTAAACCTCAAACCGGAACCGGTCCGGTTTGGAGTGGTTAAAATCTATTTTTTTTTGTTTTTTGTATTATATATATATATATTATAGTATTTATTTGTATATTGTAGCTATATTTTCATATGTTATACAACTTTATAATTAAAGTTTAAATATTTACTGACTAACAGCCTAACAGCAAGTCAGCAATACAGAATAGTGTTTTTCGTATACATATATATGTATAACTTACATATACTTATATATATGTATAACTTAATATATATATATATACTAAATATACATATCTTCTATATATACTATATATACTTAATATATATGTATATATACTTAATATATATGTACTATATATATGTACTATATACTATATATACTTATATATATGTATAACTTAATATATATACTATATATACTTATATATATGTATAACTTAATATATATACTATATATACATATCTACTATATATACTATATATACTTAATATATATACTATATATATTTATATACTACTATATATACTTATATATATGTACTATATACTATATATACTTACTTATATACTTTAGTTTTTTTTTTTTTAATTTTTTACCGGTTAAACCGGTTTAACCGGTCCGGTTCCGGTTTTACCAGTTTAACCGGTTCCGGTTTCCAAAATATTGGAACCGGACCGGTAAACCATTAAACGGTTAACCGGAACCGGTCCGGTTACCGGTTAAAACCGGTAAGGCCAAACCGGTTACCACCTTTATGGTCAAGTACCGAAATAATTTCATACTTGTGTTACTCATAGACCCGGGAGTCCAAATATATCATTTGATTTCCATTTCTAGTTCATTTACTAGTTAAAATAATTACTTTGTCAATTCTAGGCTTAGTAATAAAATCCCCAAATTTCATCTAAATCCATATTTTAATGGCTAAATTTTGAATAATACATGAATAATTATTAAGAGCAAGTGTAGAATGATAACCCTAAGTTCAACTCTCATTAATCTCGTAGCCGGTCCGTCCAAAAATGAAAAGTAAACTTAGTTCGTTCGAGAAACCAAACTATTTATACCTGACACTAAAACTCATGCAGCGCAGTTGTGACACTGAGTGTGGGACCGTGATGCAGGGAAAAATCACCTTGTACGATAGCGACCCAGGCACCAAAATTGTGTAAGTTAGGTACGTATTAGGTGGCACCAGCCAGTGCGATCGCGCCCTAGTCTCTGCGATTGAGAAGCTATGCATCATCCTTCACCGCGATTGCGGTGCACAACTACGTCAACAAAAAAATTCAATTTTCTAAAGTTCAAAATGTATCTAACTAACCCAATCCCCTCAATTTCCAACCCAAAACATGTTAATAAATCTCAAATGTCATTATTGACTAATATAAGGTCTCAAAACATAATTTAAAGCGTTAAAACTAAAAACAAGTGGTTAAGTTGTTATATTTAGGGAAAAAAGTTTTAAATGTTTTATGGCTAGACAAATGTTATAATATATTTAATGTATGGGGTTGAATTATTTTAGTCCTTTATATATACGATGTAAACGAAATAATCTTTAAAGTATAAAAAAAAGTAATTATTTTAGTCCTTCATGTTTACCACATAATCGAAATAGTCCCTAATGTATGAAAAAGCGTTCATTTTAGTCCTTCATATATAACACGTAACCAAAATAGTCCTTACAGTATCAAAAGGTGATCATTTTAATCCTAAACCTTAAAAGTAACAGTTGTCACACCCCAATCCTGACAGGGCATGATGGGCACCCGACCCTTACTTAGAGCCGAGCGAACCCGCTGGATCTCGTTATACTCCTAATCACACTGGACTCTTAAGTCATGAAATGAGATGCATAATGGAAGCCGCTTTTCTTCCGCGATGCGGATGAAAAGTGAGAAGTTTTGAGGCCTTCTGCTTTCCTTCCGCGATGCGGACGGAAGGAGCAATGCCCTGAAGCTTTCTGCGCAGAACTCTGTTTTCTTCCGCAGCGATGTTCTGAGGCTGATTTTGAATGAGAAATTAAGGATCTAATTCTTGGCCTTTCGAGTAACACAAGATCATAATCTCTGAATTGCTTATGGAATTCGTATCGAATCCAAAGGAATAATCGATGACGACGAGCGAAATATTATCTTAAAATTCAATCAAACAACAAGACCTTAAGAGTGAAACACAAGGCATAAGAATGAAGTGGGATTTCCTTGGAACGTTCGTGCTTATGTACTAATTCGAGTCGTGCCAAAAAAGAGGGAATTGAACACCTTACATACCTTACAACCAAGTTTGTCCTTCGCCCGAGCCTATATGTATCGAGGAATATATCATTAATCATACTTTCATCACATTTTCATCAACTTATAAGCACTCTTAGACGTCCTTTTCTTTCTTTCTTCGTTCATTCCTTATTCCCCTTTACGATAGCATAGCTTGCTCGTATGTATGTTTATTTCTCATATTTTCATCTTGAAGGTCCTCCTAGATTTCCATTGCTCTTAAAGGGGCTCTTTTCCCGCTTGCCACTTAACAATATCTACTTAGAATTTTTGTAGATCATTCCACAAGGAGTACAAACCCATCTTAATCTCGTATATATTTATATATACTTCTGAATGGAACCTTCCCGTACTCGTTAACTTCCTTCCCGTATCAATATCTCTTTGTTACCACTCACTAGCCAATCTAATCTATAAATCGTAATACCGCATTTAAGTTCCTGGTATCAACTTTCTTTATGTTTCCAATAGGTCCCATAACTGTTCCTTCAATGAACGGCTAAAGATCACATTTTCATTTTACTCTTTCTCTATTGGCATGCAAACAATTCAATTTGCAAAAATTTCGACAAAGTTCCCTCTATAATTCTTACTACCTCATTCCTGCCCACAGCCCAGAAAACACATCCAATGCCTCACAGAGCAATCAAAAATACCCATAATATCTTACTCAAGTTCTTATATCAACGTCTATCCATATTAATAAAACAGGAAACATACCTTTCAATTGAATGACTTCAATTCGAAGCAATTTCCTCGTAGTGACATAATCAACTGCTTATCCGTGATCAAAGCATTCAGTTAGAATCGGGGACGTCATATCCTATGATTGATCTCTATGGCACGATCTAAGATAAGCAAGGAATTGGTATCAGAGCGGTTCAGTCCTAGGGATGTCCATGAGCCGTGTCCAGTAGAGTCCTGGTTATCGATATGTCGTGCACCATATCTATACCTAGGAGGCTACAGGACATGTAGGAAAACACTTTTCTTCATTGTTCTAGATCGTGCGATAGAGCCAAGTTAAGAATGCAACCATCTAATCTTTCCGTGTTTAATTTTCAGCGATGCCTCCGAGGAAGAAGAAAGTCAGTAAAATACTGGGCACTGCTGGGGAAGGCCCGAGCCGAGCACCGCCACCTGAGTTAGAGCATGGCGAGGCTCAGAGTGCTACTCCCTCGCATACTACTCCTACTTCATCAGGTGCCGGAGCGCAAGATAGGGTTCCAGACCTTCCGGATCCTCAACCTCCAGCTCCTCACCTCGCTGCTACAGAACAAGACTTGCGAGACGCAGTCCAGTTATTGACTAGATTGGTGGCTGCTCAAACTCAGCGGCAGGATGGCCTTCCAGAAAGGGCTGTCAGTTCCCGTGTACGTGATTTTTATACCTTGGACCCTCCGGTGTTCACGGGGACAAACCTGAAGGATGATCCGCAGAATTTTATAGATCGAATGGGCCGCGCTTTGAGGGTAATGCATGCTTCTGATACAGAATCGGTGGAGCTAGCTTCTCATAGACTGTGGGATGTGGCCGCGGTATGGTATGAGTCTTGGCAGCAATCAAGAGGGTCGAACGCACCTCCAGCAGTATGGTCGGAATTTACCAGAGCCTTTCTGGATCATTATTTGCCAGCTGAAGTTCGTAGAGCTAGAGCTGATGAATTTCTATTGCTTCGCCAGAATAATATGAGCGTTCGGGAATATAGTTTGAAGTTTAATTCCTTGGCCAGATACGCCCCGGCGATGGTAGCTGAGATGGAAGATAGGGTACATCGTTTTGTGACGGGACTTGGGCCTCACTTGATTAAGGATTGTATGACGGCTTCATTACAAAGTGGTATGGATATTGCTCGCATTCAGGCGTATGCCCAAAATTTGGAGGACCTTGAACGCCGACAGTGGACTGAGCAAGAATCGAGAAGGGGCAGTCATAAGCGGGCCAGATCCGCAGGTTATTCAGGTGCTGATCAAGAAGATTATAGGCCCCATTCTTATAGAAGATCTGATCCTTCAGCGACTAGTGCACCTTCCAGGTTCCAGAGGCAGCGTCATGATAGACCCACTTATTCTGGACCAAGTCGAGACTCGAGAGCGTCAGTTCCTTCTTACAGAGAAGAATCTAGCCAGGCCAGGCCTCCATTCCCCCATTGTGACCAGTGCGGTAAAGGCCACTCTGGCCAGTGCCGCCAAGGAATGGGGGTGTGTTACTCTTGTGGGCAGCCTGGTCATGTTATGGGAAACTATCCGTCTCGTGGTAGAGGAGGCCCGGCTCAGCCAACAGGTTCAATCGCAGGTTCTTCATCTTCTGTTCGCCCTCCTGGACAAGGTTCTTCTTCAGCCCCTGCAGGTAGAGGTAGGGGAAGAGGTCAGGTGTCTGCTCCCGGCGGCAACCAGAATCGTATTTATGCACTGACAGGACGGCAGGATCTTGAGTCATCTCCAGATGTTGTGACAGGTATTCTATCCATTTGTTCTTATGACGTCTATGCGTTGATCGATCCGGGTTCCACGCTATCTTATATCACACCTTATATTGCTGATAAGTTCGGTATAAATCCGGAATCTTTGTCCAAGCCTTTCTTAGTTTCTACTCCGCTCGGGGAACCTGTTATTGCAAGACGAATTTATCGTAGATGTGTGGTTATGATATGTGGTCGTGAAACAGTGGCTGATTTAGTGGAATTAGAAATGGTGGACTTCGACGCTATCATGGGAATGGATTGGCTAGCCTCTTGCTATGCCAATGTGGAATGTTGGTCCAAAACTGTGAAATTTCAGTTCCCGGGTGAACCAGTTCTTAAATGGATAGGCAATACCCCAGCACCAAAGGGTAGGTTTATTTCCTACCTTAAGGCGCGAAAAATGATTTCTAAAGAGTATATTTATCATTTGGTTCGATTCAGGAGTACTGAAGTTGAACCGCCAACTTTACAATCCGTTTCTGTTGTCAATGAATTTCAGGACGTATTCCCCGATGAAGTACCAGGTCTCCCTCCCGAAAGGGAAATTGAATTTGCGATTGATGTGTATCCGGACACTCAACCCATCTCTATTCCCCCATATCGTATGTCCCCCGCCGAATTGCGCGAATTGAAGGTGCAATTGCAGGATTTATTAGACAAGGGCTTCATTAGGCCTAGTACTTCTCCATGGGGAGCCCCAGTTTTATTCGTGCGCAAGAAGGATGGCTCACTAAGGATGTGTATTGACTATCGGCAGTTGAATAAGGTGACTATCAAGAACAAATATCCACTGCCTAGAATTGATGATTTGTTTGACCAACTACAGGGTGCTAAATGCTTCTCGAAGATTGACTTAAGGTCAGGGTATCATCAGCTACGAGTAAAAGGGGAAGACATTTCGAAGACAGCTTTTCGAACGAGATATGGGCATTTTGAATTCTTAGTTATGACTTTCGGATTGACAAATGCTCCTGCGCCGTTTATGGCACTAATGAATTCCATATTCCAACCCTTCTTGGATATTTTTGTTATTGTATTCATTGACGATATCTTGGTATATTCTCGTTCGGAGAGGGAACATGCTGATCACCTCCGAAAGGTGTTGCAAACATTGCGAGATCAAAAGTTGTATGCGAAATTTTCCAAATGTGAATTTTGGCTAACTTCAGTGGCTTTTCTCGGCCATATTGTGTCCGATGAAGGTATTAAAGTTGATGATCGGAAGATTGAAGCCTTTAAGAACTGGCCTCGACCAGTCTTGAGGTTATCTTTAAGGAAGTAAGAATAAGAATAAGTCAACTCCAAGGAAATAAAGGCTTGGGACATCTGTGAAATGTGAGAAAGATACGTGGAGATCGAAGAGAACAAGAATTTCTGAATGAAAAGAAGATGGGATCAAAAATTGGATAAAATTATGTGGTAAGAATGGCATGAAAAGGCATACAAGGATGTAAACAACGAAAGCTGAGGAGGCAATGAAAGCGATAAAGCATGGAGAGTCAGTGGACAGACAAGTAATAAGAAAAAGGGATGACCTTGAGTACAGACGTAAATATTGGATACAAAAGAATAAGAATAGATTGCATAGTTTGGATGAGTTCAGTTTTAACGAGCAAGTAAGACTGCAAGTAAGTAAAGTAGATACTAACAAATACGAGTAAAAACATTGATATCTACCTCGGAGCGAACTCTGCTTCAACATTCGAGGACGAATGTTTTTAAAGGGGGGGGGGGGGGGATGTTATACCCCGCGTTTTCAGAGCATGAGTATGACATGTACCTCACCGTAGTAATGGAGCGTCGGAGACGTCCCATGATGTTTTGAAAGGCACAAGCCATGGAAAGTATGTAACAACGAAGAAAAAGGGTGAATTACGATCTCGTAAGTCGTAATCGGGAAAGAGTATTTTGAAACACGAGAACATGGCCATTATTAGTATAATAAGTGATAAATATCATGTATGGAGAGTTTCGGAATATTTCGAGATCGAGCAAATTGAAGAAAATAAATTCGACGAAAATTTGAGAAATGTTGGAAGGATTTTTAGTCAACTTTGGAGGCGCATATCTACTAGTATATTAGGAGTTTTAAAGTGTTTCAAAAGCCTAAAATGTAGTTCGTTGAGTTTAGTTTTTAATGCAACAAACCGTTCGTCGATAGGACATCGGAGTAGAGAATTATAGACGTTACAAACTGAACTGTCGATGCAGAAACAACACTGCTACAGTACTGTAGCTACAGTGATGCCGACCCAACCCAATTATAAAAAGGGTCAAAACCCCCATTTTTCATCATAAAAATGGTCCAAAATTTCCAGAAAATTCTGCCCACAAAAGGGGCTCTTACATCACATAAAATTGAAGATTTTGAGCAAAATTTCAAGCTACGGAATATCAATCGAGGTCCGGGCAACGCGTAGACGCGATTATAATTTTGTTTGGTGTTGGAGTTATCTTGGGGACAAGAAAATGATTAAGATTTTGCTACCTTCATAAAAATAAGGTATGAATTGTTGAATCTCTTTCTCTATCAATATGAATTAAGGAATAATTTCAAGAATAGAGGTTATGGTTTGTTGTGTTGATGTTGTTGATTTATGGATTGAGGGTTGAAGAGAAATTCGGATGAAAATACATATATTTATCTTGTAGGATGTTGAGGATGTTGTTATTGATGTTGTTGGTGTTAATTTCGGCTTCTTTACGGAAATAAAGTTATTAAATAGTCGTATCACAAGTTGGTTAGTTGAGAAATTTAGAAAACAGTGTGTTGGCTGTTTTATGGCATATGTTGGTGTTGGAAATGATATTACTACTATTGGTATTGTTGTTGATGTTGTTGGTTATTGAATTGGAATTTTGGGCGAGGCATATAAACAGGGGAAATGCTGCCCGAATTCCGACAGAATCTAAAAGGGATTTTAATTACAGTTTCGAGACGAGCGTACGACGATGATCCTAACAATAGTATGAATGGTTTTATATGTAGATTACGAGGCTAGCAATGATCTTAAGTGAATCGCAAGACAGGAAGTAAGTTGGAAGTCAAGAAATTATCTTCCAGGTATGTTAAGGCTCGTCCCTTTCTTTCAAGGCATGACTCCTATGATTATAACTCCATAAATGCGCTCATAGCCTCCTTATTTCAAAAAGTTAGATTTTCATGATTCCGAGGCATAACCCCTTCCTAATAATTCATGAATGTTTTCCAAAATGTTCGTATTACCTAAACCAGAGGTTTATGACTCCGTAAGCTTTTATGACAACAACGATGGATATGTTTTACAATGACAACGATGAAGTCAAGGGTGAGAATATTTCTATGATGACTATGATGAGAATGCTTTCATGTTTAAAGGTTCCAAGTTTATGAGTTTCAATGACGATATAAGGATGTTGAACTATTTCTTGATGTCTCAATTTTATTCATGGATGATGACTATTCTTTTAAGATTCCAAAAGTATATGAATTGATGCCTTATGAATTTATGATCTTATTCTATGTTTTCTCCAAATTCTATTCTTCATCGACCGTCTCACCTTAAAATAATTGTTCCTTCAAGGTGAGACAAAGCGACGATGAGTATTCCATAATATAATCGGAGGCTACCGACCTTACGTCACTCCGATACAGTTGTGGCTTTTGATTGGGCTCCTATGCATGCTTTATATATATATATATATATATATATATATGTATTTTCTCACAGCGCGCCGCGCTATAGTCGGTCGGGCAGGCACGTAGATGTGCACACCACTGCAGTGGGCATGTTATGAAATTGCCCCAGACGCGGGAGGCCTGGACACAAGCTAATAATGATAACACCGAGCCTTGATGGCCGGGCATGATATTATATATGACACCGCGCCTTAATGGTCGGGCATGTTACTATGTATATGTATTGAAATGTTTTTTTTTTAAAAGCTAAGCATACATGACATCCGCCCCACGAGGCATTCAGATGTACAGGTTACCTCTCTTATTCCTTGTTACTTTCATGTCTATGTTATGTTGTTACTCATGCCTTACTTACTCAGTACATTATTCGTACTGACGTCCCTTCTTGTGGACGCTGCGTTTCATGCCACGCAGGTGTATACAGATGAGTAGACGATATGGCTAGAAGATGTTCCAGCTGGATTGGCGAGCTCCACTTCTTTCCGGAGTGCTGCCGAGTCAGAGTATCCATGTCATGGTATAATTATTATGTTAGAGACTTTGCAGACAGAGTCACGTATATAGTATGTCATTCTTGTAAGCGGCTATTTAAGCCGATGTATCATTATGCATTACTTTACAGACTCATATGATTACAAACTTTATTTGATTCGAGAAAGATGAGAAGAGTATTTTTGAAAAGCTTCCATTATGCATCTCATTTCATGACTTAAGAGTCCAGTGTGATTAGGAGTATAATGAGATCCAGCGGGTTCGCTCGGCTCTAAGTAAGGGTCGAGTGCCCATCATGCCCTATCAGGATTGGGGTGTGACAATAGCACAATTAAAAAAATCTGTTTAAGTTTAGCCAACACTCACGTGAGTTGTATAAAACATAAAAAATGGGAGTGAAACCTTTCGGCCATAAGCAAATCATATATGATGAGAAGAAAGGTTAAGTTTTGCTACCTTTAATGGAAACTCTTGTACCAATAATTGACGTATGTTTTTGCCTTTGAAACCATAACCTAACTATGCCTCTTGATGCAAGAACGAAAACTAAGTTATAAGGAAAGCAAGAAAAATGTATACTCCATTGTTGCAGGCGCGTGCAAACAATAGTTGGGGGGGGGGGGGGGGGGGGAGTAAAATGGTAGTTTTTGCTTCCCTCACGTGAGTTGCTGGTAAAAATTAACATATTTTTTTACTTGCACGATTACTTCTAAGGTTTTAGGATTAAAATGATCATTTTTTTCCATACATTAAGGACTATTCAGTTATGTGGTATATATGAAGGACTAAAATAATTACCTTTTCTATACATTAAGGACTATTTTGATTACGTGGTATATATGAATGACTAAAATAGTCCAACCACCATATATTAAGGACCATTTTGGTCGTTTTCTCTATATTCAATATCACAAATATCACAAATTTCAAAAGTCTTTATTTTTTCTTAATTAAATTTCGTACTGATTCAAATCATGTCATATAAAGTGAACGGAGGAGAAATATGTATTGCATACTTAAGATGGAGGACGCGTGTATCTGAACTTATCTTCTTCCTTCTTTCTGTAAAGAACGCGTGTAATTATTCCATTTTCGAACAAAAATATTTGATTGATATTATAATTAGCTAAGGTTAAACTCAATGAGCTTCTTTCTTCCCCAGCCATCCATAGCCAAATAATGAGTGATGTTTGGAGGAGACATCCGCGAACACAAATCCAGCAGAGCACATACAGATTCCACAATGCTGATTCAAACGACAAAATGGTAGCTTCACTGAAATAATTCCTCTTGTGGGCACTCCTGCCATATATATTTATTTTTAGATTATCATGTCGTCTAATGTAGGGGTAAGGTTTGCGTATATTTTACTCTTCCCAGATTTCACTGTGTGGGACTTCACTGGATATGTTATTTTTGTAGCTTATCATGTTACCTAAAGAATTACTCTCTTCCTCCTAATTTATTGAAACTTTTCGCTTCAAGATAGTCAATGTTGACTAATTTTTTAAGCTAAATTGGATTAGATTAACTTAATACTTTAAAACTAAAATTTAGACATTCAAAAATTTTACAAAAAATATTGTATGTTGAAATTCTTCTTATGTCAATATGATGATAGAATATATTTTAAAATATTATTCAAAGTTTATATAATTTGAATCTCGAATATTAGACAGTTAACTTCCAAGTCAAGTAGTCCGAATCCTAGTCCGAATATAACTCCTAATCCTACAACAATTAGTTAACTGTTTGTAGTCTTACGTTGTATGTAGGAGTCCTAGACTTGGTTGTCTCTATTTTGTATATATTCCTTCACGTATCAATGTAACACTGTGCAAAAAATAATATACTTCAAGTTCTGGCAAATACTGATCTTTGTATGATTATGGTATCACAGCCAATATCAGACTCGTCGTCCACCTCTCATTCTCAAGCAATCACGATGAATTCTGGCAACCCGTCTTCTCCATCACCCCTCCATCATGCACATCACTTTATCTCAATCAAGTTAAATTCTTCTAACTGCCTATTCTGGCAAACACAGATTCCCCCATTCCTTCGTGGCCAAAACCTTTACGGATGCGTTGATGGCAGTATCCCGTGCCCTCCATCTCACATCTCGGGCAAAGAAAACAATGATAAAGAAGGTCTTGTTCCGAATCCAGCCTATTCTCAATGGATTCAGCAGGACTAAGTTATTCTTAGTCTCCTTATCTCGTCACTTTCCGAAGAAATAATTCCAATTGTTATTGGTCTTTCCACAGCCAAAGAAGTTTGGGACGCGTTGAAGGCTGCTCTTTCCTCGCCTTCCAATACCAGAATTCTCAATCTTCATATGCAACTTCAAAATATGAAGCAAGATGATCTGAATATCACTCAATATCTTCATAAAGCCAAACTCATATGTGATGAGCTAGTTGCCGCCGGTCGTCCTTTCACACTTTTTAATC
Source organism: Lycium barbarum (assembly GCF_019175385.1). Lineage (NCBI taxonomy): Eukaryota > Viridiplantae > Streptophyta > Magnoliopsida > Solanales > Solanaceae > Lycium > Lycium barbarum. Next base: position 101,229,607 of record NC_083346.1, on the reverse strand, counting down.
AGAATATCTACAAATTCAAGGGACTGCGAAGTGATTTTAAAGATATTATCACAACTTTATCTGCTCGGCCAGAACCTATCACGTTCAGTAAATTACATAGCCTTCTTTTAAACCATGAGTTTATTCATGATCAGACACTCTCGTCTTTGTCCATCACCACCTCGTCGTCTTCAGATCTTATGTCCAATAATGCTGCTGCTAACTTCAGCCAGCGCCCTTCCCAGTCAGACCGCACCTCAAATAATAGTCGTGGTCGCAATAATAGTCGTAGCAGAGGAGAAAATCGTGGGGGCAGATCAAATTCCTATCGAGGCGGCTCCACTATGGGGCAACAGTGGTCTTCCAATGATTCACGCCAGTCGGCCAACGATTCACGCCAAAGGTGTCAAATTTGCAACGGTTTTAATCATCTAGCCCCGACGTGTTTCCAGAGGTACAATCACACCATCAACCCTACAGCATATTTGTCACATCATGCTCCAACCCCTATTAATCCGCAATGGTTTCCCGACACGGGGGCTACTCATCACATTACTCCCGATCTCGCTAACCTACAACAAGTGGAAGACTACCGGGGAATGGATCAAGTTCATGTTGGTAATGGTCAAGGGCTCCAAATTCATCATACTGGTAATTCAACTCTACCTCTCCCTTCTCCTAAAAAATATTCTCCATGTTCCTTCTATTACAAAACGTCTACTCTCAGTTCAAAAATTTGCACGAGATAATAACATCTTTTTTGAATTTCATCCCTCTTACTTTCATGTAAAGGATCGAGCATCTCGGAGACTTCTTCTTTCAGGTCGGAGTAACGGCGGCCTCTACTCATTTCCCCTCAAGTCAACCTCCAGGCGCCGCCCCTCACAGTCTCCCTCCGCCTTCCTTGGCTGCTATTATTCAACAAATTACGGACTGGCTGAAAGACTGTTCTCAGCTTCTGACATCAGATGGTTGGCATCTTCTGGGCATACTCACCAACGTGTTCTTCATCAACTCATTAGGAAGCATAGTTTATCTTGTTCTAGTTTTAATTTTAATCATATTTGTAGTGCGTGCCAACTTGGCAAGTCGCACAAGTTACATCTTCCAATTTCAGTCAATAAAAGTACTTCTATGTTACAATTACTTTTTGTTGATGTTTGGGGACCTGATCCCACCTTGTCATATGATGGTCACAAATACTTCCTTGTTTTTGTTGATGATTATTCAAACTATACCTGGGGATTTCCTATGAAACTAAAATCTGACGTCGTTTGCATCTTCCACCATTTTAAACTACTTGTGGAGAAACAATTCAATACACATATTAAATCCATTCAATCGGACTGGGGTGGTGAATTTCGTTCCCTTTCACCTATACTTGCAAATTTTGGAATTGCTCATCGTCTTTCTTGCCTGCACACTCACGAGCAACAAGGGAAAGTTGAGCGAAAACATCGTCACATTGTTGAAACCGGGTTAAGTCTCTTAGCTAATAGTTCCACTCCATCTCGTTATTGGCACTTTGCCTTTGAAACTGCCGTCTATCTCATCAATCGATTATCGTCACCCTCCATTACTGGACATTCTCCCTTTGAACTTGCACTTCACAAGTCTCCAGACTATTCCTTCCTTAAAGTAGTCGGGTGCCTCTGCTTCCCATATATTCGTCCCTATAACAAACACAAATTCGATTTTCGAAGTGTTCTGTGCATCTTCCTTAGGTACAGCTCTACACATCTTGGATGTCGCTGTCTTGATCGAGCCTCTGGTCGTATATATATAGCTCGTCATGTGCGCTTTGACAAAGCTATTTTTCCATTTGCCCAGCCATCAATATTAGGTCCTTATCCCTCAACAATTTCAGCACCTCGACCTTGGACGTCTTCCCCAGTCTCTCTACCTCCGTTGTTGCCTACTTTCTCCTTGGTCCCATCTCACCAACCAACAACTTCGCCTAATGTGTCAATGGGTTCCCAATCTGATTTGCCCTCTCCATCATTATCTAGTCCAATATCTCCACAACCCACTGCCGCTACTCCCTTCACAACTAGTTCGACCACGGAATCGTCCAACACTTCCTTGCCCACTCCTGCTAACTCCAGCATCCCAGAACCTCCTCAACGCACTCATCATATGGTCCTTCGTCACATGCCGCCCTCATCTCATTTATCCTCTTTATCCCTCAATGCTCCACCGTCCGCTGAACCCTCCAGTTTTACCGAGGCCAATAAGCATAAAGTTTGGCGGAATGCCATGGCCTCTGAGATGGATGCTCTTCTCCGCAATGGAACATGGTCCTTGGTTCCATATAAACCTTCCATGAATGTACTGGGCAGCAAGTGGGTTTTCAGAATTAAGAGAAACTCGTCCGGTCACATTGAGCGTTACAAAGCTCGTTTAGTCGCCAAAGGGTTCCACCAGCTTGAAGGTCACGATTACTTTGAAACATTTAGCCTTGTGGTTAAGCCCGCTACTGTTTGTGTCGTTCTCACAATTGCAATCTCTAAAGGGTGGCCCTTGCGACAACTCGATGTCCAAAATGCCTTTCTCCATGGCCAACTTTAGGAGCCTGTTTTTATGGCTCAACCTACTGGTTTCGCTCACCCCTCATATCCCAATCATGTTTTTCAGCTGCACAAGTCGCTCTATGGTCTCAAACAGGCTCCTCGAGCTTGGTATATGAGGCTTCATCAATTTCTTGTAGCTATTGGTTTTTCGCCTCCAAAATTGATACGTCTCTTTTTGTGTATGCTGCCAAAAAGGTGCTCGTTTATGTTGATGACATTATACTTACTGGCAGCCAACCTCACTTCCTTGATTCTATCATCTCGAAGCTGGGCGCAGAATTTTCCATTCGTGACTTGGGTCCTCTAAGTTTCTTTTTGGGTGTTGAAATGAAAAGATCTAACATCGGGCTGTCCCTCTCGCAGTAGCAATATGTTCACACCTTGTTGTCCAGATCAAATATGTTGAATTGCAAACCTGTTCGCACACCTATGGCTCAAAATACCAAGTTGTATGCTGGAGATAGCTCTCAGTTTGATGATCCGACCTTGTACCGTAATATTGTTGGAGCTTTACAATATGTATCGCTCACTAGACCGGATCTTGCATTTGCCGTCAATAAGGTGTGCCAGTTCATGTACTCTCCAACTCAAAACCATTGGGCCGCTGTTAAATGCATACTTCGATATCTCAAGCACACTGTCAATAGTCATTTCTTCATTCCCGGATCAGCTAACTTCTGTCTCCAAGCTTTCACTGATTCTGACTGGGCAGGGTCCTTGGATGATCGCAAGTCCACAGGTGGTTATGCTATTTATTTCGGGAACACACTAGTTTCTTGGTCCTCTAAAAAGCAACGTACCGTTGCTTGCTCCTCTACTGAGTCTGAATATAAAGCCCTTGCTGATGCTGCTGCTGAGCTTACTTGGCTTCAATCCCTGTTGTTTGAACTTGGCATTTCAGTCCGCAGCCCTTCTGTTCTTTGGTGTGACAACTTAGGAGCTGCGTATCTTTCCATCAATCCCGTATTTCATGCTCGCACTAAGCATGTGGAGATTGACTTTCATTTCGTCCGAGACAAAGTGGCTCGGAAGGACCTTTCTGTTCAATTTCTCTCGACGAAAGATCAACTTGTTGATGTTCTCACCAAGCCCCTAGCTACTGTCAGATTTGAATTTCTAAGCTCCAAACTTTTCCCCACCTTCAGCTTGCAAGGGGAGTATTAGAGAGTTAACTTCCAAGTCAAGTAGTCCGAATCCTAGTCTAAATATAACTCCTAATCCTACAACAATTAGTTAACTGTTTGTAATCTTACGTTGTATGTAGGAGTCCTAGACTTGGTTGTCTCTATTTTGTATATATTCCCTCACGTATCAATATAACACTGTGCAAGAAATAATATACTTCAAGTTCTGGCAAATACCGATTTTTGTGTTCTATTATCGAAAAACAAAAAATGTCACATAATTTAGGACATATGGGATAATTAATTATAGGTAAATATTCATAAACCGCCAGATTAACTAGTAACCCAAAAAATAAGAAAAAATCACATATTGCAACAGGTTAAAATATTAATAGCGTAAATCCAAACAATGAGTCCGGGACATATAGCCTGATTAACCTCCTCAAAAGCTAAAAGTATGTAGTGTATTGGGCATAACTTATTTTATTATGTCATAAGCAATGTTTTATTACATTTGGTTACATAAGAGACTATATATTTTCCTTCATGAATTATTTAGATTCCAAGTAATCTAATAAGAACTATTGTACTATGTCTCCACATATGCGCATATATATACTAAATTGCTAACTTTTTGTGTATGAATAAAATTAGAAAAGTGCATATTTATGTAGCACTATTGTTAATTTACATTTATACATATTTCTATAGCTTTGGAATCAACGTCATGCAGTTGTGTAGAAGATTATAACAATGGTTTCGCTAAAAGAAAATAATAAGGCATGAAGGCATATATAAGAGAAGGAAAGTGAAGAAATTAACCAGTTGCAGGCAATTAGCAAGAGCCAAGAAGGGCAGAAGGAAAATCAATTTCCACAAATTTTCTTCCAGACCTCACATTGTGGGATTTCACTGGGTATGTTGTTGTTGTCGTCGTCGTCGTCTATGGATAAGCAAGGAAAAATGAAAGATATTTTTCTCCTTTTTCCCCTTTTAATTTTCTCTTTTGGATGTTCTTATAAGTAACTTCTTTCTTTCTCCTTTTCCTTTCACTTATTATAAGGAGTTTGAGTCACAAGGTTTGTGTTGCAATGAATAAAGAGTCCGTTAAGCCACACGTAGGGAAGCAATATAATGTAAGAAATATTGCTCTCACTGAAATTTGCAGAAATATACTACTAAAAGCCTTTGGCATATATATATATATATATATATATATCTTCTATATTTATTTTAACTACCAATAGATGCCCGCGCGATGCACGGGCCGAAAATGTCTATTCACTTTAGTTAGCTAGTCTTTAAGGTTTGTATTTTGAAAATAACTTTTAAAAACATTCTAATTGTTATTATATATAGCAAACATATACAAAATGTATTTTATGTACCATCACTTTAGTTATAATTAAAAAATGGAGTTAATGGAATTAAGTCTTTGAGATGGAAAGAGTCGGACTTTTTTCTCATTATCATGAGAATGAAAGTTGTGAAATTTTTTCTTTTAAATTCTTTAATATTTTATATGTATACCGACAGGTTGATATCCATTTCAATTAAGTAACTACACAGATCCAAACATAAGAACCATTGTTGTATATATTGGATTTTTGAAAAGCAAAACTTTTTTTGAAAAGCAAAACTAATAAAATATTTTTATTAAATTAATTACAAAAATATATTATAATTTTTTATATTAAAAATTATAGATAAAAAAAATTGTTACAAAGAAATCAAAATTAGAAAGATATATGTTATATCATTAATCACCAAATTTTAATTCTGAAATGAAAATATAAAGTAATACATTTTATAAATGTAAAGAAACAATAATCAGAGACTGCAAAGGAGAGTAAATAAGTAAAGTATTGAGAATGAAGGAAAGCGGGGATAAAAGTCACTCCCTCCCTTCACTTTTACTTGTCGACGTTAACATATCAAGAAAAAAAATCTTCTTCTTATTTTACCCTTCACATTAATTATTCATTTTCAAATCATTGTCTGAGGCTATTGAGACTATACACCAATAAATATGAATATTATGATAAAATATATACTTTATTTATTAATTCTCAAAGCACGTCAAAAGTCAAAAGTGAACAAGTTATGTGTAGGAGAATTAAAATAACTTTTGGTACAAATTTGCATTGCTATTGTTCGTCCTCTCTTTACGTGTAAAGTATTGACAAAAGGAAAACGGGGATAAAAGTCACTCCCTCTGTTTACTTTTACTTGTCCACGTTAACATATCAAGAGAAAGAAACTAATATGGTAATTATTAATTAGTATGAAACTTCAATTATGTTGATTGTGTATAAAGATAACGACTACACATATATTATAGGTGTACATATTTGTATACATGTCATCCTTTTTCTTGTATTCCTTTATTTATCATGGGGACCATCAAGCTAGCAACGCAAGAAGAGTGGGGAGAATCATGCAGAAGGGGCTAGCCATTAATTTCCTTGGAATTAATGAGTGAATATTTGTGTGTTCTTATTATTAATTTTACTCTTTAATTACTCATTTTCAAATTATTTTCGAAGGCTATTGAGACTTACACCAATAAATATGAATGTTATGGTAAAATATATACTTTCTATGTCCTATATTACTTGTCACTTTTTCTTTTGCACGCTCCTTAACTCTCTCCAATAAATACATTCTAATCAAAATTGACTATTTTCAAGAAAATTTATTACTAAGGGTAAGATGGGAAAGATTTAATTAATTTTATCTCGATTTTGTAAATAAACAAGTAATTTGGACATATATTTTTAGTAATGTGGCCAAGTAATATGGGACGGAGAGGATAAGATGTGAAAGATTTAATTAATTTTATCTTGGTTCTGTAAATGAACAAGTAATTTGGACATATATTTATGTTGAGTACTTCATTTATGAACAAGTAAAAGTGCACGGACGAAATAAATATGTGTCGGACAATTAAAATTGAAGTGCATACCTGTATACATGAGCAGAGAATAAATATTCAGTAAAAAAGTAGTTTAGTAATGTGGCCAAGTATATGGAATGGAGGGAGTACTTCATTTATTAATTCTTAAAAAACTTGAAAAGTCAAAAGTCAACAAGTATCAGTGCACAGAGAAAATAAATGTGTCGGAGAATTAAATTTGAAGTGCATACGTTTATACATGAGAAGAAATAAATATTCAGTACTACGACATATGACCACGGGAAAAAAAAATTAGTTGGTTAAAATGTACAATTCATATAGCTTGTGGTACAAATTTCTATTGTTGTGTTAGTCCTCTCTTCACACTTAGATATATTAGAAATAGAAAAGAAGAAAAATATAGAATAGAAAAATAGACATATTATTTTTAGTAATGTGGCCAAGTAATATGAACCAAGGGAGTACTTCATTTTTATTAATTCTTAAAGAACGTGAAAAGTCAAGTATAGTAATGTGGCCAAGTAATATGGGACAAAGAGAGTACTTCATTTATATTTTAAAGAACGTGAAACGTTAAGTAATGTGACCAAAAAATATGGGACGGAAGGAGTACTTCATTTATTAATTCTTAAATAACGTGAAAAGTCAAAAGTGAACAACTAAAAGTGCACGGAGAAAATAAATATGTGTTGGATAATTAAAATTGAAGTGCATACATGTATACATGGGAAAAACGTGAAAAGTCAAGAGTGAACAAGTAAAAGTGCACGGAGGAAATAAATATGTGTCGGAGAATTAAAATAGAAATGCACACGTGTATACATGAGAAGAGAATAAATATTCAGTACTATGGCATATATCCACGTGGGATTTATTAATTCTTGAAGAATGTGAAAAGTCAAAAGTGTACAAATTAAAGTGCACGGAGAAAATAAATTTGTGTTGGAGAATTAAAATTGAACTGCATATGTCTATACATGAGAAGAGAATAAATATTCAGCTAGAACACGAAAAGTTAAAAGTGAACAAGTAAAAGTGCACAGAGGAAATAAATGTGTCAGAGAATTAAATTTAAAGTGCATACGTCTAGGGGTGGGCGTTCGGTTCTTCGGTTCGGCTATTTCGGTTTCGGTGTTTTGAAAGTGGACACCGAACACCGAACCAAACTAATTCGTTTCGGTTCTTTCGGTTTCGGTTTTTTGAAGTTTGGTTCGGTTCGGTTTCGGTTTTTTCAATTCGGTGTTTTCAATTCAGACTTTCAGCAGTCAGCACCATAGTTTCAGCAGCAGCAGCACCACAGAAACTGTGGCAGCAGCAGCACAGCTGAAACTGTGGCTGCAGCACAGTTCAGCACAGTTCAGCAGCAGTTCAGCAGCAGCAGCAGCGCAGCTGAAACTGTGCTGCAGCCGCAGTTTCAGCTGCGCTACTGCTGCTGCTGAACTGTGCTGCTGCCCCAGTTTCAGCTGCGCTACTGAAACTGTGGCAGTTATCTGAATGCTCAAAACCAATAACCAGCAACAAACAACGTACAAGACAAGAAGAAGTAACACAAACAACATAACGATAAAATGAGCAGCAGCCAAACGGCCAAACAACATAAATGTCCTAAATTTTAGCTCCAAATACAAAACATAAGTTGTAACACTAAGTGTTAAATCCATCGTCTCACATAACAATCATAATTAAGTCCGAAATTTACCAAATTCAAAACATAAGCTTAAAGTTGAAGGTGAATCCGCCTATCTTCAAGACATCTCTTAATATGCTTCATTAAGCTAGATGTGCCATTTGCTCTATTACAATTAAGTATCGCACCACATGTTAAGCACCTAGCTTTACGCCCTTCTTCATTGTCTTGAACCATCACAAATGTTCCCAAACTTGTGAGCGAGCTCTAGAAGGCATGGTTGAACTTGAAAATAACAAAAAATAGATAAAACCAAAAGTTAGAATATAACTTTCAAGATAAAAGAACAAAACTACAAAATAGTGTATTGAACTTACCACTAGTAACAAAGAAGCAAATTGCAATCATACATCAACAATGCAAGGATCTCTTCCACTATTTTCCATGTCTAAAGATAATTTAATCAAATATGTCATACAACATAAAAAAGTATATTATTTTTTCACTAAAACACATAAAAAAATACAAAATCTTACCAAGTTCAAGTTCCTCAAGATTATCCAAACTTTCTTCCACACTAACAGATTTAGTCTCTTTCCGAAGCCAATCTTGAACACAAATAAGAGATTGCACACATTTAGGAGTCAACGAACTTCTAAACGAATCAAGTACACGACCACCGGTACTAAATGCACATTCCGATGCCACACTAGAAATCAGAATAGCCAACACATCACGAGCCAACTCTGAAAGAACAGGAAATCTAGGAGCATTAACTTTCCACCAACCTAAGATACTAAACTCAACAGCGGTTTCACTTTCATCTATTGGCTCTTGTTCTTCACCAATGTATTTATCCAACTCGGATTTAGCACACCCACTTCCAGAATCTTCCTTTTGTTTCTTCAAGTGAAGCTTAGTTCTCAAAGCATTTGATTTCACACTTGAAGAGGACCCGGAACTAGAAGTTACATCAGATGTATCATGAGATGAAGTAGATAGAGAAGGAGACAATTGATGATGAGATGCTCTTGAATAATTTTGAAGATACTCTCCAAATAAAGATTTCATATAATCGTACACTCCTTCGCTTACTTTCTTTCCAACTTCCTCCCCAAATAGCTCTTCAAGTGCAAAGCTAACATACACAAACTTATTGCGAGGATCCAATACGGAAGAAATAAAAATCATTTTGTTCATTTTTTCAGGATCACCCCAATACTTCCTAAACTTTTCTCTCATCCGCTCAGCCATTCTACTCAAACTAAGATCTTCACTTGCTACACACGCTTTCAAATATGCATCAAGCTCACATATATCCTCAAAATGAACATTAGAAGTAACATAATGTGAACCTGAAGCCTTTACGGTGAGCTCGTAAAATCTTTCAAGAAACTTTATCACATTCCTTACATTCACCCAATCATCACATTCAAGCGTACTTGCGACACTTTCATCTTCACAAATATGAGTAGCAAGATAAGTTTTAAAATTCTCATCAAAAAAATCAAACCTATCAAATGCCTTCTCAAAATTTTGTGCCGTGTTCAACATCGCGTAGGTGGAATTCCACCTAGTAGGCACATCTAGAATTAATGTTTTAGCACATCCCACCTTTTGAACTTCACAACATTTCTTAAAGCTTCTTGTTCTTGCCGAAGATCCTCTAACATACCTTACCATTTGCCTAACACGTTTAACAGAAACATCAATTTCCTTCAAACCTTCTTGCACAATTAGATTAAGTATGTGAGTCATACACCTCACGTGAAGATGCTTACCATCCATTATATTAGTTCCCCACATATTTAACTGTTTAGACAATTCTCTAACTGTAACATCATTTGAAGAAGCATTATCAATAGTAAGAGTAAATACCTTGTCCAAGTTCCAATGAAGCAGGCAATTACTAATAGTCTTTGCCATGTGCTCACCCTTATGACTAGTGACAGGGAAAAAATTCAGTATTCTTTTATGCAACTTCCAATCTTTATCAATACAGTGAGCAGTCAAACACATATAATTAATTTTTTGCAATGATGTCCATGAGTCTGTGGTAAGACAAACTTTTGAATGTGCTTCTCTAAAAGACTTCTTCAAATTTTGTCTCAGTTCATTGTAACATTCATAACAATCCCTTATTATTGTTCTACGGGAAGGAATTTGAAACAGAGGTTGGGATTGACTCATAAAATTCTTGAAGCCTTCCTTTTCTACAAAGCTCAATGGTAGTTCATCAATAATTATCGTCTCAACTAAAGCCCTCCTAATTAATTGTTGATCAAATTCCCAATGGTCCTCTATCTCATTCTTATCCTTAGATGGAAAATGTATCTTTTTTCTGAGTGGAAGGTTTAATAAGGGATCTATATGCGTTGCACCTCAATAAATGTTGTCTCAATCCCGTTGTCCCATTTACAGTTGCAGCAGCAAGATCTTTTTTACAATACTTACAGTTCGCTCTATCAATTCCCTGTACAACAATCTTCTCAAAATGACCCCAAACAACATGTCTAGATTGCATTTCTTTTCTTTTCTTTGTTACTTGGGTGTCAAGTGAGTTATCATTGCTATCAGTATCATCTGTATTAGGTATGCTACCAGTTGAATCGACAACACTTAATTTAGTTTCATCCGCCATCTACGAAAATTAAAGAGAAAATGTAAGGCATTGTATTTGTAGGCCAGCACGTTAAAAACCAAAAGCTCAACGAAAAATAACAGCACAACCACCAGCCACCAGGTATGATAAAAGTCTTTTTCTTTTTTCCATATACATAGAGATCTCAAACAACTACCCATTTAATTACAACAAATTCACAACCACCACATATCATGTTACAACAATCAAAACAGTAGCAAGAAACTCACATCAACTAGTGAAAGAACAGATGAAGTCGATTAGGAGAAGTGTGAGAGAGAGAAATCGCCGCCAGAAGTGAGGACTGAGGATTAGGAGAACTGAGAGAGAGAAATACTTACTCTGTCGCCGCCAGAACTTGGAAGAGAAGTCGCCGCCGAGATTGGAAGAGCAGTCGCCGCCGCTGCTGTGAATAGTGAAGTGCAAACTTTGAGCTCTGAAGTTTGAAGCTCTGAGACAGTGAGAACTGAGAAGTGAAAATCAGGGATACGTTATATGTCTGATGATTGATACAAAAGAATGAAAGTGGACTTGGGTTCTATTTCTTTTGGGCTTAAATTTAATGGGCATGGGCTTGGACTATTTAATATTTTTGGGCTAATACATAATATTTCGGTTTAAACTGAAAACCCGAAAAAAAGAATACTAAACCCCGAACACCGAACCGAATCCCGAATTTTTTTAAAATTGAAACCGAACCCGAACCGAAAACTCGAACACCGAAAAACTGAATTAATTCGGTTCGGTCCGGTTTTTTGGTTTTCGGTATTTATGCCCAGCCCTACATACGTCTATACATGAGAAGGGAATAAATATTAAGTACTATGACATATGTCTACGTGAGATATAAAAATAGTTGGATAAAGTGTACAAGTTATATAGCTTATGGTACAAGTATAAGTATTCATTGAGTGTACAATTTGTGAAGCTCATGGTACAAGCTGGAGGAGCGGTGTTCGTCCCTCCTCCACGTTTACATATAATAGAAAAGAAATTACCAGAAATTGACCTCTAGCACATCTAACTTCACTCTTCTTTTCTCTTAAATTTGGGGGAGTTTTACCTACACAACATCTTCTTCTTTTTTACATAAGGTCACTGGTGGGACCCAGTGACTGTTTTATTACTTTATCCAAGCTGTACAACATAAAACAAAAAGCCTACATCTAAAGACAAAACAAAATAAAATTGTTCCCCCAAAAGAGTAAAGTTGAACCGACGGAGATGGCAAGTTTGCTTCGTCCGAGGTGTCTCCGTCGGTGAACTATCCATGGTTTCTGGTGTTTTGTGTGTATTCCATTGTTGTGAGCTCCTATGAAGTTGTTGGAAGCTCAAATTCGACATCTGATGTTGGTGTGAAGTAGAGCCATTGTTGTTGCAGATCAATCTTCATTCTTCAGGTTTGTTACTGCATCCTTGCTTCAGTTTGTTTGCGCTTCCTCTATTATTTGTCGCCATATCCTCTTGCTTGATGTTTCCGATGATGTTTGATGTTGATTTTTGTGATGCCCGATTTACATCTTCTTGTGTCTATTGAGCTGAAACTTGATTTGCTGCTGTGCCTAAATTTCTTTTCAATCTCTCTCCTCCCAATATATATCTATCTAGCCTTTATTGTGGATATTTGCTAGATCTGTTATAATTGCATTCTTGCTTGTTTTGTTGCTTCTTCCTAAATCCAATTAATTTTTGCACAAGGGGATGAGTACCAAAAGGTACTAATACCACCCAAAATACAATAATCAGTTGGATTAGTCTAAAGCTTAAGCTTCGAATGCTGAGATTCCCATGTTTTTCCACCTTGATTGCTAATTCCACTTTGACCTTGTGCTTCCTCAATGTTACTGTTTCTGTACCTGCATCAAAGAAAACTGTTAGTATAAAAGGATTCTCCATATTCGTCCCCCATAGGGTTTGAATATGAGAATCTCCTCCAGAGTCCCTAATTCCTTTTCCTCTCATGATCTGCTACTCTTCTTGATTCTTAGATATGGTATTTCCAATTTATCATTGTTCACCAATTTTCTACCTTGAGAATCCATCTCCCTGAAATTGGTGGCTATTAAATCTCCTTTATCCAAAGCAAGATTAGCTAAATGATCAGCTACCTTGTTTCCTTCTCTAAAAATATGCTTCACTACCACAATTTTTCCTTCCATGAGCTTCCAAATCTCCTCCACTGTGGTTAGAATCTGCCACGGTACTTCCCAGACTCTCTGAATTATATTTTTTAACAGTAGGGAATTTGTTTCTATCACAACTTTATCCAACTGGTTTTCATTTAAGTACTTAATAGCTTTAAGAATAGCCATAGCCTCTGCTTGAGTATTTGTACTCCATGAATCCACCATTTCTTGGGCCTGAGCCTGCAAGACATCCCCTATTTGATCTCTCACACAAAATCCCCAAGAACTTCTTCCAGGGTTCCCCCTTGAAGCACCATCTGTATTCACCTTGAGCCAACTTATTTCAGGTAATTTCCATAGTACTTTAGTGGCTTTAATAGGTTGAGAATACCTATTTAAAGCTTCCACTACAACACTCCACTGGTATGGGGCATATCTGAAATTGTTTCTTCTTACCTTCATGAACATTATCAGAGTATGCATTACCTGATATATCGCCTTTGTAGTTGACATCTTCCTATCATGCCTTAACGCATTTCTTCTCTTCCAAATCTCCCATATTATGATTGCAGGAACAGCCTGAAATAAGTATTTAACTTCAGCTCTGACTGGTAAATCCCACCACTTATTTATGACCTGAGTACTATGCAAATTTTGAATGTCAATCCCAACTAGTCCACAAAAGTGTTTCCAAATCATCTGAGCAACAGGGGCATGTAGGAAAACATGAGATATATCTTCAATTTGTGGATTACGGCAGCAGAAACATCTTGAAGGAAACTGAAGACCCCATTTTTTAAGTTTGTCATCCAGAGGCAACTTAAATTTCCAGAACCTCCATATAAAAAATGATATCTTGATAGGGAGTCCTTTGATCCACATCTGCTTGTATAGCTTGCTGGGCTCTCTTCTTTGTCTGAGTAATTGAAAAGCTGATCCTACTGAAAAATTCCCCCCTGATTCCATCTTCCAGTATGCTTTGTCCACTCCTTTATGTTCTGCTGAGGGAGAAATGTTTTCAAGAATATGACTTGCTAAATCTTCAGGAAGAATTTCTTTCAACATAGCTAAATCCACTGTCCATTTTCTGCAACTTCTTTGACTAATATCACAGTTTGGTCCCACTCAAAATCTGCTGGAATAATGTAATAAAGTGCTCGCAAACCTGTCCAATTATCCACCCAGAAGTAAGAGTTTCCTTGCTGAACTTTCCACCAAATTTCCTATTCAATCTCTTATCTAACTTTAAGCATCTTTTTCCAAACATATGTACCAGTATTCTTCTGAGGTGCTATTACTGCATGAAACTTTTTCAAGTATTTATTAGTCATAAAAGATCTCCACAATGATTGTTTGGTTCTCATATTCCACCATAATTTTGCAAATAAGGCCTTGGAAACATCTTGTAAACTTCTGAACCCCATTCCTCCTTCCTCATGTGGATGACAAAGGGTTGTCCGAGTAGACCAATGTTTGCTAGAATTCCCCACAGAGTTACTCCAAAAAAACTTTGCAAACAACCTATGAATTTGAGCCAAAACTCCAACTGGTGGATCACTAGAAGATAAAAGATTTATTAGCATGCTCCGCAATACATGTTTTATCAAAGTGGTTCTCCCTCCCACAGATAACAAATTTCCAGTGGACTCCAGTTTGGCATTCCATATTCTTTAAAGCCCTCCCTAAAATATAGAGCATTAAGAGCTCTAGTTAAACACTCAGCAGCTAGTATGAACAAAGTAGGAGACAAAGAATCTCCTTGCTTCACTCCTCTTGTAGATTTGAAAAAACCATGAGATTGTCCATTTATCAGAATTGAATACCAGTTATTAGAGATAATCCTGAATATCATATCAATCAACATTTCTCCAAATCCCATCTTTCTTAGAACTTTGGTCAAAAATAACCAAGATATTCTATCATAAGCTTTGGCCATATCAAGCTTAATAACCACATTTGCAGGCTTGGCTCTAATCCTTATATCATGTACTATTTCTTGCACCAAAAGAACATTCTCAATAATGCTTCTGCCTTTGATAAATCCAGATTGTTGAGGTGAAATCAAATCTGTTAGTAACTTAACCATCATGTCATGAATTAATCTTGGAAAAATCATACTGGTGATGTTACTCAAACTTATGGGCCTTAGATCTGAGAAAGTAGTAATCTCTTTCTTTTTTGGAATCAATACCAAATTGGTACAGGTAATATACCTGGGTAGCTCATGTCCACAAAAGAAAGCTCTCACCATCTTGGTCATATCCTTCCCAATAGTATCCCAACATGCCTGAAAAAATCTTTCAGTATATCCATCAGGATCTCCAGCACTGTTTGCATTTAACCCAAAAATAGCCTTTTTAACCTCCTCCTCTTCTGGTAGTTCATGCATCTTTTCATTATGAGTAGCATTAAACATACTAGGTATGTGCTTGAGCATCTCAAAATCAGTAGGAATATTTTCTTCACTGAATTGATTAGTGAAAAATCTGATGGTCTCGCCTGCTATGTCTTCTTCTGTTTCCAGCCAAACTCCACCACTATTCTGGATCCTTTTAAGTTGTAATCTTCTCCTTTTCCCATTGACATGGGCATGGAAAAATTTAGTATTTCTGTCCCCATCTTTAAACCACTGCATCCCTGCCTTCTGCTTCCAGAATTTCTCTTTAATAGCATAAAACCTAATTAGTTCAGCCTGGACTTTCTGTAGCCTCTGTCTATTTAAGCTACTGGGATGAAGCTCAAATTCTTGTTCATGTATTTGCACCACCTCCTCCAAAGTAGCAATTTGTCTAAAAATATCACCATAGGTTTCCTTGCTCCATATAGAGAGAGACCTGCTCACCTTCTTTAACTTATTATGAAAGTTATAGAAGGGATCTGAACTGAAATTTGACTCCTAATTACTCTTAACCACATCCTGAAAAGTGTCATGCTCCACCCAAAAATTCAAAAACCTGAAAGCCTTTTTAATTGTTGTGCTATTCTGTTTCATACTTATCAACAATGGAGAATGATCTGATCCTTGTTTGATAAGGTGTTTCACTTCAAGATTTGGAAACATATCCTGAGGTGCTTGATTCCCTAAGCACCTATCCAATCTTTTAAAAATACAAGCCTCATCTGACCTTCCATTCCACCAAGTGTATATCATCTGACCTTCCATTCCACCAAGTGTATATACTTCCAGTAAAACCAAGATCAGTTACTTGACAAGAATCAATGCAATGCTTGAAGTCCTCAGTTTCAATAAACTAAACTGGAAGCCCTCCATATTTCTCTGTAGCCACTGTAATCACATTGAAGTCTCCCCCAATTAACCAAGGAAGAGTCATATGAGAAGCAATATCATATAAATCTTCCCATAACGCCATTCTGGTGTCTCTATCTGTGCTAGCATAAATAACAGTCATGACAACACCTTGTCCCCCATCTAACTGAGTAAGTTTGAAGGTTAGTAATTGATCAGTATCCTTCAAAATTTCCATTTGACACCCTACTTCCACAAAAATCCATATTTTTCCATTTATATTATAAGCAGCAGTCTCCATATTAAGCCATAGCCTATACATCTCAATATGTCTAACATGCTGAAATGTCTCCATTAAAGCTATCATATTGAATTGCTTTTGCCTATGTAATAACACAACTCTTTTGAAGGCCTGTTGAGTATTGACAGACCTAATATTTCAAATGAGAGAGCAATTCATTGAGAAGTGCATTTGGCAAGTGCTTTCCTTGTTAGCACACCTCCTTGCCTTAGGAGGTACACTTTTGTCTCTTTGTTTGTTTTTCCTGGACTCCTTTTTTGATTTGTTAGCAGGTCTTGGTGAAATATCTGCTTTTCTGTTTTCCTCAATTGCCTTATTGTCTTCCTCATTATCATCACCAATATCAATCTCTTGTTCGATATGTATACTGTTGTTTTCATTCATTTTATCTTCTTTACTGCCTGTTGACTCTCCAATGGTATCATTCTCTGTTCCCTCTTTGTTTATATGATCAGGATTATTGATTTCCTTGCTAATAGCAATATCGTATTGTCCATGCTGAGTGTCAGCTACTGCTGATGCATCTGTTGTTATTGACTCTGCAGGTATCCCCATTTGGCACATCTGTATATTAGCTGTGGCACTTCGACTATCATCAGGAGCTTTTTTGGGAGTTTGCCTCTCCCCAGGAATGTCACCATCTTGATCTCCATCACTATTTTCCTAGACAGGTTTCTGTCGAGAATTATCTTGACTGCTGGCTATTAATTCATTATCATGCTGCTGCTGACTGCTATCTTTGCTGAGATTAGTTTCGAGCTCCTCTTTCTGTTCCTCTTTATTATTGCTGGCTGTTATTTTTCTGTGCATATTTAAATGTTGCTCCTTGTTTATGTAATCTTGTTGCTCAATTATATCTGCAGTGACCATATCATCCTTGCAGTTAATTTTAGTGTTGAGAATGCTCTCTTTTGTGCCTTCCTTGCTATTTCCTTTCATTCCCTTTGTGTTGTCTTTCATCTTTCCAAATGATTTCTCTACCCATGGCTTGGAAGTCTCATTATGCTCTCCAGTACTTGCATTGTTTTGTTCATCAGTTTTCCTACATATTTTTGTCTGCCCTTCCTCAGTGAGATCCACCAATGTTGCAAACTTGTTTGTGATTGTAGTATCATTGTCATTATGGTGTCCTTCTTGATGAACTGCTTCCTTACCATTGTCCGTATTCTTCTTATTTTGGACCACATTCCAATTCTCATACACCAGTTTTCCATTTCTGTAAACTCCATTTTGTGTTGGTTCATTAATAACTTGTTTCCCATTTGGCTTGCTAACTTCCTCCTTTGCTTTCCCTCTCTCCATTTCCTTCTTTTCATCTTTCTGCTCCTCTTTTTTTGGTCGATGCTCTGGGTATAGTACCAAACATTCATTTAAGGCATGACCTTGTAGTTTGCAATGAGTGCAATATTTTGGCAATTAGTCATATTGAATTTTTTGCCATTTTGATTTCACTTCCCCTATCTCTTCATCAACACAATTAATTTGGATTCTTGCAGGATGATCCTTTAGTGAATCTAGTTCCACTTTCACCCTAGCGCAACTAGGCCTTGTTCGATTATGAGTGGCCTTATCAATTACCAAAGGTGTTCCAACTGCACTTGCCAACGAAAACATTGACTCTTTGTCAAACAAGTTTGTTGGTAATCCTAGAAATGAGATCCAAGCAATGGCTATGGTAGTTTCCTCCTCGGGATTGAACCATGGATCCCATTTTTAAAACCTAAGAGGAAAATATCTATTCCTCACTCTTAGTTCCCATGCTCTTGACAGTAAGGTAACATAATCTTCCAATCTTGAAAGTCTAATCAATATGTGTCTCTCCTCCAAGAACCCCATGGTGCAAGTTCCTTTAACCTCTAGTTGAATTGGTAGTATTGTCCTTAATTCATTCAGATTTGGCCTTCCATACGAGAATTTCGCTACAATAGCAAATTAATTGCAACTTCTGTTGTACAGCAAGTTTCTCAAACTCCTTCTTTGTGTAAGTGATAGTTGGTTCACCATGAAGGTAAACAATAGTTTTTATCCCAATTGAGTCTGGGATCTCTTGTTCAACATCATTTTGTAACGCATTTGCATAAGTACCAATAGTAGGATTGGGTTGAGTATTGGGTGTAGGCAGACCATCCCCTGGAGTGGGCTGGCCGCCGGCCGGCATAGCCATTACCGGCATACGAGTAGGCAATATTTAGGTTTTCCTAATATCGTATTTAAAACTAAACCAAAAGTCCAAAACCAAAGCTAATGAGTTATTAATTCGCGACTTCCTACACAACATCCAAACAAAGCTCGAACAAAAAAAAATCTTTATTTTGTTACAAATTATAGTCAGTATCCAATGTATATTTAATGTATAATCACTGATTATACACTCTGTTATCTGAAGAGTATACACCGATGGTGACTACAATTGTTACGACTAATTAAACGGGTGAAATTTAATGTTAAGATCCCATTTCTTTGGCAATAAAATGAAACAAACACGTTCAAAATGCCAAATATGCAAAGGGCAGAGTGATAACTATATCATGGAGGTCATTTGAAGTAAAAAAGTTTAGTGCAACACTTTCTATGACTAATGACTATAGATCAAATTATCATGGACAAAAATATGATTATTTTCATAAACTGGAATCCTTAGCATGGACGGATAACTCTTTTTTTTTACTCTTTAATAAGTAGAATTAATTCACAAGAAATGTCTCTAATTGTATTATGATGCAATAATATATAGAATATTATCTTCAGTAGACAAAAAATACCTTTTAACGAGAAACCTTTTGATTCTTTTTTTAATATACCCTCATAACATAAACCGAATTAGTAAAAAATGTTAATACGAGAAAAAAAGGTTTATCATTATTATCAGATCTTTTGGTTAATCTTCATTTTCTCTGTGAAAAATTTCGCCTTCATTTCATAATGAATTATCGCACCAAGAAAATGGGGACTGATCAGATTTTCTACATTAATCCTGAATCAAGTAAATAAATTACTAAGCAAGTAACCCAAAAATAAAAAAAGTTTGACAAAACCCATTAAGTTAGAAAAAAGAAAGGCATCTTTTCTAATGTGTAAAAAGACCTTTCTGAATTTAGATTATTTTGGCCAAAAGGAGCTAAAAGAGTTGGAGAACAATCATTTTACGCGCATCAATCATGTTTGTGCAATAATGCTTGCCTGAAATTCATAAAATAAAGACAAGTAGAATATACGATTTCATGTTCTCTGTGGATACATCTGACATTCTTCCCCTCTTCCCTTCGAGATCTATCATTGCATCTCAAGCCTGTTAATGGTCAAGACCTCAGTTTACAGTTTATCTATAAAGTATATCAATAAAGTATATTTAGTTTAATTCCAAAAGAATTATTTTTAGCCATATCATCATTATATGTCTTTCATTTTTTAAGGCATTGTACCTTGGGAACCTATGAATTGAACTTTAGGCACAGCTTATTCGATTTATGCTTAAACTATTTTTTATCTTAGTTATTCCCTCTTCCTCAGCTTTGTACTTAGCTATTTAATCTTGATCACCCTCCCCCTTAATGTCACATGATGGTGGTAGAGTCACACGCTACCACGTGAATTTTTTAGTCCACGTAGAAATTTTGTATATGAGACAACGAGAATTCGAGCTAATAATAACTAAAAAAGAAGAACAGTTTTAACGTGGAAACCTTCAAGGGGAAGAAAACCACGATCGTCACCACTCTTATTATTCAATGAAAGATGTATTTACAAAAATACATAATTATGACGAAAAGCCATGTATTTATGCTGCCTCTGCAGTCGGTCATAGAAAGTAGTCTTTACATCAGTCTCACAAACATAACGTTTTGCAATAAGAAAATATGCTTGTTACGACCTTTTGTAATAGAGGTTTTCTACGTAACTTATGCCTTTTGAAAATTAGTACGAAAGAATCACTTGGTACGATTAAGTCAAATGTCTAATACTCCTTCCCAAGTATCAAAAGGATTGACATAATTCAAACCCTCCACAAATTGAACAGCCTTATCATGATGCTCCGTAATAAAATGAGTTGTTGTTTGATATCTTCTTCTCGGTTACTTCTTCTATAATCAGAGCTCGGAGAAGGAGGAGATCAAGAGGGCCCTACAGAGAATGTGATATTACATTTTCTTGACAATGATAATGCCTACGCATGCATAGATGATACGCATAGATGTGTGGGAGTGTGGGGGTTGTATACATTAAAGTACACATTTTAAATTGGACAAAATTTCATTAAGGAATCTAATCACTTTGTATTTATTATACGAGGTGGTAATAGATCTTTCATCATCTTCGTCTTTGGACTATATATTCTCTCATGCGATTTTGCTCGTGATTTGTTGTATAATTACGCGCACAAAAGTGTGATGCTATAATATTATTCATCGAATCAAAACAAGAAAGGGATTTGTTTATATGTGCAAATAACCCCTGGCAACACATTTAATAAAACCTTGTAAAACCAACCCAATCAATACTACAAATCATTTCACAGGCAAGATTAAATCTAATCCTGAAGCTTTAACATAGAGTATTAATACAAGAGATTCCAGAGAACTAAAGCTTTGATCCCTGTGATTTCAAGTCCCAAGGACAACTAATAATGGCATAGAGAAATATTATAAATTTACGATAAAAATAACTATTACTGGTAATATTATAAGTTTTTTTTTTCTTCTCGAGTTTTTTATATGACACTTGTTAGCTTTTTTAAACATTAAGTCAACTTTGAGAATAAAATCTTACCACTCAGATCATATATATACTCCGATTACAGTTTCTTGAAGATGTACTTTTGTTCAATTTATTGCATTGTTTTCCTTTTTTGAATCATATTCGAAAATGTTTGAAACTTTTACTAATATATCGTGCCCAGCAGTGCCGGCTCCTGGCTGAGGCAGCCAAAGAAATGGCTTTTAGGCCCCAAAATTTTGGTGGCCCCATTTTCACTAATAATAAATTTAATTATTCATCTTAATATATGTGATATTTTTCGCTTTTTAATATTCAGATAGTAGTAACTTTGACCAATATTATAAGATGTATTTTTAATCATATTGATATGACAAAAGTTATAACTTAGTATTACTTTTATTGTAGTTTTCAAATATACAAATATTAATCTTGAGGTTTTACTTCAAAATTTAGTCAAATTGATTCTCGATAAGCAAAAAGTATCTCATAAATTGGGACGGAGGGATTAGTATTTAAAAGTAAAAAGGTAGTACTTATAATTTTAACTAAAAAAAGGGAAGAAAACTTTATATTTAATTTGTTACTAATGTTGATTGCACCGGTAAAAAAAATAGATTTCATAATAAAAATTTATTTATAAAAAAAAAATTAAAGAAAAGTTAGGACCTCTCATCAAGATTTCACTTTAGCCCACCGAGATGTTGAGCCGGCCCTTGTGCCCAGATCTAACTCAAATTGCAGTTGCTAATTAAGCAATAAAATGTCAAATTCAAGTGGGAAAAGAAAGGAAAACAAGGTTTTTCGTCTTGTGTCAGTATAAAATAACTTTGGACATTAACTTGCGGAGTTGGATCTAAATAGATTCTCATTAAGAGTGGAAGATGAATAGTAATTGACTAATTGGCGGTGAAAGCTGGAGATTCAATATAGTCCTTAGTTTGATCTATATATAATCGAACAATGTCAAAAATAAGTTCCTACCATTACCAAATTAGATAGTCTAGTCATAAGATTATATAGTTTGAGTTAAAATCTTGAATCCACTTCTATTTGTAAGACACCAAGGTTATCTTATATAGTTGGGGTGAAATTGTTTGTTTAATATAAGTGTGCTCTTTCTAACCGTTTAAGTCTTTAGATGAGATGACAACACGCTTCAATATGGTACCAGAGTAAGTCTCAACCAGATCTTGTTTTACCCGATACTGAGCTCACATTATATATTGTCCACGCTCCAAATGTTCAGTCTTGAGTGTGAGGGGAAATGTTAAGTCCCACATCGGTGGGTGGGAAGCAAATATGTCTCCTTATATGGTCCTGAACAATCGTCACCTTTTAAACTAGCTTTTTAAGGTTGAGTTAGGCCCAAAATTCATTTCTCTAACATGTTATGAGTAGGCTGAGGTCCTGAAATTGAATTTCAGTGGCACCTATTATAAAAAAAAAAAATCACCTTAAAAAATAATCAGGTCCGCATGTGAAGGTGTGTGTTGAGAATATAATTAAGAAAATATAAATGTGCTCTCTCTAATACAAATGAGGTGGTCACATACTTCAATATTGTTCACATGCATGAGATTTCTTCATTTTTAAATAGAGGTCTTGGGTTGAGTCCAAAAACAAAGAAACCCTTAGCCCTTAAATCGCTCTATGTAGTACGAATTTATATTAATTACGTAGTGTTACGAATATCAGATGGTTATATCAAAAAGAAAAAATGAAAGCTCTACTTATTGATATCATCGGATCAAGTATCGGTGCTAATGGGAGATAGTAAAGTGTTTGACAAAATAATTAAGGTGTGCAGACCGGTCACCGTACGACAAAAATGTGCTATTCCGGAAAAAGTTAACCAGATTAGTCCTATTTATCGTCCAACTTTAATACACAATTTCCTTTTGTATATTCTTTGTGATAATAAATGGAAAGTTGCATTTTGGATCTAGGCAACCAAGAAAAAGAGATGAGTAGCACTATGAATACATATCATATTTGGCCAAAAACCACTATTGATGATGTTGCTTATGACCTACACTTACTGCATGCCATTGTCATGTCTGTAATAAGGATTAGTAAAAGTGTCACCATATCTTGTCTTGCTATGTATAGGAAATTGCCTTATCTTTAACTACGTACTAGTTTCACTACCACAAGAAATAGGCCCAGGAGATTGCTTGGGGATGAGAAAAAAGGACAATTTAGTTTGGCATAGTTGTGAGAGAACCAAAAGGTAGAAAGTGCTTTTATTACTTCATCCTAAAAAGAACTGAGGGTAAAAAAAAAAAAAAGGATAGCCAAAACTACTCCCCTCATCTCAAATTAGTCGTCACGTTCAGTTATTCGAGAGTCGATTTGATTAATTTTTGAAGTTAAAATGAATTAGATTAATTTGGCATTTAAAACTGAAATTTATATAATATAAACAAAGAGTATTGTATGTTACAACTTTTCTCATATTAATATAATACACTTAAACTATTAGTCAAAGTTAATGTAATTTGACTCTTAAAAAACAAAACATGATAAGTATTTTGAGACAGAAAAAGTACTATTACAAATCTTTTTTTTTTTTTTTTGGTAAATAAGTATGTATATTACGAGGGAAAATATTTACAACAAAGCAAACAAACCCCAGAGGCCAAACAAGCTTGACCCCTCAAATAAACAAGACTATAAGTCCTACAAATCAACTAGCCTCTTTCCCTATACCCCCTGCACCTATCACTATGTTTCAACGGGGTAGTAATCCAACCTTCTAAGATGATCAGCAAATCTGGGAAATAAATTCCCCCTACAGTGAACTTCATGGACTAGAACCCTACACACTTGATGACCAGTGCATTTCTTCCCTTGGAATTGCCTTTGGTTTCTCTCCATCCACAGGTAATAAACACATGTCGCTAAGGTTATGCGATACACACCAGCTTTGGCACTCAATCCATTCGCATCACTGATCGCCCATTGCACTTCTTGTTGCCACCCTATTGAACTTCTCCCAACCCCTAACCATCACAATAATGTTTCCCAAACTGAGTAAGTATAGCTGCATTGAAAGAACAAGTGTTCTATGCTTTCATTTTCCACATCACACAGAACACACTTCTCATTTTGAATCATTCCCACATCACACAGAACACACTTCTCATTTTGAATCATTCCCCAATACGCCAACCTGTCCTTCATGTAGATTATGCCCAGTAGCACTAGCTATAGAACGGATAACCATTTTGGACACCCACCATTATTCCAAATAAGTTTCCTCGAGTCCACTTTTGGGAAGTCTCCTCTTATCTTGCTGTAGAGTTGCTTGATGGAAAATTGATCCTCTCTAAGAATATCATCATATGTGTATCCTGCCTTCTCAAAAGTAGCTTTAGCCTTCATGATCTTCCTCACTACCCATGACGCTTGCTTCGGATAGACATTCCACTCACACTGTCCCTTTATGTAGTAATTATGGATCCATTGAATCCATAATCAATCCTTCTTTCGGCATACATTCCAATAGTGTTTACAAATGGCAGCTTGGTTCCAAATTTCTAGCTGCTTAACGTTGAATCCCCCAGCAGCCTTAGGGAAATAGAATTGTTCCCATGCTAATAATTCCTTCTTATTAACCTCATTTCCTCCTGTCCAGAGGTATTTGCTATAAATCCCTTCAACTTTCTTAATGTTTCTTTGGGAGGATGAAAACTCAATACCAAAAAGTTTGCATTGAAAACAAGATGCTCTTAATTAATAGAAACCTCCCCGCATATGAAAGAAACCGAGATGTCCAAGTAGTTATTCTTCCCACCATCCTTTCCAGTTGTGGTTGACATTGCAAAATAGAAAACCTCTTAGTGCTGAGAGGTACTCCCAAGTATCTCACTGGTAGGACACCTTGGTTGATACCAAGATAATCCAGAATCAGCTGCTGATTCTCAATGGGTACACCCCCCCCCCCCCCCCCCCCCAAAAAAAATAGAGCTTTTCTGTCTATTTAGAGTCAACCCGGAAGTTTGAGAGAAATGAGAAAAACATTCAAACAATAACTGCACAGACCCTAAACCACTCCTACAGAACAAAAGGAGGTCATTCGCAAACCCAAGCTGTACTAGTTACATCTTCTCACATTTAGGATGATAATTGAAGTCCAGAACCTTACTTAGATTCTTGACAACCCTAGTTAGGTATTCCATAGCAAGTACAAAAAGTTAGGGGGACAGAGGACCCCCTTGCCTCAGTCCCCTTTTAGCTTCAAAGGGCTCTGTTGGTTTCCCATTCAAGAGTATGGAGTAGGACACACTCCCCATACAAGTCATGATCCACTTCACACATTTATCAGGGAAAGCTAGTCCAACTAAAATCTGCTCTAAGTAATCCCATTCTAGTGAGCCATATGCTTTTTGCATGTCAAGTTTCATCATGCATCTGGGTGATAGGCCTTTTCTCCCATATCTTTTGACTAATTCATGACTGAGAATTATATCATTAGTAATCATCCTTCCTGGCACAAATGCTGATTGATAGTTATTCACCAGTACATCCATAACTCCTTGCAGCCTCTTTGTTAGTACCTTAGAAATGATTTTGTACAATGTAGTACAACAAGAGATTGATCTGTAATCTTTCACTGATGCTGGATTCTAAACTTTTGGAATAAGCGTGACTGAAGTGCAGTTGATAGCCCGGGCCATATTGAAAGATTTAAAGAAGTGCAAAATTGCTTCAGTTATTTCACCTCCAACAGTTGGCCACGCCTTTTTAAAGAAACAGGCGTTTAGTCCATCACATCCAGGAGCTTCCCTGTCATCAATACTCTGTAAAGCATCATAAACCTCTTCTTTAGTAACAGGCTTGATTAACTCAACCTGATGTTGTCTAGTCAGTAGTCTACCATTGCTAATCACCTTAGGGTATATGGCAGGAAGAAGGCTAGTTAAGGACCCCAATAATGCTTTATAGAACCTCAACATCTCATTCTTAATCCCCACTTCATCAAATAACATCACACCAATCACATCTATTATCTGCCTGATATTATTATGTGAGTGTCTGTTTTTCATGCTAGCAAAGAAATACTTAGAGTTAGAATCCCCCACTTTTAGCCATTGAATTCTAGATTTTTGTTTGTATATACTTTCTTCTATACTACCCCACTTTTCCAATCTCTGAGCCCCTTCTCCTCCTCTATTAGAGTAGAATCAAGTAAAGAATTGTAACACCCCGAATTGTTTTTTAAAACTAACTCTTGAATTTTCGATTGACCATATCTTGATAGTAAGGATATATTTTACTTCGCACTTCATGAACGTGAACTTGACAGATATTTGGAACTTGTTTGAAGTGTTATGGTGTAGTTATGTAAGATACTCCTATTATTATCTTAGTAAATTATTAAATGGATTAGATATTTATGTATTTATGGCAGCCCCTTTTTGTAGTTATCCAAACAAAAAAAAGAAAAAAAAAGTTAGTAGTTATCCAAAGGTAAATATATTACCTTTAGCTCGTATCTTCTCCATTTCCTCTTCATATTTCGTTTCCTCCACCAAAATAAAACCCCAAATCTTCTCTCTCTCATAATATTCATCCTCTAAATCAATCATCAAGACTTTTTTTGGTTGAGCCACAAACTACTCCACACTATTGAGGTAAGTTACAAAACCCGTTTTTGAACTGGACAGCTGTTAGTGTTTTCAGCATAATTCCTTGTATAAAGTTTAGCTTTAAGTGATCCAAGATTTTCTAGAAAGCTATTTCATAGTCCTACAACTTTCGTTCAGGCTCCAAAACCCACTTTTGCTTTTATTTACTGGAAAAGGGGTGATGAAGTACAGGGCAGGTGCTGCCTAGATTTCTGTTTTGCAAACCCTACATGTACTACTGTTAGTATTTTGAGCATATCTTTTTGTACAAAACTTCTATAGGAGTGATTTGAATTTATTTGAAACCCCAAGACATATATCTATGACTTTCATTAACGTCACAAAATCTATTTTTGCCATTTACCCCTTTGAAACTGAGCCACAATACAAGACATTAGTACTGTCCTGAATTTCTGTTTTGATAGTTTAGGGTGATTTTCACTGATATCATGTTTAGTTTTGACGTGCTGAAACCATTGAACTTAAGTAGATATTTGATTGTGTATTTAAGGTATATATGCTCTTGTACAAGCTAAGAGGAATTGTTTGACGAAGTGGACTTTGGTTGGTCTATGACGTAGACGATTTGAACTCCTCGAGTTGTGGTAGAACTTATCGTATGGTAAAACACCAAGGTTTGTGTATAAAACCTGAATTTGAAATATCTTTACTTGCTGGAATTTTAAAGTATCTTGATGAGTTGTTTTCTTCCTCTTCCTCTTATATCATTGTATGGTTATTATCTCAAGTATTGCAAAATATTCGCTAAATAGCCCACTTGTACGAATTGCTTGATCATTTTGCATTCTTGTTGGGACTTTGTCCTTCTTGTTGCGGTGACTTTGTCACCGATATCGGCATGCCTCTTGATTCGGATCTTGCCCATCTTGACTTTGGATTTACATTTCATCTTGATGATGGACTTTTGTTCATTTTCGAGCATGGGTGGAAAGCCACTTTCAACATGGCTCTTGATTCTCTTGATTATTGGGTGATGACCCTACTTGATTTGGGGCTTCAATCCATTTTGATATTGATTATGCTTGGTGTGATGTCATGACGTACATATTGGGTGAAATTGGTTATTTGACAAACTCTCTTGAATTGATTTATAAGCTTTCTTGACACTTGAACCTTCGAATATTGATTTCGACATTTGGAAACTCTTCAAGGTTTGATATTTGATACTTTAATATACTTGTTTACTTGATTTATTAGTATCTTATTGAGCTACCTACAACGGATAGGGGAATTGGAGAATCTAATGGCTCCAAGCCCAAAGTTTATATGCCACTAAGCTTTATGCTTAGCGATAGTTGTTTTCCATCATAGGTAATGTGCGGGAGAAGATTTGAAGATGGCCATTTGGAGTAGACTTTTTGGGAGCTTTAGTGAAGATCCCCTTTGCATATGCATTTAGGTTTTGTATAGTTTTGGGACTTGTACATAATCCATATGTCACACTTATGTATGAAATTTTGGAGTCTCGTTGGACCACCAGACCATAAGCTTGTAACTTGAACTCGGTAACTTGTTTTGCTGCTTTTAGGTGTGCTTTTAACCCAAGTCATGCCATGTATTGGGTTTACCTTTTGCCTTGTAATTATGTGCAAAGGAAGATAATAGTTTTCTGTGATAATCGCAAGTTTGAGTTTCGTGTATATTATGAACCTGTAGTGGTGTTGATTGGAAACATAATTCCAAACGAAGTTTCTTACATGTGTTCACTATTTGAGGAGGGCGTTAACATTTTAAATTGATACTCGATATTGTATTTCATCTAAGAAATTTTTCAAAGTGTATAATGGAAAAAAAATGCCGCACTTTCAACCCTTTTTCGCATGGGCCTATTTCCGCTATTATTATTATTATTTTTTGTGTGAATATCTTTTGGCATAAATTTCTTCTAAACGTTATAAGTGTGAAATTAGCTTTTGTTTCGTAAGTGGTATCCTCCCAAAGGGGATGCTACAAGAATGGTCCATCCTTTCCTGTGTCTCATGTAGTTGTTGTCTGATTTGTTTAAGTTTCAGCTCCACACCCTTGAAATGTTCATTATTCAGCACCTTCAACCCCTGCTTAACTATCTTCAGTTTCTTCCATATTTGTCCCATGTATTTGGTAGGTTGTGATTTGTGCCAACATTCCTCAACAGTACTAGCAAATAAAACATGTTATGCCATACAATTGAAGAATCTGAAAGGCTTCCCTCCACTACTACCCTGTCTATTGAACCTGATACATACAGAGGAATGGTCTAAAAACCCAGGTTCCAGAATATGGACATTCAGCGCAGTTATTGAGGTTATCCATGTAGCATTAGCTAGTGCTCTATCAATGATACTGTAAGTGTGGTTATTTGTCCAGGTGTATTCCCTCCCTATAGTATGAAGTTCATGCATTCCAATATCTAACATAAAGTCCCTGAAATCTTTCACCTCATATTCCTGAACTTCTTAACCAATTATTTTATCTTCAACCCTCATGATGGCATTGAAATCCCTCATAACTAACCAAGGGACGTGAATGTTATTATGCATAGCTGTCAATTTAGTCCATAGAGCTCTCCTGGTCACCACTTTATGCAATCCATAGACTGCTGTAAACTAAAAAGTACAGTTAATATCATAAATTCTTATCTGACCATGTATGTACTGCGTATCTAGATCATTCATGGTGAACTTCACCTTCCTTGGGTCCCAGATAATCCAAATTCTCTCTTTGCTTCCCACATTGCTATTAGTTTCCCAATTCCATCCTGGAGCCACTTTTTTAACAATATTGGCTTCCTTATTATTATTAACTCTATGCTCAAATACTGCAAGCAATCCCATATTATTTTCCCTTATAGCTATTGTTAACTCTTTATGTTTATAGGACTTATTTAGCCCTCTAACATTCTAAGTAACCACATTCATGAAGATATAGTGATTGGTGGTGCTTTTCCCTCGGATCCTCCAGTATTGCTTGACCCTGCGGCATCCGTACTCTTAATAAACTCTTTTGTAGCTGGTTTCTCATTAAGAATATTAAACCCATTATATGTATCAATCACTTGTTCTGCAGGAATAGCAACTTTACCCCTTTTGCTAGGAGATGTTCTCCCCTTGGCCAATATCCACCTATCCATACGTTTCTTCCTTATATTTGTATCTTGTTGAGCTATCCTCTTCCCAGCCTCTATACTTGGTTGTTGAGTAACCTCTAATCTACTATCCTTGTTTGCTTCATCACTTGGCTTGACACCACCTCCAGTTGGCTTAATAACCACTGGTTTCAATGTCTTAGTGCTCGGCTGATTTGTCCTTCTAGCCCCTGGTCTGTTCCTCCATTCTTTCTTATATCGATTATCCCTCCGTCTAGGTTGCGAAGCAGGTTGTTTATTTGTTGCATTTTTAGTATTAGCTTGTGTAGGCACCTTGCAGCAGTGACCTACTTGCAGACAAACCTTGCAGTATTCCGGCTCCCATTCGTACTCTACGACTTGATCAATCACCTGGCCATGAGAATCCACGACCTTAATAGACCTAGGCAGTGGTCTAGTTACATCCATCTGCACCAATAATCTAGCAAAGGATATTCTAAACTTAGATGTCGTGCAATCATCAGCATATAACGGAGTGCCCAAAACACTACCAATCTTACTTAACGCCTTTTTACTCCAGCAATGCAAGAGGAGATTAGGTAACGTCACCCATAGTGGCATGGTACTTGGAATTTCCTCATTCAAATTCAAGGTAGGAGTCCACGGTTTCATAACCACTGGTCTACTTGTGATAGTATGGGGACCTGATTGAAGTATTGCATCCCTCTCCTCCATTTTCTGAAATCTAACAATGAAAAAATCATCATTATGGTAATTAATTTGGGGCTTCACTTCATATTTCCATTGGTTGTTTAGAAATTTGTCCATTGCACCAATAGTAGGAGATACACTAATGATATATATCACAAGTGCAGTTTTCTACTTCTTTGTTTCTTCCGCAGTATCCTCCAGTTCCAATTGCACAAAATTTTCACCCTCCTTTATCATAAGAGCAACAAATTCTAGATCTATTCCCCTAGTAGTTAGTTTCCCACCTGAGACTATGCTAGCCCTAGCTTTACCTCCTTCTAATTGTGGTGTCTTAGTTGCTGCATCAACTAGGTTCGGGGATTTACTAGTAAGTGGGTTACTCGCCCCTCCCAAATTAGGGGATTTCACCACTGGCGGAGTACTAATAGATAACACCACACTAGTTGGTGTCATCGGAGGGTTACCTGGCCTTGTATCATCACCTGGACTCGGCTTCCTTGTTGAATTAGCATTCATTGCGATTATCAGGCTAGCCGGCTTAATCAGTCCCTTTGAAGCATTCATGTGGTCAAACACCACAGGAATAGCACTCGTTCCCGGAGCAATAGTCGTATTTTGATTTGGAGTTGGTAATTTCGTCAAGCCCTTTCCATGGACTGTCTCCTTGTTAGAGGACGTATTTCCTTTTCCTGTCAGTAATCGGATATCCTGTGTCAGCTACTCAATATCTGTCTTTCTTAGTCGTCCTCGCCCCATTCCGGCCACCTACGCAAGTTAGCCACTAACGAGCACCGAGAGCACCAAAAGAGAGAGAGAGCACCAGAAGAGAGAGAGTTTTATAGATTTCCTTTCAAATAATGAAATTTACCACTCTATTAAGGTGAACATAATAGACTATGTTGGAACCACTCATCTAGAGTTACAAATCAGAATTTTATTTTACTTAAAAGTACTTAGAAAATATTTTTAAGAATACAGAATTTTCTAACTCATTAGAAAATAGTGTTGTTCTTTTTTTATGGGATGAACTGTAAATTTTTTGAATTTAAATTATAATACTCCCTCCGTTTCAATTGAACATTCTACAATGCTTGTTCAAGACTATCAAATTTAACTGGAATTTTGATATAATATAAGTATATATTTTTAATTTAAGATCACAAAATTCAAACGCCTCCCTTATTTTCTTAAACCCAAGTCTAGTCAAACAAAGAAACTTAAATTAAAACTGGGGGAATACTATTTTTACCAAACTAGTTTCTGATCATGTGCATTGCACGTGTATCCCATGTTAATGGATTCAAGCATTCTTAAATGTTATACATTATATATTATTAAAACTTCAAAAGTAAATATTCTAAATGATGACTATTGTTATCTCATTTTATTTTACTATAACTAAAACCATAAAATTAAAGCATCAAATAATAAACTTTAAAGAAAAAAATGCAAGTACAAAATGATGAAATGTAATTGTCTCATTTTATTGTATTTTAATTAAAAATCATTAATTAAAAGAGCAAAAAATAGTAATGACGAACAAAATAACACACAGTATTTCCAATTGATATAATCAACTATCTCATCTAACCTTCCGAAGAACAACAACTCAAAGGGGTGTTAATTGTAAATAAAACCAAAGAAATATCGCTAAATTATGATCTTATGATCAAATATTCAAACAATGTCAATTCCATGTTGCCAGGAGGAAGATTTAAGATCATTCATTATGTTCTAAAGAGTAAAAGAAATATAATTTGATATAGAGAAAAAAAAAATCAGAAAAGGCTGAGTTCGAAGATACCATTATGAAAATGATACGTCTTACCACATGGTGCAAGTGTCAGTTAAAGTTTAGGTACTTCTTTACAATCGATGCTTTCTTACGTTGCACAAGATATATGTCTCAAAATGAGGATATAATACAAAATGCTTTTAATCTCATTTCAGCATTGATGAGTATGGTCACGCAACTCCATCAAACTTTATAATTGTAACTTTGTTGTACTGATGATGTATATGAATTGTCCTGGATGAACTTCTTTATAGAAGAAATATCAAGTTCTAATAAAAAGAATGTAAGGAGGAATAATATTTTCTCCTGAGAGCACATAATTTAAAAACTCATTCCTCCTGATGAGCTAATAATTGTTGTAGACTTGCTCAAGCACAACTACACAACCTTCTCAAAGTAAAGGGTCGGATGACCAGTATGTACCAGGTTTTTCTTTTCCTAAAATGATGATACTACACTATACAAAGAAATGATCAAAACAAATAATGGAAGACTAAATCGCTCTTCACATTAAAAAAAGTCATGGCTATACAAATAATGAACTTCCACACAATACGAAGAAACATGCTAAATAACATTCTTATCATTTAGAAAGTGATACTTATATAATTTCAGGTTTGCTAAAAAATATAAAGAAAATAGGAAAAAGTAATCTAAATACCATGATCACTTTTTCAAGAAGTGATTTCAAGAATAGAAATTTTATTGGCAACCAAGCAACTCCAGGACATCCACTGTTTTTCACTTCCAATTAAGAAGTATCAGATAAACTAAGTGTATATATAGTCTTAAAGGCTTAACCCTTGTAATCCTGTAGAGGAACTGCTCGAATGCACTACAGTTCCTTGAAGCTGAGCTGCTGAGGTGGCAAATCTAGTTAGGTAGGACTTGTAGTTAGTTATGATGATTAAGTTAGTGGGCCAACTAATGTACAACCGTATAGATTAGTATAGGCGGTTAAGATTATATATATATATATATATATATATATATATATATATATATATATATATATATATATATAT
Source organism: Lycium barbarum (assembly GCF_019175385.1). Classification (NCBI taxonomy): domain Eukaryota; kingdom Viridiplantae; phylum Streptophyta; class Magnoliopsida; order Solanales; family Solanaceae; genus Lycium; species Lycium barbarum. Next base: position 101,196,113 of record NC_083346.1, on the reverse strand, counting down.
ATATATATACATACACTCTTTGTAGTTGAATGATTAATGGAAGATATTTTCTCATTTTACAAACTTGCTCAATACTTTTTATTTTCTCTCAACTGTTCTTCGTGTAGTTTGTGCTCTTCCATTACAATTGCAATAATTATGTGATGATGTCACAGATATTTAACATGGTATCAGAGCGTTAATCGATCAAATTTAGGAATTTCTTCAACAATCTAGAAGAAATTGAGAAATTTAGGTCATTTTTCTTCACTTTCTTTTAATCGAGTCAATTTTTCTCTGTTTTGATCGTGTATATCTTTGAATAACAAAAATGGTGGTTGAAGATATTGATGAACAAGGACGAACTAAACAAGGTGTTGAAAGCAATGAACAAAGGCAAAATCAACAATGTATTGCTAATGCTACTTTGGATCATAATCATCCATTGTACTTGTATGCATCTGATGGTCTTGGTTCCTTATCAGTAGGAATTCAACTGATATGGATGGAAACTATGGATTATGGTGTCATGCAATGGAGCTAGCCTTGCTAGGAAGGAATAAAATTGGATTCATCGATGGTTCTGTGAAGAGGGACAATTATGGACCAACTCACCAAAACCAATGGGATCGATGCAATGCGATAATTGTGTCACATATCATGGGGAATGTTGCGAGGGAACTGTTAAATGGCATTTTTTTCTGCCAGATGCACACATAGTTTGGCAGGAGTTAAGAGAAAGGTTTAATAGGGTAAATGGTTCGAGAATCTATCAGTTACACAAAGAATTTTTCACTCACACAAGGTGCTTCCTTAATCTCAGCTTACTATACTCGACTGAAGGATATGTAGAATGAGTATGATTTAATCATTCCACCTAGACTGATTCAATCATTCCACCTAGACCTTGTGATTGTGAAGAATCAGCAAAGTCAGTAGAGAATTTATAGTACCAAAGGATATCACAATTTTTTATGGGACTTAATGAAGGATATAGTCAGGCTCATAGTCAAATTTTGTTAAAAACTCAACGGCCTAGTGTCAATCAAATTTATGCAATGCTAGTTCAGGATGAAAGTCAAAAGATGATCACTAGGAGTAGTTATGTAGCTATAGAACACGTTGAGCCTACAACACTGTTTACTGCCAGAACAACAGTTCAAATGCCTATAAGGAACTTTGATCTTGTGTGTGATTTTTGCCACATGAGGGGGCATACTAGAGATGGTTGTTACAAGCTGATGAACTATGAATACTGTGGTTAGAAGATCCATGTGAAGGAGACTTGTTACAAGTTAATTGGTTATCCAGTAGACTTTAAATTCCAGAGGAAGAATGGTACAACAACTAGCACAGCAAGTGGATACATGGTTCAAAGGGAAAACAACTGTGCAACTGGAGGACACTTGACTCATAATGGTGGCAGTAACTTAAGGCCAACAGGTGGATACATGACTCATGGAGAGAAGAGTGGTTCACATGCATACATGGCTCAAGGTAAAGATTAGAATGAATAATATGAACATGAATGCACCAGGAAATCTCTTCACCAGAGATCAGTTCAATCAGATCTTGGTCTTCCTCAACAAAGCACGAGTGAACAACACCAATCCACGAAGCAACTCAGGACCAACTGTTATAGGTGGTAATGAACTTATGGCAGGTATTCCTTCCTTAGATAAAAGGGATAGTGATGTAGTTTTTAAATAGATTGTTGATAGTGGTGCAACAAACCACATGATTAATAATGACAAACTAATGTTAGATGATGCAAAAGTAGGAAACAATGGAAATGTACAACTGGAAACTGGAGAGTCCACAAGAGTGACTTATACTAGAGATTGCCCTTTGTCTGGAGGTGATGTGATCAGGAGTGTATTATGTGTTCCAGTATTTAAATTCAATGTTTTGTCTGTTTCCAAACTGATAAAAGACTGAACTGCAATGTGAATATTTTTCCTGGTTTTTGCATCTTTTAGGATCTCTTCACTAGGAGAGTGAAGGAGATTGGTAAAGATTAAGAAGGATTATACATTTTGCTATCACAAGTAAATAAAGTGAATAAAACCAAGGTCAAGATAGACAACTCATTTACAGCGACAGAAACTGTTGATCCTACCTTGTGGCACCAAAGGTTGGGACATGTCCCCATGAGAGTCTTAAGAAGATTGTCTGTTTTCAGAATAAAGAGAAGTTTTCATTAGATACTTGTGATGTATGCCCATTAGCTAGACAGACTAGAATTCCATTTCCACATAGCAATAGTAGGATGACTAAATCTTTTCACTTGATTCACATGGATGTATTGGGTCCTTACAAAACCACCACTAATAATGGAATGAAATACTTCTTGACTCTAGTTGATGATTTTTCTAGATGGATTTGGACTTTTCTATTAAGGGTAAAATCAGATGTGGTTAAATTGTTAAAATCTTTTCTTCCAATGGTCTCAAATCAGTTTGGTAAATAGATCAAAATGTTTAGATTAGATAATGGATCTGAGTTCTTTAATCAGTCATGTGGTGAAATTTTTAGAATGCATGGCATAATCCATCAAAGTTCTTATCCCTACACCCCATATCAAAATGAGGTGGTAGAGAGAAGGCATAGACATATTTTGGAAACTGCCAGGGCTATTAAATTTCAAGGATGCTTACTCGATAAATTCTGGGGTTGTTGTATTGAGAGTGCAACATATGTTCTTAATAGAATTCCTTAATCTAGTTTGGGGTTCAAATCTCCATTTGAAATGCTTTACAAAAGAACACAATCCTTACAGTAAATGAGGATCATTGGTTGCCTTTGTTTGCTATGCAACTAAGTTACCCAAAGAAGACAAATTTAGTCATAGGGAAGTTAAAGCAGTCTTACTTGGCTATGGTTTGCATCAGAAAGGATATAAGTTTTTTGATCTTATCAATAAGATCTGTTTCATTAGTAGAGATGTTGTATTTCATGAACTTATCTTTCCTTTCTAAAATCTTCAGAATGGCATTAGTAGTGATGGTATTGATGGTTCTCTCACATTTTCTCCCCTCATGCACATTCCTTATACTTCTCATGTGCCCGGTCCTGCATTATCAAAACATATCTCACCTGAAGTAGATGATACAACTGTTCCTGCCCCACTTATTCGGGATATGCCAATCCCTGATCCAGTTCCTGAGTTAGATCATCATGCAGAGCTTAATGAAGAGGTTGTTCCTGCCCTGATGGATGTTGAAGAACAAGATGAGCATGCCAATCGCCATGAGATTGTACCAGCTGCTCATCATCATGGTGCATCAAGAACTATTAGAGCAACCAAACCTCCCATTTGGTTGAAGGACTATGTTACTTCATCTAATAGAAAGCAGAAAAGTGGACTTAGGGCCAGTGCTTGCTCCTATCCTTTGTCAGATGTGCTGAGTTAAAAATGCTTATCTTCTAAATATCAAAGTTATATTGCTAACTTTTTGCAGAGATTGGAACACACTCTTAGTCCAGTGCCATCAAGGACCTTAGATAGGTTGAGGCAATACAGTCAGAGATCAAAGCTTTAAAGGATAATCACACTTGGTTTGTAGTTCCAATTCCACTTGGCAAGAAGTCTATTGGATGTAAATAGGTATATAAAATTAAGTACAAAGCATCAGGAGAGATTGAAAGGTTAAAGCAAAGTTGGTGGCAAAGGGTTACGATAAAAAAGAGTGTCTGGATTATTAGGAGACATTTTCACGAGTGGTGAAAATGGTCACTGTAAGGGTTGTTATTTCTGTTGCTACAGCAAGGAACTGGTCCATCCAACAAATGGATGTATTCAATGCTTTTTTACATGGAGATCTTGATGAAGAGGTGTACATGGATTTGCCTCAAGGGTTCAAATCCACCTCTGGTTCATCACAAGCTTATAGGGTCCTCAAGTCATTATATAGACTTAAGTAGGCTTCTACGCAATGGAACATTAAGCTCACTACTGCACTTGTTTCTTATGGTTTTGTGCAAAGTCATCTAGATTACTCACTCTTCATTAAGCATGATTCTGGCAACACAATCTTGGTCTTGGTTTATGTTGATGATTTACTCATCACAGGTGATGATGATGACCTGATCCTTGCTACTAAAACTACTCTTCAGTGTTCTTTCAAAATCAAGGATCTAGGTGTATGAGTTTGCTAGAAGTTCAGAAGGGATCCTCATGCATCAGAGGAAATATGCTCTTGAGCTCATTTCTAATCTTGGCCTTGCTAGTGCTAAGCTCGTGAAAGAACTAATAGAGTTGAACCATAAACTGACGACTGCTGAGTTTGACTCAAATTTTGGTCCTTATGATGACACATTCTTACCAGATCCTGGTGCTCATCAGAGGTTAATTGGTAGACTGCTCTATCTTACTAACACCAGGCCTGATATAACATTTGGTGTTCAATGTCTAAGTCAATTCCTGCACTCTGCTAAGTGTTCTCATATGAATGCTGGAGTCAGAGTTGTGCAATATGTGAAGAATTCTCCCTGTTTAGGGATTCTTATGAAGGCTGCTGATTGCAATGTTTTGGAGGCATTTTGTTATGTTGATTAGGCATCTTGCCCAACACTCGCAAATCCATCACTGGTTACTTTATCAAATTTTGTTCTTCACTCATTTCCTGGAAATCAAAAAAGCAGGTTACCATATCCAAAAGCTCTACAGAGGCTGAATACAGAAGCCTGTCTGCCACTGTTGCTGAGCTTGTTTGGTTGATTAATTTGTACAAATCTCTTGGAGTTGATGTTCAGTTGCCTGTTCCCATTCATTGTGACAGTAAATCAGCTATCCAAATAGCTGCTAAGCCTGTCTTTCACGAACGTACCAAACATATAGACATTGACTGTCATTTCATCAGAGAAAAGGTTCAAATGAAGTTAGTTTAGCTAGTATATTTGGCCTACTCAGAGCAACAAGCAGATATACTCACCAAGACCCTCACACATGTTCAACACGGCTATCTATTATCCAACCTAGGGATGATGAACATCTTCATTACCCCTAGCTTGGGGTGGGGGTGGGGGTGGGGGTGGGCGGGGTAGAGGAACTGCTCGAATGCACTGCAGTTCCTTGAAGCTAAGCTGTTGAGCTGGCAAATCTAGTTAGTTAGGACTTGAAGTTAGTTATGATGATTAAGTTAGTGGGCCAGCTAATGTACAACTATATAGATTAGTATAGGCGGTTAAACTTGTATATATACGTACACTCTTTGTAGTTGAATGATTAATGGAAGATATTTTCTCATTTCACAAACTTACTCAATACTTCTTCATTTTCTCTCAACTGTTCTTCATGTAGTTTGTGCTCTTCCATTACAATTGCAATGATTATGTGATGATATCACAGAGATTTAGCAGATCCCAAATAGCTGTTATTATTAAGACTTAAAAACTTCAAAACATAGTACCTTTCACATTCTTCAACATTATTATGAGATATAACCTTCACATGAAATAATTAGAAGAAGCCTAAGCGTCATATCCTGTCATCTAGCTGTTATGAGTTTCTTAATTACTCTCTCCATTTCACAATAAGTGAATTTTACGCTTTTCATTTTGTTTCAAAATAAGTGGTGCTTTAGGATTTCAAGAAGAAATTGATCTTCTTCTTCCAAAATGACCCTTATTTACATAATCAAGAACCATTAAGTTTTTTTTTTTTCTAGACATTTAATTAGGAATAAGTTAGTAAAAACACTCCTAATTTTTTAGGAGTGAGCACTTTCTTATGAGGTGTGCATAAGCCTAAAAAGTCATTTATTATGAAATGGAGAGAGTACCATTTATTTAATTCATTGTACTACAATATTTATAGCTTTATTTATCCGTATTAGAATGTATCTATACTTGTAGAGTTCAAAATACTCATTTAATGCAATGTAATTTTACTTTTGGGTGAAGGGAAAAATGGTCACTCACTTTTTCATGGGCATTTTCGTAATTCAACTTTAAACTTAGATGTTCCCACTTTTAGTATAATATGATTATCAAATAATATTTATCATAAGAATTTACCTCTAAATGCCTTATACCAGGCCTGATGGTATTTTTTTACACCATAAATGCATCTAACTTAAATTCAATTTTATTTGCATGGTTTTTATTTTATTTAAATATTTAAGAGAAACGACCTCTGTATAGGCCTGCATATATTATAGATAGTTATAAAATGGTAAATGTAGGTTGCCTGCGGAGGCAACCCAAGTGGTCACAAAAGTATGATAAAACAAGCTAATAAAAGTTGTCAATTGACCAAACAAACCAGATAAAGATTATGTAACTAAGCTCTTCTCTCAAGGTATAAAGAAAAGGCAAGGCAATTATTTTATAACAGTAGATAAAAATAATGTCTGGCAAGAGCTGGCGTCAGTTGCCTAGCTTAATAGAATAGGTTCCTATTAGCAACTTTAGCATGACCTTCAAATAAATATTGTAGCTTGATCATAATTTCCAAATGTTTTCAGTTGAACTAATCAAGACTACTATTTGTCTGAAATTATAATAGACAACTTTCCAACATGATTTTCTAGAATACCATTTTTTGATAGAGCTATTTCATATTCAGAACCCACACAGGGTCGTTTGGCAGGAGGGATAGGATGGGTTGGATTATTAATCCAATGAGATTGGAATTAATTCTATGTTTGGTTGGTGGGATAGCTTTTTTGATATCCCATCCAATTAGGGCTGGGCATAAATACCGAAAATTGAAAAATCGAACCGAAACTTCAACAAACCGAACCGAGCCGAACTAGTTTGGTTCGGTGTTTGGTGTCCACCTTCAAAAAACCGAAACCGAAATAGCCGAACCGAAATTTGATAAAACCGAACCGAAAAACCGAACACACACCGAAATTTAATACATTACCCAAAAAAATTAAAATAGTTCAGGCCCATTAAGTTTAAAGCAAAAAAAAACTCAATTGTAACAAGCCCTCTTTTGCATTTGTATCCCTAATTTTCTACTTCAGTTGAGAAAATCAAATATGTTAAGGAAGGTAACTAGGATGTGTCTTTAAGATTAATGTATGTCCTTTATGTGTTTACTTAATTATTCTTACGGTATGTATATAACACCTAGTAATCCTATATCATGGTTATAGTTTTCTATTCTTGTATATCCTGTTTGTTTGATTTTGATTTCAATTTATCAGTTTTATGTTTTATTTCTTTTGAGAATATGAATTAGTGTCAAGGGAATCGCTTCTAATATCATATCAAAAAAACCGAATTGAAAAAACCGAAACCGAACCGAACCGAACTTTAAAAAACCAAAACCGAAAGAACCGAATTGAACTAGTTTGGTTCGGTGTTCGGTGTCCACCTTCAAAAAATCGAACCCGAAATAGCAAAATCGAAGTTTGATAAAACCGAACCGAAAAATCGAACGCCCAACCCTACATCCAATCCCATGTAGATGGGATAAAAGGTGGGATTAGTAATCCCACATAAAGGGTGGATTAGTAATCTCATCTTATCTCACCCAATCCCATCTACATGGGATAACTTATCCTCCTATCAAACGACCCCTAAAAGGGGAAGGCTGCGTACTCAGGGACACACCTAGCAGATGAGTTACTGGTTCACGTGAACACAATAGAATTTTGCTCAAATATTATGTATGTAATAAAAATTCACTAAATATCTATAAAAATATTGAATGTGATATTTACTTGAAATCATTATAAGAATCCATAAACTTGAAAATTTGAATCTCCCTCTATCCCTAATAAAAATTTCTTCATTTTAAAAACTCAAATTTGAAATGTTTGATTAATTAAGAGTGAATAGATGTCACCAGTCTTACTATACCGCTTAGGGGTCATTTGGTTGGGAAACAAGTTACCCAAGATTACTTATCTTGGAATTAGTTATTCCATGATTAATTATTTTATCTTTCCACAGGAATAACTACAGTTCCAGAATAACTATTCCTGATATTAATTATATGTAATTTTATTCCAACCAAACGTAAAATAAACTCATCTTAAATTTAATCACGAGATTATTTATTCCTTATCCCTCGTATCATGTTAGACGAGCCTTAGTAATCCAAAATATCTTCAAAAACTATTCCAAACATCACAACCAAGAGTAGTTCAATTAATTCTGGTACTGATTTTAATACTTTTCTTCATATTTGTTCAATATAATAAGAGTAGCAGTGGCGGTGGTTAATCATCAAGACACTATTTTTGATGTAGGCGTTGGTATAAATGCACAGGGACCTTTGATAACAAGTTTTCCTTTTTTCTATGATCAAAAATAAATAAGTACTCCCCATTTTCTTGTACACTTCTCTCTCTCTCTCTCTCTCTCTCTTTTTGACTCTGGTTTGGTAACCAGTACTGTTATGTTATTTATATCTCAACTATCTTTACTGTCTCTGCATACATACAGTGACTGTACATAACAGTAGCAAATTCAAGAAAATGGTTATATAGAGTACCAAAAGTAGCACACAATCTCAAATGAGGTATCTTTCTTCTTTCCCACTTTTAGTAGCTAGTCAGGTCTTTTTCCTTCTGACTAGGGTTTTAAATGCTGGAATTAAATGCAAATGAACTGCAAATACTCTTTATTGAACTGGGAATGTGTTTTCTTGGATAATGTTGTGAGAAGAAAGGTGGGGTTTGGGGGGTTTCTCTGTTGTAACACTACAAAAGAAACTGAAATCAGTCGTTAGTCCGTCGCTAAATTGCTTTTAGGTAACAATTTTTTTTTATTTTTGTTGTATAGCTACAAAATTTGTTCGTCGCTAATATCAGATTTTTTAGGAGTGTAATTTGAGTTATTGCTTAGATTCTTGCGAATGCTTTGGAATAATTGGCTCAGTGCTAGTTTGAATATTTTTGAGTTCTTGGTTTTATTTCAATTTCCATGATCCGTACATTTTCTTTCTCCATTTTGTATTTTGAACTGGTATGTATGTTCCAGCTGTTTGGGGTGGCTTACCTTTGACTTATTTCTGTTATTCTTAATTGATTTTCTAGTATACAGACTTGTCTAGTTTTTGTTTCATCTTGTTGAACTGGAAATTTTGAGACTATGGTTAGAAATTATACATGAACGACAGTTGCTCCTATTTCTCCACCTGTATGACTGTATGTATGATCTTTACTGAAAATTGTGAAATACAGAATAATGAGGATATTGTGAAGTAGCCAAAGGAGAAACTTTTTTGAGTCTGGTGGATTTGCTAGACTTTAAAAGGATGGATATTGTTAGCAAGGATGATGTTGAACCAGAAAAGAGGAGTCAAGATTCTATGAACTTCCAATTACCAAATATGTCCTCAGATTGGCAATTAAGTGGCAGCAATCTGACAAATGCATCGATGGGGATGGTTCCTAGTAGCAACCGAATACTGGATTCGTTGTGTGCTAGTGTTTGGGATCATCCTGCCAGTTCATCAAACTTAGGTTTCTGTGATACTAATGTTCAAATGAATTCTGGCACTACGAATGCACTAGGAACTTCAGCATTTGTTTGGACTCAACCAAATGCAACGTTGAAAGGAGGCACGTTTACACCCCCTACTACTGGTATACTTCCTCAAAGCTTAACTCAGTTGCCAGCTGATTCAGGTTTTATTGAAAGAGCTGCAAGATTTTCATGCTTCAGTAGAGGAAAAGTTGGTGATATGATGAACCCCTTTACCATCCCTAGTTCTCCTAATACATATCATAACGGACTGGCCTTCCGGCGGCCACAAGAGCAGCAAATGGGAAATGCGGGTGGAAGTTCTGAGAATGTTTCTTTACCTCTTGAACACGGGGCTACGGATAAAAGCCCCCTCAAGAATGAGAAAAATGTAAGCTTTGTTAGGTCTCGGGATGAAGCAAAGGAATGTGTTGGCATTTCTGGAAATGACTCTGATGAAACTGAATGTAGTGGCCATCAAGAAGAATTGGAGGGTGGGGATTCTTCTGCTAAGGGCCTTGGCTCAAAGAAAAGGAAAAGAAGTGGTCAGGTACTACTTGCTTGTATAAACCTTATTTTCGAGATAACTATAATCCAATGCCATTCGGTGATCTAATTTACAAAATAGCCAGCAAATGTATAGGTTTTGTATATTTAAGTATAAATATACATATAATATACATACTGTATACATAATATACCTAATCAGTGTATATGTTTTGTATATTTTGTCTAGCAGCCGTAATTAAATTTGTCTGTTAGGCCAAAAATGAAAAGAGCCCAATTCTTTCTGTAGATGACAATAGCCTGTTTTTCAAATGTTTTTTTGTGCAAGTTCTTGTATGTTGAGTTTTCTTGTCATTCCGTTAGGATGCAGAAGTTGATCAAAGAAATGGAGCGCAACAACCACCAGCTGAACCTGCAAAAGATCAAACGGAACTTCAGAAGGGAGAGCAAAACTTGAATTCCACTGCCTGCAGGCCTGGTGGAAAAAATGGTAAACTGGGGACTAAATCTGCTGATCCCCCTAAAGAAGAATACATACACATTCGAGCTCGAAGAGGCCAGGCAACAAATAGCCATAGCCTTGCAGAAAGAGTAAGACTCCAAAATAGAAGCTTAAAAATTGTACTAAGATTTCATCTTGTAGTTCTTTCAGATTTGATTTACTTTATTTTGATACAGCTAAGGAGGGAGAAGATCAGTGAACGGATGAAATTTCTTCAGGATCTTGTACCTGGTTGCAACAAGGTAACTTTTTATTTTCTTTCAATACACTGACTTTTTGTGAAACATCCATCACAACTAGAAGGATCTGTTCTATGTTACCTGTTTCAAAACAAGAAGGATCTGTTCTTTATGCGGCCTGAGTTAGAGCCGGTAATTCGCAGGTCACTGGGAAAGCAGTAATGCTCGATGAAATAATTAATTATGTACAATCTCTTCAAAGACAGGTTGAGGTATGCTATTTACTCCTAATAACTAATTCCTTCTTTCTTCTATCCAAATTTTATTTTGTTATCACCCTATGCCTCCCTCAAAATCCATATTTGTGTTGTTCAGATGATGATGTCTAATGAATGATTTTCCCCTCTTTTTTGGGCTTGTTATATCGCGTCTAATCTTTAAATGTAATTCACAAACATCTACCGTCCACAAAACACTGCATTGATTCTGATTTCTGAATCACTGGTGTCTGATTGTTTTCATTGTTGTTGCTAATTTCTTGCAAAATCATGTCATGTAAAAAGTTCACTGGAAACAGAAGAGAACCCTCTTTTCATGGCCTCTTAACAGTATGTGTTTGAGAATGACTGGACTTCTTGTTCTCTCAGTTCCTTTCAATGAAGCTTGCGACTATTAACCCCCAGCTGGATTTTAATATTGATGCGCTCCTTGCAAAAGATGTAAGTAAACAGTGCACTTTTCTTGGAATTACATGAAGCAGAACATGCTACATAATTTCTAGTTTCTACAGATAGAGCATCCTTTTACTTCTTGCAGATTCTCCATTCACGAGCGGGTCCTTCATCGTCACTTGGTTTTGCTCCTGATATGACAATGCCATATCAGTCCTTGCATCAACTGCAACCCGGCCTGCTTCAGTCGGGTCTTCCTGGTTTTGGAAATGCTACCGATGCATTTCTCAAATCCATCAATACCAATTTAGCTGCTATGAATGGTGGCTACAAAGAGTCTTCATTACAGGTAGCATTCTGAATACTCACTCCATTTTAATTTATGTGACATAGTTTGAAAGAGCACGTAGTTTATTAAAGAAATAAGGACTTTTGAAAATTGTGGTGTAAAACATGTCACAACACTTGTGTGGTTATAAAAGGTTCTCATGAAGGGTAAAATGGGAAGTGTAAAGCTAATTGTTCCCAAATTTAGACGTCAATTCTTTTTGGAATAGACTAAAAAAGACAGTGTGTCACTTAAACTTGAAAGAAGTACTATTTATCTCATGTAGTGGGTCATGAATGTTCGTTTTACCACTGCAGCATAAATAGCCATACTCCACAATCTAACAATTCGACTTACTTATTGTATTCAGTTATCTAACATATGGGATGATGAGCTACATAATGTTGTCGAGACGGGTCTAAGTGCCAGTATGCCCCTCCATAGTCAAGATTTAAGTGGTATTTTATAAGCCCCTCGTTATTTTTTAATTGCAAAATAGCATCATTCCCTTAATATTTACAATATTCTACGTACTTTTGAAGGTTCTCTACCATCAAGCCAGATGAAAGAAGAATCTTGAACTTGTTTTAGATATCAAATGCGTACACTTCCTGTTTGTTGGGTACGTGGAACATTTGGGAAGACGTCATAATGAAGAGCTATTCCTATTTCACTAAACGCTCCCTATGAAGTTCTGCTTTTAATTGTACAGCTAGTCCACGAAGAGTATGTTTATGGTGCATGTGACCTTTTATTCCATTGCTATATAACTCGGCTACCAAGAAAGTAAACAACTTACACCACGAGACGCAAGTTCTTCATTTACAATAGCAAATGAGAGTTCGAGCAATTATGGGTTATCCGGACATATATGCAAGGAAAATACTTATTGAAGTTTGAATTTAAGTCTTGAATCTGAGGGAGAGAAATGATTATATTCTTGTTCATTCTGTCAGGAAGAACTTGAAAATGTATGCTTGACGAAGGAAACTGAAGTTGCATTCTTTTCTGCCAAGTCATTATCTCCATAAAATCTTTCTACTTTCTGGAAAAAATCAACCAATGATTATGATTTTCTTGACGGTAAAGGTAGACTATTTCTTCAAGTCTTGTCATTGCTATCTTTGCCTCCTAGAATTTAAGTAGCTAATAGGCTCAAAAGATGTGATTCGTGATCTTTCTGCTACTAGAGACCTACATTATCACATCATTACAGTCGCAGAATAAGGATTCGGAACTTATGAGTACAAGATTTTAATTCTTTAAAGTTAGTCGCTTCTAAATTAATAATTTGCATATTCAATGAATCTTTTAATACATATATAGGATTTGGACCAAAAGTACTAGGTTCGAGCTGTTGGAACAAGGATGATAATAATAAAAGAAATTCAAAATAAATTTGCTTGACTTAGAGGCACGTTAAGACGTTTCTTGAAGATAGTTGGAGTCTCTCCCACGAGTAAACGGAAGAATAAATAACAACTCTATTTTCGGGATTCAACTAAGCCACAACAAGTATTATTCAAGAAAGTTGTTCTTCTATTCTTGAATTGGTGATTTCACCTTTTGATCAATGTCTCTAAAGTTTTTAGGGGAAATTGTTTTCTTGAAGTGCTTGCCTTTTCTAAAAGAATGAAACACTATTTATAGGATAAAAATTACATAACATAAAAGTTTTCATTAAATAGGATAAAATAGGTTCATGAATTTTTTTAAAAATACATGCAGCTTTCATGTAACTTTCAAGAACCTAAAACGTAAAATACTAAATGAAGAATGTATCTTCAAATTCACATTCATTTAGTTTGAAAACTTTTATCAGATGAAATGTTTCAAAATTAATTAAAATATTAACTTAACACGAGCAAACCTGTAACCGATGCGTGGGCTTCGCCCCTACACATCAATCAGTGAATCAGGGCCATGGGAGTATTGGACTTATAAACACAACTGGACTAAAATGTTGAGTTGATAAGATTATACAAAGATTCTTCAAGACAGATGTTTCATGGTAGGCTTACAAGATTTCCAGCAGAAAAGATGTCTTGGTGAGACAAAGGGAAAAAAAATGAAAGAAAGCATGAAATTGTTCTTGATTCTGCTTTTTTAATGTGTTCACAAACGGTAAATTCGGGAGACAATTCCTCGTATAGTCACTTAAGTAAGGTATTTTTTCTTTTTTTCTTTTTTTCATATGGTCTTTAAAGTTTAAGCATTTGCCTTATAAAGTAACGAGGGTCAAAAGTCTCTTTAAAAGTAAAAGAAAAAGGGTCAAAATAGTCCCTTAAATTTGGACTTTGTGTTAAATTATCTATATATATATAATTACAGGACATAGGCCGGTGATGTGACACTCTCTAAAGTCAAGAAATCCATTTATCTATTTCTCGATTTTTTAAAATTTTCCCTGATTTTCGCATTTAATATGTGTTTGTATATTGAAAACTCAAAGGTCATAATAATTAGACATAATCCAAAGGACACAACCAAAAGGCATCACTTTGCATATCGCTTAACAATTAGTTAAAAGCCAACAGACACGATGTTAATGAAGCCTATAAGAAAATTGGAGTAGGCAATTGTAAAAACCCAAGGGTAACTTCTTCCATCCCCGTACTTACTCTCTCTCTCCTTAAAGAAATTCTTGTCCTTCTAATAATCAGAATGTAACGGTTGGAATAGTAAAAAATGCCTAACTTTAAGTTAATTGAAGGCAAAAGTCATAAATTGACCTTTAAATTATACCCCAAAAGTCATTTTCACAGTTAAACTTTAGTGGTGATCTATTACACACCTAAAATATAAAAAAGTGATATTAATTACCCCTCCGGACACCCAAACCCAAGCGCGTGTGTGGCCGACTTTTTTGTGCGCGTGAACAGTTATTTATTACGCATTAAACTTAATAAAAAGGAAAAATCATTTAAATCCCAATCCTTCCACTTAAACGGTCATATACCATTAATACCTGATCCATCAAATATTAAGAACCCTAATTTTTGTCTCCCAAATTCGTGAAATCAGCCCCAATTTGAAGCAAAGGTAATTTTGTCTCCATTTTTTATTAGCTCCTCTCCAACTAATTTTCCCTTTTGTTTTCCATTGTAAAGCTTCTTATTCTACATTGTAAAGCTTGTTCTTCTGTAGGAACTGTTTTTGTCGATTTATTAATGAATGTTTTTTTTCATTTTTTTGTATTAGTTCCTGTTTTTTTCCGTTGTTTTTTCCGTGTGTGACTACCTTCGTTTATGCCTTTGGATTTCGGGTAATAAAGATTCATAATGGCTAGATTTGGCTTGTCTAAGATTTGTAAGGAGGAAGATAATCATGAGCTTTCTGAAGTGCGATGCAATCACGGGTTTTTATTGCCTTTGATGACATCTTGGACCCCAAGGAATCCGGGTAGAAGATATTGAAGTTGTCCATACTATGGTGTAAGTGATTTTTCATCAAGAATTGAACTTTTGTAGTTGGAAGTTTTATGCCTTTTACCTATATTTGATTGATTGTAGGGTGCTAGATCATGTGATTTTTATCGTTGGAAGGATGATGAGATTGATCCAAGATCCAAATTTGTGATTCCTAAACTAGTGAGAAGAATTGGTGAACTTGAAGCATCATTTGAAGCTTCCGCAAAAGTTGATGACAAGCCTACTATGTCTATAAAATCTGTAGAAAGCAAAATTGATATGCAAAGCATAGAGATTGAAATGGATAATTTTGGAGAACAAATTAAGAAGATGAAAGAAAAGGAGAAGAAGTGGAAGAGCAAGCTGGCCAAGTCCAACAAAAGGGAGACTTGGCATTTTAGTTTTAAGTTTTGTGTTTCAAAGCATGTACTTAAGAGGTTATTATCTGAAGTTGTCCTAAGAGGTTAGTGTACTTGTTAAGTCTTTATTAGAACTTGTTGGTGGTATTGGTAATGTTAATTAGAACTTCTTGGGGCTGTTGGTAATGTTTGGTTTAGTTTGATTTTTGAAACCCTTAATGCTTGGTATTGCCAAGTATGTATCAACATTCGGAAAGTGGAAAGCAAAGAAATTCGGAAATAAAACATAAATAAATTACAAGGCGACAAAAATTTCATACATAAACTTTAAAAGTGACAAACACGGAGATCTAATCTAACACTATGATCTCCCTCATTTTCTTAACAATGACGACTACACGGTTCCTACCTTGACAGGCTTGGAAACACAACACATTCCCTGCCCTCAATCCGTTAGCATCAATAAATTGTTTCCAGCCTTGAGATAGGCGCGTATATGCACCAACTTTGTACTTCATATGGTACGCATGATGGTCGTACAAAACAACAGTTTCGTGGTCAAAATTTGGAAGAAATTCCAAAACGTTATTAGGAATGATCTGCAAAAAATACATGTTATTACTAAAACTAAAACAATTGAAAATAAAAAATGATCTCGTCATTATGAAATTAACACGTACGAAGTCATCATTTTCAACGTACGATCTCGTTAACGTTTTCTCGAAGTATGCCAGCATTTTGGACTGAAGACTCATCTTAGAGTGAAGGGTAGAATGAATGAGAGTTTTAGTGAAAGAGTTTAGAGTGAAAGTTGGAGAATGAACTAATTAGTTTTGAGTGAATTAGGTATAATGGCTAGACCTATTTATAATGTGTGATTCATTTAGTGTCCCTAACAACTAACTAAGCAGTCACTAATATTCAATACCAGCTAATACACTACCATTCAATTCCAGTCAATACTATTCAATACACAAATGCCAATACGTTCAAACATAGACCACCACAACCACTCACTACACTATCATTCAATACCATTCAGTACACATATGCCAATACGTTCAAAGTGTTGACCATTCATTTTCATTCACAAAAAGATAGTTAATTAGATATGCCAATTCAGTACAAAACAGTAAAAAAGTTAAATGCAGTCACAGCTGCCCTACCTATGCCAATTCAGTACAAAACACTAAAAAAGTTAAAGGCAGTCACAACTGCCCTACCTATGCCAATTCAGTACAAAACACTAAAAGTTATGACTTTTTCCAAAAGTTAAATGCCGTCACAACTGTCCAAAAACAGTCTTAAGTGCAGTCTCAGCTGCTAAGGACAAGCCTAAATCCTAACCAAAAACCTTCAAAGTTAATTTTTACAATGCAGTCAAAGCTGAAATAGTAACACCAGCAGAATGCAGTCATAGTGGAGTAGTGGAACTTTCTTGGCTCGATTGTGCAGCATTGGCCATTTTCCCTCTCATTTCTCCAAGCTGCCTTGAGGTCATAGCATCTTTTCCCTTCCACTTCACACCACATGTTGCCTTATGTCCAAGAACACCAATTACCACTGCTGAAGACTTAACAGTTCTAAACCTTTGACTTGGCAGCCCAGGCTACATAAATGAAATAAGGCTAGTTAATGATATTTGTAAGTAACTAAGAGTTAATAGAAAATGATAGCCGAATGATAAACAACTTACATTAATGATTGTTTGCCCACTTTATGTGTGCAGCACCCCCATTCCAACCATACTTGGCCTGCTAATACTAACATTCTAAAAAACAAAAGAAAACATTAGAAGTTATTAATTTATAACTTATTATTGAATTATAAAGTAGATTTACCTTCTTTGAACCTTTTGGTCTACCCCTTCCTCTGCTAGTTAGAGCAGCTGCATTACTTGAATTTAGGACAGCAGTAGCAGTTGTAGGATGTGGGGCAGTTGTAGGATGTGGGACAGTAGCAGCAACATTACTTGAATTTGGGCCAGTAGTATTAGGCTCCCTAAAACATCTCATTTTGTTGTGGCCCTTGGTATGACATTTGTTGCATGTCATCTCAATTCCCCTCTTGGATAATTTTCTCTCAATCCCCCTCTTGGATAATTTTCTAGTTTTCTTGTTTTCTGTAGCTTCTTTCCTCCTTACTTTCTTGGGTTTGCCAGGCAACTTCCTTACTTCAGGAGGTATAACAAAATGATTTGTTGATTCTGGCCACATCTTCATATTCAGAACTGGCTGAATGAAGTGATTGTATGTCTTCATGTATGTTTCTCTTTTATACCAACAAGAAATGTAGTCCACTAGGTTAAGCTTCTTATGGTGAAGAGCTGCTATTGCATGAGGGCATGGTATGCCCTTCAACACCCATGCTTTACATGTACAAGTTTGCCTAGGCAGATCCACAATATGCCTATACTGTCCATGAAGCACCTCATACCCTGTATCAGAATTCCACTCAATACTACACTTCATGGACTTCTTTGTGTTGTCTCCTAGTAACTTCATTGCCATTGGAGAAACATCATACATCCAACTGTTACAAAACTCCCTCATTTGTCCTATTCTCTTCATCATTTTCACCCTTATCTCCTCAAGCATTGTAATTATACTTTTGTGTCTTGCAGCCAATATCCAAGAGTTAAAACACTCAGCCATGTTATTATCTACACTATCAACTTGTGTGGTATATTTGAAGTAAAGCTTACTCCATCTTTCTGGATTGTAGTACATCAACTTACCAAGACAAGCCTCTCCCAATGTTTTCATGTAGTCAAGGTTATCATTCAACTCAGCCTCAAATGTGGACCTTGCACACCTCCAAAAACAGTTTCTTCTCTCAAGACCTCTGTATTCTTTGGACCAATTTGCCAACACATGCCTAGCACACATCCTATGCTCAACATTTGGCAGATGCTCCTTTATGGCACCTTCAAGACCCTATGAACAATAAAAAAGCTGGTTGTTATTAAACAGCAAATAAAGAGTACGAAACAATTATGAGTATGATGTAATTAAACACTTCATATTACCTTTTGCATATATGTTATAATTGCCATGTCTGTCTCCCAGCTGGAGATCTTCCTTTAGAATTTTAATAAACCATGTCCAATTATGCTTGTTTTCAACATCAACTACTACCCAAGCAAGTGGCAGCATCTGATTGTTTCCATCTTTACAAACAGTAACAAGCAGCTGACCTTTTGAAATTCCTTTTAAAAAACAACCATCCAAACTAATACATTTCCGACATCCTGCTAAGTATGACTTCTTCATTGCATCAAAGCATATGTAGAAGCCTACAAATCTTTTTCTTCCTTCAATTGTCTCTTCACTAAGCCTCACTACACATGTACTACCTGGATTGGACCTAGGCAACTCATTTTTGTAATCTCAAAATTCTGCCAAACTCCTTCACATGATCACCCATCATCTCTGAAATCACCTTGTTTTTTGCTCTCTTACACACAATCCTCCCAACATAAAGATCTAACTCCTTTTTAATAAGCTGTTGGAACTCAAAAATTCTAATGCTTGGCTGTTCCTTTATCCTCTCATTATAGTGACTGGCTCAAAATTTGGAGTTGCAAAGTTTGTTTCTATTTGTAGGGTCACATTTGTGAATTGGATTGTAGTTCACCACAAAATTGGAAGTCCTAGAGTCAAAACTGGCAAATAAAAGCCAAGGGCAGCCCTCTACACACCTAACCCTTACCCTTATGGCTTATTAACATGCTTTTCAATAGCAGCATGTTCGGCAACTGCATACTTAGTAACAGCAGCCCTAAAATCTTCAACACACTCAAACTGTAGACCTGTTTCCCATGTAATCTTCTTGCAAGTTTTATCAAACACAACTCCTGTTTTTACCTTCCTTCTTCTTGATTTTTGTCTTTGTTCAACCACTTCTCCATCATCATCAGTGCAGTCATCTGGATCAGTCTCAAAGATAGCAGCTTCATCGGAAGGGTAATATGGCTCATCTCCAGCCAACATGCCTTCTAAACCATCTCTAGTACCACCTTCTGATTCATCAAACCCCACATCTGCCCTTTTTCTTCCTATTCCTAACTTAACATATGCAGGAACAAGAGGTCTTTCACCCCCTCTTCCTTTTTTTCTTCTTTCCATCTCTCTTTTCCTCTCTAAAAGCCCTTAGCTCCTCATCTATATCACTCCGACTAACTTCTACTCCTTCTTCTTCAACAAATCCTTCTAGATTTGATCCTAATTCATCCCTATCACACTCATCATTATCAATTCCAGTTTTATTTTTTGAAGAATCAGCAGTGGTAAGCAGTACAGTGGCAGGACTTGGATAATTAGGGGCTATAGTAGGACTAGTTGGAATGGGGAATGGATTGGAGGAGTAGTAGGTTGTTGAGGTTGAGTTGTAATTTCTTGGATGAGAGGAGAAGTGGGAGGATTAGTAGTTTGGACAGCCTCATCAAAAGCTGCATTTTCCACATGAGATGTTCCCTCACTACTCTCTTTTTCAAAAGATACTCCACTCCCCCCCCCCCCCCCCCTCCACATGGGTTGCATATTCTAATAAGAGCGGGGCCAATTGAGGCTCTTCAACCATGTGGCATACAAATGCCTCCAAAATATCCCCATGCCCCAAACATGCTGCAATTCCCATTGTATCCCTATCGGATGTTATTTGTATCAAGGGTAAGCTTTTAGGCAATCTAGCATAAAGTGAGCATCTCTCGGGGTCATAGCCTAAATCTCTCACACAATCCATCAATTCAAAGTAGGAAAATTTATCTATGTCCACATCATAAATATCAGTAACCTCTCCCCCAACATATCTTTCTTTACCCTTACCCTTTAAAAGTCCACCATGGTAAATTCTCAAAGTAATCAGTTCAAAAGACATTTTACAACCTGAAAATTGCACAGTTCGATTTAAGAAGTAAAGTCACACACAACTACTTATTACAACATATTGGACATATTTAAGCATGAAACACAGTAAAATTGAAGAAAAAAAAACGTCTAAAAAAACCTAGTTGAAGTCGCAATAAACAGTACTAACATTATACCACTTTTATAAACACAATACTACTTTTTTTAAACGTCTTCAAGCATTTACCATGACATTTACACAGTATAATCCATAAAAAACTAAACATGTAAAAACCCTAGATGTAGTGGATTTACACAAAATAAAGTGAGAGAAACTTTACCTAGTCGTGAAATAGGTGTGATCTTCACGAAAATCACCAAAAACACCAGTGCAACCCTTAAATAAGACTTAAATAAAAAAACCCTAACTTTGATTATAGGTGTATTAGAGAGATTAACTCAACAAACACAAGAAAATTCGAAAAATATTGACCAAATCGTGTTGAATCTCGTCAGAAATTAAAGGATACGTAGGGTTTTTTTAACGGGTGGGTGAAAGATGAGTGTGAATTGGGTGTAATCGGGTGGGGTAAATGAAATGGAGGGGTGAAACGAATCGGGTTTGGGTTTAATGAATAGGTCGACGTTAAATTAATTCATTTAATACGTGGCAATACGGTAGGGCGAGTGACTACCACGTTTTAATTAAAACTTGGGTTTGGGCGTCCGGAGGGGTAATTAATATCCCTTTTTTATATGTTAGGTGTGTAATAGGTCACCACTAAAGTTTAAGTGTGAAAATGACTTTTGGGGTATAGTTTAAGGGCTAATTTATGACTTTTGCCTTAATTGAATAGTTGCTTATACGCTCAAATTACACCTATTAATGGCGTAAAGCGGACGTTGTCAAATATAGTAACCCAAACAAGGTTGGGGTCGAATCCCACAGGGAATATGGAGAGAAAAGGGTACTAATTGTATGCGATACTAGTCTTTAAAGGCTTTAATCCTATTCCGAATATTTTGAAAAGAGATTTGGTTTGTATTCGCTATTTTAAAGTGTTTGGAATTTGTTTGGATTTGGAGAACCAAAGTTGTGTCCCCACGATGATTAGATGTTATGCTATGGGTGTCAATATGATATATTTCTAATGGGTCGGAGTTACGTATGCACTTAATCTCTAATGCACTTTCTAATATTTTCCAATAGTTAGAGAGTATTTCTTTTCATGACTTTCCCAAATGCAGAAAAGTTGTAAATAAGATTGATTAAATATGCCAAGTAGAACTCATCTTATCCCTAAGCGAGTTCATTAAACGAGGGTTAGCGCCCCGAGTCCTTGTTATATTATTTCAAATCACACCCTAGTTCATCTTTCCAAATAAACTAGGGTTTGTGCATGAACAAGTGTTTGCAACCACTAATGAACAATGAATACGAGAAATAATAAAACACATCACAACCCATTATATATGTATACAATGTTAGACACCCATTACATAGCACCCATCATTTGGGTCCACAACTTTGATTAAAGAAACTACTCACACATTATGGTTTCAAAAGTAGGAGGCAATAAATGAGACATAAAGCTTACAAAGTGTGATAAAGATGATGGAAAATGGAATCTTGTTGTCTTCACTAAGCTCCAAAAGGGGAGTATTCAATGCTCACCCATCAATGAAACTTTGTTCACGTGGTTACAATAAATATTCACTGCAAAAAAACAAAAACCAAAAATGTTCTTTAAATAGGCTCCAAAAAACGCACAGCAGCTACTGACAAAATTTCCCCCGATAGCAAGATCGACGGACCGTCATTCGTTCGACGATCCGTCGATTTCTCTGTCCTTTGTACCTTCAGCAATGTGTTCCATTTGACGGTGTCGTCGATCAGTTCGACGCTCTGTCGAGTATTCCGTCTTTCTCTCTTCTTGTTGAGAGATCCTGATTGACAACACTAACGACGAAGCGTCGATCAGTTCGACGCTTCGTCGATGCCTCCGTCCTTTGTCGTCTTCAAGTTTGTCATCACTGGAAAATCAAGTTTATCGACGCTTCGAAGGACGGTCCGTCGGCTGATCGACGGAGCGTCGATTCTTCATTTCTGGCCAATTTTTCCTTTGTTCTTTGCTTTTTGCTTTTGGGCCATTGTTTTCCTAAAACACAACAAAACATATTAACGAGAACCAGACTTACTTGAAAACAACCAAAATTTATAGTAAAAAGGCGTCGAATGTGCCACAAATCCGCGGCACATCAACACCCCCAACTTAGGATCTTTGCTTGTCCTCAAGCAAGTCAGACAAAACAACCACAAAATAAAACTACAACTATGCTAACAATAGAGTAAAAGTGACTACAATGGTGCTTGCTCATCGCTACCAGCATGTGCATTTTTCAAATCAACTCCCTCTTTCCTCATTCCCAAACAAGGATCTTTCAAAACAAACTCATTAGAATTGACCATGACGCTTCAATCGATGACATCACATTATTAGCAGCATTTATGCGTGCGAGTATTCACCATTATGCCCTCACTTAGATTAGAGAATGTCCCACACACAATTTTACAATAAGAATCGGGACAAGGATGGACGAGAATATAAAGCACTCGCGCTCATAAAGAAGTTCATGATTTACAAGTGTAGATATCATATGCTTGCCTTTAATTTCAATGCCTAACACTTTCGGATGGTTTAGTTGTGATCACTATAGGACTTGTTCTTGGGTTGTAATGTAGGCTCGAGGACGGGTAGGATACTCATTTGGGAATTAGTAACTCATCCTCTTCGACACTACAGATTTTGACTTTTCTTCTCATGCCCAATCTATTCATTCTTCAACTCATGAATGAGATGTGATTTTACTCTTACTAGAATTTACAATCTTTTAATGAGACAATATTATTATTATTATAAAACTATATATATATATATATATATATATATATATATATATATATATATATATATATATATATACACTTTTATATTAAGCTTTTCTCAAATTTGATCCGCTATCACATCCAGTTCTCGACTATGCAACTCACACACCCCCAGCTTTAGGCTCTTGGCCTTTACTTCACACATATACCACCCTCAGCTTAGGCGATTTGCCTCTTTTCTCTAGTAGTGTCAAGGAGGGAATGGGTGCAAACATGGAATGAATTCATGAAGCGGGGAAAAGGTTTGTTACGGCTAATCAAGAGAGAAAAAAAAAATCAAAGGCTCAACGTGGGAACTAGTGATATTCATATAGAACGGGTTTTGGGCTTTTTAAGGTTGACGTGACTATTTAGAAAGAAAGCCTATGATCACTTCACAACCAACTATCCTAAGAAATATAGCACGACCTACCAGGCAAGTTCTGGATCCACATATGCTAACAATGAACACAAGAAGTTCTCACATTCACAATGGCATAAGGATTTGAACACTCAATTCATACACACTCTAATATCTATGATGTCACAAAAAGAACCATACATGTCAATTCATTACAACCTGAGATACGCAATAAACTTTCGGAGGGGTCAATTTCAAATCAATCCATTTTCAAGTTTATAAATATCCTTTTTCATTCAAAATTCATGCCATAAGTTCAAAATGCAACAACCATGAAAGTCACCATTACTTTAAATAAAATTTAACAAACAAATATATATACTACAAGGTACATCAGGTTACCCCACCCCCAGCAAAAAGAGGATGCATTGTCCCCAATGCATCAAAAAATCATACCATCACCCCATGGTGGTGGGGCCGACCTAAAATGCTCTAATCCTGTTGTTGTTGCTGAGGTGTCTCCTCCGCAGCAGTGCGAATGGGGGCCATCTCTACTGCTGGCTCAGTGGACTGAAGCGGTGGAGCTGACTGGCTCTGTGGCTGCAGGTCCTGAGAAGCTATCGTGATCGGCCTGACTGGTGCTGGGATAGCACTAGTGCTGGAAGATGCGCCGGTGAACCTCGTGTCCAGGCGCGACCGCCGAATACCCTCCTGAAGCTCGGGGTCTTCATCCTCATTATCCTCCTCCTCATCATCATCATCAGCCAATGTGACAGGCCTCTTTCTCTTGCGACTTTCCCTAGGCTCATCCTCAATCACCAAGTCAACTACTCTGATCAAATCAGAAATGCTGGCGACCGGTGCAGGTGGTGTCGGGTCATCCACAATAACCTGCTCTCTTGTTCGAAGGACCGCAATTTCAGCTCGGAGCTGGTCAAGCTCGGTCTTCAAATCTCCCGAAGTACCAGACTCACTCTTCTTCTCAATAGTGAGTATCTGCATCTCTAAACTGTCAAGTCGTGCATTGACTCTAGCATGATGCCTCTCCATAGCCTCCTGAAGAGGCTCCAACTCCAGTGCAATCTCTTTTCGGACAAACCTACCCAACTGCTGTAATATCCGGGTCACCTGCTGATCAGCACGCTCTGCCTTGATTGCAAACTCTCTGAAGTTGGCTCTGTTGAGGATAAAGAGATCCTCGGAAGCTGATGCTGCGGCTGACGGAGGAATAGGAGATGCAGATAGAACAGCAGGCCAAGGTGGTGCCTCTGAAGAAGGGGTAGCATCATCTACAGATGGTGTGGAGGCCTCTGTTGTGGACAGTCCTTCCGTGCCTATATCAACTGTGCCCTGTGGTACTGAATCCATGACATGCTCAGCCTGCTCACCCATGAGATCTAGCAATGAAGTACTGGTGGCCTGATATGTACGGAGGGTCTCATCCCTACTCCGTGTGATGTCACACAACTTTGTTGCGGGGAGAGTAGCTGCAAATGTATCAATGTGCCTCACCTGGGCCAACCTACACAACTGCGTGATAAGGCACGGGAATATCAAGGCTGTCGCCTCCTGTGGTACGTGTGCCCGAATGGCTCTACTGATCATATCACCCAAGTTCATTGGGTACCTGGATAGCATGGCAGCCACAACTACTGCTCTGTCCGGCGTGACTATGTTATCTGCTCCCGTGGGAAGAACCCGATATATGACGAAATTCCACCAAAATTTAGCTTCCAAGCTGATATTCGCCTTATGGATTTTGGCAGCCAAGTGTCTCACCCATGGGGCCTGGTCCGCCGGCCTTCTAGCCATCACCGTCGCAAACCATTCCTGTACATATTGCTCAGCCCTTCTTTCAAACTTATTATCATATTCCACTGTGGTCGGTGCCACGAAGTCATCACCAAATTAAAACCTGTTGATTGTGCGGGCTGAGATGTCCACATGGACACCCCGAACATACACTGTGTCTAATGGAGGGGCAGCTTTCAAAGCTCTCTTGTTCTTGTGGCTCTGCTTGAGTATTACTCTGTAGGTAGCATAGAATTCTCGAACCATGGTCGGGCAATAATCCCCTGGAGGCCGTGTGAATGCCTCAAGATGATAGTGCTGGATGAGATCAGCAATCCGAAGGTAGCTCTCTAAGCCACTCATACTGATTTGTTTTTCTTCTTGAATATTTCTCCTCGGATTACCCCCGCTGACTGTAGTGGCCCCTTTTACATAGTACTTTCGTCACCCTTCATAGGGGAAGCGGATTGCAGCTATCTCCATCTCTTGCAGCCGCTCTTGCTCCTCATCTGAATTTCGCTCAGGAGCGGCTGGTTGTTCTGTTGCTGCATCGCTAGAATCAGCGGATGTGGAGGATGAAGTCCCCTCTGCAGACTGAGAGGAGAGTAAAGTGGTTGATTCTGCTTGGGGAGTGGTGGTATGTGCCCTCGATCTAGTCGTTGGGACTACAGCTTGACGTTTAGAGTCATAGGGTTCATCCCTAAGAGTAAGGGTTGTTTGACCCCAACCTCGGCCTTTTCTGGGACCACCACCCCGCTTGACTGGATTCTTTGGAGGCATACCTGAGAAAAGAACACCATTCGTTGTTAAGACAACCATAAAAATATAACAGAAACGGACAAAAGTGCAAGACATGCGATAATTTTAGAGTTGCCAGCGGTCCGTCGATTTGCTACAAGAGTCGTCGAACAGATCGACGGAGCGTCGAAGTGGTCGTCGAATTGATCGACGAGCCTTCGATCTCATCGTCGATCTCTTGTTAGCCACTGGAAATTTCGACTGAAAGACGGTTGGAAAGACGCTTCGTCGATCTCGTCGTCGATCTCACGTTAGCCACTGGAAATTTCGACCGAAAGACGGTTGGGAAGACGCCCCGTCGATCGATTCGACGGGTTGTCGAATCCACCGTCGATGTTGTTTTGGTTAAGAATTCTAAGAAGGCTCATTCGATGTTGAGTAGTACGGTCCGTCGAACTTCCCGTCGAATGCTTTCGCATGCTAAAAGTACAGATTACATACACTTCTTTGGCCGAGGTACAAATCGTCACGTATTTTGGGGTTACTCAGACTTCACCCCATGTTGGCTTGGGTTAGACTAGGGAAAACACTTGGCGGGCAAAACAACACTATGGTCGTAATGCCCTCCAAGCCATCGTGACATACAATGCCATACTTTGGCATTTCATCGAACAGGTGGTGGGCAAAACAACAACAATCTCATGAATGAGGTGATTTTATCGTAATGCCCTCCGACTCGGCTAAAAATCAATGACCCAACAACCACAAATAAACCAACAAACCACCCCCAGCAAAAAATATGAGCATTCCAGGCGAAATAATAAAATAATGCAAAAACAATCAAAACAAGCAAAAATAATCAAAACAATCCATGGAATGCAAAAACAATCAACACAAGGGAGCACACAATCCACTAATTCACATACCTTAAAATGGAAAGAATATGATTTCAGCCCTTAAGGAAGGAAAAACACCTGAAGAAGCACACACACAGAGGTACAGAGTAGTAGGGCAGGGGGGGAAATGGCGGTTGTGGGGTGGTGAAGGAAGAGGGAAGTGGGCGGGGTTACGGTTATGGCAAGGGGGAAAGGTGGAGAGAGAGAGAGAGAGAGAGACGTTATAGAAAATGAGACTTAGTGCAAACAACGTGGGTTATAAACTCACGTTTTTGAACCGTCTTGTTAAAAGGACGAAGCGTCGATTAATTCGACGCTCCGTCGAGTAAACACCCCCTCTTTTTTTTATATATATATATATATATTAAAAAGAGAGAAGAACGCCCGTCGAACTGACCGTCGATCAGTTCGATGGAGCGCCAAACCTGTCGTCGAATTGCCATTATTTCCAGTGACCAATCTTTCATGCGATCCGTCGAATGTGTCGTGTAACTGCTTTCCTGGCAATTTCTGGGTTCAACACTTAGGGTCGTCAACACATCAACAAACATTAAAACAACACAACAACAAAAATCAATGGAATGAAAAAAAAAATCGAAAGTGCGCATGGGTTGCCTCCCAAGAAGCGTACAATTCAACGTTGCGGCACGACGTAATACCACTTGTGATGATAAGGTCCGGTGAGCATCAACAATCTTTTCTCCATCAACCATCCAATGGTAGTGCTTTACCCGATAGTCATTCACCCTGAAAGTACGCATCCCATCGTCGGACTTTAACTCCATTAACCCATTGGGAGAAACACTCACCAAAGTAAAAGGGCCGGACCACTTGGATTTCAACTTGCCCGGAAAGAGCTTCAACCTTGAATTGAACAGCAACACCGAATCACCCGGTTGAAAATCTCACTTCATAAGTTTGACATCATGATAGTGTTTCATCCTTTCTTTGTACAAACTCGCACTCTCATAGGCATGATACCGAAACTCATCCATTTCATTCATTTGAAACAACCGCAGCTTGGTTGCTTCGTCCCAATTCATGTTTAATTTTTTTAATGCCCACAAAGCTTTGTATTCAAGTTCAACAGGTAGATGACAAGCTTTACTGAACAACAACCGATAAGGAGAAGTACCAATGGGTGTATTGAATGTTGTTCTATAAGCCCAAAGAGCATCATCAAGCTTAGATGACCAATCAGTTTTGTTTGCATTAACCGTCTTGGCTAAGATGCTCTTTATCTCCCGATTGAAGACTTCGACTAGCCTACTAGTTTGGGGGTGGTAGGGAGTGGCCACCCCGTGCTGCATTCCATATTTCTCCAAGAGATTAGTGAATTGTTTGTTGCAAAAGTGAGTGTCACCATCACTAATGATTGCCCTTGGAGTGCCAAACCTTGTAAATATGTTTCTTTTGAGAAATTTGGTGACACTCTTGCCATCATTGTTGGGCAATGCTACAGCTTCTACCCATTTGGACACATAGTCAACCGCAACAAGGATGTATCGCATACCACGAGAACTCACAAATGGGCCCATAAAGTCGATGCCCCACACATCAAATAGCTCAACCTCCATGACAAAATTCATTGGCATTTCGTGCTTCCTCCCAATTGACCCTTGGCGTTGACATTGGTCACAAGATTTCACCATCAAATTTGCATCATGATAAAGGGTGGGCCAATAATATCCACATTCAAGCACTTTAGCTGCTGTACGGTTCCCACTGTGATGACCCCCCACAGGAGAGTCGTGGAAAGCTTTCAAGATTTCCATGGCCTCGGATTCGGCCACACATCGCCGAATGATGTTGTCGGCACAAGTGCGGAATAAATAGGGCTCATCCCAATAGTATTGATGACTATCTCTCAAGAATTTCTTCTTTTGATAAGCCTTGATGTTGTCGGGGATAAGACCCGTCACCAAGAAGTTGGCGATATCTGTATACCAAGGGGCAACCTCACAAGATACAGCCAAGAGCCTCTCATCGGGGAAAACATCAATTAACTCAATATTTCCACTCGGTCTCCCAGCTTCCTCAAGTCTAGATAGATGATCCGCAAATTAATTTTCACAACCTTTTCGATCTTTGACCTCAAAGTCAAACTCTTGCAACAACAATACCCAACGAATCAACTGTGGCTTTGCATCTTTCTTTGTCATCAAATATCTCAAGGCCGCATGATCCGTATGAACAACCACTTTGGATCCAAGTAGATAGGCCCGGAACTTCTCAAACGCGAAGACAATGGCTAGAAGCTCTTGCTCGGTGACGGTATAATTCATTTGAGCTCCATTGAGGGTCTTGATAGCATAATAAATTGGGTGCATGATTTTGTTGTGCCTTTGCCCAAGCACCACACCAATAGCAAATCCGCTTGCATCACACATGAGCTCAAATGGCATTGACCAATCCGGAGATACAATAATTGGAGTAGAGGTGAGCATTTCCTTCAACTCATTAAATGCCTTAAGGCACTTCTCATCAAATGCAAACTTAGCTTCTTTTTCAAGAAGCTTACACATCGGGTTGGCGATCTTGGAGAAATCTTTGATGAACCGCCGATAGAAACAGGCATGTCCCAAGAAGCTACGAACCTCTTTGACAGAGATTGGTGGAGGGAGCTTGGCTATGATATCAAATTTTGCTCGGTCTACCTCAATACCCTTCTCGGAAATCCTATGGCCAAGGACAATCCCTTCTATCACCATGAAATGACATTTCTCCCAATTAAGTACAAGGTGGGTTTCTTCACACCGCTTCAATACCTTACCGAGATTGGCAAGACATTCGTCAAAAGAGTCACCAACAACAGAAAAATCATCCATGAAGACTTCCAAGAAATCTTCCACCATATCCGAGAAAATAGACATCATACACCGTTGGAAAGTAACCGGGGCATTGCACAAGCCAAAAGGCATGCGGCTGAAAGCAAAAGTGTCATAAGGACAAGTGAAAGTGGTTTTCTCCTGGTCCTCTAATGCAATGTTAATTTGGTTGTACCCCGAGTACCCATCCAAAAAGCAATAATAAGCTCTTCCTGCTAGCCGATCAAGCATTTGATCAATAAAAGGCATAGGGAAGTGGTCTTTACAAGTTGCATTGTTTAGCTTTCGATAGTCCATACACACTCTCCATCCGGTGACTGTCCTTGTAGAAATCAACTCATTCTTGGTGTTAGGGACAACAGTGATGCCCCCCCTTCTTTGGCACACATTTCACCGGACTAACCCATGGACTATTTGCAATTGGGTATACAACACCCGCATCCAACCATTTGATTATCTTTTTCTTGACCACTTCTTGCATAGGAGGGTTTAGCCTTCTTTGATGCTGTACACTTGATGAACTATCCTCCTCAAGTTCGATTCTATGTTCACAAATACCGGAGGAAATTCCCCTAATATCCGCAATGGTCCACCCAATAGATCTTCGATAAGCCCGCAACACTTCAAGCACCTTTTGAGTTTGTTCCTCATTTAACAAAGATGAGATAATAACCGGTAAAGTATTATCTGGGCCAAGAAAAGCATACTTCAAATGAGAGGGAAGTAGTTTGAGCTCAAGTTTTGGAGGCTCAATAATCGAAGGCTTAGCCGGAGGAGTGGTTCTTTTATCAAGATCAAGAGATAATTTCTTCGGCTCATAAGAGTACGAACCCCGGCCAATGAGAGAATTAATTATTTCAATATACCCCTTCATGTCATCCGCCTCGAAGTTCACCAAAATAGCCGAAAGTGTTTCATCAAAGTGCTCCTCCTCTAACTTATGATCCACCGCTTCGTCTACCACATCGAAAGAATCAATGACCGAAATGCTCTCATAAGCACTAGGCAATTTTAATCTCTTGCTAGCTTGGAAAGTTACCTCTTCATCATTGACCCGGAATTTTATTTCATTCTTTTCTGAGTCCATTAGAGCTCTCCCGGTGGCAAGAAATGGCCGTCCCAAGACAATTGGGACTTCTTTGTCAACCGCACAATCAAGGATGACAAAATCTGCCGGTAATAAGAATTCCCCCACTTTAACAAGGATGTCATCAACAACCCCTACCGGTCTTTTGATGGTTCTATCGGCCATTTGGAGACGCATGCTCGTTGGTCTAGGTGTTCCCAAACCGTCTTGCTTATATATGGCTAGTGGCATCAAATTAATACTAGCCCCATTGTCACATAAAGCACGAGCAAAATCATGATGACCGATGGTGCAAGGGATAGTAAAATCCCCGAGATCTCCCTTCTTCTCAACCTTTGATGATGAAATAATAGTGCTCACACGGTGAGTGACTCCCACCGTATCATGCTTGATTGGTCTTTTCTTCGTCAACAAATCTTTCAAGTATTTAGCAAATTCCGGCATTTCTTGGAATGCATCAAGAAATGGGATATTCATTGACAACCCTTTCAATTGGTCGTAGAAGCGTTGGCACTTGGCATCCTCCGTTCTTTTCATCAATCTTTGTGGGAAAGGGGGAGGAGATTTATATGTTTGAGTCAAGGGTTTAATTGCCCCCATGACCTTGCTCTTTTGGGTGCTACCACCGGTAGCTTTTTCAACACTTGGCTCCTCGTCACCCTTTAGAACACCAGGGTGTGCTTCCTTCTTTTTCTCAACAATAATAGGCACTTCAATTGGTGCTTCTATTTCTTCTTCAACTTCTTCTTCAATAACCTCATCAATAATCGGCTCGACAATGATAGGTTCAACCACTCTCTGATTTACCGCATTAAGGATTTTTCCACTTCTAGTAGAAATATCTTTGCATGAGGCAATGTGATCGCCTCCACTACCCCTTGGGTTCGGAATTGTATCGCTAGGAAGGCCCCCTATTTGTGGTGGATGTTGCTCACGCGAAAGATCTCGTATTTGTGACTCAAGTTTATGAATCGAAGCGGTGTGAGAGCCTACCACTTCGGTCAAATTTTCCATCTTCTTGTCACTCTTATGCTAGTTGTCCAATATCTTTTCAAGCATAGATTCCATTCGAGAGGTCCCTTGATCATTAGAAGGACCTTCTCGCTAATTTTGAGAGTTAGAAGTATGGCCCTTTGGTGGAACATAGGCATTAGAGTTCCGATTACCATAATTGTTGTTTGTGTAATCTCTCCTGTCCGAACCACCATATTCATTTCGGCCATATTGATTGCTTTGTTGTTGGGGTCTCCATTGCTTTTGATAACCCCTTTGAGAGTGATCGATATAATTAGCATCCTTACGTTGTGGTTGCCCCTCTAGATAAGCTTCTTCCGAGACTTGGTACATTCCGGGAGCATGAGATGGCATCTCCTCGACAACATTCACACTTTTAGCTTCTTTCTCCGTAAGCCTCTTTGACAACAAATCCACGGTGGTTTGCAATTGAGCAAAAGCATGATCTCGCTCATGATTTTCTTTGGCCACCGCGGCAGCAGAGGGACTACCATATGACAGGATTTCACTATCACTTGAGTTCCAAGCTTGATTGTGGGTGGTGAGCTTATCGAGCAACCTGGTGATGCTGACAAATGATTTGTCCATGAAGCATCCCCCAGCTGCAGTGCTGACAGCAATTTGATTTATTGTATCTAACCCCTTGTAGAACTTCTCGGTGAGAATAGCATCCGGAAACCCATGAGTTGGAGATTGAGCTAGGTAGTACTTGAAACGCTCTCATGCCGAATATAGTTGTTCCCCGGAAGTTGTTTGAACTCAAAGATCTTATCCCGAAGCTCAGCCTTTTTGCTTGGTGGGAACCACTTCTTCAAAAATGTATTGGCTAACTCGCTCCAGGTATGAATAGAATTGCTGGGGAGCTTTTCATACCATTCCCTTGCTTGGCCAGCCAAGGAATATTTAAAGACCCGTAATCGAAGCGCATCAGCAGAAACAACACCTTGGGATTGTTGAGCACACACATGCAAGAAGTTCTTCAAATGTCGGAGTGGTCAATCCTCCGAAGAATTTCAGAAATAACCTTCAAGTTTCAGTAGCTGATAGATAGAACTATCAATTTTGAAAGTAGCATTTCCAGTTCTAGGAAGAATCACAGCAGAAGCATAATCAGCTTCATTGATGAATTCCGCAAATATATTCTCATCCTCATCCTCTTCTGGTGCAGGTGGGTTCACTTGGAGTCCACCTTGGTTTCCTTGATTCCGATTCTGTCTTCCTGCTATGCTCACCTGGTTCACCACAATAGCAAACAAGGTGTGATGGAATAGAAAAAGTTTTAAAGAAGAGTACACAACAATCAGTAATTTCTAAACCGTATTCCCTAGCAACGGCGCCAAAATTTGATACACTCAAATTACACCTATTAATGACGTAAAGCGGACGTTGTCAAATATAGTAACCCAAACAAGATTGGGGTCGAATTCTACAGGGAATATGGAGAGAAAAGGGTACTAATTGTATGCGATACTAGTCTTTAAAGGCTTTAATCCTATTCCGAATATTTTGAAAAGAGATTTGGTTTGTATTCGCTATTTTAAAGTGTTTGGAATTTGTTTGGATTTGGAGAACCAAAGTTGTGTCCCCACGATGATTAGATGTTATGCTATGGGTGTCAATATGATATATTTCTAATGGGTCGGAGTTACGTATGCACTTAATCTCTAATGCACTTTCTAATATTTTCCAATAGTTAGAGAGTATTTCTTTTCATGACTTTCCCAAATGCAGAAAAGTTGTAAATAAGATTGATTAAATATGCCAAGTAGAACTCATCTTATCCCTAAGCGAGTTCATTAAACGAGGGTTAGCGCCCCGAGTCCTTGTTATATTATTTCAAATCACACCCTAGTTCATCTTTTCAAATAAACTAGGGTTTGTGCATGAACAAGTGTTTGCAACCACTAATGAACAGTGAATACGAGAAATAATAAAACACATCACAACCCATTATATATGTATACAATGTTAGACACCCATTACATAGCACCCATCATTTGGGTCCACAACTTTGATTAAAGAAACTACTCACACATTATGGTTTCAAAAGTAGGAGGCAATAAATGAGACATAAAGCTTACAAAGTGTGATAAAGATGATGGAAAATGGAATCTTGTTGTCTTCACTAAGCTCCAAAAGGGGAGTATTCAATGCTCACCCATCAATGAAACTTTGTTCACGTGGTTACAATAAATATTCACTGCAAAAAACAAAAACCAAAAATGTTCTTTAAATAGGCTCCAAAAAACGCACAGCAGCTACTGACAAAATTTCCCCCGATAGCAAGATCGACGGACCGTCGATCGTTCGACGATCCGTCGATTTCTCTGTCCTTTGTACCTTCAGCAATGTGTTCCATTCGACGGTGTCGTCGATCAGTTCGACGCTCCGTCGAGTATACCGTCTTTCTCTCTTCTTGTTGAGAGATCCTGATTGACAACACTAACGACGAAGCGTCGATCAGTTCGACGCTTCGTTGATGCCTCCGTCCTTTATCGTCTTCAACTTTGTCATCACTGGAAAATCGAGCTTATTGACGCTTCGAAGGACGGTCCGTCGGCTGATCGACGGAGCGTCGATTCTTCATTTCTGGCCAATTTTTTCTTTGTTCTTTGCTTTTTGCTTTTGGGACATTGTTTTCCTAAAACACAACAAAACATATTAACGAGAACCAGACTTACTTGAAAACAACCAAAATTCATAGTAAAAAGGCATCGAATGTGCCACAAATCCGCGACACATCAGTTACAACCATTCAAATAAAGAATTGGTGTTAATGTATGATTTTTTATCTTCACTTGAAAAGACTTTCCTGTTGATAGCACTCACAATCTGCAGATATGACTATTCAAAGTGGGTCTTCATCATGATGTTCCTTTGAACTAATTGGAACAAGGAGGTAAGCACATATCAAAAATTAAACTGTTGTTTTGTTAAGTTATAGTACACTCCTTGAGTAATTGTTTTTTACATTAGCAATGTAATTTAACCCATACTAATAAGTTAGTTAGTACA
Organism: Lycium barbarum; assembly: GCF_019175385.1. Classification (NCBI taxonomy): domain Eukaryota; kingdom Viridiplantae; phylum Streptophyta; class Magnoliopsida; order Solanales; family Solanaceae; genus Lycium; species Lycium barbarum. Next base: position 101,161,249 of record NC_083346.1, on the reverse strand, counting down.
ATATTTTTCATCATGTTGAATAATATTTACGTGCCATTACCTTAGAAATGACTTGATTGTGTAAGTATTTGTTACTCATCACAGAACTAATCTCATATTGAAAAAAGACACTGACTATTTTCAATTTGGTCACCTGATACAGGCTTCCCCTACGGGGGACCAAATAAAACAATGGGGAGGAGACTTAGAGGCCAAAGAAAAAATGGTGAAAGGGAGGAAAAACGGAAGAGGCTCGCCGATATTCAAAGTCAATCTTTAGTGAGTTATTTTTTTCTCCGCGCCCTATTTTAACTTGGTCTCAATCAACCAGCCATGATTGTCCACCAAGACATCGAGGCAAGCTAACATGGACAATAACACAAGTTTATCCTCTCCTCCCCCCCCCCCCCCCCCCCCCCCAGATTGATGGATGATTGTTAAATGGTAGGGAAAAATAATATAGCAGCTTCGTCACATACTGGGGGACCCTCATATATGGTATAAAATTACCAAGATGCAATTGTAATTTGTTAAACGGTTGGAAAATTATTAACTTGGCTTCATGGCATAGTGGGGACCTTGATACAAGATACAAAATTATTAAGATGCAATTGTAATTTGTAAGTACGTTGGTGTTGACACCTAATTTTTTACCTCCTGTAATTTATTTTAAGTGCTCGGAGTCCTTGGATAGTAAATAAAACCAGTTGCGTACGCTAGAGGGTCTTGGTAAATTTTTATGAAATCATTTGGGATAATATCTCACCTTTTCAAATTGATAAAGAAGTCTCCAGGGTAATTTTAATTTTAGTAGGAATTAATTATATTCGAAGAATTTTCTTTTATTGATAAAATTAATCAAAAGGGGCAAGAAAACCCTTTTTTTGATAATCATTTGTCTCATTAATTAAATCAAAGGAAAAATTAGATTAATAGATGATTTTATTTCATATTACTGTCCAAGGTATTTTGAGTAATTGAAAGAATTGACCCTCTTTACCCTTTAAATCTAGATTCTGTGTTGCGTTGGCGTAGTGATTAATTTCTCTTTTATCTGGTTAATTAATTCAAGGTAGTATCTGCAAAATAATTTTTATTTTTACTTATGAGCCATGTTTAAATTATTTTAAGTCCCAATGGACTAATATTAGTTTTTATTTACTAGTTTATTTTTCCCCTCAATCTTTTATGCATATATATGTATATACGCCATGCATATACCAATATACATGGTGCATATACAATATATGTATCTATATGTAAAGGGATTAGGCCCAACTCCATTTTCAGAAAATAAAAGGACCAGGCCCAGCCCAAAAGACCGAGACCTAGTCCAATAAAGAGTTAAAATGGGGGGAGGGGGGGGGGGGGGGAGTATTATACTTTCCCCTCCGTCCAAAATGAAAGACCCTATGGGTCTGTTTGTAAAGAAAAGAGAAGGGAGGCGGCTAGGGAGCAAAGCCCTAGCGCCACCTCCTGTTCACCACCTACCCCCCCCCCCCCCCCCCCCGCCCCTTCTATAGACCCGTCCCATCTCAAACAACACAAAATCCGGCCAAACGAGCCCTTAAAGGTACGACTCCCCTTCCCTTTTATTTTTCTGCCATTAATGTTGGTATAAAGGCTTGTAAGCTGTTGATATCGTTGTTATACCACAGAATCTGGGCTGTAGGTTTGAGTTTGTAAAAAGGACTTGCATAAATTTGCAAGTCCCACATCGGTAGTGGTAGTTTTCAAAGCCATTCTAAGGTTTCTATAAATAGAAACCCCCCATTCATTCAACTAAAAAAAGGGTTGAAAACCAGAGATAGACTAAAAATCTACCATTTTAGTCTTAAGGGTTCTAAAGTAAAAAAAAAAATCATTTTAAATCTTAAGTTTCTTTAAGTTTCTAGTTCTAAAATTCATTTTTTTTTATTTGTTGTTGGTGTCTGTGGTGGCCTGATTGGGAGTTTAGAGCATAAAGGCTTCCTAATCCTTCGCTTGTGCCCCGGTTGCACCCACAAAAGGTAAATGCCTTTTAAGTTTAATGCCTTTTCTTACTTTATGTCTTGTTTAGTTCATTAGATGCTAGTTAGGGTAATGCTTTAGTTTATTTTTATGTTGTGTTTGGCTTATTTTAGTTTAGTTTAGTTTTGGTTGATGAAGATCCTGTTTTAAGGTAGCATTTTAGTTCGCTATTTTCATTACTTGAATTCTGCTTATGTTGTGCCTAGTTGATAGGAATATGTGAGAGTTTGTCATGAAGATTGAGTAGTCCTGGTTCTTTGTGCTCAGTTCATGTTTGATGTGGTGCTAGGTAACATAATTGTGTGGTCTATGATGGGGTGTGAGTTAATGTATTAGCTGGTCATCCTTTATATTCTGATTCTGCTTGCATTATATCTAGTTAAGGTGTCTGTATTTTTTAGGACAAGATGTCTAAGTCAATGTGTTTGGTTCATTCTTTTTCTTTTAGTTCTGGTGTCCACATTGTGCTTAGTCCATGTAATTGCTTGTGGTTTAAAAACAAAGCTCAAACCTGATGTACTTTTTGTGATTCACCTTTGATCTTGTCTGCATTTTTACTCAATTAGGGAGTGTCATGTGAGTTATAGAATAATTTCCAAACCGATTAGATTTTTTTTTTACTTAACTTCTTAGTCTGGGTCTTTGTTCATGGCTTGCACAGCTAGTTTGTTCCTTTCCCTAGAACCTAACATAGGCTACAATACTGAGTTAATGAACCTGCCTCACTTCTATTTCCATTTAGCTTCCCGACTTGTGCCCTTGGCTGTTCAGTTGTGATTAAGGACTTTTGAAGGTCGTTTTGGGACCATAGTCTAAGTTAAGAGAGTTTGTCTAAAGTGGATTGTTTTTTTGGGATTTTCCTGTCTTATCATGACTGTCTAAATACTTTCAATTGTTCCATGAAACGGTCTAGTTTGTGGTTCATGCTAGTGTATTGCTTAGCAGGTCCTGTGATGTGAATTAAGGTCAAGATAGGTCTGTTGAAGTTATGAATTGTCTAGTCCTGTGTATCTCATATAATAAATTAGGTTCATAAGGCTAGTTTGAAGTCACAAGCTCATTGAGCAACCTGATTTGCCTTGTGTCCTGTTATTTCTCAGTGAGAGTTTGTCCTGGGCTGGGGATTGATAAAGGGGAAGGGACAAGAGGTTTGTCTGAAGTAGAGGTGGCTATTTGAGCCCATATTTAGAAAATTAGCCCATTTTACCCACATGTTAGTGAGTTGGGTCACTCATATTTCAGGTGGGTAAATATGAGTTTCAAGTCTCTCTTTAACCCATAAAAATATGGACAAATATGGGTAAAATATGAATATCCATACAAGAACACACTAGACCCAATAACAACTTATTTTGAAAATGAGAAATTTCTTTCTTACTTCCCACCCCAACCCTTACCCAACTACCCACCCCATACTTTTTTTTTATTTCATATATTTTATTTTTCTTTTATAAAAAACTTATAAAAAAAGGAGAAATTTTTTTCTTACCTCCCACCCCAACCCTTACCCCACCACCCACCCCTCCATGCCCCCACCCCCACACACTTTTTTTTATTTCATATACTTTATTTTTCTTTTATAAAAAACTTATAAAAAAGAAGAATTTTTTTCTTATCTCCCACTCCGATCCCTACCCCCACCCCCACCATCCTCCCCTTCTCAAAAATTCAATTTCATATATTTTACCTTTATAAAATTTTATAAAAATGGAAAAAAAATTCTTACCCCCACCCCACTCCCCCACGACCCCCACCCACCCTCTCCAACCCCCCCCCCCCCAAAAAAATCAATTTCAAATATTTTAATTTTATAAAAAATGGAAAAAAAATTCTTACCCCCGCCCCACCCCCCCTCCAAATTTCAATTTTCCTATATATTACTTCTATAAAAAATTCATAAATAATGGAAAAGAATTTCTAGTCCCCCACCCCACCCCATCCGCTACCTCCACCACACCCCCCCCCCCCCGGCCCAAAAAAATCAATTTCATATATTTTACTTTTATAAATAAATTATAAAAAATGAAAAAAAAAATTTACCCCCTCCACGACCCGCACCCCTGAAATTTATATGAAAAAATTAATTTAACTTGACAAAAGAAAAAAATTATAAACATACACTTGAAATAATATTACACTTGTATAATATGGGTTAACCCATAACCAACTCAGCCATTTATCACCCAACCTATATTTACCCACATAAAATATGAGCAATTTGAAACCCAACCCATTTTTGTTCAAACCATTTTCAACCAAATTAAATCCAACCAAATCCACCCATTTGCCACCCCTAGTCTGAAGTAGGTTACCCAATCTGGTCATTGCTTGTCTTATGTGATAATATGTTGGTTAGGAGTTTGATGTCTTGAACCCAATTGGTCGTAATCTGTCTTGCTTGATCATATGTGTCATGGGAAGAGTGAGGTCCTGTCATGTTAGAAGCTTCTAATCATTGTTTGACCTGTGTGATTATATGTTAGCTAGGAGTTTGATGACTTGAACCAGTGGATCATGGTCTGTCCTGCTTGATCACAAGTGCCATTAGAAAGTTAAGCTTACCTAGGTGTGAACCCAACATGATTACTGCTTGTTTAATGTGGTTATGTGTCAAAAAATGGCAAAGACTCATCATGTTGAGCCTCAACATGTTTGCTAATGTCCTACCTGGCATATACTTGTTGGAGAGGTTGAAAAGTCTATATAGAATTGGGCTCAACCTAGGTATCACATTGTCTTCCCTCAAATGATTTGTTCTGTTTGAGAGCTTGAAGTTGTCATGTGTTGGACTTGGTACCACCATGTTTGTCCTCTAATGGTATTTTGACTGGTAAATGTCATGTGTGCTCTTTGTGGATTCTTACTTATTGTACTTGGCAATTTGTTTGGCCTGATTCCTGTTGTCTCACCTAAACCCTGTCCATTTATTAAAACCTAGCACTATGGGGCTGTAATAAGACATATTGAAACAAAAGTGTTAAAAAAGGGTGATCCTGGGGAAAGATCTTTAACTTGCACAAGATGCCTCACTTAGTTGTGCTTTTGTTTGGTTATTTCTGTTTGTGGTAAAAATGTAGAAATCTGTTAGACTGCTCCTGAGTAGGACTAGTGGGTTGAGTGGCTGTGATGTGATTAAGTCTAAAAGGTTCTTCTAAAGGTTGGTGTATCAAGCTAGGTTCAAGACAGCTTTAAATGACCTATGTTTAAATAAAAGTAGGGATGGCAAATCACCTAGTCTAACAGGTTGGTTAAGGGGAGTAATCATTATGTGTTTGTTCTCACCTAGCAGATGGAATAGGGCTTCTGATAAAAGAGACATGGAAAGGATTTTAGTGTTGATGGTCTTGGCTAGGAATGTATGCATGTGTGTGTGGCCCATGGGCCAGGGCCATGTGCAGGAAAACCTCTTCTTTAAGAACTTGCCACCTAGTTACAATGATAGGTAAAATAAAAGATAAAAGAAAGAAAGAGGATAAGATCTCTGGCATTTTGCTGCAAATGTTGCCTAAACTTGTCCTTGTGAGGTCTGTTCCTAGACACTGTGGTGTTTTCCTTGACATTAAGAGGTGAGTTTCTTTTGAAGAAAGTAGTAATAAGGCTAAAATGGTAGTGTGGAAATCTGTTAATTGTTTTCCTTGTGTGGTTTGATCTTGATAAACAGAAGGTGTGTGTTTTTTTCCTTTGAATTGTGTTGTGATCAAAAACAAAAGTCTCTCCCGTGATTTTTGGTCCAGTATAAAGATGTCAGGGAAGGCTATTTTGTTCCCACCTATTGTGTGCCTATGAAATGCTTGTTCCCAGTGCACCATATCCTAACTTGATAACCAAGGCTTATTTATATAACCTGGACATAGTCTTAGGATTCAACCAGCCTGTCATTGTGTGCTTCATGTTATAAAGGGGTCTTTTCCCAGTATTTGCATTTGGATTTAATAACAAAGGTCTTTGAAACCTGAACCTAGTCCTCATGAATCAGTTAGTTTGCTATTGCTTGGTGTGTATTTATGAGAGGCATGTTCCTTATATTTACAACCAACTTTGACCACAAAAAGTCTTTAGACCTGGACCACAGCTTCATCAGTTGGTTAAAGGGAAGTATGACAGGGTTGGATGTTTGTGAATCTGCCTAGGGCCTCTGGTGTTGTTACTGGGTGATTAGGGTAAGGGCATTAGGATAGGGGAAAAGGGTTTTAGGAGAGAAAATGGTGAGCCTGGGCATGAACTGGAGGTAGTGACCAGTGGGGCCCAGGATCCCTTTTTCCTGAAAGGAGACTCAGGAAAAGGAGATGGGGAGGTGATGACCCCACCCTATCATGTTTCCCTTTCAGTGTCCTAAAACTCTTACTTCCATTTTCTTGGACCTCCCACTCATGATCCTGGGACTCACAAAGGCTTCAGGTAGGGGAGAACAGTCTAATCATGTCTAACAGGGAAGGAAAGATATACCTAGAACCAAATAAGCTACTGCAACTGATTGCTGAGGTCTGGTGTTCCCAACCTCAGATATGTGTACCTCTCCTTGTTGATGAAATAAAAGGGTTGCGCCTCCTTAAGGCGTAAATTACAAAAAAAAAAAAAAAAAAAAAAAAAAGCTACTGCAAATATCTGTCCAGTGTGAGTGTTATGTGATCCCTACTTTGCTTCCCTTTTAAAAATCCTTTTGTCTGAAAGGTTTGTAGGTTCCTGAGCCTTGTTTGTTTGAAATTGGTCTGGAATATTGTTGAACCCCCATTTGTCTATGACTGTGTGTGCTGCTTCTTTACTGATACTCTGTCTTGTCCCCCTCCCATGGCATAGAACTAGAACCAAACTGTTGTGCATCATTTGAAGTCCCCAGCCTTATGCTTTACTCACCCTATACCTATGTGAAATTGCCATTGACACTTTCCTTATATTGCATCTGCGGAGTGAAACCCTTTTTTTTATGATCATGCTCTGGCCTTGTCTTGGCTGCTGTATCTGTGTGTGCGATCTCATGACCTCCGAGGCTCTCTATCTTGCTTGTCATTGTTACTTACACCTGGTCATGCATCCCGTGACTAGAATTTGATCCCTGTATTGCCTGCATGAGTGTGTTGAGCTCTTAGCCACGCTGTAGTGCCATTGTTAACTCCAAACCCATGATGAGTCTGCTACTGTGTCCCTTCATACTTGAGAGTATTCACCACTGCATCTTTTCTATATGAAATCATACTCCACTTAGCTCTGCATTGATGTTTTGAGTTGGTTATCAACATGGTTTGCCATTGCCCACCCTTGTGATGCCATGACATAGCTATCACCCTGTAGTACTTATTCGACCCTCTTCAATTTGCTTGAGTCTGTGATAATGGTTGATGTTCACATTCCTCTGAATAAATTTAAACATACCTCTTCTCACTTTAGTGTGCATACTTGACATACCTGCCTAAGTCTAAGTCATATTTGGTTTAACTGGTTGAGGTTGGCTATCATCTGATGGACATGAGATGTTTATACAAGTATTTCTTAAGATTGGCTGTCATCTTGCTCAATTGTCTGAGCCTAGGTATTTTTGGCTTGTCTTGTTTGTCCTGGGCAACTGTCTGCTTGCCTTTGCCCCTTCAAAGGAAGTTGCTGTTTGGATTTGTAAAGTGTCATTTTGTGACAGCAAGGTTCTCCATAATGTCTGCTTCAGTGTGTATACTTGTATATTGCTCCCTAGCTGCTTATTGAAATTGCACCAACTCCTAGCATGTTACTTATATGTCCATAGCACTTCTGGCCCAAATATATAAGGCCAAGTGTGGTAATTCGGGGTTGTCTTAATCTCTCGGTGTTAGCCATGCCTGGGGTTCCTTGAAACCCCTTGGAACTTGTGCGACATCGGAAATACGGGATCAAGACCTAGTCCCCCATGCCATTTCTAAAGTCTTAGGATGATTTTGAGTTTTGTTGGAGTAGACTGACGGGTAAGTATGGACCAAGTGTGGATTGCTTTATATATATGTGTGTGTGTGTGTGTATGTGCGTATACTTTATTTTATATATATGTGTGTGTATTTACAACCGTAGTCATTTACCTTAGTGATAAGTTCAGCGATTATAAACTAACCGGTGTTTTCTTTTTCTCTCCTCCTCCTCCTCCTCCTACCACATGGCCGCTCGGGTCACAAATGCATAAAATCACCCCTGGGGCCCAAGGCCCAAGTGGGAATACTGCTTCAAAATAGAGTCTGGGAAGACAAAAAATAATAGCGAGGCGCGCAGAAGACCCAGCCATGGATGAAAATGGCCACTACACCCCTAGTTTAAATTTATTTCCATATATTTATGATCCTATGTGTATGTAATTATGTGTATTCAACTCAAATTATAGTGGAAAATACTTATGATTGGAATTAGATGTCTTAGGACAACAGTTCTTATGTCGTTTAGTCGACTTTAGGTCCCCGTACGCGATTTTTCAAAACCACGGACTCAAACATAACGCCTTTTTACAACTAAAGTATAAAACAGAGATCTTTGCAAAAACTACTTTCAAAGAAAAAAAGAATCATCATTAATTATCTAAGTTTGAATGGCAATCCCGCTCTTATATAATAGAAGTATTTTCATGAGTTTAATCACCTTATTGATTGAATTTTCAAAAAAATCAGTTTTAAACGTGAAATATGTAACGCAGTTGGCTTTAACTTATAAGTGGCAAACCTTTTTGACAAAATATAGGACCAAGTTTTTGACTCAAAAACCAGATTTTTCCTACTAATATATGAAGACCCATTTCTCGAAAAATAGAGACCAAGTGAAGGATTTTCAGCACAAGTCTATTTTGGTCCAAAGTTGGCCCCAAAATTAGCTTATATTTTCAGCCGGGATATACTCGTTCAAATATAAAATCTTTTGTTAAACGTTTAAAGAACCCACGCATAATATAAAGTTACGAATAAGACTGAAACGTACCAATACGAGTCAACCCAAGCCTCGGTGTATGAGTATAAAATAAATAACTTATAAACAATATTTTCCTTTACACTTCTTTTGACAATTTATGTTTATTTCTTATATATAAAAGGAAATTACTTACACTCGTATGATATAAATCCAAAACTACGATACCCTATAAGTAAAGGGGATATATTCATATTCTTCCAAAATATATACATATGCAAAAACTACCTATGACAGTTCTTTTTTTATGGGAAAATAAACACAAAATAAGCAGTTTAAACAAATACTATACACTAGAATTCGAAGGTCAACCGTACAGTACATATCCTTAATTCTGGGGTGCCTAACACCTTCTCTAGGGGATCATCAGAACCCTTACCTAGAACTCTGGATTACGAAGGTTTTTTTCACGGTATTTGAATAAACTGTTCAAAATCGGTGTTCCTAATTTCCTAAAAATTAGTTGGCGACTCTTTTTCAAAACAAGTCCAAAAGAGCATCAACGAGTTCGTAGTAGCCTTTTTACGCCCTAAACCCGCACAAAAAAGCTAACCGTTACAGATGGCGACTCTGCTGGGGACTTAAAGGTTCTAACCATAAGGATTCCAGTATAATATGAGTATATTTGTTATAATTTGCTTATGTGCTTATTTTCCCGCAATTATTAACAGTCATTACATGCATATCATAACTCTGCCACTCCTGGCATTTATTTTACACTTTGTTCCAAAGGAGACTTCGCTGAGCACGCAGTCGTTCCTTCACTATAAAACCCAAATTTTCTCTTGGAACCGTTATAAGGCAGGGTTGGTAGGCGGTCATCCAACAGCCCTAACGGTTCAGCCCAGTTGTCCGCTCAGGTTCCCAGTCATTCGTGAAAAACCACTCTAGAAAAACTAGGATAGAGCTAAGCCAAATCCCTACTGAACTAGAGCATTTATACCTAGATGGGCCTTGGGTATCTCAGACCTACCTAAGGCTCATTAAAAGTGACTACCTCGTGTTCGGATGGTCTATGACCCGAAAAACACCGCATCTCATTTATGTGTTATGTGGAAACATGTTTGTGCCTATGAGATGAACCATTAATCCTATGGGGATGGGGGGAATCATAACCAAGTTTTGTTTTGCAGATGGAACGGAGAATCCGTTTTGACATCGTCACTGAGGCTCCAGAATTTTTGAGGGCCTGTTATGAATGGTTGGGGGACGCTCACCAGAGAACAATCAATTGCACTTTAGGCCACTTTCCCTCTATTATGGCAAATAAAGGTGGATCAAAGCTCATGGAAGTGTTGGCAGGGTTTTGGGATGATAAAGAAATGTTGTTCCGTTTCGGGGACATCGAAATGACACCCACCCTAGAAAAGATTAGAGACGTTATAGACAACAATGGAACCTGTCGGAGGAGGCGACACAAGCCAGACCACAATCTGTTGTTCCCGCACAGGCCCACTGTTAGCCAGATTATGAGATTTCTTTCTCTGACCGAAGCTTCATGGGCACAAGGGCACACCGTAGCTTTCGGGGATCTATACCGCAGGTTTGGAGATGTCACCGGGTATACCCTATATCAAAGAGAATTCAGGAGCTAAGAAGAGTGGGAAGCCGCTAGACCTTTAGCCTTTGCCATAGCCTTGTAAGGCATTATGGTTTTTTCAAGGGATGAATCGTTGGCCATAGACACTAAGGTGATATACCTGGCCCATGCAATCTTCCATGGGATAACCAAGGATCAAGAGACGAGGTATTTTGACCTAGTACCCATCATACTGGCTAACATCTTCCGAGCTCTTGACAAATACTGAAATCGCTTCCGATACTTCCAAGGGTGCAATATGTTGCTACAATGGTGGATTATAAAACACTTTAACATGGCCAAAGAGGTTCAGGGTTGGAGTCGACAGAACTGGATAGACCGCCTGGTGAATTACTGTCCAAATCTCGGGTATATGTCCAAAATTTCTTGGGCTGAATTTTTCACCGACAAGAATTGCCCCTTTGTGGTGCTAGTCGGGATTCGAGGAATCCGTCCTTACTATCCGTCCAGGGTTTTGAGACAATTCGGCAGGAGACAAGTGATACCCTAAGTAGGAAACTCCGAGCAATTCATCATTGAACACACCGAACAGAATATCAGGCACGCTGGGGTGATCCTCAGATAATGGAATGGCCGTGTGAGCTGGGGCCCAGATATTCTGGCTCCTGACAGACTCGAAGCAGGGTGCGGCCCCGGGTATCGTGCATGGCTACAGGGGAGTAAAATGCATACCAAATACCGTACCAAATACCATAATAGTAAAACCAAAATATAAAAAAAAATCAATTTCGGTATGGTAATCGGTATATACGATACCATGCCTACCCCTAGTACTTGTTAATAGCAATCCTAAAATAATAATGAAAAGCCATCATTATATTGCCATTCATATCTTAGGACCCCACTACCTGCAGCCTCTCCTGGATTGCCTTTACAACTGATAACGTCCAAATTCACTCCTCAAAGAGAAAGTGTACACGGTCGTCGCAATATAATTTACCAAACTATGAGTCGGGGTCGAATCCGTAGGGAACAATATAAAGGCGATTTAAACAAGTAAGGAATTATCACTTTCTACGCTAAGCCAAACACTTTTTAATATTTTGATTTTGAGAAAATTATAACTAATGCGAAAATATAAACTAATCTAGAAAGCGGGTAAAATGATCAATGGCCACACGCATGGATACAAACGAAATTACTCTCAAGTAACGATCCAATGTATTTCGCGATTTTACAACTAAGAGCGAATTCATGTTAAAAGATAATGATTTCTAAAATCTCATCAAAAGTCTCTCGACCAAATTGATAAATGTCATTACTAAGTTTTCTCAAGACTTAGAATGTAGCAAATGTGAACAACCAATATCATCTCAAGTAACTTTCCTATATCTAGCTCAAGTTGTTAGATGAGGTTTAAAGCCCAAATTCTTGTTAATTAAGCTTTCCCAACACCAATCTTCCTCTCCCGAGCTCAAATCGAAGTAAATGGCCGGGTCTTAGGGTTAGCTAATCCCTTAAGAAATATTAAAAAATAAGATTAATTAAAACAACATTAACTCACTTCGTTAACAATAAAAATCATTCAATACATAAGCAAAACAAGAGTTTCATCAACACTTTAATCATAGAATATTCCATAAACAAGATTCAAGTGAAGAAAATAAATACTACACACTTAGATATTCATTACAAAGAAAAGAATCAAACAAATGGATAAAAGTTTAAGAGAGTTCTCAATCCAATCTTCAAATCTTCAACCCCAAAGTGTGGTGCAAAAACCCTAGCCTCCAAAACTTGTGTTTTCTGCCAAAGATATGTTTTCAAGAGAGCTTGGTCGAGTTTTATGTGGTTTGGGATAACAAAAACATGAATTTCAAAACTGCCCAATTCTACCCCAAAAGTACTCTTCGCGTTCGCGTCCAAACCCTCGCGTTCGCGAAGGTTTGTTGACCAGCTAACCATTGTGAACGTGGTCAACCTTCGCGTTCACGAAGGGTATTTTCTGGCAGAATTTACTTTTCTTCGTTTTAGCTTTGTTTTGGCTCGTTTTCACTTGGTTTGGTCCTAATTCTCTTTATAAATTAATGTACCTGAAATATTAACAACATACACCAATAATAGCCTCATATCATAGATAAATGACACAAAAACCAAAGGAAAAAGGCTATAATACATGGTAATATCACCACTTATCAACAACATCTATCAGTATTGAGCTTTATCATGTAGTGATTTGGTTTGATCCACCTGATGATCTTTATGTCTAGTTTCTGCTTAGCCCTATCCATCTTGTCACAAATTTCCAGCCAATTGGCTTTGAAATTAATAGAGGGAGTGTGGCTACTCAAAATAATACTAGATAGCTAGGAGACTTAGTTAACTATTCTGTGATGGGAAATGTTAGCACCATCGTATTTGTGGCTGGACCTTCCTTTCGATATTTCCCAACATAGGATAGTGGGGACACATTGGAGAAGTAATTCATGCATCTTATTCCTTAGTTTGGGTAACCACTATTTGAATACTATACCTCTAACATTGGTTTTGTCATATGGAATCCCATAAGAGTTTTGCAAAAGAAAGGCCATATTCTGGACAAATCGTTGTGAATGAACTAGTGATCGATAGTTTCTTCATTGAAGGCCCTGCAACAGTAACATATTGAAGGTCCATGAATACCAAGCTTTAGGATCTTGTCATATGTTGGCATCCTGTAATGCAATAGCTTGAACATGAAGAATGATGTTGTTAGAATAGGAATAGGAATAGGATTTGTATATAGTATCCTACATGGAAAAAGATTAGGATGTAGTGTCTATAAATAGGGCTCAATGTAATAATGTAGATACACAATTCAGTAATAATAATTTTTCTCATCACATAGTATCAGAGCTTTCGTGAGAGATCTATCTCTGTGCAAAATACCAGAAACTCCAGGAACAAAAGTACAAAAAAAGAAAAAAAGAAAGAAAGAAAGAGAGGTTCGACGTAAACAGTACTTTCCGACGTGAATAGTTTTTCCCCAGATTCCGGCTGCAACTTTGATTTTTTACTAGATTCCAATTGTCGGAACCCTAATCTGACGACCTCTATCAGTTTTTTGGCATGATAGATAGTCTTTTTCCGGCGAAATCTGAATTTTCCAACATATTTAGAGATAGATCCTTATTCTACTGTGGTCGCCTGCCTAGACCGACCCCACCCCATAGGGATTTTGCTAGAAAACAGTCACCGAAACAATATTTTCCGGCGGTTAAGTATTGTTTCTGCTACCATTATCACTAATTTCAGCCAGTGATTTCTCTTCAAATCAACATGTCTTTCAGGTTTAATATTTCTAATT